>NC_037668.1:35791973-36391973 GCF_003255815.1 Theropithecus gelada | reverse complement strand
TTGTTCCAGCCTTGTCAGAGCCACCATCACCTCTTGCCCAAACCGACGCCAGAGCCCTGGAGACGTCTCTGTGCCAGTGGAGACACAATTCATTCTCCAGATGGCAGCTGCGGCGTTCTTGCAAACATACACCTGTGTGTGGCAGCGCCCCTCCCATGGTTCCCCACTGACCTCAGAATAAAAGCCCAGCCCCCTACTCTGGGTGATGTGTCCCATATGGCCTCTGCTGACCCCCTGGCCCTCTCCCATCCCTGCAACCCCCTCCACCTCCCCTTCCTCTATTCTGACTGCAGCACACTCTTCAGCTCCCCCAACATGCCAGGCTTGCCCTCCCCCTGGGGGCTTTGCTCCTAATTCCCTGGCCTGGAATGTTCCTCCCACGGTCTTACTGTGGCTGGCCCCTGCCTGTCATTCATACCCCAGCTTCAATGTCACCTTCTCATATAGGCCTCCTCTGACCTCCCCCAACCTATGAAGCAGCCACCCTGGTTCCCTCTCCCAGACCATCCAGGGGAGGTTCCCTGCCCAGCACCTATCACCGTCTGACAGTTTCCTTTGCAACTTGTGTGTTGTCTTTCTTCCCCACTAGAATATAAACTACAGGAGAATAAGGATTCCCCAGAGCCCAGAACAGTGCCTGGCACCCAGCAGATGCTGCATCCATATTGCCCAGGTGACGGAAGACCAGGCAGCCCGGGTGGAAGGAGGTGGGAAGACTGGTTAGGACATGCACAATTGATTAGTTTGGGCTGAATTAAGGTGGTGGCAGAGAGGATGGTGAGAAGTACAGAATGTGAGAGAAATAAAGGAGAGAAACATGCTAGGCTAGTGTTGGGATGTCGGGGAGGGAGGGAGCAAGGGGTGACTCCTGGGTTTTTGGGTGGGATTATCCACAGGGGCCAGGAATGTTATCAGAGAGGTAGCTTGGGGAAAACAAAGAACGGCCATTTGTCCTGTCTGGGACCTACTGGCTTGCCCAAGAGAAACGTGGGTCAAGCTGCCCTGTAGGCTGATAGATGGATGGCCTGGATCCAAGAAGAGAAACAGAGGGGCAGCCATCCCTGCACCCCAGTAGGTGGGAGAGAGAGCCCTGGCTGGGAAGAAGCCCTCAGGGAGCATGGGCAGGGAGAAGAGAGTAGTCAGGAGAGAGCTGGCCATGTGGACATGACAGAGCATTTTGGAAGGAGAAGCTGGAAGACTGAGAAGCAGCAAGCAAGGGAGTGGGAGGGAGGGGCAGAACTGCACTGCTCTCGCACAGAGCCAGAGGGCTTCTCCTGGGGAGAAGGCCATCAGTGGGGACACAGGGGCTTGGAGCCCTTAAGTCGAATGAAGACAATCAGGCCTTGGGGTCCACAGGGACGTGCTGTGGCCTTGGCAGGAGCCAAGTTGGTCAGCGTGTTCATGGTGGGTGGCTGTGGGAGGCTGCTCTATCCTGCTGCCCCACGGCATGGCCATCCCCGAGCCTCCCAACAGGAGGGTGTCCTGCGAGCAGCTCCTCCAAGCCAGGAACTGATCTTTCCTGTATCTGCATCCTTCCCCAAATATACTGCTGTGTATATAGTAAATGCTCAATAAACACTGAACGAACTGCACTTCCTGTAATGCTCCTTAAAACACGCCACCTGTGACTGTAGGACAGTGCCTGCAAACTCCTTAAAACACACCATCGGCTGGACATGGTGGCTCACGCCTGTAATCCCAGCACTTTGGGAGGCCGAGGTGGGCAGATCATGAGGTCAGGAGATCAAGACCATCCTGACTAACAAGGTGAAACCCTGTCTCTACTAAAAATACAAAAAAATTAGCCGGGCATGGTGGCAGCTACCTGTAGTCCCAGCTACTTGGGAGGCTGAGGCAGGAGAATGGCGTGAACCCGGTAGGCAGAGCTTGCAGTGAGCCGAGATTGCATCACTGCACTCCAGCCTGGGCGACAGAGCAAGAACACGCCACCGGTGATTGCAGGACGGTGCCTGCGAACTCCTTAAAACACGCCACCCGTGACCGCAGGACGGTGTCTGCAAACTCCTTAAAACATGCCACCTATTACCGCAAGACGGTGCCTGCAAACTCCCCGACACTGCGGAGCCCCTGGAGCCTAAGCTGTGCTGCCTCTTTACGGCACCTCTCACGACACCCAGGACAGAACCCTGCACACAACAAGCCCTCCGGAGGCTTCTGGTGTTTTCTGGGGTCAGTTTTGTCCTTCAGTGAGGCCTCACAGCCGGGATCATGCCCAGGACCACGCCCTGGGGACAAGCCCACAAGAGACGGAGTCCCGCATTGAACAGTGTTCCTCAAATGCTCCTGTCTACAGGGAACCTCAGAATGGGACTTCTTTTGGAAATAGAGTCTTTGTAATTAGTAATTCATTAAGACGGGTTCACACCGGATGGGGTTGGCCTTAATCCAATGACTGGTGTCCTTAAAAGAAAGTAGGGACACAGACACACACATAGGGAGGACAGTGGGGGCAGAGACTGGGGTTCCGTTGCCACTAGCCACGGATCCACAACGACGATCAACAGCCACCAGAGCTGCAAGTGACCAGAGAGGGTCCCTCCCTAGCACCTTCAGAGGGGGCTCAGCGCTCCAGGACCTTGAGCTCAGGCTTCCAGTTTCCGCAGCTGTGAGAGCGTATCTCTGTGTGAAGCCACCCAGCTGGTAGGCATTTGTCCGGCAGTCACAGGAAAAGCTGGCTGATCTTGACCCCTGGAGGGTCTAAGCCGCCACTGTCATGCACACTCTGGAAGGAGCATCTGGCCTGCAGGTGGCCGGGAAGCCAATCCTGGGAGACGAGCCTGCATCTGCCCGAGTCCTGGGGCTTCCTCCATGGAGGTGACTTTGCTTCCCGCCCCAACAATCAGGACAGGGTGGCAAAGGCTGCCCCTCGGCCTCTGCGGAGAGGTGAGCTTCCTCCTAAGGGCCATTTCTCTGCAGGGTGCCATGTGTCGCTGCTCCAAGGAGGCCGGGTGGGGCCCAGCTCCAAGGTGACCCACTCCTTGCCACACAGAGGAGCTCCACTCAGGTCTGCTTGGTGTGGCCCCAGCTGCAAATGGCAGGAAGTCACTGTCCCAGGAGGATCTGAGGACCAGGCCTCTTGGTCCCGGCTGAGGAGCACAGCTGGCTGCTGAGGAGCCCCAATGGCTACGATGCTCCCCAAACTGTATGCTGATGCGTCTCCCACCCGCCGCGGTGCTGAGGAAAGCACACCTGGGGAGCACACGCACCCAAGCAGACAGACGCCCACCGCAATGTGTCACGAAGCAGACCCCACAGAGAGTGAGAGACGGGTTACGAGGAGGGCCCTGTGCTTTGAAGCATGGCACTGGCTGGGCTTGGAGAGGATGTGACTCCTGCCACTCAGCCTCAGGTCCCGAGTGCAAGACCGGCTCATGCCAGCTGCTCCTGCCACCTGCCACTGCTGTGCACAGAAGCACCCAGAGGCCCATGCGCTAACCAGCTTGTGTTGGCCCCAGTCCCCACTCCAGGTGGATGCCAGAAAGCTCTCGGCGGGGCGGGGGTCCTTTCTTCCTTCGGGTGACCCCTGGGTCAGTGCTTCTCCAGCTCCCCCAAAGAGCTCTTGGAGGCAGGAGAGGGTAAGCGGGGGCTACTGGTCTTTCACTATGGGCGTAATTCAAAGTAGCTCTTTGAAGTCAAGATCATTCACCCATGCTGTCTTATCTGAAAATTTCTTGTGAATTTTGTATTCTGCTCCACAATACAAACTGTATTGGTTTTAGCAAAGCAATGGCATTTTACATTATTTAGCAAGGAAGTAATTTTTGCTCCTCCGTCTTCCATCATCTGGGACAAGTGATGCCTTTGGAATGTGTCCTCAGTGTACATTGTACGTTCTTTTTTTTTTTTTTTTTTTTTGAGACAGAGTCTCGCTCTGTCACCCAAGCTGGAGTGCAGAGGCACGATCTTGGCTCACTGCAAGCTCCACCTCCTGGGTTCAAGCCATTCTCCCGCCTCAGCCTCCCGAGTAGCTGGGACTACAGGCACCCACCACCACACCCAGCTAATTTTGTTTTTGTATTTTTAGTAGAGATGGGGTTTCACCATGTTAGCCAGGATGGTCTGGATCTCCTGACCTTATGATCCTCCTGCCTTGGCCTCTCAAAGTGCTGGGATTACAGGTGTGAGCCACCACACCCGGCCAACTCTGTGTACATTCTTTTACAGCATCCCATGTCACGTAACATGTTCATGGGCCAGCTGAGGGTTACTGGGAGGTGGGCTGGGTGGATCTGAGGCAGGGAGCCAGCCTAGGAGGGGCCAGCCCAGGCCCACACAGCAGAAAGCCCTGGAGCGTCACCATTGGAGGAAGAAGCCAGAGGCCTCCCGGGGCCAGTGTCCTAGCCGGAATGGCCTTTCCCACTGACCCTGGAATGTACCCCTGGACTCTGGGGCAGTGTGCGGTCTCCCAGCTCTGGTGGGTGGAGGCTGGTGCTAGAATCAGCCCACAAGGAACGGCCAGCAGGACCACAGCCACATGCCAGGAACAGGCCCTCTCACACCTAAGGTGGCAGCTCCGAAGTGGGGGCAGAGCTGGGGGCCGCCCCAGAGACACATCTTCCATCTGGTAGCATAGAGAGCTTGGTCGGATCAGAAGGCCAAACCGAGAGGCCTTTCCTTCTCTTCACTTCTTTAGACAGGAGCGAGGCTCTCAGTCTTCCCAGACACCTACCCCAGGGCCAGGCTGCCCCAGAAGTCACAGGATAACTCCCTCTGTCCCTGGCGAGCTGCAGGGGCAAGCTGCCTGGGCTCACCCACCTTACACTGAGGCTTGCCCAGGAAGCAGGCACCTGGATAATAAAGTTTGAGCTCTTAGTCCATGCTCCCCACTCTGCCTGAGATGACACGGCCCCCCCTCACCCCTGAGGCCAGAAGGGGGCCTGCCCAGGAGACCAGAGGAAGCCCAGGAGAGCAGCCCAGCCCAGGGGAGCTGCACACAGGTCTCACTCCAATCCTCTCATCCAGGCAGGAGGCTCAGTTGCCTGAGAAGCATTGAAAATAGAGTCTAAGTCTAAGCGGCTTAGTGGGGTTCCAAGAAGGGCCAGCAGGTGGGGGTGGGGACAGGGGACCCTAAATCTTCTCAACTTGGCCTTAAGGAGAATCAGATGCTGTAAGACAAGAAAGAGTCAGGCACACAAAAGTTCCGCTCACCTTCTCTTCTAGGGACTCAGGTCACTTCAAGGTGTCCCCGTGTCCTTGGCCAGAAGAGGGCCCGCCCCACCCCCTCAGCTCCAAGGCTGCAGTGTTGAACTGCCTGGGTTTATTCTCTTTGCAAACACAGGCACAGGCAAGGCTAGTCTACACAGACAGCATCCTCTTGAAGTTCAGCTCGGCCCTGGCTGTTGTATCCACAGGACCTATCACAGGCAAAAGTGATATTTCCCAGGGATCCTCCCCAGTGGGTCTCCAGGGTAAACCCCATTGCCTGCCTGTCTTTAGCCTGGAAGAGGTCCCCCTTGCATCTCTGTATGAAGAGCTGGCCTGCTCAGACCTCCCTGGGGTCCTGTGCAAATGGCCTGGGGTTAGGTCAGGCCAGAGGAAATTTGTTCTGAATCCGGACCTTTGTGGGTGGAGGAGAAACGGTGAAAACGGTAGTTCCCAAAGACCCTGGCCTAAAGGCAGTCGCCCTTTCCCTCTCCTGCCACCCTTGATGCCCCCTCTTCCTGGGCTAACCTTGGTCAGGCTTCAGGTCTCACCAGGGGGTTCGCTTCCTCTGTGAAGCCTTCCTTACCACTAGTTGGATTCAGCTTTTTGACAGTCCCTCCTGCACTCACTCATTCACGCCTGCCTGCATTCATATCACAAATATGTACTGTAGCCCACCACGTGCCAGCCCTGGGCTACGTGATGGGGGTCCGGCAGACAGGGCCTTTGACCCTGGAGCTCACAGTGGGGCGCAGGGAAAGGGAGGGGAAGACCCCCTAGGTCTGGGGGAGGCGCTGCAGCTCCGGGATCCAGAGGCTGCGATTCCTCCTCCCATCTTCCGCCACCTCCACGCCCGGTCTCTCCCAGGATGGCTGCGCCCCAGCTGAGATTTTGGGGACGTCAGGTCCCTGCCCCGCGGCCTCAACGTGGGGACGATCACTCTCCGCAGGGCGGGGCTGCGCAAACAAAAGCTACTCCAAGGGGACAAAGGCTGCACCGCGGGGACAAAGACTTCTCCGCAGCTGCTGCTGCTGCTTCGCGCGCGCGCGAGTTCGCTGCGGCCCGGACCCACGCCCCCCACCCGGCCTTTAGCCAAGCAAACAAATCCGTGTTTTAGATCAAATGAGGGCCGACAATCTCTTCCCCAAACATTTCCCCCCGGGCATGGCGGAGGGGACAAAGGGCGCTCCCCACTTGCAGCGGAGGCCACGGAAGGAGGGAGCCAGGGCTCGCCGCCCAGGACCGAAGGCCCGAGGTCCCCGCCGCACGCTGCGGCGCACTCGGAGGCGGATAGCCGGGCTCAGGCCTTCCTAGTCCCGCTGTCTTCGCAGTCCCTGCGGGCGCCCTGGACCCCGCAAGGCGCGGCGCCGCCAGCAGTTCCGCGAAGGGCCCCGCATTGCGGCTGCGCGTCGGCGGGCGGGCGGGCGCGCGCGTGGGCGAGAGTGTGTGCACGCGCGCCGCCGGCAGCCGTGCCCCAGTTTGCTCCCCGCTGCAGTCCCCTGGCGCCCACCTCTTCCCCAGCCCTCCTCCCCTTGCCGCGGCGCACCCGTCTCCACCGCCCGGCCGGCGCGGAGGGAGAATTGGCCCAGCGCCCACGGGGGCGGGAGGGGCTGAGCCGAGAAACTGCGGAGACCGAGGGGAGGGGACGGGAGAGACAGGCGGGGACGCAAGGCTCACCACCGCCCGGCCACTGCAGCATCGGCCTGGACGCAAAGTTCACGGCCAGGCCCTGTGGCTGGCCAGAGGCCCGGGACCCCCGCGCTCCCGGGTAGCTGTTCCAACGGCCCTCTTTGCGCTGCGGCTGCGGCACTGCTTCCCCTCCCCCTTCCCCTTAGTATTTATCAAGCTGGTGAAAGGCTGGGAAGCCTGGGCCCCTGGGTGGGTGAGTGCCTTGTATCCATTTCGGCGGAAAAAGAATAGCTAGGGAAGCCCCGCTTCTCCCCAGCCAGGTGGGGTCTGGCAGTTCCTCTGTCCCCGCCTCCCTTCCACTCCCACTCCTTGAAAGGACAACTGGCCCAGACAAAAGGAAAGCGTCCTTCAGGGTCCTGCTCTGCTCTCTGCAGGGCCCCTGAGCCGCGGTGGACCCCAGGCTGGCCCCTCTGGTTCAGCAGGGCGCTCTGAGCTGGGGGTCCAAGCTGCGGAGCTACTGTTCCCCTAGCTGTGCCCTGGTTGGTGGTAACAGAGCCGATGCTGCTGGACGCCCAGGCCTTGATGCCATCGTCACCCCAATTCCTGTCGCCCTCCTGTGTATCCTGCAGGGTAGGGGTGCTTATTTCAACTTGGAGGCCTACAGAGTTCAGAGCTCAAAGTTCTGGGGAGAGGGGGCAGCTAGGGAGCAGGTGCCCAGCTTGGCGCCAGGCCAATCCCGAGGGGCCTGGGGTGGCCGAAGTCCTGGTCTGTCATGAAGTAGCTGGGTGGCTCCCCTCCCCACGGTCTCTATGGCGGCATCCTCCCATGCCCTAGCCTCCGGGGTACGGCTGGCTGTCTGTGCTTCCAGGGGGCCTGCAGATGTGTCCTGAGCTCTGGGGCACTGCCTGACTGTGACTTTGCTCTCTGAAAAGGCTCCATCTGCCAGGCGGGGTCCTACACTGGTCCCAGCATCCTTGGGTTCATTCTAGTGAGGCCAGCCAGGTCATTCAGGGAGAGCCAGGGTTCTGCAGAGTTCCCGACTTCATTCCCCATTTGTTCTGCAAAACTGAAACCGGATTTCCTAAACAGGAGCCCCTGGTCACCCTGCTCTTCTTGGTTACATCTGCGGGTCATCATCAGAGCTCTACCTGGCTCCAGCCTTGGCCAGGGAAGATGCCAAGGGCAGCTTGGTGCCCCAGGGCAGCCCATGCTAGGGTGCAGAGCCTGCAGACTCAAAAGCTGTCCTGGGGAATGTCTCCTGAG
Source organism: Theropithecus gelada (assembly GCF_003255815.1). Classification (NCBI taxonomy): domain Eukaryota; kingdom Metazoa; phylum Chordata; class Mammalia; order Primates; family Cercopithecidae; genus Theropithecus; species Theropithecus gelada. The sequence goes on along the minus strand of NC_037668.1, from coordinate 36,383,918 downwards.
GGTTCAGCAGCCAAGGCAGCTGTTGGCACCCTGTCTCGGCTGGGGCAGGGGCTGGGATAAGGCTGAGGTTTACACGCTGGGTGGTTCAGGAAATGAACTATGTACCCAAGCCCAGAAATCTTCCAGCAGCCAACAGCAAGGGGTAGTCTAAGAGGTGAGACCCAAAAGGCCAGCTGTGGGTGTGTGGGGGTGTGTGTATGGGGGGGTGTTGCTTAAAGAACCCACCCCTGCAGGGGGCCCAGGCTCAGCTTAGCCCAGACCTCAATGTCCTGGGCTGGCCAGGTCTCTAGCAAGGTACCCCATGGACTGTCATCTATCCCGGCTGCCCTGATACTGAGGTTATGGACAGGCATCCCTCCTACTGCATCCCCAGTGCACCGGGCTCAGCCCCCCAGGCCTTGGCCAGCTCTGGGCCTCCTGCCCATGTGGGAAAGGGCAGCCTCTGACCCTGGCATTCCCAGCCTGCCTTTGGCAGCTCTTCTCTGCAGAGCCCCTGGTACCCAAGGGGAACCACCAACACTCACTGACCCCCATGGACAAGGCTGGCAGCTCTTGGAGTCCCTGCCTGTCCTTGACCACCAGGTCCTGCCTGCTCCCTTGAAGCCCACTGGGGTCCCTGACACTCTACCCTCTGCCACAGTCACGATCCTGGGCTTGCCACAGAGACCACACAGGGCAGAGGTGGAATTAAAATCAGCCAAGAAGCTGGAGTTGAGGGTATTTGAGGGCTTCCAGGAGAAGGTTTGGCTGGTTAGCCCCAAAAGACAGAAGCAAGCTCCCAAATCCGAAAGAAGCCCAGGCCTGAGCTGCCTCCCCATCCTCTTCCTTGAGAGGCTTGGGGCTTGGCGATGGCCTCTGGGAACCCTTTTTGCTTTCAGGAGCCCATGGAAACAGCCCTGGAGGGGCACAGCTGGTGCTTGGACCTTGCTGCCTGGGGTCCTTCGCCAGAGGAACCTCTTAGCTCCCCTGGGCTTGCTTGGCCACTCAGACAGCCCAGCAGGCTGTGAGTGTGCCAGCCACAGACCCGCACTCACATACTTTTCAGTCTGTCCTAAGGAGAGACCGAGATTGAGGGTGGGGCCAGCCAGTGTCCAGACACAAATGGCTGACAGCTTAGGCACTCAGCCTGGCGGTGGAAACCCAGCCGACCTTCCTTCGCTCACATTGGCACCGCTTCCTGCCCCTTTCTGGGTGCTTACTCTTCTTTCACACCTTGTGCATGGAGTCCCCAAGCATCCCTCTCCCTTGGTGCCTGGCAAGACGACCCAAGCACTGTTCTTACCGTCCAAGGACAGCCAGTCGTGCTGGGAGGAAGGAAGCGTGGGCAGAGCCCGGGCTTTGTACTCAAACACCACCGAGTTGGAGATGATCTGGTTGTTGAAGGCAACTTGTAGGGTCACAAGACCAGTGTCATGGGCTGAAAGCGAGAGAAAAAGACCAAGTCAAGGGATGGGTGGGTACCTACAGCCTGGTGAACCACACAGGGCCTGGAATGTCCCCTCCCCACTACCCTTCATTGGTTAATGTCCAGCTCTCCTTACTGACAGCCTATGCCTGCTCATTCGAGGCCCAAACACAATGCTGCTTCTAGGAACCTTCTCGGTTCACCCAGACTCAGCCAGCTGTCCTGTGATCACTCCCAGGTATTGTAACTGCCCCTTTGCTTTGTCCTCCGAGTGAGGGCAGGGGCTGGGTGCTCAGTACAGACTGGCTGAACGAGTGAATGAGTGAATGGCCCCCAACCCTGCCTCATCGCTGGCTGACGTCCCCCCTTGTCCCATTCTTCCTGGATGGGGCTCAGGTACAGCATCTGCTTCGGACTGATTTGTGCTTATTTTGTTTCAACTATTCCTATAAGCTTGTCCTGACTCAATGAACAAGTCAGCCCCTGTATTTTTAGAAGTTCTTCTGCTTCCCCGATGAAGGAGCTTCAGCTGTGCCTCTGTTACCCTGGCCCCAGCTCAGCCCCAGTGGGTGCTGAGCTGGGGATGCTGGCGTGAACGTTGTACCTCCCTCCAAAGTCCGACAGTAAGCCCTGGAAGGCAGGGCCCTGGTGGGTCTCGTTAACTGCTGTGGCCCCAACACAGGGCTTAACAAATAACCGTATTTGTGGAATAAACGAGGTATGTCCTCACTGAGAGTAAGAGGAAGCCAGCCCGCGGCGGAGATCAGCTTCAGCTCTGGGGTTGAGGTTGCCTCTCCACAGCTCATGTTGGCATCCTGGGGGCTGGCCTGTGGCCCACAGAGGTGGCCCGTGGGCAATGGTGGGTGTGCACACTGCCCTGCCAGGCCTCGTCCCTGGCAGATGTCTCGGTTCTGTGCCCTCTGCCCTGCTTTTCTGGAATACCAGATACTGATACCCAGGGCCTCCCCAGTACAGATTTCCAGGGAGGACACGCACGGGGATCACGTTACTGTTTGGGCTCTTGGTTTTCAGGAGCTTATAGACTCAAGGAAGCCATCCAAGTCAGCCACTCCCTAGCACAAGCAGAGCTCCAGCTTTCCTCCAAGGACTCTGATGCAGATCCCAGTCCCGATGGGAAAACCAGCTTATTGATGGGTGGCCGCTGTCCATCCTGGGTGGATGTGCTAAGGCAGCAACCATCTTGCCATTGTCCCCAGGGAAGGCCTTCGGGAGTCACTGTCCAAGGGGACCCATGGGTTTTTCCTCTGTGTTTTCCACCCTGTCTGGGAACCTCAGCTCCAGGGCACAGCCTGAACCAAAGGACTCCACAGTGGAGGTCACATAGGACCTCCGAGGTGCCTGGGCAGGGAGCCCCGGCCAAGTCCAGAACCTGCTGTGGCTCTGCTGGCATCCCTGGGCGGGTCTCCAAGCTTGTGGTCGCATGCCTGCCCTGGAGATTGGCCTGGCTTGCCAGCAGGAAGACAGGTGGCCAGCACCCACACCCATCGGAGCCCGCTCAGGGCTGCTCCTCTTAGCAGCCTCCTCGGCCAGCCTTGGGGAGCTCACGGCTTTTCTGGGACAATGTGTTCCAGCCTGGGGGGGTGGCCTCTTCAACTGCTGCTGCTCTTCCACCATCTTCTGGCAGGTGCACAACCTGCAGCAACGCCGGAATGGTGGCAGACTCCAAGGCATTTCTTCCTTCCCAGAGAGACGGAGCAGAGGGGACCTACTGTGGTCTCTGGGGTCCCAGCCCAGCAGCCCTGCTCCTGCAGGTCCATCACCCAGGAGGCTTCCTGGACTCACTCTTCCCTTCCCCACTCATGCAGTCCATCAGCAAGCGCCATCAGCAATGGCAAGATCCATTGCTCTCCATCTCCACTGCAGATGCTGTAGTCCACGCCACCATCATTTATTGCCTAGACTCCTCCACTAGCGTCCTGCTGAAGGCAGCATCAGAGCACCTGAGACCTGCTCCTGCTGGGAGGGTGTCGGGAGGCCACAATCCAGCACTGGGGGCCACAGCCCAGCACCGCTAGAGGAAACCAGGGGGAGTGTGGTGCCCAAGGGAGCCCTTCTCCTTACATTTGGAAAGATCAGCCCTCTGCCTTCTTCCTATGGTCTCCCTGAGTCTGTTCTTCCTACAACCCAGAATCATCTTTCCCACACACCCAGAATCATCTTTAAAGACACCATTTAGATCAAGCCACCCCCTGCTTAAAGCTAACAGCTTCCTATGGCAAGTAAAATCAAACCAAACTCCTTCCTATGATGCAGAAAGATGGACACGATTTGTTTTGGTTCCTGCTATCATCTCCAGTCTTACTGTGTTCAGCTCCCTGTACCCCACTCACTATCCTGCAGCCAGCACCTTTCTCGAGCTTTAGATTCTCCATGTTGCCAAACCTCTTTCTGTCCCAGGGCCTTTGCACTTCCCCTACCCTCTGCCTGGCCAGGATGCTTCTCCCACTTCCCATGACTGGCTCCATCCCATCATCCAGGTCCCAGCCTGCGAGAGGCCTCTGCTCATCCATGTTCCAGAAGGAATCTCCTTCTTCCCAGGTGATGTTATTACCATATTCTACTGTTGGGATACAGTTTTCACCAGTTACCTTGGTTATTTCTTTTTCTCCTTGTTTGTTTTCTGTCTCCCTGCAGTAGAACATTAGCTCATGAGAGCTGGGACTGGCTCCATCTTAATCTTCATGCCTAGTGCCAAGGTCAGTGCCCGGGATGTTATGGCGGCTCAGTAACTATTTGTTGAATGAATTGTTTTGAAACCCAATTCTTCACCTCATTTGTTGTTTTTGTTTGTTTGCTTTTTGTTTTTTTTTGAGACAGAGTCTTACTCTGTCTCCCAGGCTGGAGTGCAGTGGCGTGATCTTGGCTTACTGCAACCTCCACCTCCCAGGTTCAGGTGATTCTCCTGCCTCAGCCTCCCTACTAGCTTACAGGTGCCTGCCACTATGCCCAGCTAATTTTTGTATTTTTAGTAGAGACAGGGTTTCACCGTGTTGCTCAGGCTGGTCTTGAACTCCTGACTTCACGTGATCTGCCCTCGGCCTTGGCTTCCCAGCATGCCGGGATTACAGGTGTGAGCCACTGTGCCTGGCCCTCATTTTGCATTTCATCTTTTGTCTTCTTTAGTGCTCTCTGGCCAGCAGAGTCTTCTTGGTGGATTCCCCTATCTTCTCCGAGCCTAAGTTGCCTCTTTCCGCCAGCACCTCCTCTCACTCAGTGCTCACTGCCCTCAGCTCACTGCCCTAACTTGGTGGGCTCCCTCCTGCCCCTGAAGCACCTGAGTCTTGTAGAAGACACATTCTGTGCCTGAGTGTCTCCTGCTGCCTGTGACAGTGTGGGAGCTGCCAGGGCAGGACCCTGCTCTTGGTCAGGGCAGAATCACCTCATGTGTTTTGCTTGGGTGGGTGTGTCGGGCTAGGACCCTGGAGACGGGCAGGCATTGGCCATCTGTGTTGCCAGTGCCCCCTCCTCCCGTGTCATTCCTGGCTTGTGCTCACAGGCCTCTGAGCCTCTCTTTTTGGTGAGGCCAGTTTGATTCTGACTTCCAAGTGTTCATCCTTCAAGCTCAGCCTCAGATTCCTCTGGGGAGACCCAGAGATGAGGTCCCCAAGCAGCCAGCGTCATCTCCCGGGGCAGTGATTCATTTGCATGCTGCACTCCTCCCTGGACCAAGAGCCCCTTGCAGTCAGGGCCCTGGTGAGAAGCTGGGTCTTATTCTTTGCTCCATTCCAAGCCCATACTCTGTGCACAACAAGCAGGGGCTACTCAAAAGCTATCTGGCAGATGAAGAAAGGAATGGATACATCCAGTGCTGTTTTACAGAGCACCATGTTTCAATTTGGGCCGCAAAGCAGAGATTTCCAAAGGAGACCCCCTTTGTGGAGTTAGCTGAAGACACAATGCTGGCGCCTGTGGAGGGTCCCAGCTCTCAGTGTGCCTTGAGCCTTGTGGCTCCTGTTCCCTCAGTCCAAGACACATTGTGGCTAACAGAATGAGCCTGAATGACTAGGAGGGTGAGTAGCCTAGGCAGAGACTCTACCTGCCATCTCTGGGGACCCGGAAACGCCCCAGGACCAGCAGAACTGCCTGTGGAGACCCAAATTGCCCTGGTACCCTCTCTGAACTCCTCCTTGGGAAAGGAAGAGCGAAGGCCTCATTAATGGGAACTCTTCAGGAATGGAGCACCTGGGCCAGGTGCTTCACACACCTCCTGTCACTCACTGCTCTCGCCCCACTGGCAGGCAGTTCTCAGAGCTGTAGAAACTGAGGCCCAGAGAGGTCAGGCACTGAGTTCGAGCCACACGGATGGTTTCTGGCTGATCCGGGATGGACCCAAGTGTGGTGGACTCCAGCCCCGGGGACACACAAAGGCCAGCCCCTCTTTTTCTGTGGAGGGGTCAGATAACTGAGAGCAGACCTGAGCAGCCCTGTCCTGGTCCTTAGCCAGGCGAGAACCAGGTACAGGAAGTGGCATCTATTTATAGGCCAGGCAAGTCCCATTCTGGCAGCAGGTGATGAGTGCACTGTTTAATGCCACAGTGCCCTCCCGGCCACCCCCGCTGGGCCGGGGACCTCATCAGCTGCACACAGCCCTGCGCTGTGATAGGCAGACCCGGCTTGGCTGCCATGCCAGCTGGCTGTGCTCCAGGCTGAGCAGGGCTGCTGGGTGGGCCTTCTGGAGCCAGGCGGGGGGGTGCTGGGAGAGGAGGGCTGGGCCAGCAGGGGGTGGGATGGGCATCTTGGGCCGCAGCGCTGGCTCCCAGGAAGTTTGTGGAGAAGATGGTGCTGGGTTCAGGCAGAGGCTGAGCGTACAGCCAGCCGAGGAGCAGGGTTTTCCACTCTGGTGGAAGAGCCTGAGAGAGGTGGGGCGCGGTGGCTCACCCCTGTAATCCCAGCACTTTGGGAGGCCAAGGTGGGCGGATCAGTTGGGTCAGGAGTTCGAGACCAGCCTGGCCAACATGGTGAAACTCCATCTCAACTAAAAGTACAAAAATTAGCCAGGTGTGGTGGCACAAGCCTGTAGTCCCAGCTGCTGGGGAGGCTGAGGCAGGAGAATCGCTTGAACCCGGGAAATGGAGGTTGCAGTGAGCCAAGATTGCATCACTGCACTCCAGCCTGGCAAAAGAGCAAGACTCCGTCTCCAAACAAAAAAACAACAACAAAAAGAAGAGCCTGAGAGAGAAGGAGAAAAGGAGAAATGCCTGGTGGGGTTCAGCTGCCCCAGGCTGGGGGAATGATTCAAGGGCGGGGTGGTGGTGGCAGACAGCTGGGGCAGCCAAGGCTCAGGCTGGACCATGCTGGGTGGAACCTAGAAGCACCCTGGGGCCTGCCTAGCACCAGCCAACTCTGTGCTTGCCGTGGGGACACCCCACCCCATACCTCTCCTCCTCACCCCATACCTCTCTCCTCACCCCCAGTCTTCTATACTGAGCATCTTCTCTCCTGTCTAGGCTCCCTGGCATTAGGGGACAGGAGTGGGTCTCCCTGACCTTCCGCACACCTGCATCCTTACCCCCTCTCCTGTTTATGGTCAGGGCTCACTGGACAGGCCATCCCGAGGGCTGGTGGTGATGAGATGGGGCAGCCAAGGGGGCCCTGCCAGCACCAGTCCAGGAGCAGAAGACATGAGCTCTAGAAACAGGCTTCAGATGCCTGGAGACTAATTCATTCCTTCACAATCTCCATCCCCCTCCGTGACATGTCTGGCACTCTGCCAGCCCCGGGCATACTATGGTGACCAAGAAGATAGTCCCTGACCCCGTGGCACAGGCGAGTGGGGAAGCAGTGATGGCCAGAGGTCAAAGACAAGTTGACCAGACAGGGACACCATGCTAAGCAGATAATGCTGGAAGCCTGGGGAAGGGCTTCAGAGCCACAGGGACAGCACAGAGGGCCTCCTGACTGGGTTTCTTGGGGGATCTTTGAGCCCCTAAAATTGGAAGCAAATTATGTGCGTGTACCTTTTCTGGACATAGGGTAGATGGCTCTGTTACATTCTCAAAGGCGTTTGTGCTGATAATTGTTAGACTGATCCCCCATCACCACCCCATCTCCCTCTACCCCTACCATGCTTTCTCCAGCCTTCTGCCCTCTGCCCTGGGCCCCAGGAGGACACAGCCTGTGTGCGGGCTGCATTGCCTGGGTTCTCCTGGCCTCTGGTTGGCTCGGGCCATGGGAGGCATGGGCAGGTGCAGAGGGGCCACCTCGATGCAGAGGTGGTCTCTGGCCCCGGCTGTCACCAGCTGTAGTCACCCTTTGGGCTGAGGGTGGTGGCAGCTTCCCACTGTGGTCAGCCCTGGATACATTGCCTGGGCCTGGCTTATTCCCACCCTAAATCGTGCTCTCATCATGTTCTCCTCAAAATCCCAGTCAAGCGTGCCTAGGTCCCTGTCCGACACTGGGTCCCTGAGCCAAAGGAGATGATGTTCTAATAGACTATCTGGGATCTGCTTCTTCACAGCCGAGGAAACAGAGTCCTAGAGTAAGGACACGACCTGCTCAAGGTCACCCCAAGGCTGACTCCGAGTCCAGTGCTCCTCAGGCCCCCACACCTTCCTTGGGGGACTGGGGCAGGGGGTGACTTTCTTACCTGGGCAGTAGCAGCGCAGCACCCCAGGCTGAATCAGGGATGCAGGCACTGAGATCTGGTCAAACAGGCAACTGTAGTTATTGCTGGCTTCTTGCCACGGGCCTGTGATGAGGACCTTCACTCCTCCCTGCAGGGAACAGAGAGGGGAACAGAGTTGGAGTGTGAGCCACTGAGGGAGGCAGCATGGGGAAGCGCTTCCCCCCTGAGGCTGCACTGCTCAGATGGGGGTCTGCATCCCTCCCCGCCATGCAGATTCCCAGGCTGTCACTCCAGGGATTCCAGTGAGCCCCGACTTCTGAGAACCACAGCTCCGGGACTACAGCAAGAGAAGGGCCCCGAGGCGCTCCTTCCCCAGCCCTCAGGAAGCTCCAGGACCGGCAGCTCCAACCCCTGACCTTCTCTCTCTCTCGTATAACTCGCAGATCCAGGCAGGAGGGAGCACAGAGTTTTGCAAACCCTTTCAGCCCACGATGCCCCTGAGAGCTGGCCTGGAAGGAAGCCGAGGGCAGGGAGGGGACTTGCTATGTCATTTGCTTGTGGACAGATTGAGGGAACTCCAAGTTTTGAAAACAGGCCTGAGCATCTCAGTGTCAGCCCGGGCAGCAGAAGTTCTTGTGGGGAGTTGAGGAGAGACCCAGGATCCCCAGGCTGTGGGCGTGGCAAGGTGAGGGGGCCTGGAGCAGGGTGGGGTGAAGAGCCTGATTAAGAAACAGAAGAGCTAAGTGCAGGAGATGCTCAGAGACTGCCCTGTGAGCTGAGTTTGGGGCTCAGAGCTGGGGGCTGGGAGTGGAACGGGGCTGAGCATCTGCCCCTCCCCCAACCCTGTGCTATCAAAGGTCCTTGAGTCTGTGCCGCTGCCTACACAGCTAGCGCGGGGTCCCACAGGCAAGCCGTGATCCTGCAGCTTGGCTGGGAGCAGCCTCGAATGACCTTCCTCAGCTCCAGGGGGTAGGACCCCACCTCCAGGAACCTCCCAGGGTGCCCAGGGGCAGGAGAGCATCAGTAGGGCTGGGGTACTCCCTGACCCCCAACTTGGACCAGCCTGGGGCTGCTGCAGAAAGCAGAGGAGGAGGGTGGCCTCATGTCCGGGGCCCTGGGCAATCCTGCTTCACAGCCATTGTCCTGCTTAGTGATGATAGAGGGAGATGCGAGGTGGACGGCAATTTGTAGGCCCCCTACTTACGGCTTAGCGGAGGAGAGGGGCTGGTCACTGAGTAGAGGGAGGCTCTCCCGGGGGATGAGGAAGGTGGGGGTGCCGGCCTCCCGGGCTCTCCTGGCTAACCTTGGGTGGACCCACCCCAGAGGCGCCATCCACCCCACCCCCAAACCAGTAAACACCTTTCCCTGCAGGGGGGCGGAGAGCTGCGTAGGTCAGGGCAGAGAGCACCACCTAGTGTCCAGGCTGGAGAAGGCCGCCAGGCACGCTGGAGACTGGGAGGTGGGGGTGAGGAGTTGCTGTGAGCCCACCCTGCCCACCGCTCCAGGCCAGAGAAGCGATCCCCATCCCGCAGCCCCGTGCCAGCCAGATGCTCCCTCCTGGTCAGTCACTCATTCTTGCTCGGCATCTTCTGGGCCCTGGCGCACCCCTGCCCTGGAGGGAGCCCCAGCCTCTACAAGGAGCCTGCCCTAGGCACCCCACAATGTTCCTGGAACCCAGGCCTGGCCCAGGGCATCTGCAGCAGGAGTGAGTGTTTCCAGGGATGAGGAGGAAGTGGCTCCTCCCATTGCCCAGCCAGGAAAAGAGACTTCTTCCACGGAAGGGGCTCTCCCAGGCTGGAAGGTATATTCCACCCCTGCTCTCGCATGAGCCTTGCTCTGGCCTGGGAGGTCACGTTACTACTAGGGCAGCGGAGAGAGCTCACGACCGAGAGCCAAAAGCAGGAGGCCTGCTCCTGCGCCTCAGTAGCTGTGTGTCCTCAGGCAAGTGGCCCAGCCTCTCTGGGTGGCATCTCCTCGCTAGGGGCCCTTCTGGTCCAGCATTCCTTGTTCTGATGCCCAGGGATATTTGCAGCTCCGTGGAAGGGGCAGGGCATTGGGGGGAGTGGGTGCCTGGCTGGGAAGAGTACCAGCGGACAGGTGGAGCCTGACTTTGGGATGTCTGGAAGCACCAGAAGGCCAGCTCAGGGCACCATCCCCGAGGATCCTGGGAAGTGGAGGAGTAGTGACTTCAAAAGGCCATAGACAGTTACCATGTGAGAAAAAGGGAAAAAATAATAACCGCAATCAACAGCTGCTAGCATGAAGCTGGGGCTGCTGCCGGGAACAAAGAACTGCAGAGATTACTGGAGAACATCAGGACCTTCTCCATGGAAACCGCCGCAGGACAGCTCAGCATCCATCCATTCAGGGGATGGTTCCCATGGCAACAGCCCGCCTGGCTGCACTGAATTGGTGGTGGCGCGCGTGCCTGATGGCTGTAATTGCAGGCTCTTCTGCCTGGTGCAGCAGGAGTGTCAGTGGTGGGAGATGACGCAGGAGGGCTTGGGGGGCGGGGAGGGAGCACGAAATGCCATCTGAGGTCTCTGTGTCCTGAGATAAAGGGCCAGGATGTCTGATGCAGCCAGGGCAGATGCTGGGGCATAGGGGGACGCCTCTGGTGTGTGTGTGTGTGTGTGTGTGTGTGTGTGTGTGTGTGTGTGTTGGTGACCAGCTGCAGCCAGAGGTGAAGGGGTGGACAGAGATAGGAGAAATGGAGAAATGGGAGCAGCCTGTGGGAGGGAGGGCCTCTCAGAGAAGAGACAGCAGGATGGCCCCAGCCATCGCACTCCTGCTAAGTGGATGCATTGAGGTTTAGAGCTGGGTGGGGGTGCTGGGTAACCATTTAACCAAACCCCATTTTGCAGAGGGAAGCAAGGCCCAGGCTGACAAGCCTGCCTGTACGGCCCTCCCTGAGCTTGGCGGAACCCGGCCAGATTGGACTCCTGATGCAGTCAGTGCACAGACAGGCTGGCAGGGAGGGGACAGAACGAGGGCCAGATGAAGGGACAGAAGTGTCAGGAGAGAAGGTGCTGTCTCCTGCAGAACCCAGGATGGGGGCGCCCCTGCTGTGGTATGGAGACAGTGGCCTGGGTAGGAGAGGACAGCAAGGAGGAAGGGGCCCTTCACAGCCTCTGAGGCCTCACTGTGTGGCCAGGTGGGGCCCCAAAGGGCCTAGCTGGGTGGTGTATGCACATTTTCCAAATCAAGCTGAATTTCAGCAGCTTTTGGTTGTAGGTAACTGGAAGCATTGAGGGCTTCTGGGAAAGCAGGACTGGCCGCTCCCTCTGCTGGGCTGCCAGGCTGCCATTGCGTTCCTGTTCCTGGGCTGCCCTCGCGTGGCAAGTTGCTGAACTGCAGGCCCGGAAAGGACAGAAGGAGCCAGGCCTGCTGATGTCCTACTTGCCAGGACACCCAGGAGGCTGGGGCGTGGGCCTGCACCCAGCCCAGGGCTTGTCTCACAGACCAGGACCTTGGGAAAAGAGGAGACCCTCCTTCCACCCTCTGGCTCCTGCAAGACATCAAGGGCTCCAGGGCACCTCTAAGTGTCCCGAGGATCAAATCTACCAGGTCCTAGGACTGGGAGTGCCTTGAGGCCACCCCCTCTCAGGCATTTACACATAAAGAAACTGAGCTTCAGAGAGTCAGGTCTCAAGGAGCCAGGACCAGAAGACAGCTCTGACCTTCCCCCCAAACCCTGTTCCTGGCCTCCCTCTCTGTCCCTTTGCATCACTTGCTTAAGCCCAGGGTCAGGGGGTGTGGGGAAGATGCCCAACTGGCTTTCGCGGGGTGGGGTGGAGGGTGTGGTGAGCGCTCTGAAGGTGCCACTGAGCTCAGAATCAATGATAAGAGAGGAGGTCAGGGCCGGGTGCGGTGGCTCACACCTGAAATCCCAGCACTTTGGGAGGCTGAGGCGGGTGGATCACTGGAGGCCAGGAGGTTGAGACCAGCCCGGCCAACATGGCAAAACTCCATCTTTACTAAAAATACAAAAATTAGCTGGACGCGGTGGTGCGTGCCTGTAATCTCAGCACTTTGGGAGGTGGAGGCGGAGTCAGGAGTTTGAGACTAGCCTGGGATACATGGTGAAACCCCATCTCTACTAAAAATACAAAAATTAGCTGGGTGCAGCAGGGGGTGCCTGTAATCCCAGCTACTCGGCAGGCTGAGGCAGGAGAATTGCTTGAACCTAGGAGGCGGAGGTTTCAGTGAGCCAAGATGGCGCCATTGCACTCCAGCCTGGACAAAAAGAGTGAAATTCCTTCTCAAAAAAGAAAAGCAAAAACAAAACAAAAACAGCAGGGGCTCAGAAACATGGTCACACCAAACTACACCAAGAGGAAGCCCAGTCCGATCCTTCTGGGCTCTTCCTATCCGGGATGGGAGAGCTGGGGGCAACTGTACACAGATTTTCTTAGCTTTGCCAGCAGGGAAGAAGGGTGAGGAAGTATGAGCCCCCATCTTTGGTGTTGTCCAACCGAGTGGGCCAGGGGCAGCTCACCTCCTGGGAAGTGTCCAGTCAGGGCCCGTGGTGCACATGCTGGTCCCTGAGCACCCAGACAGGCTGGGGAGAGGTCAGGAAGCACATGCTTGTGTACACTAGGTTATTTAGGGAAAGCCTGGGCCACTCTGTCCCCTTCCTGTGCTATTCTACTCTAGAGAAAAAGCAGAGATGCCTCTACTGCTTGTGTCCCTGAGGCAAGATGCTTTGGTCTTTGGAGTAGTGGTTCTCAAAGTCAGATCCCCGGGAGCTGAGGCGGCCTGCGGACTAGGGGAGGGTGCAGGTTGGAGTCCTGCATCCTATGACCTGTGTTGAATTTTGCAGAGGGCCAGGTTTACTTAAGAAGGATCTTCAGGATGACTCTTCAGAAGCTGTGCCCTGTTCGGTTTTGAGAGAGATTTTTGGTTTTGTTCTTGTTTGGCTTGGAGAAGTAGAGCGAAGGCAGTGGATGTAGATGATCTATGATGGCTACTTTTTTTTTTTCTAAAGACAGAGTTTCACTCGTTGCCCAGGCTGGAGTGCAGTGGCATGATCTCGGCTCACTACAACCTCCGTCTCCCGGGTTCAAGTGATTCTCCTGCCTTAGCCTCCCGAGTAGCTGATATTACAGGTACACGCCACCACACCAAGCTCATTTTTTGTGTTTTTAGTAGAGACAGGGTTTCACCATGTTGGCCGGGCTGGTCTCGAACTCCTGACCTCAGGTGATCCACCCACCTTGGCCTCCCAGAGTACTGGGATTACAGGCCTGAGCCACTGAGCCTGGCCAATAGTGACTTTTGAATTTTTTTTAAGCAACCCTGGGACCCCTTCTCAAAAAAAAGCAAAGCAAAACATAAATGGACTCTTAACACATAAATCGAGAAACGGCAGACAACTCTGGCTGGAGCCGGGGAGCATTTTGCCTCCAAGGACACCTGACTTTTTCTTTTCTTTTCTTTTTTTTTTTTGAGACAGGGTTTCACTCTGTCATCCAGGCTGGAGTGCAGTGGTACAATCACAGCTCCCTGCAGCCTCAACCTCTTGGGCTCAAGTGTTCCTCTGGACTCAGCCTCCAGAATAGCTGGGACCATAGGCAGGCCCCACCACACCTGGCTTATTTTTAAAATTTTTTGTTGAAACCAGGTCTCACTATGTTGCCCAGGTTGGTTTGGAACTCCTGGGCTCAGATGGTCCTCCTGCCTCGGCCTCCCAAAGTTCTGGGATTACAGGTTTGAGCCGCGGCACCAGGCCAAGAACCCCAACTTTAAAGCTGCTTGCCCCAGTGAAGTTTGAGAATCACTGCATAAAAGACGGAGGTGTTCAAGTGCTAAGGGGACACAAGGAGGGGAAAACGTCATCTTTATGGTCCAGAGCTTCCTCTGAAGGGCAGCCACAGGCATCCCTTAGCTGCAGGGTGGCGCAGGGGCCGGCGAGGTGGGTGGGAGGGGAGTTGACAGGTGGCGGCAGCGGTGGTAGCTTACCTCTGGGTAAGACCACTCTGGGGAGTAGTCGGTCACCATGAACACCCGTCCACTCTGCTGCAGCATGCCCAGGGTGCCCTGGGCCGAGGCGGCCGAGACCACCTCGGCAACGTGCATGTAGGCCATGGTGCTGGCTCCGCCCTCCGAGCTGCTCAGCTGCAGGCTGCCCTGCTGGGGGCTGCAGCAGGGGAGGCACATCTCTGCTTGGGTGAAGGGGGCCCGCGCCCCGTCTTCTGACTGTGAGAGTGCCGTGCTGTCCCCCGACACCAGCTGGTGCCCATAGATGGTGCTGCTGCCCCCCTCCACGGAGATGAAGTCGTTGATCAGGTCGGAGAACTGGTTGCTGAAGGAGATGTCAAAGTGGTCCAGGCTGAGCTCCATGTTGGAGGCGTTGCCAAGGCTGGGCTGGGCCACGGGGTAGAGTCCCTGCACCACGTTGCCCGGGAGGATGGGGACGCCGCCGGCACTGCGGATCACCCCATTGGTCTCGGGCTGCAGGTAGTGCTCAGAGCTACAGGCCTGCAGCTCCCCAGACTTGAGCAGGACCTCGCTCCCTTCCGCCGCCTGCGAGGTCTCCATGGTGACCTCCCCTTCCGCGGTCATGGCCTGGAAGTTGGCCTGGAACTGCATGAGGTGGAGGGAGGAAGTGGACTCTATCCGCGTCTCGACATGACCACTGCAGGAACTAGTTTGGGACGAGGCCTCCGTTTTCACCGTGGGCATCACGAAGGTGCCCCCAGAGTCACTCAGGCTGCTGTGGGCGTTCTGCTCGACGGGGAGGGGTTTGCTGGCGTCCTGCAGGAAGAAGCTCGGGGAGGGGGTCTGGTGGATGTGGGGGCTGTGGCCCGTCTGGCTGAAGCTGGATGTGTAGTCCTTGTTGGAGTCGATGGCACTGAAGTCCATCTGCTCCAGGGTGGTGCTGGGACTCAGGCCGCCGCCCGACGGCAGGAGGCTGGAGCCGGTGGTCAGGGTGAGGGAGCTGGCGGCCGCGGCTGCCGCGGAGGAGGAGTACGCTTCTTTGGCCATCTGCTGCTCGAAGGAGGTGTCCTCGGTCTTGATCTCCTTGGTGAGGACGGTGGTAAAGCTGAAGCTCCGCTCCCCGGGCGGCGAGTGCCGGATGTTGGAGCTGACCATCTCAGCTTTCAGGCCTCCACCCCCGTACGTCTGGCCCTGCTTTGGGTTATTAAGGAAACAGTCGGGGTCAAAGTTCATGGTGGTTTCTGGAATCTTCCGACCACCGTCGAGGGTGGTGGAGAGGACCAGCTCTTCGGACACGTTGGTGGGCAGCATGGACAGGCTCTCCGAGCTGCCCGTGGTGGGGAAGGTGAACTTGTGGCCGTCGGAGCTCACGGCCAGGACGAGGCCCTGAGAGGCATCAGGCGAGAGGAGGTGGTGGTTGGGGCCAGCGGTGGGGGACATGGTGTACACAGCCTCGTTGGTGACCTCTGACATGAACACCGTGGCGCTCTGGGACAAGCTCCCCATCACAGAGGCCACTGCCATACTGGACACGCCTGTGACCACCGGGCTGTCCACCATGTCCGGGTCGCTGTTGAGCCCGCTGCTGATGGACACGGGGGAGCTCTGGGTGGTGTCGGGGACCTCCACCTGGTTGGTAGAGGAGACCTCGGTGCTGCTCTGGTGCAGCAGCACAGGCTTGGCCACCTTGCCGTTCCTCTTCTCGCGGCTGGAGCCCTTGCTGTGGCTGTGCTCGTGTTTGCCCTCTGACACGTCATTGTGCTGCACCTCCGAGTGGCTCCCGTACCCCCCTGTCCGTGGCTCCACCTTCGGCGAGATGATACGGTGTTTGGCACTGTTACACTTGTGATGCACGCTGCTGCCAGCTCCTGCAGAGATCAGAACACAACACACACATGCACACGCAGGCACACACGTGCACACACACGTGCACACACACGTGCACACAAAGAAAGAGAGTCAGAGCTAGGACCGTGGCGGACCTGCCCCACAGCAGCTGGGGCTTCTGGCAAAGTCCAGACCCGGTGCCCCAGGCAGGCCACAGACCCTCAGCCCTGGGACCCGTACCCCAAGCCCAGGGCCCGTCTCATGCCCCTTTGACCCTCCTCCAAAGATCAGAGGGGCTTTGACCTTGATGCTCTTTTCGAATAGGAAGCACATGGGAAGTCGGGAAGGAGAAGGTGGAGAGAATGTCAACGTCCAGGAAAGTCCCCTCCACCATCAGAGACAGACACCGCTCACCTGGAGGGGCCTTTGCTGGCAAGAGGGGGTCAGCCTGGGGAGGGTGGCTATGTTCGTATCCTACCCCACCGCCCCTCCCCAACTTCCCACAGCTGCTCAGCCTGTGACCTCATAAGGAGCCACCCCTGGGGCCTGGCAATCAGAGGTCAATGGGGAGGTGATGGAAATGCACTCTCGGGACCAGCTCTCAGGCCCCAGGACCAAAGACGGTTCTGGACCCTGCTCCAGAGGCAGAAAGGTACGTAAGCCCAGGCCTATCCTCAGCTCTCTGGGGCACAAAAATCCTTCTAGGTCCTAAGTAGGGACAGAGCCCTTGCTCCTCATTTCAGACGTCCAAGCCTCAGCAGCTGAGCGTTTCTGAGGTTGGCAAAGCCTCCCTGGCAGCTCCTCCAGCCCTGGCAGCCGGCACGGCTTTTCTCTCCCACCCCTCGCATGTTTTCACCATTTTCATTTCATCTGATAAGGGTCACTTTGCTTTTGATGAAAGGGCAAATTCTCCCCGATCCTGTTACAGCCTCACCACCAAGACTCCTAAATGCACGAAGACTGTGCTGAGAAGTGACACGACCTCTAATGGGACTATCTAATTAAGTCAGCCCAGGGAGAGGAGAACGCACATTTCAAAGAGCAAATACCATTATCAGAAAAACAGACACATTAGGAAGGAGAGTGCGGGACGCTTTATGTTCTTGGAGACAGAGGTTAAAGAAAGAGGTTGAGCCTGCGTGGTGTCATTGACGCAGGGCAGGTCTCCCTGAAGGCCCCAGTGCCCTCTGGCAGAGGATGCCCGAGTGTGGGCCTGAACGGAGAGGCCCCGAGCCCCAGAGTTCCTCGCTCCCCCAACTCTGCTGCCCCCAGTTCTTGCCCCATGGAGGAAGCTGTCCCTCTGGACACTGCTCCCTCCTGCCCAGAGTGGACTGCCAGCCAGCTGCAGGGCAGGACGAGACCGAAGGCTGCCTTGTGTCTGTGCTGGATGCGGTGGTGTCACCCAGTCTCTGACTGTCCTGTCCCCCTCCTCCCTCAGTAGATGTCATGGCTACTCCCACAGAGGACAGCCATGACGGCTGCCTGGTAGGGCCCCCGTCCCTGTGGCGCCCGCCTGCCCCGGGAGCCCCGGCTCACCCAGGCTGCCGGTGCAGAGGCAGTTGTGGGTCCGCGGCTGGGGCTTGGTCTGGTGACTGTCGAGGATCTGCTGCACCAGCTGTTCCACCGAGAAGCCGGAGCTGCTGTTCCCATTGCTGCAGGTCCACTTGATGCCATGGACTGCGGAGAGAGAGGCGGGGGGGCTGTCAGAGCCCGTGGGTGCAGAGGGGGCCTGGGTGGGGCCGAGGGGTAGGACCCAGGCCCTCCCTGAGGGCAGCCCTCTCTCTGCTGGGGAGCCGGCTCCTGGGGTGAATTGATGAGCAGGAGAGGAGGAGGGGAGGGAGGCCAGGCTGCCCCCATCGGACCCCCTGCTCCCATCGGGGGTTCTGAGCTCTTCCTTCCCCTCTTCGCTCCCCCTCACTATGGTGCAGCCCAGGGAGTGGACCACATAGAGCTCTGCTTTTGTTTCCCTGAAGTCAGAGTGCACGAGGCGGCTCTTCCTGGGGTGCTGGAATGGAAGAGGAAGGGAACAAGGACAGAAGGAGAGTGGACATGAGGCTGAGGGACTTCCCAGTCTGTGAGCCTCTTGTGGAGACTCAGGATAGAGGTGGTGGACCAACAAGCACCGAGCCGGGAGGACCAAAGCCTCTCCCAGCAGTGTGTGCGGAGGTGGCCCCACCCTGGAGGGCAAGACTCTGGCTTCCTGCCCTCACTGGACTTCTCTGCCCCAAAGGGATTGCAGATGCAGGAGAGGCCAGGGGAGATGGGGACGGGACTGAAGGACCCACATGGCCTGGACGACAGGGGCCTCAGTGCCCAGTGCTGACTGATGGTAGCCATCTGAACAGCCACCCCAGGATCTGGGCTCGACCTTCCTCCCGGCACTTTTGCAGTCCCTGGAGTTGGGGTTGGGGTTTCCCCACCTGCCCGGCAGGATGGGGGCTGGAAGTCTAAACTGAGTTTTCCAGCGGAAAAGTTTTCTCAGCTGGAGCAGACCCGGCCACGGGGTGGCTAAGTCCTGAGTCTGGCACAGGGAGCAATCCAGCTCTCTCTAGTGGGGCCAGGCTGAGAGGCAGCGGATTCGCAGCTTTGGGGCTGGAGCTGGTGCTGGGGCTCCAGGCGCAGAGGAGCAGGGCACAGGGTCGAGATAGGGAGAGGCCAGTGGCTTCATCGATACAAGAGCAACGTCCTTCCTCCTTTGGCTGAAGCTGCTCTCCCACCGGCTCCAGGGGTAGCCGCTAACCCTCGCGGCACCGGCCCCAGTTCTGTGAAGGGTTCTAGAATGCAGGGGGACAAGGAGAGCGTCGACATGGCAGGTAGGAGCTGGCTCGATTCAGACTTGGATTTGAGTCCAAGTTTTACTTATTATTTTTTTTTTTTGAAATAGGGTGTCACTCTGTTGCTCAGGCTGGAGTGCTGTGGTATAAACACAACTCACTGTAGACCTGACCTCATGGGTTCAAGTGATCCTCCCACCTCAGCCTCCTGAGGAGCTGGGACTATAGGCATGTGTCACTACACTTGGATATTTTTTTAAAAAATTATTTGTAGAGGCCAGCACAGTGGCTCACACCTGTAATCCCAGCACTTTGGGAGGCCAAAGTGGGTGGATCATCTGAGGTCAGGAGTTTGAGACCAGCCTGACCAACATGGTGAAACCCCGACTCTACTAAAAATATAAAATTAGCTGGGCATGGTGGCACATGCCTATAATCCCAGCTACTTGGGGGCTGAGGCAAAAGAACCACCCGGGAGGCGGAGGTTGCAGTGAACCGAGATCGCACCATTGCACTCCAGCCTGGGGAACAAGAATGAAACTCCATCTCAAAACAAACAAAAAAATTATTTGTAGAGACAAGGGTCTCATTATGTTACGCAGGCTGGTTTGGAACTCCTGGCCTCCCAAAGGGCTGATATTACAGGTGTGAGCCATGGTACCTGGCCTGAGTCTAGGTTTTGATCTTGCTGTGTGGATTTGGGCAAGTCGCTTAGCCTCTCTGAGCCTCAGTTACCTCACTTGTAAAGTGGGCATGTAGTAGTCCCTGTCTGGAGAACTGGCCAGGAGAAAACATGATCGACATGCCTGGCACTTTGTGCACACCCCAAAAAAGGGAAGCTGTTGTCATAATATCACTAGTGATGATGGTGATGACAGTGATGACTGTGACACCCAGCAGGCAGTGCTGGCCCTGCCCTGGGGCCTGGACTTGTGGCAGAAGCATCTTGCTGTGAAATCCACAGATGGCTCAGCCGCGGAACGCTGCGTGTAGATCTCTGAGGCGGTCGTTCATCTCATGCCTCTGTTCCTGGGTGTAGAGCTCCCTTTAATTATAACTCTGATGGTTTTTCTTTTCTTCTTCTTATTTATTTATTTTTTTTTTTGAGACTGAGTCTCGCTCTGTTGTCCAGGCTGGAGTGCAGTGGTGTGATCTCGGCTCACTGCAACCTCCACCTCCTGGGTTCAAGCGATTCTCCTGCCCCAGCCTCCTGAATAGCTGGGATTACAGGAGCCTGCCACCATGCCTGGCTAATTTTTGTATTTTTAGTAGAGATGGGGGTTTCACCATATTGGCCAGGCTGGTCTCGAACTCCTGACCTCATGATCCACCCGCCTTGGCCTCCCAAAGTGCTGGGACTACAGGTGTGAGCCACCGAGCCCAGCCTCTGATAGTTTTTCAAAGGAAATCACCCACGTGTGAGGCTTGGGATTTGGCAGGAATGCCTTCAGGGTTTGTCTTCTCTGTGTGTGCCGTCTGCTTTCCTTCTCTGTGTGTGTGCCGTCTGGTTTCCTTCTGTGTGTGTGCCGTCGCCTGACCTGGGTGTCTGCTCCCCTTTCCTTCCCCTCTGCTCCAATCTGAAGAGGCTCCTCTGAGGTCTGCAGCGTCCTGCCTCCTGCATCTTATTCTCAGGGGGTCTGGGATTCTGGTGGGTCACTGAGGGGGAGGGGTGGGGCTGAGTGGCACCTGCTTGCCAAGCCGCCATGTTCAGAACTTTATGTGATAGACGCAGGCAGGCGGGTGGCAGCACTGACAGCCCACCTTTCTTTAGGTGGACGGTGGAGGAATTCTCCAGCAGCCCCCTAAGCACCTTGTCCCTGACAGCTGGAGGGAAGGCCCGGGCCAGGGGCTTTAAAACCTCATCACAGCTATGGGACCCTTTTCTTAAATAAACCTCTACCTAGAAATTCAATACAGAAGACAGATTACTGCAGAAAGGACCTGGTGGAGGCAGGATGAGGGGTTACAGGCTCTCTGGCCTGTCCCTATGCCCAGGGCACTCCTTGGCTAAAGACATTTCCAGACTCATTTTACAGATGAGAAAACAGAGGCTCAGGAGGGGAGGTGACAGCCCAAGTCACACTCCAGAGGCCGCAGGGCAGGATTTGAGACTCCCCTCTGTACCGCTGCACAGGCCGTGGCCTGTTCCAGCTGTGGGTCCCCTACTCTGGCTGTACCCAGGCCCCAGAGAGGAGATTCTGATGTCACTGGTCTGAGGTGGTGCCTGGTATTTTTTTAAAGCTCTGCAGAGGCTCCTTGCATGTCGTTAGGATGGGAGAACACACAGCTCTGTTGTAAGCTTAAACTCAGCAGGGGACTGCAAGTCCAAGAGCAGAAACCGCTGCCGAGCTCACCATGGGAGCTTCTCCCTGTGGGAACTCTGAGCAGGTGCCCCTTGCCGAGCCAGGCCACACGTTCTCTGGGAAGATCCCTGCTGAGTTTGAACTTGGCTTTCTGGGGAGATGAGCTGATTTCAGGGCAGCCCCACCTCTGGCTTCTGGCCTTCAGGCCATACCCCACTCAAGGGTCTTGGGTCTCGGTGTAGTGAGGCTTTCGAATCCCCTGGCTGGCAGAGTCTCCTGGCATTTCAGATCAGGGCCCCCTCTGCTCTGACAACCGCCAATCAGGCCAGGTTTCCACTCTAGCCCCGATGGGGGTGCGGCAGCCGCATTCTCTCTGCCTCTTGCTCTCCTCCTTATGTTGTGAAGGTTATAAAATGAAGACCCAGTGAAGGCTGACAGATTGCAAGCAGAGAGTTTCTGGATGCTTAATGCAAATTACCTACTGTCTTGGCACATGCAATATGCAGATTGTCTCCCTCCTTGCCCTGGTGTTGCCAGGGTTTGGGGGTGGGGTGGGGGTGGGGGTAGGGGTGGGTGGAGAAAAGCCCCCTCCTCTGAGATGGTGAGTTGTTAGCACTGAATATCAAATACTATCAAGACGGCTTTTAACATGTCATGCTCTGCTTCCTGACATGGAATCAATCAGCGGGAAGGGAGGTTTCTATAGGGAAAAAGCGCTTTAGGAAAGGAAGGTTAATAGCCACGCATGCTGGCCTCCCCGTTGGCCCCTTCCCCCTTTTAAAGCAGCAAAAGGGAAACCACATTAAAAGTACACTTGATCACGTGACCTCCCGTGACATGTAAGGCAGGAGACACAGAAAGAGGAAGGGGAATTCCCAGAAAGGTAATGTCCTGGTGGCTCTGGGTCACGTCTGTCCCCTCCTGCTCACTGTACCTCACTGGGCGGTACCTGACTCCCTGTTCTCAGGCAGAACGGCCTGAGCTGAATCCCAGACAGAGGGACCCTCTCTGCAGCTCCCCATAGATGGGGCCTGGGTGGTGGTCCCTGGTCCGCTCAGGCGGTGGAGAGAGACCTGTATCCCCAGGAAGGCTGGGTCTGGGGAAGTACCAGAGAGAAGAAAGGGTTGGTATGGGGTGGGATAAGTCAGACCCAGCATGGGGCTCCACGAGACAGGGGCAGGCAGGATGGCCACACTGGCCACTGGGAAGCAGGATGCTGGCTCCTCGAAAAGTGTCCTCCTCCAGCTACCCCAGAAGCCCTGAGGCTGCCCCGTGAAACACAGGCTGGGGACTGCTTTCCCTCCGACAGGACTGCCTGCAGTGCAGCCTGTGTGAGGATCGGCCTGCAGAGCTGAGGCTGGGAGTGGCCGTTGCAGAAACCCCAGGCCCACTCCAATGCTGACCTAGCCCTCGTACAAGATGTTTACCCTAATTATGGCCCATGGCAAGTCAGCAGCGCTTCCACTAATATGAATAATCAAAATGAAATCAATGACAACAGCATGTGGCCCATGCTTTGGAGAGCATCATCTGATGAACAATTTACCCAAGAGGCGGCCAACCGCTGGGAAGAGAGTAATTGAGATCTGGAAGAGCGGGCTGGGGGAAGGCGTAGGGGCCTCACCCCACACGGGGCAGGCTGCCAGCCGAGGGCCTCTTGGGTTGCAGCTGCTCCATCCCAGTCCCTTGGGAAGAGGCGGAGAGCTTCATCTACACAGTCTAAGCCTGAGCCACGGTAGGGCCCTTCTATTTTCCTCTGTCATGAACTGAACTGTGTCCCTGACCAAATCCATAGGTTGAAGCCCTAACCACCAATGTGACTGTATTTGGAAACAGACTTTTAAGGAGGTAATTACGGTTAAGTGAGGTCACATGGGTGGGACCCTATCCCAGCAGGACTGGTGTCCCTATAAACAGAGGAGGAGACACCAGGAGTGCCCATGCAGAGAGAAATGGTCATACGAGGACGCAGTGAGAAGGTGGCTGTCTGCAACCCAGGAAGAGAGGCCCTACCAGAAACCAACCTCAATGCCCCTTGATCTTAGGCTCCCAGCTTGCAGACCGTGAGACAATCCATTTCTGTTGTTTAAGCCCCCAGTCTGTGGTACTCTGTGAGGGCAGTGTCTTAGTCTGTTTTGTGCTGCTACAACAGAATACCGCAGACCGGGAAATTCATAAAGAACAGAAATGCATTGGCTTATAGTTTTGGAGGTTGGGAAGTCCAATACCAAGCTGCCAGTGACTGGTGAGGGCCTCCTTGCTATGTCATTGCATGGTGGAAGGGTGAAGAAAAAGAATCCATTCCCAGGAACCCTAAGTATAGCAGTTAAACATCTCCCATGGGGCCCCACGTCCAGCAGTTAAACATCTCCCATGGGGCCCCACGTCCAGACACAGTTGCACTGGGAATTCAATTTCAACATGAGTTTTGGAGGCCGAATAATACACTCCGCATGGGGGCTCAGGCCTCCCCCATCCTCAGGCTCTCTGGCTAGAGTCCACACCCACCCCGCTCTATGCACTGCACACTTTTGTATGTGTGTGTGTACAGGTGTGTGTATAGGTGTGCATGTATAGATCTGTATACATATAGGTGCGTGTATAGGTGTGGATGTATCGGTATGTGTGTATATAGATGTGTGTATAGGTGTGTGTGTATAGGTGTATATCAGTGTGCATAGGTGTGTGGGTGTGGATATAGGTGTGTATAGGTGTGCAGGTGTGTATAGGTGTGTTTGTGTGCATAGGTGTGTGTGTTTGTGTGTATAGGGGTGTGTGTGTGTATGTGTGTGTACAGTTCAAGGGGTTCTGACATCAGGGGCTTTCCAGAATGCCTCTCTCCTCTACTACTCCGGAGGTTACTCACTGCAACCTCCGCCCCCTGGGTTCAAGCAATTCTCACGCCTCAGCCTCCCGAGTAGCTGGGACTACAGGTGAGCACCTTGGCTGCCCCTTCACCAGGGGCTGGTGACTGTGCAGAAAGCTCAGGGTCCTGGGGCTGGGCCACATGCTGTCATCCTAAGCTGGATGCCCAGTTTCCTCTCCTGCCCTCCCTGACTTCGCAGGTGCTGGGCTGTCTCAGCGGGGCCAGGCCTTGCTGGCTGGGGCGTTAGTGGGCAGAAGCTCCCAAGTCCCTGGCTCCCCGCTTAGGATTTCCTCACTTCGGGGTCAGGTCAGTTGTCACTCATCTGGCCAAACCACCCAGACCAGGGCAGAAGAAACTCTTCCTTGAGCCTCCCACAGGAGGAACTTGGAGGCAGGGCCTGATGGGGACCCGCTCTTGGAAAATCACAGCAAGCAGGAGAGGAAGGAGGAAGGAAACCTGGGAGGTCGCTGCAAGGAGGACGTCTCAGCAACGCGGCGTCCAAGCCTGGGCGCTGGGGCTTCCTTGAGGCATGCGCTGGCCTTGTCACGGCGGCAGGCTTTGTGCCTGGCTTGGGGCGCATTTGGGGGGAATTTCGACAAAAACCAAAAGAACCTAAGAAGGGTTCATTCCAGACTGTCCAGGATGTGTGTGGGAGCAACGCTTGGCTCCATGACAGGGCCTCCTCATTTGGGGTGTGGTGGGGGTGGGGAGAGGACCCCCTGAGGGACGGCAGGGGGTGGAGGGGCAGCTTCATCTTGGCTGTCTTTCATTCCTGACGTGGCTGTCCCATGTGGTGGTGGGGCTTTCCCAAAGGGGAGGGAACACCTCCAAGTGCAATGCCCTGTGCTGGCCACACGGGAAGAAGGGGCCAGAATTTAGAAACAGCAGGAGACAGGGTGGCAGCACCATGCTGGCCTGGGGTCAGAGCCCCAAGTGGCCGCAGCTCTTTCCCTCACACACTGTGTGATCTTATAACAAGATCTTTGATTCCTCTGGCTCTTAGTTTCTTCATCTGGAAAGTGGGTGCCTCTTGCCGGTTCACCTGACTGTATGCCATTGGGCCCTATCCAGGTGGCCCCACCCCTGGATTCTGATGTGATGGCATCCACAGGAGATCTGCCCGGGCCAGGGTGGAAAGCTG
Organism: Theropithecus gelada; assembly: GCF_003255815.1. Classification (NCBI taxonomy): domain Eukaryota; kingdom Metazoa; phylum Chordata; class Mammalia; order Primates; family Cercopithecidae; genus Theropithecus; species Theropithecus gelada. The sequence continues at coordinate 36,359,076 of NC_037668.1, read as the reverse complement.
CATGAGAGGGGAAGCCCTCTGCTCTGCAGTCCTGCCTGGAAGACTTTGGAAAGGAATTGGACGAGGAGACAGAGAGAACTCCAGGCGTCTGCCTTAGCTCCTGGTGGCCCCCGGAATGGGTGAGAGCCAGCTACCTGCCCCCTTTGCTCTGTGGGGCAGTAACTCTTGGAAGGATGACAGGGCAAGGCCACCTGGAGCTTTGGCCACCATAGTTACTGCACAGGCGGCACCTGCTGGAATCGATGCTTGGCCTTCCTTCACATGGGAAGAGATTTCTGGGTGCTGTGATGAGCGAGTGGCAAGGACAAGGGGCAGTGTCCTTTTCTGGAGGGCTGTGGGGGGTCCCGTCCTCCTCCTCCAACTGGGTTTGTCCAGTCTACCCACCTGGTACCCCGCCGCCCAAGAAACACCCAGAAAGAGGGTGGCCATTTCACTAGTCAAGCCAGGTCACCCTGGGAGCTGAGAAAGGGTGCTGCGGTCATTTGTCCAGGTGCTGGTATAACCTGGGATGCCCTCCGGCAACCCTGCGTGTGTGGCTGCTCTCCTTATGAACCACGTGTCTCAGGCGGATGGGAGAGGGACTGGCCACGTGTCTCTCCTGCAGTGAATGGGGCCCCTTTGGAGTCCTCGGTGTTGTTGACACTAGGAGGCTGTCTCCATGGCGACAAGGTCAATGGGAAATGGCAGCCGGGTTGGTTTAATTTTCACTGTATTCTTGTTGACAGGAATAAAGGCCCTGCTTCTGATTTCTTGGTTCAACTGGATGAAATTTTCATTAGATTTAACTTCTCATATCCAGACACCCACATACTATTCAATTTCCCGATCTCACTGCTCAACTCTCATTCGTCTATTGGTCCTGAGGACAAAATTTTCAGAAATCTCATTTCGAGGAGCGCAGAGGCTGAGGGGGGACGGGATGGAGCGTGCGCCCGCCGCGTGCATGTGAGGGGACCTCTCTGCCATGTCCCCAGTGAGCCTGTCATTTCTGGGGCTCGCTGTTGGGGCATGACAGTCCTCCATCTGCCAGGGGGCAGGGGCTTCGTCCCAGCATCACACACCCTGTGGAAAAGGCAGGGCTGGAGGTTCCAGCAGACTGCCAGGGTGTTGAGAGCTTAACCTTGCCGTATTCTTTCTTCTTGCAGGTGGGATGGACCTTGTCAATGAGGGGTAGGGAGAGGCACCATTGCAGCCCGGCCAGTGACTCCGTCATCAGGAAATACAGAGCATGTGGGGTGGCATGTCCTTTACCCCTGCCCCGGCCTCACAGGAAATCTCCAAGGTGCTCAGCGACATACAAAGTGGCATCTTAGAGCCATCCCGAGGCTCTCGGAATCTTCTGATGTGCTAAGTGGCATTGTTACCAGGCTGGGAATTCTTTGCGTCGTGGGAGAAGTGTGAATGCACTAGGAGTGCTGGCCGCCTGGCAACGTCAGAGCCTCATGGTGATCTGCAGATCTGGGTGCATATGGCCTCTGGAGTTCCCTTCTCCCCACTCTGTCCAAACTGCAGCCCCCTGCCCCGGGCACTGCTCAGGGCAGAGAGAGCAGGGAATGTGGGACTGATCAGCTTTTCCCCTGCCCCTCCAGGCCACTCGGAAAGAGGGGTGGGGACCAAGTGGGATTCTGGATGCTTCCATCTTGCTTCTGGTAAGATTGCTCTAGGGCCCTGGACTCAGGTTCCTCCTCGTGTGCTGGGAGGCAGCACCGCAGGAAGCCAGGCTCCGTCCACAGAGCAGCTGCCTCTGAGCTCCCAACTACCTGGCCCGGAGCCTTCCTTTTTTAAAGAGAGGCTGAAAATCTGGAGATCTGAATGTTGGCAATGAATTCTAATTTTGACAGAACCACTCCCTGGCACCTAGCAGTGCTCAGCATCAGCTCTGTGTAGCAGTCAGGACCTGGGGTGTGGGTGGGGCCCTGTATCCCCAACACCAGCACAGGGATGCACTCCATAAAAGGGGGACTCCTGTCACAGAAGCGGCTGTGCGGCCTTGAAGCAGCCCCGGGCAGCAAGGTGCCGGGAGAGACAGGAAATCAAAAGCAGTATTTCTCTTCCAGTCCTACTCGGGGGCTGGATTGGCTCCACAAAACTAGCTGGAGTGAGAAACCAACATTTGCAAAACAAACCTGGATCCTGGGAGCAAAGTAGGAAGCAAGCCCCATACTCAAGTCAGCCTCTCTGTGCCCACCCTCTGCTGTCCTCTGTGCCAAGTTGGAAGGGGGCTGCAGGCATTCTGGCAGGAGCCAGGAGGAGGGCTGGGACCCACCTGCAGATCCCAGGAACCTGCCCTGCCTGCTTCTCATGCCAGCAGCTCCTTCCCAAAGGGAAGGGTAAAAGGCAGAGGAAATCCTCTCCAGGAACCGCCAGCACTATCCCTGCCTCCCCCACGACTCCCAGGCCCTGCAGATGCAGGCAGGGAGCCAGGCCTCTGCTCTCAGGGACAGAGCTGCCGTCCAGGCCCTCGGCCTGCCGTGGGGACACAGATGTGCTTCTTCTTATGCAACTCCACGATTTCTCACAAGTGCAAATCAACAAGTGTCTAGCAAGGCCCCACCATGTGCCGGCACCAACACCTCAGCTGCAAAAAAAGGAAACTTCTAGAGGCATATTTCTTAATCCAGAGTCTACAGAAAGTCCTCACGCAGTCCTGGAACATCCAGAAATGATACACCCAGTACTTAGTGCACGCCGGGGAGTGGCTTCCTCTGGGAGCGCGGCTAGACTAAGCTCCATGTGGCCTCCGACGCCTGCCCTCCTCCCACCCGGATATGAGAACCAGCCAACGCCTGAGGAGGCCTGTGGCCCAAAGAGGTGCTGGTCCTGCTCTTGGCTGGCCTCTTGCCAGAGGCTGCTGTAGGCCGGGGTTTCTTAAAAAGTATGGTCTCCTGGGGACCCCAGGACAAGAACCTAGCTTCATAAAAAACTCAGGGTCTGAAGCCCACTCCAGACCCAGCGAGTCAGAATGTCTGGGGAAGGGCCTGCCTTTCAGCCCCATCCACGTGGTTCTGAGGGCAGCCATTGTCTCTGCTCAGGCTTTCTGGGGCCTTGGTGGATTCCAGGGTAAGATTCTCGGCTCCCTCTGAGCCCCAGAACTGCGTGGCCTGGGGGGCCCGAGCTCAGTCGTGACATTCAGCCATTTGCTCCTATCCCAGAAGTCTCTGCTCAGAGGTAGGGACCCTGGAACATGCTTCTAAGTGAACACTGCTGGCCAGAAAGAGTTCTAGCAACATCCCCTTTCTCTCCCACCCGGGGCTGACCCCCCAACTCCTCACTGTGCCCACACCTGTAGCTCCGCAGGGGAAAAGTCTTTGCAGCTCTCTTTTCTTCTTCATCTTCTTCTTTTTTTTTTTTTTTTTTTTTTTTTGAGGTGGAGTCTCACTCTGTTGCCCAGGCTGGAGCACAATGGTGCGATCTTGGCTCACTGCAACCTCTGCCTTCCGGGTTTAAGTGATTCTCCTGCCTCAGCCTCCCAAGTAGTTGTGATTACAGGTACCTGCCACCATTCCCGGCTAATTTTTGTATTTTTAGTAGAGACGGGGTTTCACCATGTGGTCAGGCTGGTCTCAAACTCCTGACCTCAGGTGATCCACCTGCCTCAGCCTCCCAAAGTGCTGGGATTACAGGTATCAGCCACCGTGCCCAGCCCTCTTCTCTGTCACCCAGGCTGGAGTGCAGTGGCACCATCTCAGCTCACTGCAGCCCTGAACTTCCCAGGTTCAAGTGATCCTCCCACCTCAGCCTCCCAAGTAGCTGGTGTGCACCACCACATCTGGCTAATTTTTCTATTTTTTGTAGGGCCAGGGTCTTGCCATGTTGCCCAGGCTGATCTTGAACTCCTAGGCTCAAGTAACCTTCCTGCCTCAGCCACCCAGAGTGCTGGGATTACAGGGGTGAGCCACCATGTCTGGTTATCTTTGAGACTTTCAGGCTGGCTGCTGTCCTTCCTCGATGGACTCTGGCTGAGCCTTAGGGATACCTGCTCCTAGTCAGGGTCAGAGCTCCCAGCCCACCGTCCCCAGCCAGCCAGGTGATGCTGGATCAGGATCGACTGAGCTGGAGAGGAAAAAAGGTGGGCACAGGCACCTCTCCCTAGGGTCTCCTGCTGCTAGTTCCAGCCCCAGCCCAAGCCCCACCACTCCAGAATTACAGAGCAGGTCCCCAACAGCTTCCCAGCACATCTCAGACACCAAGTCCAGAGGCAGGAGTGGGACAGGCCCCCGCCTGCAAGCTCCTGGTGGCCTGGGCCTGGGAGTCAGGCTTCCCGGGGCGCCCGTCTCCGAGCGGGTCCGCTGCCGCTGGCCACCAGGTGGCGCTGGTCGACCAGGAACGGTTCCGCGAGCCCCGGGAAGGAAGCCTTTGTTGATTTTCCTTCTTGATATTCTATAATCACCAGGATTACAATCTAAGCAAAAAACAAAACAAATAAACACAGCCCCCCCCTTCTGGATCTTTGCTCTTTGTCTGAAAAATTATGAGAAAACAAAAGGCGCATTGAACATACAACCCCAGGCTTGGGTACTGGCAACAGCGAGGGCCTTCGGCACAGAGGGAGGGAGGCTGGGGGCGGTCTGGGGATCCCGGGCTCTGCGACCTCTCCCAGTGCGAGCTGGGTCCCTGGAGAGCAGGTGCTGGCTCAGCAGTCGCTCTGAGCGGATTTCTCTGCTGCTGCAGCCACTGCTTAGCAATGAGGGGCTCCCGTTTGCAGCCAGCTAGCCCAGGCCCGGTCCTGGAAACGGTGTGGTGTCTCGGCAGCACCACCTTACAGGTGCTGAAGGCTGGCAGGGCTGACACCCTGGCCCCTGACAAACCAACAGGCTGCAGGTGAGGACCAGCGTGTTAAGGGAGATGGACGGTGGGGGCCATGACAGCAAAAGCAAGCCCACACTCGCCAGGGCATCCACCCAACTCAACAGGGCCTCCACTCACACTCACTAGGGCCTCCATCCAACTCACTGTAGCCTCCACCCTCACAGTCACCATGGCCTCTATGCAACTCACCATGACTTTCACCTTCACAGTCACCATAGTCTCCACCCTCAGTCACCAGGGCCTCCATCTACCTCAACAGGGCCTCTGCTCACACTCACCAGGGCCTCCTCCCAACTCACCAGGGCCTCCACCCAACTCACCATAGCCTCCACCTTCACGGTTACCATGGCCTCCACCCACACGCCAGGGCCTTCACCCTCACAGTCACCATGGCCTCCACCCACAGTCACCAGGGCCTCCATCCACCTCAACAGGGGCTCCATTCACACTCACCAGGGCCTCCACCCAACTCACCAGGGCTTCTACTCAACTCAACAGGGCCTCCACTAACACTCACCAGGGCCTCCATCCAACTCACCGTGGCCTCCACCCAACTCAACAGGGCCTCCACCCAAGGGGCCTCCACTCAACCCAACAGGGCCTCCACTAACACCATGGCCTCCACCCACTCACCAGGGCCTTCACACTTACAGTCACCATGGCCTCCACCCTCAGTCACCAGGGCTTCCACCCAACTCAACAGGGCCTCCACTTACACTTAGTATGGCCTCCATCCAACTCATCGTGGCCTCCACCCAACTCAACAGGGCCTCCACTCAACTCACCACGGCCTCCACCCAACTCACCATAGCCTCCACTCTCACAGTAACCACGGCCTCCACCCAACTCACCATAGCCTTCACTCTCACAGTAACCATGGCCTCCACCCAATTCACCAGGGCCCCCACCAAACTCACCAGGGCCTTCACCTACACTCACTATGGCCTCCACCCCACACTCAGGATGGCCTCCACCTCCACTTTCAACATGGCCTTTGTGGCCTCACATTTACTATGGCCTCCACCTCCTACCATGGAGGTGAGGTTGCTTTTGGAGGAAGTGTGGGGGTGGAGGTGCTGAATCCCCACGCACTTGTGCCTGTGGATACATCATGTGCCTGTGCAGAAGCATGGAGGTGCATGGAGCACTTGTGTGGTGTGCGTGCAGGGTGGGTGCAGGCCCTGGGACTCTGCTGACTCCACAGCCAGCCCTCCTGCTGCCCGCCCAGTGATGCAGAGGACACCTGCCCCAGAGGCCTGAGCACTCTGGCCTGACGCCAGCGGAGCTCTGGGGCGGGCGAGCAGGGTGGAGCTAAACCCGGAGGCGGCTGCGGGAGCTGCCTGCTGATCTCCAGGCCTTCGAAGCCTGCAGGAAGGCCCAGGCCTTGCTCATGGCTGCAGGGCCATCTGGCCAGCCAGGGCACTCCAAGAGGAGCCTCCAGGCGGTAGAGCTGAGGCAAGATCACCACACGGGAAGGGCTGTGAACATAGCTTAAAAGTCATGCCCTCACCACTCACTCTGGATGGAACAACCTCACCAACAGCTTGCTGGGAAATGCCTGGTGTGCCATCCCCTCCTGGGCTGCCAGGAAATGGGCAGGGAAGAAAGCCACGGGTGCCCAGAGGGAGTGGATCTTCTCCGAGAACACGGTTCCATCTGGCTTTCTGTAGGTTCCAGTGGAGCCGAGGGTGCAAGGTTTGGGGCATGGCAGTTTAGAACCACGGTGGCTCTGAGCAGCCCACGATCACTGAGCAAGTGTCCTGCCCGCTTGGCAGGACAGAAGCACAGAGCCCTGCCTGGCAGAGCAGTCGACTCCACTCAGTCGTCTCTCAGTGGCAGATCTGGGAGGAGAGGACTCCCCCTCCAGCTCCTCACTCACACGGTGGGGGTTTACTGGGTGCAGATCTGGTGCTCTCTCAGACCAGCTGCATTGGAACAGACCCCGGAATTTCCAGGATGAGACATACTAAGCTTTAGATCACTTGCGTACTATAAACTCCAGGCCTCAGACGGCGCCCCAGACAGTCATTGCCAGGCCTTGGACTGAAATGAGGAATTCTGTGCACTATGAGTCAGAAAGCTGAAGCCCATAGAGGCACCCCTGGCTGAGCACAGCTCTACTCAGCTCTGAATGACTCACATGCAGAACCTCTTTCCCCAGAGTATGTTAGGATGGAACTACATAGCCAAAAACTACACTTCCCAGACTCTCTTGCAACTAGGAGTAACCATATGACAAAATTCTGTCCAATGACGCAAGAGTGGAAATGATGTATGCAACTTGTGGGCCCTGTCCTTAAAGGGAAGGAACTCACCCTCCACCTTATTTTCTCCTCTTCCCACTGGTTGGAATGCAGTTGCAATGGCAGGAGCTGGAGTAGTCATTTTGGACCATGTAAAAGAGGGCGAAGCCCTAGGAATGGGGAACAGCCACCTGGAGGGAGCCTGGGTGGCGGATCCCTGACCCTGGGGCTGCCACATCAACCCTGAACTGTGACATGAAAGCCAAAGGAGCTTCCCTCTCACTGAAGCCACTGTGATTTTGGCCTTCCTCATAGCGGCAGGGCCCATATTCTCATGATTACAGAAGCGATTCCAAAAGACAGGAAAGAGCTCTGGGAACGTCCTGGGAATTCCCATCAGCCATCTTCATTTATTTCTGTGTGTGGTTTTTTCACCTGGAGGAAGCAGGCCTCAGATTGCAGGTGAAAGGGAAGGCCCCTTCTGACCAAAGGGCACAGCTGCAAGGACCAGGATGAGATTCTCTGAATCACCTGGTGAGATTCCCAGGGCACAAGGTCATGGAGCCCCCATCTCACAGCAGGTGAGGCAAAGGCTGCAGACCCATCTCCCTTCACCCCTGAGAAGCACAACATTTTGATTAAACCGCTGACAGCTCCGCTGGTGGGCAGAGAAATTTGGAAACATCAGGAAATCAAACTGTGAAGTCTTTGAAGGCACGTGATTTATGTGGAAATGGGATGAAGATAATGTGCTTGGCTCCAGTGTTGGGTGACCTGCCCGATTCTGGAATCAAATCTGAGGTCTTCTTGGCTCTCAGCACACCTCTGCGCTCCCCGGACACGCTTAGCTGGAGCCCTATGTGTGTTCCAAGCCTGATCGGCACCTGCGCCTTCTCCTGCAGCCGCATTTCCAGGGCCGTGTTTCTCAGACTGTCTCTGTCAGAGCACACGCACACGCTCAACGAGTAATTGTGTGCAGCTCTGCTTCCCCCCCGCCCCCAAGACACCAGAGAGCCGAGTGTGATTAGATTTATGGGGAGTTTGTTGTAGTTTTACATAATTTTCTGATGCACTGCAGAGTTTTGAGCAGGCATTCACAGTTCCCTCCGGTTCAGCGTTGGAGGCTGGCTCCGGCCTGGTTTCCACCCCCCGGAGTTCATAAAGCCTAATTCCTCCCACCCAGCCTGGAGGTGGCATTCCTGTCTGATGGATGGGCAGCTCCAGGGAAGATGGGGAGCGTATGGCTAAAGGTGTGTGTGGAGAAGAATTTGGGAGGGCCCAGGCCAGCAGCCTCTGACTGTAGGAGCCACCTTGAAAGGCATCTTTTCCCTTGGGAGCACCCCATTGGCTAATCTCTGGCTCACACAATCTCTTGGAACTTTTACTGCGGCCCAGTGGGGTTGGGGCTGCTCCCCGGCCATGTGGATAGGGCCTTTGTCCAGCAAAGGGGCCCTACTTTTCCAGTGGAATCTGACAAGAGGAACTCCTTCTAGTAACCTAAGAAGCAGCAGACAGAAGGCTCAGAAAGGCCAGGAAGGCAACTCCTCCTCCTGACTGAAGACTTGTTTTGAGCGGGAACTCACCTCTAAAGGTGAACACTGAGGGGTGGGAGGACCTACAGAAGCACCTGGACCCTGGTCACCCTTTCAAGGCAAGAGTCCTTAGGACTCTTATTTTGAAAGCATTGACTAAGCCCCAGGAAAGAGGTTCCAGGCCACTTCCTCCAGGCCCGGAGTGCAGGGACAAAGTTGAGCCCCCTGGAGTGACTCTACCTCCCAGGAAATGGGACAGGCTGGCAGTTCAGCCCCTTGCACAGGGTGCACAGGGTGGAGGAGCTGAGCCGGGCCCCCTGAGCTGGCTGGAAGTGCTGGTCGTAGGGCACAAGCTGCTAGATTCTTGCTACCCCTTTACAGAAGGGGTACTGGGGTGCAGAGAGGGTGGGGCATTGGCCCAGGGCCGCATAGCGGGGCAGCCATGAAGCCAGGACGAGCACCCGCCTCCTGACTCACCAGCCCTGACTCTTTCTACCGCCCTGGCCAGAGGGCACCAGAGCTCCTGGTCAGCAGAGTCATCGCGCTGGCCCAGCTGAGGCCCTGCGGCAGAGAAAGTATGAGTAGGCCACTGGGGCGGGGTCTAGGCAGGACCCAGTGTCCGGTGCCAGCCCTGCATAGTGAGGTGCCCCCTAGGTACTGAGTAGGAAGGCCAGGCAGGCGGGTCTGACAGCAGGGCCCCCAGCACTGGGGCCCCAGACTCCTAACCTCTGGCCTGCCCTTGGGAAGGTGCCACTGAGCAGCCCCGGCTCCCAGAGCCAGGACTCTGCAGCTTCTGTCTGCTGCTTAGGCCCCTGGGCAGGTCCCTTCCCCTCCACCATTCCAGGGCTATTTCCAGGGCCCTGTGCACGCCCAGTGCTGTGCGGAGAGCTGGAGTGCTTCCCAAGGGTAGCCGGGCCGTTTCCCCATGCGTCCTGGTGCTCGGCAGCATTTTGAAGAGGCTCACGAGGCCCCTCCTGATGAAGCGTGGGAGGCTGACATCTCCCCTGTGGGGACTCGAGGAGCCCAGGGCACAGGGGTGTGAAGGCCCAGCTGGGTGGTGGGAGGGCCTGTGGAGAGGCTGAGAGCTGAGGGACAGGCGGGGTGAGCAGGCAGAGGCAGGGAGAGGGGCAGGCAGAGAGGCAGCAGGCTCTGGGCAGTGGGGACTACAACAGACAGAAAGGGCGCAGAGTCCTGCAGAGGCCAGGGGCTGGAGGTCAGGGGGCCTGCAGGCTGTGCTCAGGAGCTTGGACATTGAGTGTGCATTGAATGGTTTTAAGCAGGGAGGGATGTGGTCAGGACCACAGTTAAGAAGGTTGCCACTGGGTGTGGCCTGAGCTCAGGAGGCCCCTGGGCTGCCTGCCTCGAGTTTCCAGGCAGGAGCACTGAGACCAGCCTGGTCCAAACCTCCCAACGGGGTACTTGGCTCAAAGGACGATATGTGAGGAAGCTCAGTCTTGTGGTCCAGCCCTTGGTGGGCAGGGCTGTCACCCACTGGGGGGCCCCCCTTGCCACACAGACCCCTCTGTCCCTCCTGACCCTCATCCCCAAACGAGGCTGGGAGCAGATCCCTGAATCCGAGCACCCAGGGGACTCTCAGGATTAGCATCACTGCGGGTGCTCCGAGCCTCAGCCTGGACCCTCCCAGGCACAGGGACCTTCACCTTTCCTCCCAGCGGCAGAAGAATTTTTCAGTCCCCCGCTGTCTATGCTGACCAGCAGCTGCTTCGTCCCTCCAGCCAGCTCCAGGGACAGTTCTGCTTCTGAGAGAGCCACTGACCCGCCCCCCAGGCCCTGCTGCTGGCAGGTCCTTGCCCTGAGCCCTGACCATCAATGTCCCTGAACCCTGAGGGCTGCGTGTCCAGCACTAAACAGCCCCCATGCTCTTCTTGGCTCAGGAAAGCCCCCAGACCTGTGTTTGTTTTTCCCGAGCCCTGCTGAACAGGGAGCAGGAGAAGCCACTGAGAGCCGCCAGCGGCTGCTGGGAGCTGTGGCCACTGCAACAAAGTACGGAGCAGCCCCGGCTTCCCGGCCTCACTCGGTGTTTTGCATTCTGTGATTTGCACCTGACAGATGCTTCAGAAAGCACCACTTTGCTGACAAAATGAAATCCAGCTCAATTACCATCATCTATTTGCCACCCAGCCTGGGAGCCGAGGCGGGCCCTGAGTCCAGGAGGCGGTGGCTAAGCCCAGATACCTCGTGGATGGGCAAGGCAGAAGGTAGGGTCCGCTCCCGCCACCCCTCCCCTGTTCCACACTTTCCCTCCCCAGCTGGCCTCCACTCCTGTCTGTGGTCCTGGAGACCCGGTCCTGGCCCACTCTTGGCCTGCTCCTTCCCCTGCATGCTCTGTGTCTCCAAACCTCACTCTTTTCATCTGTCATGTGGGCCTGGCATTTTATGCCCTGGCTGCCGTATAGGGAGCTTACAAGGGGCCAAGTGAAGGTGGGGCAAAAGCTAAGCTCACGGTGCCACTGTCATTCTAGTAAGATGGGGCTCCAGATCCGCATCCCCAAGGCCACAGAGGACCTTTCTGGCCCCACCTGGTTGACACCAGCCTAGTCCCCAGCATGGGGGCGCCAGGCTGGCCAAGGCCACTCACACATGGGTTTCAGCTGCCCGATGAGCTCTTCTTTAGTCCATTTCGCCCACTCCTTCTTGTCGGTGTTGATGGAGCAGAGGATGGGGCCGCAGGGCTTGCCGCAGTCCTCAATGGCTGGCACATTCAGGTAGTGCACCAGGACGATGTCGGGGTTCTGTGGGGAGAGCAGAGACTGGCAGCATGAGGGTGGCATGGAGCCCGCCAGGGTCAGGGCCACCCCCAACCCCGCAGGTACAGGCAGAGACTGAGGCCCCAGACACCCGGCTCTCTTGACCTCGCACTGCTGACGGTTTCAGCCAGATGGTTCTGTGGTGGGGGCTGTCCAGCGCACGTGGGATGTTAGCAGTCTCCCTGGCCTCCACCCACTGATGTCATTAAGCCCCTCCCCCTCCATCTGTGACCCCTGGAAAAGTCTTCAGACATTGCCCAGTGTCCCCTGGGGGGCAACATCACCCCTGGTTGAGAAACTCTGACCTACACATCAGCTGGTATGGGTGTAACTGGGAACCATGGGCATGAGGTCCAATTCCCTCCAACCCAACATCCCTGAACTCACACCACAGCCACTGCCGTCTCCCTCCTTCACGCCCAACACGCGTTTCCCCCTCACAGCTTGTGGGATGCCCCCAACACAGGCATCATCACCTGCTTCTCCCCAAGGGGAAAAGGAGCTCCCAGAGCTTAAGGCCCCTCCCGCTGAGGGCTGGAGCCCCTCCGCCTTCAGCCGTGGTCTTCTCCCCTGACGAACAGCCCCACAATGAAGCACTTTATTTTATTTTTTTTAGACAGGGTCTCACTCCATTGTCTAGGTTGGAGTGCAGTGGTGTGATCTCAGTTCACTGCAACTTCTGCATCCCGAGCTCAAGTGATCCTCCCACTTCAGCCTCCTGAGGCTGGTACTACAGGCACACACCACCACGCCTGGCTAATTTTTGTATTTTTTGTAGAGATGGGGTCTCACTATATTGGCCAGGCTGGTCTTGAACTCCTGGGTTCAAGCAATCTGCCCGTCTCAGCCTCCCAAACTGCTGTGATGACAGGCGTGAGCCACCGCACCCAGCTGGCACCTTCCATCTAAGCAGTACCCAGGGGGCAGCTGGTGCCCAGAATCTCTGGGAACTCCTCCCTAGAAGAGCTCTTCTGTCACCCTGTCCGGCTCGTCCACTCTTTCTTGTTGGCTTCTGGGGCAGAGTTTCCCAAACTTCTGGGCACCAGCTGCCCACCGGGTATTCTGGGAAAGAGCTCTCAGTCGGAAGACCTAAAAGGCCCAGTTTCGGCCGGGCGCAGTGGCTCATGCCTGCAATCCCAGCACTTTGGGAGGTCGAGGCGGGCAGATCATGAGGTCAGGAGATCGAGACCATCCTGGCTAACACGGTGAAACCCTCTCTCTACTAAAAAATACAAAAAAAAAAAAAAAAAAAAAAATTAGCCAGGCATGGTGGCAGGTGCCTGTAAGTCCCAGTGACTTGGGAGGCTGAGGCAGGAGAATGGTGTGAACCTGGGAGGCGGAGGTTGCAGTGAGCCGAGATCGCACCATTGCACTCCAGCCTGGGCGACAGAGTGAGACTCCGTCTCAAAAAAAAAAAAAGCCCAGTTTGTCTCAAATCGGTTCTATTTAGCAGTCAGCCCCTTCCCGTGACATCTTATTAAGAATGTCCTCTGTCGCTTTCTGCCCCGAGCTCGGATAGGACATGCCAAGGGGCCTTTGTGAGGCAGCAGTGTCGCTGGGATGAGCATCGGGCCTTCTGTGGCTTTCTTATGGTCTCCCCAGAAGGCAGCGCTGCTTATCTGGCCATATCAATATTGACAAGTTAAAAAGAAAAAAAAAAAAAAAAGCAATCCTGTCACTTTCTAGATGCATCTGGATAAGCCAGAAAAACCTAGCTAAACTCTTGCATCTCAATCAGAGGGTATTTCTTGAACCTTTTTTTTCCCTTTAGACAGGGTCTCGCTGTGTCACCTAGGCTGGAGTGCAGTGGCGCCATATCGGCTCACTGCAACCTCCACCTCCCAGGTTCCAGCAATTCTCCCACTTCAGCCTCCTGAGTAGCTGGGATTACACGTGCACGCCACCACAGCCTGGCTAATTTTTGCATTTTTAGTAGAGACAGGGTTTCACCATATTGGTCAGGCTGCTCTCGAACCCCCGACCTCAGGTGATCTGCCTTCCTCAGCCTCCCAAAATGCTCGGTTTACAGGTGTGAGCCACCGCGCCCGGCCTGAACCATTTTTTTCTTGCATTGTCCTAAGGAAACATGACAGGATATCAGGACGCTGCAGGGAATGATGGAAAAAGCCACGTGGAAGGCTTCATCCTGTGCTTTTCCTCCTGATAGAGGAAAAGCTGCTTTGCCCTCTGCTTTCCCCGGCTGGTAGACTAAGACTCAACCGTGAGTCCTGAGACAGGCAGGACCCCAGGCAGGAGAGAGCTGGGTCTACAGCTGCTTTTTTGGATGTTGTCAGGGCAAGAGTCATACATGAATATATGAATCAATCAATCCATGAATAAATAAAGACTCAAGATCACACCATGACCAATGTAAGTAAGGTGACTGGCATAATTAAAAAAGATTTTCACTAAGGGTTCAAACAGATTTTTTCCTGCCAATACTCAGATAACCAGGAAACTCAATCAACATCAACAGGAGCCTTCTCCTTAATGGCGGCTTTTCTGGATTGTGGTAATCATGCTCCTTAATAATCATGATAATCCCTGACATCAGCGCGGCACTTTATTCTTTTCAAAGCACTTTCCAGCCATTATCTCATTTGGTGCCGCTGCTAGCCAAGGAGGCGGGCAGGGCAGGGCAGGGCAGGGGAGGGTGTCCTCTGTCTATAGTGAGGCGCCTGTAGCACTAAGAAGTTGTGCCTTGCCCAAAGCTATGTGCCAGCAGGGCACAGCCTGATCTGGAAGCCAGGGTTCTGACTGCAGGTTCAGGTCCTGCCAAGACATCTGGTGGCCTCCCTTTCTGCTTGGCCTAAGTACTGTCTCATCTCCATTTCACTTCATTCTTGCAGTATGCCCAAGAGGTGGGTCGGGTAGATCTGCTATATGCCCTTTGCATGGAGGTGGAGAGACGGGGTGATTCACTGTGTCCTTGCCCCATGTTCTTCCTACAGACCAACATACTGGCCTCCTGGGGACTGTGTCTGAGCCGAGGGCTCCTGCCTGTGCCTGGGCACAGCCAGGCAGCAGTGCCAGCTGCTGAGCAAGATGAGTAAAGATCAAAGGGCTGCAGGGGCCAGTAGGCCACCCAGGGCTGCCTCTGATTCTGGTCCCTGAAGCAGGAGCCTGGCCCTGCAGGAGGGAGCTGAGATGCCAGACGCCTGGGAGATGAAACGGCTGCTGCATCCTGCTCCACAGCCCCGCTGAGCACAGCCTGGGCGCCTGGGACCTGCTGTGGGAGGCCAAGGTGGTGGGCAGGCAGGCAGGGTCTCGTGGGGCAAAGGCCCTCTCTCACCATGAACCCAAACTGTGGAGTTCCTGCACGAGAGCACCCCAAACGCTGCTATCTCAGGAAGTTCTGCCTGCAGGGCTCAGCCTCCATCTGCATAACCAGCCTCCGCCTATTCTTGGAGGTCAGACACCAGGATGCCCTCCTCTTCCAGGAAGCCTTCCCTGATTCCCTCTCTGCCTCTACCCTAGTAGGATGGCATTTGGCTTTGTGCTTTAAATGTCTGAACATCAACTTTATTTCCTCAACCTCAGGGACAATGCCCTGGAGCTATGACAGTCCAACAGTCACCGGTGCTTATTTAAGGTTTGTAGAATCAAATTAGGCTGAATTCTGACCTCCTGCTTGTGCCCTCCCTAGACCTGTGTTCTCCTGACATCTGGCTTCAGTTTTCTGGGTCTACAAAGGGCAGGGAAGCCTCTCTCTCTCTCTCTCTCTCTCTCTTTCTTTCTTTCTTTCTTTCTTTCTTTCTTTCTTTCTTTCTTTCTTTCGAGACGGAATTTCACTCTTGTTGCCCAGGCTGGAGTGCAATGGCGTGATCTCGGCTCACTGCAACCTCCGCCTCCCGGGTTCAAGCAATTCTCCTGCCTCAGCCTCCCGAGCAGCTGGGATTACAGGTGGCTGCCACCACGCTCAGCTAATTTTTGCATTTTTAGTAGAGATGGGGTTTCACCACGTTGGCCAGGCTGGTCTTGAACTCCTGACCTCAGGTGATCCACCCACCTTGGCCTCCTAAAGTGCTGGGATATATAGGTGCGAACCACTGCACCTGGCCGGGAAGCCTTTCTAAACACAGGTTGTTGCTAGGAAGGTAAGATACAATGCAAGGCTGGTCCTTCATTTTTCTGGGTCTGAGATCTCTTTAAGAGCCTGACACAGGCAGTGGATACCCACCCCATCCTCCAACATACCCCAAGGCGCATCAACACTTCAACTCAAAGTCTCACAGATCCACTGGTCAGCGGATCCCACTTCAGTAACTACAAACGTAGGGATCGTAGCATCTAGAACTACCCCTTTCAACTTAGGGCACATGCCCAACACCCAGGGCTGGGGGGTCCCTTCCTGGGAACCTCCATGCTGGGCCTTGCCTTTCTCCCTTGTTTTGATACAATTAGCAGAATGTCCCAGCCCCTGGCAGGTCCAGGAGACCAAGTGCAGGATCAGGAGAGATGCTGGAGCAGGCAGCCTCCCGGTTTCCATCCCAGGGCCTGGAGCTCTTGCTGCTGGAATGCCCAGAGTTGAGTAGTAACGATTTCCTGGCGTGGGGCTGGTTTTCAGACACAGACTGATGGAGGTATTTTTGGAAATTTGGGGCACACATCGCTTCTTGGCAATGTTGCAATTTTATTCATTAGTTTTACATTTTATTGGGTGTTTTTGGCAGAAAAATATATTAGCCTTGAAGTCCTCATGTATCAGTTTCATGGAGTGCTCGCAACGGTGTCAGAGTCCTCGCTGAGCTGCTTTGCTGGTGGCGAGATGGGCTCAGGTGGACCAGCTCAGCAGGGCGGCCTGGAGGAATACAGATGCGAGCCTGGATCTGAGAGTCACGGCAGGGGACAGACCCTGCCAGGGCCCTGGATTCTGGATTCTGGACAGTTGTGGCGTGAAGTTGCCTTTGTCTTGTCCAGGCTGCCCTGATGTTTCCGTGGGGTTCACCACCCTGTCAGGCCTTGTGGATTCAGGCAGGGAAGAAGAGCTTGTGGAGAAGCCCCTCCCTGGGTTATGGAGTTTTCAGGAGAGATGCTAGGGGTCACCCCCCAAAGTGAGTGTGACCTTTGGAGATGAGCCCCTGCTTTCCCTAAGGCCTGGTCGGTGTCAAAGGCTGGGGAGAGGGAGCCCCGTGGCATGGTCTGTGACTGTGGTGGTGGTAGGGGAAGCCAAGGATAAGTAAAAGTCTCAGAACTTCCACAGCCTTCTGAAAGAGCTGCGGACTAGGGGATCCCTCCTCCCTCTTGGTGCCTCAGGCTCCTCACCCATAAGCATGGAAGCTGCGCCTCTTTCTCACTGGGGCTGCTGCAGGAAGCAGGGTCAGGCCTCAGAATGGGTGCGATGCCGTCAGGACGGACAGAGGCCCCGCTCTACCACCACCAACCGCCACCAAAACCAAACCCAGATGGAACAAAGCCCTGACATGCTCCCCGAGAGGGGGAGGTGGGTTAAGCCTCCAGCGGGCAGTTCTGCTGCTTAGAGTCCCCTTCCTCCGCCGGCAGCCCCAGCCTGTCCCAGCTCTCCTCTTGCTGTGTGCAGAGGCCCTTCCTCCACCAGCATCCAGCCTGGGGCTCTGCCCTCCCTCTCTCCCGCTCTTTCTCCCTCTTTCCCTCTCTCCTTCTTTAGTGGCCTTATCTAGCATCCTGACCTCACACCCACCAGATTCCCAGGACATCCAGATTTCTCTCTCCAGCCCACCTCTCCTCTCTTGCCTACCTGGCTGTTGACAGCACCCCTTAAAGTCCTCAAAATACCCACGACTTCCCAGGGCCGACCTCGCCTCCCAACCTCCCGCTCAGACACTTGGCCCCTCCAGGCTTCCCACAGCTGCCCAGGTCTGGAGCCTGGGAGTCATCCCCTCATTTTCCCTCTCTCTCCCTCAACGGCCAGTCGATCATCCAGTTCTGCCAATTCTCCCGCCCCAGGAAGCCTGATCCTCCCATTTACCCCCTGCCTGCAACCACCAAGTCTGAGCCTCCACCTGTTCTCCTGCTCACGTGGGAGTGTGCCCGACTCCCGGGTGTCCTCACGTCTGCTCTTCCCCTCCCCGACCCATCCTTCAAACAGCAGCCGGCGTGGTCAGGCTGTTCCGGACGGCTCCTTGGCACTGAGATCAAGCCCACACTCCTGCCACGGTTCCAGGCCGGGCCACCTGTGCTTCTTGCTGGCTGCTGCCTGCCTCGTGAACCTGGCTCCCACCACCCCATTCCCCAGATCTGCTGCTCCTCTCCCTGGGCTGTGGTCTCTGGCTGCCGCGCTCCGTGCCACATTGATCCCAGGTCACTTCCTTGTGGAAACCTCATTCAGCAACCCCGTTGACAACAGTGCCCACCTTGCCTGGCTCCTACCTTGCTGTCTTTGCAGCACTAATCTCTCAGTTTCCGCTCAATTACTACCCGGGTTTGGCCTGTTTTCCTGGCCACAAGTGTGAGCTCCGGATGGCTGGGACTGTCTGCAGGGCAGCCACATGGCAGGGGCTCCATCCCACCAACTGAAAACCGGGGGCATAGCGGGGTGCTGCCAAGCTGCCCCAGCACACGGGCCAACAAGCCTGCCAGGGGGCACCTGGCCTTGGCTGTGGGAGCTGGTGCAGGGGTGATGGCTGTCTCCTCTCCAGAGACTCAGTGTCTCAGGACCAACCCTGGAGAACCCCCAGGCATGTCTTCTAGAGGGACAGACAGAGACTGAGGGGCAGGGAAGGAGTCTTTGTCCACCCCAGGCATGGGCTGGAAGAGGAGGGGGTCCACTCCCTCAGATGGGGCCCAGGAGGGGTGGCATCTGAGGGGGTCCATGAGCCCTCTGCCCCTCTCCGAGGGAAGTTCAGCTTGTCCATTAACCCAGCTGTGCCTCCTGGAAATGCATTTGGAGCTGCAGATCTCCCCGGTTCCAGACTCCCAGGGCCCTGCCAGGCACAGGACTCGCAGGCTGAAGGTAGTGGAAGGGCATCTCCCGGGAGCCTGAGGTAGAGTCAGTCTCTTCTAGAACCTTTTCTAGATGGCATCTTTCACCCAAACCGCAGGGACAAAGAGAGGACAGGGGACAAGCTGAGGGCCTTTCCTCCAAAAGCACAGGAGAGGCTGAGAACGTTCTGCAGAGAATGCCTGCTCAGTGTTAAGCAAACCCTTTAGTGCTGGCCTGAACATTGCCAGGAGTGGGTGAGGCAGGCAAAGGGCTCATGATGGGCCTGGCCCCCAGCGGCGCTCATATGTAAGGCCACCGACACTGCCTAGTAAATGGGCATGAGGCGGAAGTGGGGAGGTGCTCCAGGCTGCAGAGGGGAGCTGAGCTCTGCACCTCCCGCGTGCTGAGCCCACCCTGGGTGTGTGCAATTGGCCCTTGGAGTTGGTTGAGGGTACAGCAGTGAGCTCTTCCGCAGAGACCCACGGAGGGGACTCAAGTCACCCCCAGCAAGAGCCTTGGGGATCTCACATCCTGTTCCTGGCTGCTTCCAGGGTGGATCCTGGGCCAATG
Source organism: Theropithecus gelada (assembly GCF_003255815.1). Classification (NCBI taxonomy): domain Eukaryota; kingdom Metazoa; phylum Chordata; class Mammalia; order Primates; family Cercopithecidae; genus Theropithecus; species Theropithecus gelada. Next base: position 36,340,253 of record NC_037668.1, on the reverse strand, counting down.
GGTGTCAGGCAGCAGGGTCCCATGGCCCTGGCCTGGGCTCCTCCATCTCCGCTGAGGAGGAGAAGGCCTGGAGCCAGGACCCTTTTCTGTGGAGTAAGCAGGGTGGTGATGCAAGAAGTGGTTAAAAATGCAAAAAGCTGTTGGTTTTGATAAAGAAAAATGCAGCTGCAACATCTGTTTGACTCTTGTTTGCAGCTTCATCAACGCTAAGTGGTCAATAAATCAGAGTGGCATGGCGTTCCGTTTCTTCTGGGGCTCAGTCATTAATCTCGTGCCAGTTCTCATGAAAAATGAAGGAGAGAGGCCGTGTGATAGTGAAAATGTATACATTACCCAGAAAGTCATAATAGCATGTAATAGTGCCACACACCTCCTCACTTGCCGCTGGGGGCGCGGGGGGCGGGCCTGTGTGCCGCCAGCCAGACAGAAGGGAGACGGGCGAGGAAGTAGCATTGTCGGCATCGCAAGCTCCTTCGATCTTTGCATTTGTCATATTAGTACCGTTTATATATATTCTGAATGTCCCATAAACCTCATCGTCAGAGGCACAGGCTTCCCTGCACCTGGATGCTTAATGAACAACGAGGGTAGGAGCCCATGAAACTGGTGTGCAAGGCTGGCAGGGAGAAGGGCAGGGTTTATTAGGGAAGGGATAGAGGGCGACACTGGGTGGCACACGGCTGTGGTGTCACTAGGCTGCAGGACTGTGCAAAATCTTCTCGCCCACCTTCTGGCTGCCCCAGGTAGCTGGGCCCCTGTCCTCTCTGCTCTGGGTAAAGGTGTGAGGTGGGACGATGGTTCCACTAGAAAGGAGGCTGATCATGAAGGCCTTGGCAGGCTTGGGTTCCATCCCCACTGTCACCCACTGAGGGTGGTCAGGAGGCAGGGGGAGGGTCAGACAGGCCTGGAGGATGGACGGAAGCACAAGAAGGATGCTCCCTGAGAAGGGCCAGGGCACGCGGGCACCTGCTTCTCAAGTCTCCCAGGATCTGCCGGCCCCTGGAGGCTGCCGTCTCCTTGGGTCTCTCTTCCCTGCCTCTGATGGCTCCAATGCATGGTTCTGTGGCATTCCACGGCCACTCGGGGGTGGGAACGTGCCTGGACCCACAGCACACACCTCCCAGTGGGCATTTCTGTTTTCAGAGATCGCTTTCTGAGTGTCAGCTGTGTCTCGGGCTCCACATTCAAGTTCTACAACCCACAGGCGCAGGTGTTATTGCTATGCTCGTTTACAGAAAGGAGAGTACCTTGGAGGGCTGAGTCTCTGGGTGCCAGCCCTGCTTGAAGCCACAATCTCACACCTCCAGGCCACTGCCCCAGGGCTCTGTGGGGCTCACTAGATGTTTCATGGGAGGGCTGTGCACTCAGCCTCAGTGCTCCGGGCGGCAGCAGCCCAATTCATGTCTATGTCAGAGGAAAAGCAGGTCCAGGGAGCCTGACTGGGTCATGTGAGGTGTGGGGAGCTGGTAGGACCAAGGATGGGGCTGGAAGACTCCTGGCTGGTCTGTAAGCTCCTCAGGGCAGGACGGAGGCTGCAGATGTCCCTGTCTCCACATCAAGGGCCCACAGTAGTTAGAACACCCTTTGTGGGGTGTCCAGGGAGTGGGGAACAGCCTTCGGGGACCCTGGAGTTGAGCACCTGGTAACTGGGGTGCAGATCTAGATCCCCAAAGTTGGGAGCTATTAAAGGAGAAGCAAAAAGAGAAGGGAGGGAGTAGGAACTGAAAGAGGGGCCCTGGTGTCCCCAGTAATAGGCAGGGTCAGTAGTCAACTGTGCTCTTCTGGGGGCTCGGTCCTGCAATCTGTGCTGGGACCAGGGATCCCCCACTGTGGCTGAGTGTGGCAGGGCACACAGAACACCTCCATGCTTCCTTGCCAGTGCTTAGCAGGGCCAGCGGATTCTGAGCGATGCCTGGCAAGGGATTCAGAGGGCCTACAAGTGAGGGCAGAGGTAGGCTGCCTTTGGGGTCCCTGCAGCCCCTTCCCACGGCTGCCCTCATTACGCGAGCCTGTGCGCCAGCGGGAGTCGGGCCGGCAGCCCTTCCCTGCTTTGGAGGGAGGCTGGGAGACTTAATTAGTTAATGTGGGTAAAGTGGTCTGAAGATGAAAAACCCTGGGTAATTGCTGAGTGCTGCTGCTGTTGTTATTACACAATTACCAGAATTTTCCAGTCATGGGAATATAGTTAAACAATTTCCACCTGGTGCGGGGTTCCGGGAACCATGCCGGCTCAGGGGCTGGCTTGCTCTGCCTCCTTTAGCCCAAAGGTAGTGTAGGAAAAACACATTTATGGTGGGAGATCAGGCCTGGCACAGTCCTGGGCACATCCTAGACACCCAGAGAGTGCTGGCCGAAGGGAGTTCTCCAGTCTCGCTGAGCAGATAAAGATGCATGTACCTCGAGAGGGGACAGAGGGTCCCGTCTGCCTGCACTTTCTGGAAGTCTCTGGAACAGTCCCACCCAAAGGCTGCGAGGGGGGTCAAGCCACCCTAGGGGGCGCTGCTGGGGAGGGGAGGCATTTTCATTGCGCAGCAAGCCCTGGCTGCCCAACAGCACATGTGCATGGGGGCCGGGGCTGGCCTTATCTAAAATCATTATAAATGACCCAGGGGAAGACATGTCTGATAAAATCTCCACATTTGCAGATGACACTAAATTTTAATGAGTAACGAAAAAGCCGGTGTCGGAGGGTATGGGAGCTACAGATGCATCCCAGGGCAGTGACGTGTGGGGCAGCGGGCTCAGGATGAGTAAAGCAAACTGCCAACGGAGGCTGGCAGCCCGAGCTGCCATTGCCAGACCCGAGAGAGTACCTCCCAGGATCCACAGAAGCCACTGGTTCACAGTTGTTGCAGGGACCAGAAAGGCCCAGCCTGGAGAGCAGGGCACGACCTGGAAACTGGAGACAAAATGGCCGAGGTGTCTTTGCTGCAGAGCTCGGTCTGAACTAGTGAGTGCAGGGGTGAGGGAGCATCAGCCGAGGAGGGGCAGGCAGCTCCAGGAAAACGAAGATAAAGGCTTTCCGGTCCAGAAAGACAAAAGTCGGGAGGAGATGTGATTTGAGTCTTCAGAAAAGGGAAAAGAAGTGAAAGCGTGCCTCTAACTCTACATCCATGAATGCTAAGAATACGGTTCCCCCACCCTGGAGCTCAGGGAGGTAATTTTAGCACAATCAAACTACACAGCGGGCAGTCAATGTATGAGACTCATTATTCCAAGGCGACATGGGCTGAAACATATAAAGAGATTTTTCTAAAATGGGTGACATTAGTTCCCAGATGACTGATCCATAAGGAGTCGTGCAAGAGATCGGGATGCTGGGGACTATCTCTCTCTGGGACCCCCAAATCCAGGAGACACCATGATGGCCAGTGCCCCCACCAGGGTGGAATCCGGGGCTGCAAGTGTCAGCCGGACTGTTCAGCATCCAACCATCCTTCTCTCGCTTGCCAGGGACCTGTCAGGGATGCAGGCTGCTGGCATCCTGCATTTGGCAGAGCCTGAGCTTGGATGAGATTGTTGGTTGGTGTCCTGTCCTGTTCGTCTCCTGCTCTCACCTTGAACTAATTTTTGATTTATTGGCGATGCTGTAAGAGTTGCTCCGACCACCCCTGGGACAAGAAGCCATGGGCCTTTCAAATGGACACAGGGAACTCCTATAGGGAAAAGGTCCTTCTCAGGGCATGCAGCCCTGGCCCAGCAGAGACAGAGGGTGGAACAGTACAGATGCTGGGCAATCAGGTCTCAGAGGGCTGCAGTCATCACACCTCTGACCTCCTGTCCCTCCCAGGAGCTAAATCCACAGCCACATGGCCTCCTTACCAGCCTCAAAGAGGTCCCGCCTGCAGCCTAGACCGGCCTTGTCCTCCTGGATGGCTGGAAGCCAGGCCTGCTGCCCTCCCCTGCCTCTTCCATCCTCTCCAAGCACGTGCGCCCCAATCCTGCTCCCAGAGCTGGTGTGCCTGCTCAGAACCGTGCCCCATTAGGCAGTGAATCAAGCCCATCAGATGACAATGGCACCAAACAGTCATTGAGGCATCTCTGGAGTGACCGATGTGCTCTGGAGCCTTTCCTGCCCATCTGCTCCCCTCCACAGCTCTGGAGGAAGTTGGGCATGTGCCGCCATCCCTGCTGGACTGAAAGGTGCTACATGATCTGCTCACGGCCACATGGCTCATGGGAGGCTGAGCTGGACCCGACTCTAGTGCACTCATTCTTTTGATAAGAGTTTTCAAGTTTTCTTTAGCAATCCAGCCATGTCTCCAACCCAGTCCAGGCATGGAGCTTGTCACTCAGGCTGGCCAAGCCGCATTCTTCGGGCCACACTGATCCGCTCAGGGAGAAACTCATGGCTCCACTCAGTGCTAATCACTAGGCTTTGGCTGGAGCCACTTGGAGGCAGGGCTGCTCTTTCCTGCTGGACTCGAACCTGGGAGAATGAAATCTAGTGCTCCTGGAAGCCATCTCTTGCCAGCACATGGAGGCAGAGAAGGGAGCTGGCATGAGGAACAGGGCTGAGGGGAGAAGACACAGAGCCTCAATGCCACTGATGGGCACAGGCCAGCACACCTCAAGACTTTTCAGCAATTCCAACCCCCAAATCTCCTCTTCCCCCAAAGTCAGGTCAAGTAGAGTTTTTTGTTGCATCACCCAAGAGCCCTAATTCCTAAAAAAAGATCATGTCTTCTTTCTGCTAAGCTGGTCACTTTCCACTACACAATTCAGATGATCCTATGGTTTCAATAACCCCCACTGCTATGATTGCTGAGAACTAGCATTTCTTCAGACCCGTATGCTCCAGGTGCTGGGTGCTAACTACTTCCCAGGACTTAGCTTGTTTAATCCTCACTGCAACCTCACAAGGCAGAACTGGTTATGGCCCCATCTGCTTTACACATAAAGAATCTAAGTAGTCCATCAAAGCCCTGCCCTTAACTTAAGCCCAGGACTATCTGATGCTGAGGAAGCAGAGTGGTAGAGAGTGTGTGCTCCAGAGACAACTACCTTAGGTTCGAGTCTGGGTTCTGCTATCTCCTAGCTGCGAGCTTTGGGCAGTCACATCTCTGTGCCTCAGTTTTCTCATCCATACAATGGAGAGAATAGTAGTGCCTGCTCCCTGAGGTGGTTGTGAAGACTAAACAAGATACAGCATTTGAACAGTGCCCGCCCATGGGAAAGCTTCAGAATGGCCAGGTATTATTCTGACTGACCTCTCCAGTCAGTGTTACGTCATCTCACAGTATTGCTAAGGACAAAGTTTTCCTAAGATCGTATGGAACTTCCAAGTGGAGCAACATCAAATTAATTCAGACACGGCTTATTTGGGAAGTGTAATTCTTTGAGATAGGAGCCCATCTAGGCCAAGTTAAATTCTTTTCAAACATCAAGGAAGCATCATGATCTCCAACAGATGATGAGCTAAACACCAGTCATTCTTGTCCAATCATGAAAACAGGGTCTCTGAAATAATTGTTGGCTATCTTCCAAACTCTGGAAGAAAACAAAGCTCCATTTTCCTGAAAAATATTCCGTAACTCTCCACGAATTAAAGAGGTGGGTGCCCCATCCCCATCCTGCACGTTGGAAAGGTGGGATTCCCGTGGGCTACTGGGATCATTTCCAGTCCTCATCCAGATGACACAGGCGTCAAGTGAACCACAAGCCCTTGAGGAGCTCCGGTGCCTCCAGCCCCTTCTGCAGTAAGCACTGTCCACTTCCCGGATACTTTATATATTTTAATTTGTGCATGAAAGATCCGCCAGGGTCCTGCAAGTCAGGGGTCTCCGAAACCCTTCTGTTTACTCCTCTTGGAACAGAGAATACTGAGGTGGGAGGAAACTTAGGGATCATCCAGGCCAACTTATCCACCCCCTTCCATCTCCAGTTGGGAAAACTGAACCAGGAGAGACTGACTTGAACATCACGCAGCAGACAGGGAGAGAGTGAGGAAAGGGAGCTGCACCCGACCCCCATCCTCTGCTGTCTCCTAGCTTTGCCCCTTCCTGATGTTCACAACCTTCTGAAGCAAATGATTACACCTCCCTCGCTTTGCAGAGAGAATTTGCAGAAAAGCAGAGCTGGTTGTTGTTCACCGCAAGTGGCATTCAGAACAAGGCTGCTTCTCGGCCAGCAAACTTCTTCACAACCTTGACTATGAGTAGGGTCCCGAGATGTTTGGTGGGCTTTCTGTTTAGCATCTCCCTGGTGGTAGTGATGGCAGGGCAGGTGCTCTAAGTAGGGACGTCTGGGAGGCTGGGATGGGGCCACCCTTCCTCTGCTCTGGAGGAGCAACTAGGGAGCCCCTGCACTCAATCCTGTTAAAGACCTAAACCCCAAAGCTCTCCTTTGACTGACAAATGGGCTGGCCGTGGAGGCAGCAGAGGATGATTTGTGCCTGGTCCATCAAGCATCTATAGGATTTTTATGCTCTGCCAACGGCAATGGTGAGATTCCAGCAATTGTTTTAGAGGGAATCATGATTAAATTGGGCTGTATGTTTTTTTAATGTGTTCCCCAGTTCCTCTTTAATACCTTGGTAGGACAAGATAACGTGTAATCACTGAAGTAATTGTGGCTCTCAACAGTTTATGTCTTGAAGGAGTGACTAGGGGTTAACAAAGCCACTGCAGGGCAAGGTTTGGATTAGAAAATACAGTTTTTCTTTTTGTTATTTTCTTTTTAAATCCCTCTTTATCTTATTCCTTTCTCCAGTGGCTCCTGGAGCTCGCTGATAACCTGTAAGCCTCCTCGGGTAATAACGGGACCTGCTGTACTAATGACATAGTCAAGTCTGGGGCCGGCCCCTCTGCAGAGCTGCTGCGGCAGGCCAGGCTCTTCCCAGAGCACATGCCTTTGCAGGAAGCACCAACTGGTCCCCGAGACCAGTGGGGCTCGACATCCTGAATACCGACGCCCATCCAGACCCCATCTTCATCACCACATCCTGAAGCCTCTGGCTGGAGCCAAGCAGCGAGGCTGCCCTGTGCCAGCCCATTGCAAACGGCAGAGGAGAGCAAGCTCGTGAACCCCGACACTGCCTCAAACTGTCCCTCTTCTGGCAGATGCTGAAGACAATGGTGGGGTGGGCATCTGTGGCTAGCAGGGGGCTGGCAACCCCACTCACTCCTCTTCAGATGATGCGAGAGAAAGGCCTGGCTTCCTCCAGCTTCCTCAGAGCAGGGGCATCTCTAAACATCGTGCTTAGAGGCCAAGACCCCGTCAGCCCGGTGGGGGCAGAATCAGGCCACAGAGCAATCCCGCCACTGTGACTCCATGGCCACCAAGTCTGAGGCACTGCTAATGCCAGCAGAGCTGAAGGAGGGGAGAGACAGGAAGGCGTGCTGCTTTCCTCTTGGTCCCTGAGGCCACCGCCCCAGTCTCCCCTCACTGCCTTCCCCATGCCCCCTGGCATCAGCCTCCTGACTGGTCTGCCTTTGAGCCAGGCACTCCCATCCAACTCTGAAAGCCACCTTCCCAAGTCCCATCTCTGATGACGCCACCCACTGCTAACCTTTCCTGGCTCCCCATTTCCTGTGAATGCAGCCCCACTGCTGATTCAAGTGGCCTCCATGATCAGCCGGATCCACCTCCCATGCACCCTTCTCACCCCTCTTGGCTCAGTCAACCAGACCACTCAGCCTGCTCCGCCACCGGCCCTGCCCACGCTGTTCCCAAGGCCTGGAATCCCTCCACATTCCACCTACTTGTCAAGACCCAGCTCCAACATCACACTGTCCTTGCAGCTTCCCTTTATCCTTCCAACCAAAATAATTTCATTCCCCTTGGGACTCCCCTGACAGCCCTCTGTGTCTCTCCTGCGGCATTGGCCAGCCCCACCCTTTCCACTGATCTTCAGACTGGCTGGCACCTCCGTTCCTTCTCTGGACCCCAGGCTTCCGGAGAGCAGTGTGTGCATCAGAAGGAAATGTATTCCCTGATAGGCAGTCAGCAAGTGTTGGTTGAATCAGTGGTGGGTTGACTGCATCTGAACGGGGACACTCATCCTGGATCGGTCACTAGAGACAGCCCTTGTGCTAGGGGCTGTGCCAGTCGGTAGCTGGCACACCCACCACCTGCCCATCACCCTCTCCCTTTATCTTTTCCACCTTCACCAAGGCAGAGTGAAGGACATGGCAAGGGCCTTTCTGGGTACCTCTGCATGCGAATTTACTGCAGTCTTCATTTTAACCCAGTTTCTCTGTTTCCACCTGTGGGAGCAGTGATACACCAGGATGATTTATTCCAACCAACCACTCACACACAAATCCCTACTCCCCATCTTGGCCCTTGGAATTTTGCACTTAAACTATGGCGGACGGCACTCTTTCCCGCTAAGCTCAGATGGGGTCCTGGAAATCTCACAGGCAGGGTTCCATGTTGTCATTACCAATTGATCACTGCTGGTGTGGGAGACAAAATATGGTCCTCATCTCTGCACACGCATGCACAGGCGCAATGCAACCCTTTAGCGGGGAGACCCACAGCACTCACTCCCTGTTTGTTTTTAGGTCTTACCACGGCTGCCTTGAAGCTGAGAAAACAGAAGCTGGGCTGAGGGCCTTGGCACCAGCCCAGGGTAACTGGGACACCCATGTTTGCAAAGAAAGCATTTGTGAAGTGTGAAGAAATCAGAACAGCACCGTTCAAAAACTGTGTTTAAATTTCACTCAAAATGTTCTATTTTGTGTCGAGGATAGAGTCCCCTTGGAAAAAACACTTTCTGGCATTTGGAAACCACTGTTGCTATGGAGCTGTTAAGAGACGTTAGCTACCAGGGGACAGCAATTAATTGCGGTGGCTGCAGGTAAATCAAGCCAGCAGCTCCTTTGGAGGAAGCTGATGGGAAAGGGGATCTAAAAGGCAATGTTGAAAAGGAACTTCTGTAATCCCAGCACCTTGGGAGGCCGAAGAGGGCGGATCACCTGAGGTCAGGAATTTGAGACCAGCCTGGCCAACATGGTGAAATCCCATCTCTACTGAAAATACAAAATTAGCTGGGTGTGGTGGTGCATGTCTGTAGTTCCAGCTACTTGGGGAGCTGAGGCAGGAGAATCCCTTGAACCCGGGAGGCAGAGGTTGCAGTCAAACTTCCAGCTGAGGGTTTCAGATGTTTGAGGGCAAGGTGCCTTCTTTGTGATTTCTTTGTGCTTCCTTCATTTTTAGGAGAAAGGACTCAGTGTGTGGAGCTGATGGGAAGTCAGGCTTTCCCTTCAGTTAACCTGAAATGACGGGGGTCCCAGCTCACCCACTCTCCTGCAGGGAGCTCTGAGGTGGGATTCTCAGCCTTTTAGAGGAACAGTTTCCTCTTCTCTAGAGTGGGGGTAACTGTAGCACTCGTTTTGCAGGGTTTTCATTCACTCATTCATTCATTCATTCATTCATTCATTCATTCATTCAACAGATTAGCTCTCAAGAACCACAAGATACCAGGGACTGGCCTATGTTTGGGGTCTACTGTGACCAAGTCTAAGACTCTGCCCTCAAAGATCATGGAAGAGACAAGCTATAAACATTGGAATAAAGAATAAGGTGATTCTGGATGGCAGGAGGTGGTATGAGCATTAAAAATGGGGGTGGGGGGAGAATTTAGCCAGGGAACTTGAGAAGGCCTCTGAGGATGGGACCTTTAGCTGTGTCTGAGATGATAAAAAGAAGCCAGCCGCGGGGAGCTCTGGGAGAGGAAAGGCTTCGGGCACAGGGAATAGGGACGAAGACCTCAGGACAGACTCGGGCTCACAGGGAGCACTCAGGAAAACAGCCGTGAAACGAGAAAGCACAGAGGTTCAGCCTGAAGAGCCAAGGACAACGGCCAATGAGGGCCAAGTTCCATGATGGCGGCTCCACGTCTGTCTGGCTTGCTCAGCCTCGAGCCTGGCACCTGGCCCAGAGCTGGGCTTGGAAAATATTTGTTGAATAAGTGAAATGGTTCAGGAACGCTTTAATGTTGAATAAGCCTCCACATGGAACTGAAGATTCAATCTCTCAACAGAAAAAAAACCTCCGCATTTTGAGATCACCAGGATAGGCTCATGCTGGCGGCCACGATCAAACACTCACAGGGAGAGACCCATTAGGGAGAAAGTTGCCAAAGTTCGGGTGGTGGAAGGCTTACTCCGAAAGAACACTCTGTTTTGCTGGTTATTTGTTGAAGAAAGGAGTCAATAATGGCTTATAATGAAGTCAGCTGTTTTCAGCAGCAGATACTAACTTTGGAATTCAAATAAGATAGAAAGAGTACACCAATCTGTTATCTTGCCTGCAGCCAGATGATGGAAAGAACTTGGATGTGGAGTGGAATCAGGCCTTAGCTCAAATTTCACCTTGGCCACTTCACTGTGTGATCTTGGGCAAGTTACTCAACCCCTCTTGGCCTTGTATCCCTCCCAGGTAAAATGGGGATCCCCCCATCTACCTGAGGATGCCAAAATCCATTGAGAGGATTAAGGGAACCGTAATGGAGGGCACCCAACAAGTTCCCAGCAAGGAGTAGCCACTCAGTCACTGATAATGAGTTAATGAGCAAAACCAATCTCCGCTTCCTCCTCCTCCCCCCATACCTCCAGGGTCATGAACAGAAAGAACAAGGTCACTGGTTTGGTATTTGTCTTTGGAGGTGACTAACTCCCGATCTGACAGTTGTTTCTGCAGAACTAAAGATCTGACGCGATTACAAGGTCACACGAGGTCACCCAGAGAAGATGCCTCACTGTCTTTAGCATGTTCACTCTCTCTAGAGGCGCCCGGGAGCTGAGACGTGGCCGAGCTGAGCTGGTGCCCAGAATTTTGCAACAAACCATGGCCGAGTGAAAACCAAAGTGACCTTCTCGGAAGCAACGGTCCCAGGGCCTCGCTGTGTTGCTAGCACCCCCGACCTGCTCGGGATTGCACAGACATCTCCATCCCTCTTCCAGGAAACTTCCAGAAGGGCCAGCACTGCACCTGACACCTCCCTAGCCCCCTTGTTATAACTTTCCTTGTGATTTAAGTCCACTCCCAATGATGGAGAGTGTTGGCCTGCCACTGCTGGGCAGAGGCACCGGACAGGAAATTAATTTCTTAGTTTCTTATTAACTTTGAGGGGAGTATCTCTACCGAGCTGCACTGCCAGGACGAGGTTCGCCAGGGCTTCCAGGAATTTGAATATCAGAGATCAGCACCGAGGCGCGATGCTCAGCCTCTCCTGCCACCTTCTCCAGCTGGCGCCTGGCTTAGCAAATGTCTCAGGAGCCAAGGGAAAATTCCTGGCATCCCAGACCGCAGGCCCTGGTGAAAATTCTGCTGACATGGCCAGGTGACAGTGACAATGTATTACGGCTATGACCTGTCACTGTGAAATAAAAGGGCTCAGGGGCTCTCCAGCACCCACCATGGGGGGTCCTCCCAGAGCCCTTGGCTCTCTTGGGCCAGTGGCCCCTCTTCTGTGGTAGCCTCCCTCTGGTCGCCCCTATGAGAGGACCTCTTTTCCTGGCTGGGTCCCTGCCTGGTCCAGTTCACCAGCCCCCAATCAGGGTGCAATGCCTCTCGAGGTCCTGGCCTTTTCTCCACTGCTGGGCCTTGCTCTTCCCATCATTGGACAGAACGTTGATGGATTACTCCCCTGACCCTATAGCCTTTCCCTCGCACTCTCTCTCTCTCTCTCTCTCCTGCTTCTACCTGTTCTGGCCCCATGCATCCAGCACCTGTCCTCAGGGCCACCTCCTCCAACACCTCCTCCCTTCTTCTCTTGTCAAAGGACCTTCTGGCTTGGTCTGAACTGTCAGGTTCAATTCCTCGAGCTAAACCTTTGAATCTTGCTGACCCACTCTTAAATTGTCTTTGTTCCCCAGCTAAGAACCAGCTGATCTCAGCCCTGGCCAAGGTTTGCCTTGGGGGCCTTGGCTGCCTCTAAATCATACTTTCTCTACTCAGTCCCAGACCTCTCCTCCAACTCCCTCTCTCCTGCCTCCTTCTAACCCACATTTATGAGGTACCTGCTCTGTGAGTGCTGGGCGGATACAGACATGGCGGAACTGAGCCCTGCTCTCCAAATGCTGACAGTCTCCTAGTAAGATATTCGTGCAGAACAAGGCAGCATAGAATATATTCTCTCTCTTTTTCTTTATTTTGCCAGAGGTAAAGGAAAGTTCTGCCAGAGAAGGGAAGGAGGGCTGAAGACTGGTTCTGTGTTCTCCAGCTTCCAGTCACATCTCGTTGGTAAGCCACCTCCTCTCTCCCTTTCCCAGGGGGCAAAGCATCATGGGAATATCCTGGATGAAAGTCAGGCTTCCATAAGGTTTCTCAGCCTCACAACCGTAGACACTTGGGGCTGGATAATTCTTTGTTGTGGCGCTGTGCTGTGCATTAGAGGATGCTCGGCAGCATACCTGGCCTCCATGACTAAATGATTCAAAGGGTGATGACAAAAAATTGTCTTCAGACATTGCCAAATGTCCCTGGGGAGTAAAAACCACCCCTGTTTGAGAACCACTGGGCTCCACAGTGGCCCCACGTTCCGCTCACTCTCCTGATACCACGATGTTCCACTTTCAAGACTCCAGCAAGGATGGAGAAGAGTGAGCCTGTCCTTAGAGGGAACTTCAAAGGCCTGGGTCTAGTTCTGGTCTATTCTGGGAGGGCCCATTTTCTTGTTACTTTTGCTTGTGTACATATACATTGCTTTGAATGTGTGCAACATTTAATGACAGCATCACATGCATTGTCTGCATAGCATTTATTCCCCATCAAAATTCATTTCTCCCGAGGCGGGTGGATCACTTGAGCCCAGCAGTTCGAGACCAGCCTGGCCATCATGGTGAAACCCCGTCTCTACTAAAAATACAAAAATTAGCTGGGTGTGGTGGCGCACACCTGTAATCTCAGCTATTCAGGAGGCTGGGGCATGAGAATCGCTTGAACCCAGGAGGTGGAGGTTGCTGTGAGCCGAGATCATGCCACTGCACTCCAGCCTGGGTGACAGAGTGATATTCCATCTAAAAAAAAAAAAAATCAATTTCTTCTCAATTTTGTCATTGTGTGTGTTTGGCGGGGGGCAGCAGCGAGTGAATCTCATTTGCCAATTGTTCTCCCATCCTCCTCATGGGGGATTATTTAGGAATGGGTATATGACCCAATTCTGGCTCATGAGGTAAAAGAAGTGTGAGGGTTTCCAGGAGAGGGTTTTTCACTGGTAGGAGCTGTGGAACATCCCATTCTTCTTCCTTGTGACACCTGCTATGTGTCATGTGAACCTGGACTGCAGTCACCTGGCTCCCGGGTGGGGGCACATGAAGCCACCATTCAAGATGGCAGAGCTGGCTGGTGACATGGATGAGCCCCTGAATAGGTTGACCCTGCAGTTCGCGCTCCCTCTGGCTTTCCACAGAGGTGATAGAATACATTCTGCATTGTTTAGGCCAATTTGAATTGGGGTTTCTCTCCCTAGGGGCAGGAATAGCTTGCTCGATGGTGATGGTAGATGGCAGGTGGAGAGAAGCTGGACTGTAGTTTTCCTCCTATGAACTGGGTCTCATACTTTCCTCTTCATGCCTTCCCTCTCTCACATTGGGTGAATTGTGAAGCCTGTTGGCTTGGGGGAAGCCACACAGCCTCAGTTGCCTCCCTGGCCCCAGCCTCCCTAAAATTTCTGTTTGAGATGCAAATTTTCTGGTCAAATGTGAATAAATCCCTTATTTCCCTTCCCTATGTCTAATTTGGGATCAGTATAAGAGATAAGAAAAAAGCATTTCTGTATTAAAAAAAAAAAACAAAAACGGATGGCTCTACATTGAAACTCAAATGACATAACAGCTTTCAAACTGGCATTTGCAATTGGGCTGAGTTAACCTAATTCAATATCAAAGGAACAGGGAAGTTTTTAATTCTCTCATTCTCATAATGGGAGAAGAAACTGGTTCCATGGGAGGTAAACACCCTAAGCCACAAGGTTTTCCTGTAAATTACAATGCTCAACTTGAGCTGACAAGGAGAGGGGATGTTTCTTCCTGTTTGATGGCCTTCCCCAATGTGTGGCCTTTTACTATAGTCATAAAAAGGCAGTAAATTAAGAAGGCACTGTAAAATATCATCGGAACCGGCCCAAGGAGCCAGATTTCCAGCCAAAGCCTTGAAAACGAGGGAGACATAAACAGTATAAAGTCAGTCTTCGGGGCAGAGGCCCCAAGCCAGGGAGAAAGCTGATGTCTCTTTTAAGGGTGCAGAGTTGCAAGCCTGGGGCGGCACACAAAGCAGGATAAAGGGCGGTGGGCACAGAAGTGAGAAAAGAGGGCTGCCTGATCCTAGAAAGTGGTTCTCCTGGGTGGGGCGCTGCTGAGGCTTGGCACAGGGTGGAATCTGGTCTGGCTTGGGAGGTGATCTAGGCAGAGATACCATCTCTCCACCAACCACTCAGCTAACACCTTCTTGAGTTACAGGCACTAGAGATACGGAGATGGAAGAAGAGAGAGCCCCTGTCCTCAGGGTTGAGGTGGAGAAGACAGATGATATGCCAGTGTGATGTGATCAAGGCCAGCCAAAATGATAACAAGGGATGAAGGTATGAAGATGGCCCCCGTGGAACCTGCCCAGGCTGCTGTGGGAGCACCACATCTTAGAAGCGGACTCAAGTCCATCTGGGTAATTCAGGAGCTCCCACTGTGTGCGTGGTACAAGGGTAACTTCTTGTCCAGAGCATGCTAAGAACTAATGTCGGCTGGGCGCGGTGGCTCACGCCTGTAATCCCAGCACTTTGGGAGGCCGAGGCGGGTGGATCACGAGGTCAGGAGATCAAGACCATCCTGGCTAACACAGTGAAACCCTGTCTCTACTAAAAATACAAAAAATTAGCCGGGCGAGGTGGCGGGCGCCTGTAGTCCCAGCTTCTCGGGAGGCTGAGGCAGGAGAATGGTGTGAACCTGGGAGGCGGAGCTTGCAGTGAGCCGAGATCGTGCCACTGTACTCCAGCCTGGAGCGGGACTCTTTCTAAAAAAAAAAAAAAAAAAAAAGAACTAATGTCGATCTGTGCCATGCCTTGGGCTGCAGGCTTCTTGTGATCAGCCCCACCTTAGAGCTGAGGAAATGGGCTCAGGGAAGCTGGGGACCCTGATTCTCTATTCACTGGACTATTTCACAGTCAAGAAGATCTGGGACCCAGGAGCAAATTCCTCTGAGGAACAGGAATCCTGGTCCTCTGGAAATAGTACCTTAGACCTTATGTGTATGCATGGCGGGGTGGGTGTGCGTGAGCAAAGTCCCTCAGGTGACCCTACCGTGGAGACAGCCGGCACCCCTGCTGTGTCCTTTCCTGCGTGTCTGTGTCTGCTTAGCAGGGAAAGGGGCAGCTCTGAGATTGAGGACCTCGTCGGCTTTGAGGCCTTATTCTCTTTGCTGATATGCTGGCCCTAGAGCCTGAGGGTAGAGGACTCAGATTCTCCTGGGAATTTCCCCAAGCTCCCGAAGTCTTCCGATCCTTCCCTCGTTTCCAGGAAGAATTGCCACGAGCCATTTCAGGCAGAGGGGTGTCTATACTTTCCAAGTTTTCAAAGGATTGGATGAGCCCTGAAGTCCTCCTCCGGTCTTAGCTGGTTCTCTGCTGCTACACTTTTGTGCTCTGTCATCTCTTCCCCCGCTGGAGCTGGAGAGAGAACCTGGCAGCAGAGCCCTCCTGATATTTAAAGACAGGATTGACAGACTCCTCAGCCATGACCGTGTATGTCAGTCACCTTGATTCTGGGACACTGCACAACCCCAGCAGCCGCTTGGCTGGAAGTGAAGGTCAAGGCCACCAAGGCATCCCGTGGCCGGACCTGGCTCCTTCTCTTGGCTCCCAGCAGTCTCATTTCCCCCATGGGAAGGGCTATTTATAGAACAGAAAGAGCAGTTGCAGCCACACTTTGCCCCACAAGCTCAACCCTCCGAGCCTTAGAGGGAAAACTTCCCTGCAGGTGACACCTGTGCACTGGCAAGACTTATTTGGGAGACAGATTTATAATAAACAGCCTTATTTTATAGAGCCCCAAATATTTGCACAAAAATGAGCCCTTGGTATAACTTGCTCCATTTATCTCCCTGCTGTCATAAGGTATATCTCTCTGTTTTATTACTTTATTTGCCAGTTCCTCCAGCTTCTGCGCTCAACCCTCCTCTTCATTTCCACTGCAGTCGTCACTCTGGCGGGGGGCCCCGTCTCCCCTCCCTGTCACGCTTCTCCCTCTGCCTGCTAGTGTTCCATTCCCTCCAGCTCACACAGGGGACTTGGCCTCCCTAGGGTCCCCCTCCCTTCCCCCTCAGAATTCTAGGGAGCAGCAGGAATGTGTCCCTAGAGAAGGATCCTCTTCCAAATGCCCTCCAGTCATCCCCGAGGTCTGGCTTCCTTTTCAGCACTCTGGACAGCACTCCTGGAGGCTGTTGCTTAAAGCCGTAGGAAATAGTACCTTAGACCTTACGTGTATACATGGCGGGGTGGGTGTGCGTGACCAAAGTCCTTCAGGTGACCCTACCATTGAGACATCTGGCAACCCTGCTGTGTCCTTTCCTGGGTGTCTAAGTGTCTGCTTAGCAGGGAAAGGGGCTGCTCTGAGATTGAGGACCTCATCAGCTTTGAGGCCTTATTTTCTTTGCTGGTATGCTGGCCCTAGAGCCTGAGGGTAGAGGACTTGGCTTTTTGACTTGCAGACCTGGGCTGACTGGTTCGGAGGCATTTAGGATGCCTCCCTGCCTCATCTCTTAGCATTTCTAACAGTAGGAGGTGAACCCTGAGTGCTTTCTTAACCTCCACGACTACCCAAGACGTAGGCTCAAGAACAGAGTGAGCAGCGTATGAAAAAAAGAAGTGATTTTAATTTCAAAGTTCTGCTGACATTCATCGAGTGCTCTCAAGGTTTATATAAACAGAACGCCCTGCTTGGAATATCACTTTGAATTCCGTTTTGTGCAATGGCACCTCTAATAGGCTGCTGTTTTGGTTTCTCTCAGCAATGTTAGCCTTTGTGTTTTAATATTCAGAGGCACAAGGAACAGGAAAATTATAGCTGGGGAAGCCCAGGCTGGGTTCTTCATCATCCAAGTTAAATTTGGCTGAATGGAGGAAAAACATCCTTTTAAAAGGGTGGTAAATGGGAATAATAATCTCTTACATTTACAAAACACTGAGTATTTTCAAAGCCCTCTCATATTCATTATCTTGTTAGGTTTTCACAGCAATCCTGTATAAAACATTCCACAAAGAGCTATGGTAGGTGCTGGATGTGAATGGCAGGCCTGCGGAGGCCTTCTCAGCAAATGGAGAAACTGAGGCTGGGGGAGGGTGAGTGACTGGCTTGAGGTCACTCCATGGTGGCCAAGCCAGGGAGAGCTGGCCGAAGCCAGCAGGTGGCCATGCCAGCCACCTGTCTTGCAGTCTGCCTCCTCCCTGGTACCTCCTCCATGGCCCCAAAGTGACCTTCGTCTCTTCTCTCATGGAACACACATCCTCCAAATTGAGTGGCCACAAACCCCCCTCACCTGGACTTCTACCCTTGTAGGAGAAATTAAAGCCCAAAGCAAAAAGAGAGAATCCCTACAAGTTGCAACAGTCTGCATCTGCTGAGTACTGGCTTTGCATCAAGAAGCGTGCTGTACCCTTGACACGCACTATTTCATGTGACCCTCTTAACAGCTCCAGGAATGCTTTTAGTCCCATTTTATGGCCAAGAAAACTGATGTTCAGAAGATTCGAGCTAATCAGTGTTACAGCTGCAGCCACACTCAAGCAGCCTGCTCCAAAGCCCGAGCTGCCTGTCACTATGCCATATATATACTTCCTGTTTGTCTCCAAGGACAGTTTTTAGCATCAGTTGGAGGGAGGGATTGGTGGGGTATGAGGCCTGCATTGCCCTTCTTGCCAGAGGCCAGGTTCTTTGCCTCCTGTAGGCTGCTGCTAGGATGGGGACCACAGCACTGTGAGTTCTGACATCGCAGGTCCTGAGCCTGCCCCTCTGCCTGGCACTGACCTTGCCCTTTAAGATGGAAGTCACCAGACTGCATCTGGTGCATGGCCAGGGCATCCGTGCAACATTCCAATCACTTCAGCAAACACGTCGTATGGATGCATACACACATGAATGAATGAGTGAATGAATGAAGGAAGGAAGGAGAAAAAGGGTCTTTTTGTAGGTGTGTAGAGTGGGGCTCTGCAGCAGGAAGACAGTAGCAGTCAGGAAACCTAACACCTGCTGTGGCTCAAAGCCCTGGTTCTGAACAGGAGACCCCTGTACCCTCCCCCCAGCAGTATCTGATGGGCAAGGCCCCTGATGGAGGTTAAGCGGATGCAGATGGAGCCACGGCTTTCAGGGGTCAAGGTGAGTGAGGAGGACGGGAGCATTGGGAGGTGGGGGCAGGGGGGCTGGGGGCCCATCAGATAAGCCTGATTTGATGTTCACGGTCTAGCCTGGGCCAGGCAGGCTGATGGTGGATTGTCCCGGGCTGTCTCTGGGGGTGGTGTCATTTATAGGTTCTCGAAATTTGTTACTGTTGATAACAGTGACGAGCCATAAACATCCCCAAGTGAGGAATGTTAATAACGCGGGTGGCATTTTTTAAGTGGTGGCTTTGGGGAGCCTTCAGCGCGTCAGCGCCAATGGGGCGGCTGTTGTCACTGTCATATATCTGGGAAGTTATTCCGGGAAGGTCGCACGGTGACTCGATTGTCATTACATACAAAATATTTCAATTTTCCAGAATAGAGTCAGTCTGGCATCAATGAATCTTCATCTCTTCTCCTTTTTATGTCTCCCTGTTTGTCTCTGGAATCTGGTTTTGTGTGAGCAGGAGATGGGCATAAATAGGTGGCTGAGGCTAGAATGGGAAGCTCCACGCCAGAGCTCCAACAGGGGAGGGGATGGACACACAGGCCAGCTCAGGCTCTGGGAGGAGCCCCCTCTCAGCCGCCTTTGACCCCAACTCATCCGCTGCAGCCAAACCTGACTTGGACTCAGCCTGAGCCATCAGGCCTCGGGCCTTTGCTGACATCCTCATTTCTCCTGCCAAAATGTCCTCTCCTCCCACCCACCCTTCTGGGTCAGGCCTACCCCCACCACCATTGCTCTCCTCCCACCCCTACCTCTGGGTCCCGCCTCCCCAACCACCCATCGCTCCCCTCATCGCTCTCTTCCCACCCACCCCTCTGGGTCAGGCCTGCCCACCCCACCCATCGCTCTCCTCCCCCCGACCCCTCCGGGTCTGACCTGCCCCCCCACCATCGCTCTCCTCTCACCTGACACTTTGGGTCTGGCCTGCCTCTCTCCACCATCGCTCTCCTCCCACCTGCCCCTCCAGGTCCCACCTGCTCCCCCTGACCACTCTGGGTCCAGCTTGCCCCAACACCCATTGCTCTCCTCCCACCCGCCCCTCCAGGTCCCGCCTGCTCCCCCTACTCCTCTGGGTCCGGCCTGCCCCGCCATCGCTCTCCCCCGGCTGAGAGCCGTGCAGTGTGTGATTCATCTGGCACTTCATCACGAGCTTTCCTGTGCCCCGGCTCCCATTCCCTGCTTGGCAATGGGACTTAAATCTTGTTCTATTTAACTTGTCCCCAATTTGTCACCACCTCCTTGTGGGCAAGGACCGTGCCATAAACACTCCCGCAGGTCCTGAAGGGGGCTGGCTGCTGCCTCTGCGCCTCTGCGCATCTTTTCCCTGCAGCTCGGCTCAGCCCCAGGGGTTCTCCAAAACCCAGCTCTGGCTTTACGGCCTGGGGGACCACCCAGGCCAGGCTGGGCCTCTCCTGTGTGCGCTGCACCAGTCCATGCCCACCACTCAGGACCCTCCTCCCTACTTGTCTGTCCATCTCACTCAGCACAGTGCTGGGCACACAGCTGGGCTTGAATACATAAACAGATGAAAGGCAGGTGTTAGGAGGGGGTCAGTGAGGACTCTGGCTTTGCTCTATGTTCCAGTTCCAAGGCAACTTGCTGACTGTGTGGCCAAACACTCACCTATGACCCACCCCGGGGTTCACATGGATTAGACACAATGTCTTTCTGCTCTTCTCTCCTGGTCCCTGTAATCCTTGGGTCATGGGTTTGGTGAGCACCTGCTGATGCCTGGGGTAGGGATATAAAGGCTGCTAAGGTGAGCTACCTGTCTTTGGGAAACACACTCCCAGTTAAGACTGGAGCACGTGGAAGGGTTCATGAAGAACGCAGGTCCTTCTGGTGGTGAGGACCAACCCACAGGGTGATGGGGACTCCTGGGGAGCGGGCCCTCCAAGAGGAGGGAATTGAGGCCCAGAATCTGTTTCTGCAGAATCACTTCTACCACCTTCCTCTCACCCGAACCGTTTTTTTTTGAAATGTCTTCTTAACCTGCAAAGGGTGGTTTTGTCCCTAAGAGCCCCAGTGGGATGGCCTCAGTCACCTGAGTGCTGGCCTTGCTTAGAGCCCAGTCTCTGCGTGGTCCACAGTCTCCTGAAATCTCAGAATGGCTGTGTCTGGCAGGCATTGCTCCATGCACACTGTGACCTCTGCCCTTCCGGCCCATGAGCTCTGAGTGGTGATATGGACAGGAGGCAAAGAAATACTGGGTAGAAGAGGATGGTTCCCCAGCAAAGGACCCGCCCTTAATTCTGGAAACCTGCAGCCATAAATGGGAACAGGCATTCCTGTTTTTGTGCCCAAATGCTGCCTTTTAGCCCACCATGCCCTCCTATCCTGTACTCATATAAGCCCCAAGCTCCAGGATCCACAGACAGATGAGAGGGGAGCAGAAGAGTGACACAGTGGCACAGCAGAGAAGGAGAAAAGAGAAGGAGTGTCTGAACATTGAGAGGAGTTTGGCTGGGGACAGTCGGAGAGGAGATCAGCTTCGGGATGACCAAACTCCAGGGGGAAATCATCTTCCCACTCCATCCCTTGTCCAGCTCCCCATCCATCCTGCTGAGATCCACCTCCACCAGTCAATCAAATCCCCACATTCACCATCCTTCAAGTCCATGTGACCTGATTCTTCCTGGATACTGGACAAGAACCTGGGTACCAAGAGGGCAGGGTGTAAAAGGCCATCATCCTCACTCCCCACTGAGCTGGTTTAACACTTAGCTGTCCGTGGATGGCAACTGCTAAAAGAGCATTAATTGTAACACACCCCTAGATGCTACCATGGGGTCAGAGCCCAAAAGTACTTGCCCAGGCTCCTGCACCTGCCCATTTGTGTGCACCCCCTCCCAGTGGGCGCATGGCAGCTGCCAACCAAATGAGCCATACCCCTGTTGCAAGTCCCTTGACGGGGTCAGGGAACTCTCCCATTTCAGTGGGTCAGGTCAGCACCTCTCAGGTCAAGACAGGGGGCTTGGCAAGGCACAGAGAAGCTCCAGGAGGTCCCCCAGCACTGGCCCCTGGGCAGAGGTGGGGGTGAGGGGCAGCCTGAGGCAGCAGCAGCCCCCACCTTACCCTGGCAGCAAGTGCAGGTGGGAAAGGCTGGCTGAGCCTGGCAGGTACAGTAAGGGTCTGACAGTAAGGCTGGAGAGAGCCTCCTGCTGCACGCAGCTCTTGTCAGACTCTTGTTGGCAAGCTTGGCCCCCCAGCAGCCCAGCTGGCATGTTCCAACATCAGGCACCACTTGGCTCCTTCTCTCTCACACCCACCCAGGTCGGGCTCAGGCCCTCGGGCTAGAGGGAATCCTCCCCTTCCTGGTCCTCACTCACCCCTGTTCCCAGCATCCTGATCCTCTAACCTGGCCTCTTCCTGGCCTCGGACACTTTGGTCCAAGCCCTTTGGCCAGGGGCCCAGGCTGTGCAGGGAAGGCAAGAGAGGCACTTGCCTTGGCCACAAAATTTAAGGGGGTGCCAGAAAACTCAGTAACGGAGATAATGTTTAGGGCAATATTCTAAAAAGTTGGAACTACTGTGAGAAAAATCCCCATGACGAACAAAATGTCAACATGATAAATAAGCACAGACTCAGCAGCCCCCCAGGCTCTGGGCCCTGGTCCCTGATCCCCAGCTCTGCACTGAAAGCATGGACTAGGCCCGCACCATGGCCCAGCTCTCTCCCGCATGGCCCCGCGCCTTCTTCTCCACAGTCTCGGAGGTGGGTACTTTCTCTCTGCCTGCTGTACAGACGAGAAAATGGACACTTCGAGAGGCAAGGTGATTTGTCCAGGACCGCACAGGTTGCAAAGGGCAGAGCTGGGGGTCTCAGGCCTGGGCTTGGGTCTTGGCCACTTAGCTTCACCTCTGCCTGGGCGCCTGGGACCTGGCCTCCCGTAGGTACCAGGACTGGGAAGCCCCTGCCTTTGCCCCTCATGCTGCTTTCTCAAGGTTCATCTGGTGCTCTGAGGCGCTATCTGGCCTCCACTGTGTGCTGGTGCTGGGTCCTGCCTACTCCATCAGGGCAAGGCCCCATCCTTGCCTTAGGGGCTCCCAGGCCATTTAGGGAAGAAAGGAAAAGTGGCAGGCTTTCCCACCTGGGGCTGCATCATGCTTCTAGGGAGGGGCAGAGGCCAGTTCTGGTCTTGTGGCTCCACTCCCTGCCTTCCCTGGGGTCAGGGTTATGGATGGGCACGCCCCTGCCGCCCCACCCCAACCTTTGCTGACAGGCCTAGAGGAGGGGCCACGGAGTCTGCCCCCAGTCACTTGAATGGCAGAAGCAGGCTAGAACGTTTGTGGCATTAGGGATTTAACCCTCTAGGCCACAGAGGAGAAACTAAGGCTGGGGGGAGGGTCATGTGGCTGACTGACTGTTGCTGGTCTTGTTCGGGATTGCATTCCTAGTGCTCAACACTAGGAATTCCCTTCATTTGACCCATGTTTATTAAGTGCAAGTTCAGCGCCAAGCACCGTGTGCAGGAGCCAGGCAGGTCCCGGTGATGGAGCAGACACGGCCTTTCCCTCAGGGAGCCACCGGTCTGGGGACACGGGGAGAGAACAGGACCCAGATGTCCTAGTTCTTCCTGCTGAGCCTCGCCTTTAATGCCTCTATGTGCTGAACAGGCTGTGTATGTGTCTATGAGGTCATGTTTGGCTGCTGCCACTGCTGTCAGTGCACATGTGAGCACATGCGTATGTGTGTTTTTGCACAACCCCTGGCTGGGCTGTGCCCTCCATGCTTCTCCGTTGCAGAATCTGGCAGAGAAACATCCCTGAGAAGCAGCTCCCCCTTTGCAGGCCGCACAGCTCCCTCCTGTGAGTGCCCCCACAGTGTGGACAGACCCAGTAGGTGTTGTATTTCCGGTAAAGAGACTTGGGGACCCCACAGTTTACCCTCTCACTTCACAAATAGGAGCATGAAGACCAGGAGAGGTGAGGAAAGAGCAGTACATAATAATCTGAGCTTCCGTGTTTGGGCTCTACCCGGATGCCAGAGCCTCAGTTCCTGGCACTCACATGTGTTCACAGGTGCCCTGCAGGAGGGCAGTCCCCACCTGGCTTTGCAGACAGGAAAGAGAGGCCCAGAGAATCAAAGTGACCTGCTCAAGGTCACACCACCTGTGGGTGGAAGAGATCTGGGGTCGAGGGGATCTGACTTGAGGCTGGAGCTCCAATGTCCTCAACAAGGTCACCAGGATATGGGGTGACAGCCAGGACCCTGCTCCCCTCCCCTTTTGCGCCATGGCCTGGCTGAGGCTGGCTCACTCCTGCAGGGCTGGACTGGACCCCGAGAGAGGGGTGGCGGGCCCTGAGCATCCCTGGGGGCCTGGAGGCTGGGGCCAGGGCTCACCTTCCGGCTGCCGCTCTGCTGCCCTCACTGAGGGGCTTTGATTTGCTGTTAACACCCAAAGTTGAGCAGAGCCTCATGAATCATTCATGAAGGTGCTCCAGCGAGATCATTATTTTGAGTGTTGAGTGTCAGGAAAACAGCATCTGACGGGTAAACATGATGTCTGATGACAGAACAGCCGATGGGGTGACCCAGCAGCCGGGCACCTGCCACGCTGTGGGGAATTTTTAAACATTAAAAAAAAATCCAACCCAGGCTCAGGGATGAGCAAGCCAGCTCATCATAAACCCCTGTCTGTGGCCAGGAGGCCAGGAGGCAAGGAGCAAGTGGCAGGGCTAGGCCAGCAGTGGGAAGGAGCCAGAATGTCCTAGGAGTCCAGACCCTGTCCTCTGGCCGGAAGTAACTCAGCACCTCCCCCACCCCTGCAGGGGGCCCAGGCTGCACCAGGAGACTCCTCTCCAATCCACGACACAGGCCTCTTAGCCAGACAGCTCCTGCCTTCACTTCTGCTTAGAATTTCCCCATAGAATGTCCTTGTAGAAAAGACCAGGTAAGGCTCAAGCTCCCATCCATTCACCTTGGACCATGGCAAGGGCCTAGCCCTTCTTGAAGAGCCCCTGTTCAGCCAGAGACTGGACCTGTGGCCGGCTGAGGCCCCTGGGGCCCTCCCAGGTTTCTGGCTCTGTCGAAGCCACTTTCGAGCTGATGACAGATCATCAATAGCCTCACTACCTGCATTATTTAAGCAGAACAAGGTGAGCCTCTGCTGCACCCTTGAGCTCAGATCAAATTGATGACCAGTGTGGAAGCTACAAGCAATTAGATTTTCTAAGAAGAAAGAGATGCCAAGGGGACAGACACAAGCCAAAGGGGGCTCCTGCATGGCTCCTTCCCTGCCATCAGCCTCTCATGGAGCCCCAGCCCCTTTCCCTGGGCTGGGGGTAGTGAAACGGGCACTGGTATTATGCAGTCCTGGGCCCCAGCTTTTCTCTCAGGCCTTTTTTTGTCTCCTTTCAGGCCCTGGCTCTTAGTAGGGGAGGTGAGTGCTAAGGACACATGCCTGCTCCAGAGGAGGGTTCTCTGACCCTGAGCATTCCCCAGGAACTAGGCCCAGGAGGCTCTGTCCAACTTGTCCCTGTAGGGGCTTCCTGGCAGCACCTCCTTGCCTCTCCCATCCACCACCTCCGTGACCTCGGTCAGGTCTGGGCCCGCTTGACTGTCACATGCTTCCTGTCCTCTCTGAAGATCACTTCCTTGGGTCACCCGGGCAGCATCTGAGAGCTCAATCAGAGGACGGGGCAGGAGAGCCAAGGTCTGAAGCCAGGAGGGTGCACCCCTGCCATGGGCCAGCAGCTGCACCAGCAGAGCATGGGTCTCCTGGAGGGGCCAAGGCCTGGCCCAGGAAAAACTGGCTCCTTGACCCAGTTGAGGACAGGGGCTCTGGAGGAACAATGGAGGACAGAGATGTAAAGGCCTCTGGGGTCTCCCCGCAACCAGCACAAGGACACCTTCTACTATACCTGACAGCTTCCTTTTCCTGACACTTCTAGGGACCATGACTTGCTCCCTCTCCACACAGTCCATTACAACAAAAGCCAATTGGGGTCAGTAGAAAGTTCTTTCTTAGCCTCAGTCCAAATCTGCTTCTCTATAGAATCTACTATGATTTTGTTTTCAGGATCCACAGAAGATAGGATTCCACTCTTTGGAATGTGACAGTCTTTCAAAGATTTGAGGAAAGATGCATGCCACTTTTTCCATTCACACATTCATTCACTCAACAGTCCATCCATCAACCCACCTACTCACCTATCCATCCATCTGCCTACCCACCCACCTATTCATCCAAACATTTATCTATTATCCTCCAATGGATCCACCTATCCACACATCTATCCACTCATTCTCCCACCCCTCCATACATGCACTACCCATCCACTCATCTTCCATCCATCAACCCCTCCACTTACTCATCTATTGACTATCTATCCATCTATCCATCCATCTATCCATCCATCCATCCACCCACCCACCTATCATTCCATCCAACCATCCATTCATCCATCCACCCACCCACCAATCCACCTATTCACCCATCCATCCATCTACCCATCCACCTATCTTCTCTCCATCCACTGACTCATCCATCTATCCACCCACCTGTCATTCCATCCAACCATCTACACTTCCATCCATCCATCCACCCACCTACGCACCCATTCACCCATCCATCCATCCATCTGCCCATCCACCTATCTTCCATCCATCCACCTACCCATCCATCCACTCATCATTCCATGCAACCACCCATCTAACCATCCATCTATCCATCCTTCCATCTACCCACCTACTCCTCCATCCATTCACCCATCCAACCATCCACATGTCCATCCTCTCTTCTATTTAACATGTATTGAGCACCTGTTAAATGCTGATACCACTCTGAGTATTAAAAGAAGCAGTTCCTGGCTTCAAGGAGCTAACTCTCCTGGTGCTGAGGCAGACATGTGACTAGGGTCACACAATGACTTGAGTGCTCACCTAGAGGAATGCAGACAGCATCTAAGGATCCTGCAGTTTCACACTCCCCATTTCCTCCCCAGCCATCCCAGGGACTCCAAAACCCTCCTCACCCTGATGATCCTTTGGGTGGCTCCTGGGCTGGCGCTGTCATCTCTCACCAGTGGGACAGGCCAGGCCTGAGGCCAGGAGATGGTTCTTCAGCTCAGAGGGTCTGGTGGGGCAGCCTCCCCTAGGGTTTGAAGCTAGAAGTGGGAACCATCCTCCATGTTCCCATCCCCTGGAGAGGAGGACACGCTTGTGCTGTGAACATGAAACACTTCCCTCCCAGTTCTTTCTCAGATCATGTCTGGTGCTTTTCGATGCACCAAAGAACATTTCAAACGAATCCCTGGCAGGCTCAGCTGGGAAGTTCTTTTGGCCACTTAGAATCTCAGCCTCTGAATGTAAGGCATGCTGGCGGTAATTGTTCAAGAAAATCAAATGAAAGCAGATACAGCAAGTTTCTGGTTATTTATCAGCTGTAGATATAGGCCACTTTTCATCACGCTGAGCCTCAAGAAAAGATAAAAGCACGAGAATTGATCTGAGCCTCTAGAGGGAGTGTCACACTTGCTGCCCAACAAGTGCCATCTTAAATGAACCATTTCCTGGCCTGCATCATGGCCGGCAGCTGCTGGGTCTCAGGCCCTGCCCCAGCCACTCCTTGGACCTCTGGCATCCCTTTGGCTGCTTCCTAAGCACCCACAGAGGCACCTTTCAGCCCCTGCCTGGGAGGAAGGGGCTGGAAGTCTGGACCTGGGGAGGATTTTGCTTCAGGACCAGGGCTGGGGGTTTGACCAATGCCTCCACCAACTACACTGGTCAGTCTCCTCCCAGACCTGCCAGAGTGATCTCTTTATTCTCCGCTCAGGGGCCTTGATTGGATCACATGACTCAGGGGCAGTGGGCTCTGAGCTGAAGCCTTCTGCAAGCTCCCCCGAGGGCAGGATGGCAGGGATGGAGTCACAGATCCAAGGGAGGACAGTGTCAGCTGAGAGCGGTTTGCTGTCCCTCTCTACAATGGTAAATTTTATGTGTCAGTTTGACTAGGCCACGGAACCCAGCCCTTCTGGTGGTCACAGTGACGGTCCTTTTTAGATGAGATTAATATTTAAATCACTAGACTTTGGGTAAGCAGATGCCCCTCCATAATGTCAGTTGGCCTCAATCAATCATCGAAGGTCTTCTGCAAAAAAGACTGAGATCCCCAAGAAAGAAGGAATTCTGCCAGCAGATGGCTTTCAGACTCGAGCTACAACATCATTTCTCTCCTGGGTCTCCGGTATGTTGACCTACTCTGTAGAATTTGGAGGCCCACAGTCATGCCTCTCTCTCTCTCTGTCTGTCTCTCTCTCTCTCTCTCTCCATATATATATACACATCCTATTAGTTCTGTTACTTGGAGAACCTGACTAATCCAGCTCCCACCCAGGAAACTGCGGCAACCCCATGGAATACTCAGGGGCTGCCCAGCTCAGGGCCAAGTTCTCTCTTCCTTCCTGTGGAGGCCTTGGGGCCAGAGTCAACAATCAATCAGCCAGTCAATAAGAAGAAAAACTCACAGTGCTCCCCGCTACTTATCGAGGTTTCACTCTGTGCAAAACACTGAGTGAACACACCACAGGCGTCAGCTCATCTTGTCCTCGTACCAATCCTAGGAGGCATTGCTCCCATTTGGAAGCAAGGGAAATGAAGACTCAAAGAGGTCAAGCACCTTGCCCAGGGTCATGTGCAGCTAGTAGCTGGTAGGGTCAAGACTTGCACCCAGCTTTGTCCAAGACCCTTGCTTATGCAGTGGGTTCGTGTCCTGGTGTTTGCTGGGTGCCTGGGGAGAGCAGGTCCGTGGACAAGAGCGAGGGGCAGTAGAGAGGATGAAGACGCCAACAATGTCCAAGGCCTGGGGCCACCAGGGGGAAGACAGGTGGAGACACTGGTACCCTGGACAAGTCCTCAGTCTCCTGGGCTGCCAGGGGGCCCTGCCTGTCTCAAGGGCATCAGTTCTGCTCATGCTAGGAGTTAGTGCATGTCTGTCATCTTGTCACTTTCTCCTGCAGATAGAGACATGGGTGGGGGTGGGGGATGAAATCTACAAAGCCATGTCAAGTTGAGTGATTCTGCAGTGGCTCACTGCCCCTCACTGCTCCGAGAAAGGCAATAAAGCCAGGAGAACCAATAAAAGCAAGTGCCGTGGGGCTTGACAGATTTGGCTGTCCCCAGCGGGTGATGGCCAATTCAACCACAGAGGAAAATGGAAGTCAGAGCAAACCAGTCCAGGGAGTGAGTGACCCTGAGAAGCCTGGCACCCATCGTTCATCTGAGGAGCGGGCACCTGTCAGCCTGGGTGGGAGCAGGCCTTGTGCATGGCCCTGAATGGAGGGAAGGCCACGGCACAGGGCTGTGAGTGGTCATGGGGAGTGCTTCACGACCGCTTGGACAGGGAAGTGGGCACCTGTGGCCAGCACAGGACACACACAAGGGTAGGAGCAGGCAGGGGGGTGGGGGAAATGCCGGGCAAATTTGGGGCCAAGGAGCCTGAGTCAAACTGTATCTTCTGAGCTGATCCTTTGTTCCCAAGATCCAGCTGCACCTGGCATGGAGCTGCCCTCTCCATTTCTATTCAGGCCTGGGTCACCCAGCCAGCATACTGGATTGCAGTGGGTGGGGCAGAGAGGTCCCCAGCCTTGTCGCCTCAGACAGCCTCCTGCTTCCTTCCCCTGAAGCTGGTTCCTGGGCACTGACACCCCACTTGCACCAGCCACTCGGCTCTGCTTCCTCCCACCTTCATCTGCAGGCAGCCAAATCTTGTCACTTATTGCAATGGCCCCTCCCTGACTTCCCACCCATCTCCAAGGACAGAGGGAGCAGGAGGGATGGGGGCAGTGAAGCTAAATTGCCCCGCTTGCTGCTGCTGAAGCTGGCCTCCCCAGGAAGCTGAGAGGATGCAGAGGCTGAGGCTGGTCAAGTGTCAGGCCCCCAATCTGACCCTGGGAGCCTGGGAGGCTGCACGTTCCTTGGGATGCCATCCTCTTGGCTAGACTGGGAGGTGCGGTTGTGGAAAGTGGCCACAGGTAACTGTGATAACTAGGTGGGGTGGGAGGTTCCGCCAGGGCCATGAAAAGCACAACAGTCAGACTTTAACACTCAGATCTCTCGAGCTCTGTAATCTCAGGTAAGCCTCTTGCATCTCCTCATCTCTGGAACGAGGCTAACTCTATGTAGCTTCTTATTAACCAGCCTGGGCCTCAGTTTCCCTATCTCTAAAATGGGGGCAATCTTCCCACTGGTATCACCTCAGACGGTTGTTGTGAAGATCCAGTGGCTTCTCAGCCTCCAGGGTCTGGAGCTGTGGCTGGCCTGCGCAGGGCATCCCCGGCAGTACCCGGGCTCCGTGGTGCTGAAGCAGAGCCAGCCTCCAGATTCGGCAGAGCTGCAGGAGGAAACAGCTTCCCACCTTCTTCGTTTAAAGAAGAACCAAATTAAGGCACTAAGTTTATACATTAATTTTGCTACAGACGAGAGAATTGAAATAGCTTTCTAAAAGGTATTTTTAAAAACCGCTTCTCAATGCTCCATTAAAGGGCTCTCTGCCTTGCCTTGGAGTCTCTGCAGCTGCCAAAAATACTATGAAAATTACTCAAATGCAGTCTTCGTTGGCGCTGAAAGAGTTTGCCAACTTGCTTCAAACAGTCTAAAAACTGATCACATTTGGTCTGAGACACAGGCGCTCTTTTGGATCAATATGTTGACCCAGGGGCCGCCTCGAAGTACACCCCTGTGTTTAGAGATCCACCCGGGACCCCAGGGCCCCCTATCCTGAAAGATCCCTCTTCTTAGTTTATGGAGTCCCCATCATCAGCTCCACCCAAGTACCCTCTGCTTCCTGTCTCATGTCCTAAGATGTTGGGGTGTCCCAGCTCAGTCTTAGGCCTCTCCTCTTTTACTGGGTGATCCCCCATAGCCTGACCCTTGACTCCTTCATTCCTGAATCACATCCCAACTTCACCAATTCCAAACCCACAGCGCTCACTGCCTGCTGGATCGGTCTACCCAGACCTCCGACAAGCACTTCGACTGCAATATGACCCGAGGGGGGCTCTGCATCCCACCTGCTCCCCACTGGGCCTCCCTTTCTGAGGACAAGACCTTCCACGCAGCCCTTCAAGCTCTGAATCCATTTGTTGCCCTGAAGTCCTCTCTTTGTCTTAACTTCACGTCCAAATCATCAGCACATTTGTCAACCTTCCCTCAAAATAGGTCCCAGACCTCTGTCCTCCTCTCCCCACCCTGCTCTGCCCCGGTGTGGTCACCACCCTCGCTCGCCTGGACCCTGAGAGGGCCTTCCAGCAGCTCTGCAGGCTGCCAGCCCACTCTGCAAACATCCGTGTTGCCCACAGCAGCCAGAGGGAGCTTTTAAAACACATCAATCAGATCATGTCACTGCCCTGCTTGAAATGCCCTGAAGGCCTCCTCTGCGCTTTGAATAAAACCCACACACTCTGCCCTGTGCCCAGGGCCACGGGTCCCCTTGCTCACCAGCTCTGCCCCATTTCCTTTCCTTTTCCTTCCTCCCAGCCTTGGTGCCTTTGCCCCAGCTGGTCCCCCTGTCTGGAACATTCTTCCCCTAGGTCCTTACAAGGCTGCTTCTGTGCCGCAGCTCAAATGCCACCTCCTCAGACAGTTCTTTTTTCCTTCCTTCCTTCCTTCCTTCCTTCCTTCCTTCCTTCCTTCCTTCCTTCCTTCCTTCCTTCCTTCCTTCCTTCCTTCCTTCCCTTCCTTCCTTTCCTTCCCTCCTTCCTTCTCCGTCCTTTTCCTTCCTTCCCCTCCCTCCCTCCCACCCTCCCTTCCTGTCTTGTCTTTCTTTCTTTCTTTCTTTCTTTCTTTCTTTCTTTCTTTCTTTCTTTCTTTCTTTCTTTCTTTCTTTCTTTCTTTCTTTCTTTCTCTTTCTTTCTTTCTTTCTTTTCTTTCTCTCTCTCTCTTTCTTTTTCTCCCTCCCTCCCTCTCTTTTTCTTTTTCTCCCTCCCTCCCTCTCTTTCTTTTCATTTTTCTCTTTTCTTTTCTTTCCCTCCCTCCCTCCCTTCTCTCTTTCCTTTCTTCCTTCCTCCCTCCCTCCCTCTCTTTTCTTCCTTTCCTTCCCTTTCTCTCTCTTTCTTTCTCTTTCTTTCTCTCTCTTTCCTTTTCTTTCTCCTTCCTTCCTTCTCTGTCTTTTCTTTTTTCTCCTTCCTTCCTTCCTTTCTTTCTCTTTCTTTCTTTCTTTCTTTCTCTTTCTTCTTTCTTTTCTCTCCCTCTCTCTCTCTCTGTCCCTCCCTCCTTCTGTCTCTCTTTTTTGTTTTGACAGAATCTCACTCTGTTGCCCAGGCTGGAGTATAGTGGTGTGATCTTGGCTTACTGCAACCTCCACCTCCTGAGTTCAAGCAATTCTCCTGCCTCAGCCTCCTGAGTAGCTGGGATTACAGGCACATATCACCATGCCAGGTTAATTTTTGCATTTTTAGTAGAGATGGGGTTTCACCATGTTGACCAGGCTGCTCTTGAACTCCTGACCATAGGTGATCCACTCGCCTTGGTCTCCTAAAGTGTTAGGGGTCAGGTGTGGTGGCTCATCCTGTAATCCCAGCACTTTGGGAGGCCAACGTGGGCGGATCACTAGAGGTCAGGAGTTCGAGACTAGCCTGGCCAACATGGTGAAACCCTGTCTCTATTAAAAACACAAAAGTTAGCCAAGCGTGGTAGTGCCTGCTTGTAGTCCCAGCTACTCAGGAGGCTGAGGCAGAAGAATCACTTGAACCCAGGAGGCGGAGGTTGCAGTGAGCAAGATTGTGCCACTGCACTCCAGCCTGGGCAACAGAGTGGGACTTTGTCTCAAAAAAAAAAGTGCTAGGATTACAGGCATGAGCCACCTCACCTGGCCAGAGTCCTTTCTTGACCCTTGATCAGGAAAGCCCACAGGCCTTATGCGTATCTAGAAATGCATCTAGACAGCATTTTCTGGTTTATTTGCTCATCATCTACTTCTTCCCACTGGGTCGCCAGCTCTCTGAGAGGAGGGACTCCAGGACTCCAAATCCCCGGGACCTAGAATCGTGCCTGGCACACATTCTTCAATAAATCTTCAGGAATGCATAAGTGAGACCTAGGACCTGCCCCAGGTGATCCACTGTGCAAGATATGCTGTTTCTCCCCCGGGAATGTCTTGACTGGCAAAGCCCGGAACTTTGCTGAGCCATCTCTGGCTGTTTTCAGGCCTGGGTGAGAAATCGGCACCCCAGAGTGGAGTGGCATGAAGAAGCTTTAAAGGCTGAGATGGCAGGATGGAATAATGGCTTTTGGGATGTAGGCACCCGAAGCCCGGTCCCACCATCTAGATGCTGTGGGACTTGGACACATTCCTTACTAAGCCTCTGAGCATCAGTTTGCTCCTCAGAACAGCAGTTCTGCCTCTCAGCCCTGCTGAAGTTTAATGCAATATTGCATTTCATGAGGTCATGATGCCTGATTCTGCCCTTAGGTTTAACAAATGGCCGTAGCTATTACTGTTGTTACTGTTACAGAGGCTGAGGTGTGTGAGGGTGGGGAGGACCTCCCGGAGAATCCTCGTTTTCTAAGGTAGAGGATGCAGGAGATGCTGGTTGGCTCCAGTGAGGACACTGTGTGTCCTATGTTCAGGGCACAAACAAGCTTCCGACCTGACCCAAAGCCTCCCGGAGGCAACCCGTGCAGCAACGCCTGGACACTCCCCACTCATTCTGCACTGGCAGGCAGCTCGCAGGACAGCAGGTCTTTCCCATGGCCCTGTGTCCCTAAGAGTCCCTGCCCTGGTCACCAGGGGACCCCCAGAGGGTGCTGGCCTATTCCAATAGGATCCTACCCATGTCTCATGCCTGGAGTCGTCACCAATTCAATCACTCCATGAATATCTGTCCTGTTACCTGTTAGGAAGCAGGCAATGCTACTGCAAGGTGCCAGGATCCAACAGACCCCCAGCCTACTGCATGTGCCACAGGGGAGGTGCACTGGCGAGAGAGATGTGACCAGATGAAGATACTGTCTGCTGCCAGTCTGGTGAGCTAGCACAAAGGGGAAGGACAGTGATGGCAAAGACAGTGATGGGCGTGGTTAGGGACAGGGCCTTCAAGGAGGGCCACTGAGCTGAGCTCTAAACTGTGAAAATTGGCTTGGAGCGGTGGCTCACGCCCGTAATGCCAGCACTTTGGGAGGTTGAGGTGGGCAGATCACCTGAGGTCAGGAGTTCGAGACCAGCCTGGCCAACATGACAAAACTCCATCTCTACTAAAAATATAAAAATTAGCCAGGTGTGGTGGCGTGCACCTGTAATCCCAGCTACTTAGGAGGCTGAGGCAGGAGAATCACTTGAACCCACGAGGCAGAGGTTGCAGTGAGCTGAGATCACGCCATTGCACTCTAGCCTGGGTGACAAGAAGGAAACTCCATCTCAAAATAACAAACAAACAAACAAACTGTGAAACCCAGGCAGCCACACAAGTCGAGCGAGGTGTGGCAGGCAGAAGGAGCTGCCAGGGAAAAGCTGTGAGCTTGGCTTGTTTGTAGGAAGGAAAGGAGCCAGCGTAGCCTGAGCATGGTGGACCATGGGCAGACAGATCCAAAGTGAGACCCGCGGGGCAGGTGGGAACCAAACAGTGCAAGGCACATTCTGGCTAGAGTGGTAACTTGGATTTCACCCTGAGAACAGGACTCACAGGAGGGATTCTAGTGGCCACTGACCCTTCAGATGGGAGGGTTTCTCACTTGTTGTCATGAGCCCTTTCTTGCCATTTGATTTGCTTAAACAATGAAGAACTGATTAGAAGTTTTAATTATTCCTGGAATCTTTGAGGCCTTGGAGCAGTGTGCAAAGGCCTAGTTTAAATGTTTTACAATAACGGTCTGTTAACAAATTCCAGACTTAATTTATCCAAGAACTTGTTAAAATTCCCTCTGTGCAGCCACAAAGGAATGCGCTTTTGAAGTCATTTACTTACCAATAAATTACAATGGTCTGAAATCATTAGCAGCAAAGTAAATTGTTTTAATTGATCTGAACTTCGTTCCGACCCAGGGACTCCGATTTTGTGCAACTGCACTTTCTC
Source organism: Theropithecus gelada (assembly GCF_003255815.1). Taxonomy (NCBI): domain Eukaryota; kingdom Metazoa; phylum Chordata; class Mammalia; order Primates; family Cercopithecidae; genus Theropithecus; species Theropithecus gelada. The sequence goes on along the minus strand of NC_037668.1, from coordinate 36,305,923 downwards.
AAGGTCTAAAATAACAAATTAATCTCTTTTGAATCCTGTCATCTTTGGATTGGTCCTTTCTCAGAGACCAGGAAGGAATAAGAATCAGTGGTGGGATAGGGTTTGCTGCAGGGCCCGGGAACTGCACAGAAATACTTCAGTTTTGGAGTGAGGGTCTAGTCCCAGGTTACTCTACTCATTATGGGGGAAATGGCAGACCTCAGAGAACCCAATATCAGTTTCTGGTCCTGGGTTGTGGTCACATGCTTGATAGTCATGGAATCACCAGTCCTATCTGTTTCATGCACTTTTTTGTAGGTACAGTATACATGACGATAAAAACAAGAGCAAATGCGAAAGTGAAAATATACTTAAAAATAATTTAGAGAGGTTTTGTCTAGTGACCCTGATTCTCTGACAGCCTCCCGGAAAAGCCCTGCCGTCAGCTCTGTGAAAACCCCTCTCTCTCTGGGCTCCTCCCTGATGCTGCCAGAGTCTGACACCCACTGCCCAGTCTCTCTGGGGGTGGGCAAAGGTGCCAGGCCTTTTGAAAGCAGGACCATAAAGTGACCAGGGCTGTGCTTTGGGACACCTCTAAGGTTCTCTCCAAAATTAACGCTGTCTGGTGGGGGGGAGGGAGTCGGAATGCTGGCTGGCTGTCAGCCAACTGCCCACTCCAAGTATGCTAGTGGGTGGGGGCACCTCCAGCTGTAGCCCTCATGAACCACCCTCCAAGGTGCAGGCAGCAAGGCCAGACTGTCTCAAATAGAGATGCCAGCCCAAGGGGCCAGTGCAGGGTTCCTGGCCCTTCATCCTGGGCCTGGTTATATCGTGGTGGGTAGATGAGTGCGGGGCCCCAGTACTCATCCAAACTGCCCCAAGCAGGGCCCACACCTGCTCTGACCCTGTGGAATATGCTGCTCTTTCTGTCTGAAATTTTCCTTCCCTTTATCTCACTGCTTCCACATAAGAGGCTGAGGATCAGCCCGGGCCAGGGACTCATAGCAGCAGCAGGGCCTTGATGACTCGGAGCTGTGCATGAATCCTCCTAGAGCTGCCTTGGTTGTGAGGGCAGTACTGGGGGCTTATGTCCTATAGATCCCCTCACGCCTGCCTCAGGGAGATGCAAGTCCTGGGACAGCCTGTACGGGGAAATAGGCAATGTTGAAGTTCAGGGCAGAGACTTCCAGGAAAAGGATCCAAACTCAGGGTGTGGCCCTCAAGTTCTTCTTTCAGGAGCAAGCTCCATGTGATCTTACTAAGCCAGGGTGTGCAAAGGGCTTTAAAATCCCATCTGCACACAACCCCGCCTTGTGCAGCCAGCAAGAGGGAGGCTGATCAAACAAGAGGAGGCCAGGGCTGAAGCCACACAGCCAGAAGGGCAGCCGGGGTTTGAGGCTATCACAACAGTTTATCTTGGCGGCATTGATGGAGGGGCCCCGGGAGGTAACTGTGAAATTTACAAGCGGAGGATGATTTGCATCTGAGCAAACCCTCCTGTTATTATTCCTGGAATAAGGGGAACACCGGGGCAAGGGCTTCAGGGGTCCATCCAGAGGCCTCGTCCAGTCTCCCTGTCAGCATCACTAGAGCAGAGAATTTCTTTCCTAGAATGTGGAGCAAACCTTGCAGGATTTACCCCACAGATGCTGAGCGACAGAGGTCGAGGGAAGGATATCTCGAGCCAGCGGAGACAACCACTGCTGGCCAGAACTGCAGACCTGGACAGAGTGATGGACACCATGTGTCAAGCCATCAAGCCACAAGCAACAACTGCTCTCACCAAGAGGATTTGCCTCCCCTGGATCCCCAAGCATCCCACAGTCAAGCTCTGCTCCTTCATTTGGAAATGACACGAAAATATCATAGGAAAATTGACTTGAGGACATCTGCTCCTCAACGCCTGAACAAATGCAGGGGACATGTGGGGAACCCTGCCCCGGCGGCCGGGGTGTGTACAGCCCCCAGGAAGTGGGCACCACCCACCCCTACTTGGGCACCCTCTCGTTGGTAGACCTGAGGACAGGCACAATGCCCAGTCCAGTGCCCAGGGAAGGCCTGGCTCTGCCAGGAGGAAGGGGAGGGACCACAACATCCTGACCCTGTTGGCCCTCAGGAAAGAGGAGCCTGGGGCAAGTCTTTTCTCCAGAAGGGGGAAATATGACGGCACTACAATTCCCTCCCCAGCCAAGCCCTCATCTCAAGGAGGAAACAAATGCTAATGGAAGCAGTTAAAATGGAAAGGGAGTCTGTTTCTCCTTAACTGTCTCTGGCTGCACAAAATTCTGAGAAGCGATTGAAGGTAAATTGCTTGGTTTTCAATTTTAAGCTGCACTTATCCAAGCACGATCAGTCTTCCTTGGTCGTGGCAGAAAATAATAAGCACCTGATGCGGGGTTGCCCTGGTGCCCAATAACATGGTGGGATCGCATCCCCATTTCATTACAGAAGACAGAGTGCGCTTTAAGCAAGTTTATTGATATGATAAATTGCCCCCTCACTTCCCTGTGGGTGAATCTCCTGCCTAGAGCTGTTGGTCCTGCTCCAGGGGCAGGCACCCGCTGGCAGAGAGCAGAGGTCCCTCTGGCCATGCTGCCAGGAGCCCGGTGGTGGCCCTGGGGTTGCCCTGCAGGGGAGGGAACCACATGGGCAACTGTGGCTGGAGTTGCTCAGATCACCCTGGCCTGGAGCTGGGGTGGCTGTACTGCATGGGACCCGACAGTCCAAGGTCTGCCATCGGCAAGACCTGGGCTCCACTTCGTGGCCTTAGGCACACCAAGCTCTTCAGGGTCCTTAGCTGTCAAATGGAGGTGGTGATGGCAATGGTGAGGGTTTAGATAAAACGATCTTGGTGATGGCAATGGTGAAGGTTTAGATAAAATGATCTTAGTGATGGCAATGGTGAAGGTTTAGATAAAATGATCTTGGTGATGGCAATGGTGAGGGTTTAGATAAAATGATCTTGGTGTTGGCAATGGTGAGGGTTTAGATAAAATGATGCTTGCAGAGGCGTTAGTGTAGTGTGATTATGAAGCCCAGGGCCTCCTGGGCCCCTGGAGCCCTCCCCCTCAGGGACCATCCTGACTGTGTGTGGCAGAGCAAAGGGCTCCAGACTGTAGAGCCACCTCTCGCCAGACCTGGCAGACCCGGGGTCCCCAGCGGGGCCACACCAGCGTGGGTGTCAGAGGGCAGTGAGAACTGGGGTGGGGGTTGCCTGGCCACAGGTGCTTGTCCTGGGGTAGAGATTTTCCTGGCTGAGAAGCAGAGAGAGACCTTGTCAATGGGCAGGGCCTGTGACTTTCTGTGGGATCCCAGCCCTGGGGTCTAGTCCCAAAGCCCCAGTGACCCAGAACAGCACCCAGGGCCACTGTCAGGCCAGCCCAGTGCCCACCTGCACGGTGGAGGCTGCCACACTCACTTGAACAAGGAATGAATGGCCAGGGCCAGGCACCGATAGGGGATCAAGAACCTGTTCTCCCAGAAGCTACAGCTGCCATCTGGGCCGAGGGAAGAGGGTTCTGGGGAGGTACCTGGTGCTTTACGTTTCCTTCCGGGAAAAGCCATTGGCATCTCTGAGCCTGACCTCTCAGGTCTACTCTCTCTGGGGCCTTCTCTGTTCCCCATGATCCTCCCATGCGGAAGGGGTGCCTCCAGGTTCCTGCCAGTCTGAGACATGACACTGCACACCCTGGGTGCAGGAGGAGAGGTTCCTGCAGAAGCTGGGTGCTCGGGGGAGCCCAGGTGTCTGCAGCCCATCTGAGGTTCTCATCTCTAAACACTTCAGATGAAGATAAATGGATGTGAAAGGAGCATATCCCCCTCAACCATGTAAACACGAGGCGGCAGACGAGTAAGTAACATTAGGCCTGACACGGGGAAGCTGCGAGGTATTACTCACCCTGATAAGTTTAATGTATAATTTAGAAACATATCATCAAAATGGGAAAAAAGGGAAGAACCTCTTAAATAACTCTGAAAGATATTCAGCTCAGAAATCACGGGCAGTTAGAGTGGAGGGCGTGCTGCCGACTCACCGCAGACGCAGGCCTGGCACTCCCGGTAATTGGATTTAGATGGATCTGTGAGCAGAGCCCTTTAGGAAGGAAAAATTCACCTTTTCCAGAAGTGGGGAAAGGGTGGGGGTTTAGGGTGGGGGTATCTGTCTGGCCGGGGCTCTGCCAGGCACAGCAGGGCTGTCTGCAGGAGCCAGGCTGCGTGGGTGGATGGGCTCAATTCCAACAGGCTATGAATTCTTCGTGGCAGCTGGGTGAGCCCCCTACCTCCTGCCACAGACGCCTCTTCCCTCTCACCTGGTCTGGGATGAGGGTGGGGGAGGGAATGCATGCAGACAGACAGAGTGGCTGGGGAATAGGAACAATTCTAGGCATTTAAACCCCTCCCCTCCTGGGGAAGCTGGTGGTGAGTGCAGGTGGTCATGGGGGCGGGGGTGGTTGGGGACATCACAGACCCCTGCCCTGGTGTATCTGGGCTACTTTGAGTCGACCAACCCCTCTTGGGTGGCACAACCCCTCCCCTAGCCACAAGGTGGGGATGCCCCATCCACACTGCTGTTATGCTTCTCTGCTCACCCCACAGTGAGGGACACCTCAGTTCCACTGCAGCCACCATGTGAGCCACGTGACCCCTGTACAGCGTGGGACCCCTCTGAGCCCCTCCTGTCTTCCTGGTCACATCTCAGGGCTGTCCACAGTCCCCCACCCCGATCCCTGATGTGGTGAGGACCTAGTGGGACCAGGAGGAGACAGTGTCGCTGGTGTGCCCAGGTGGGGGTATGCTTCTACCCTTTCCCGGTATTGTTGCCCAGCTGGTGAGCTGAGGGCAGAGGAGTACTGGGATAGGAGGGAGGCTGCAGGCCCATGGGGACGGGGCGGTGCCAGTTAGACCTGGGCCCTGGAGTAGGGCTTCACAGCCTGGCCTGGGCGCCCAAGTCACGCCAAGGTGTCAGTATTGTTTGGAAGCGGCAGGAGGTTCGGTGTGGCTCCGGGTTTGGAACTCCAGGCTGGAGGCTGAAGAGCGCCCTTGGCTTGCAGCATGGGCTTTATCTCGGGCCTCTGGGGAGTGCAGATAAGGCGCCTTCTGCGATAAGGGAGAGGACTCCGACATCCGAGCCAAGGACATTTCCCTAATTTGTGGGCTTTTGTCTTCAGAGTGTGTCCACAGCCAGTTCTTGAGGCTTAAACTCAAGTGTGGATCCCCACTGCTGGGCCCTGAGATGCAGCTGCAGGGAGGGGCCGCCCACACTGGAGGGCACCCGGGGGCCCGAGGGATGGACGCAGCCAGGTGCCCGGCTGGGAGTGGGCGCCTTCCTCCTCCTCCAGGCTCCTCCGGTTTTCATTCCAACCTGTTCTCACCACCTTGTCTGTCTGGGAACTGCCCTGGCTGCCCCAGCCTTTTCCCACAATCTTGGGGATTTCCACCACGAACTTGTCCCTGCTCTGTGAGTGCGTCTGAGGAGCTGGACCCAGGGTCCTGGGAGACACAGAGAGGAAGGCTCAGCTGGGAACCAGACAGGTTTACATAACGAAAGCTGCATCGAGAAGGGAGGTGGGAGGCAGGGGAGGTGGGGGCAGACTCTACCAAGGCCCCGCAGCAGGAAAGCTGGAGGCGGATGAGGGACAGATGAGCCGTGTTTCTGACTTGTCTGCCCACAGGGGAGCCCCACTCTAGGACGTATGAACTGGGCACCCCGCATCCTGGCCATTCCCCTTCTGTCCCTTGAGGCTACCTATTCTTGTCCTCCCATGGCCCATTGTCCTCCGGTGGCCTCCCACTCTTGCCCTCTGCACCAGGAGCCAGCGTGATCCCATGTTCACATTCTTCCACTGGCTCCCCTCCACACTCACGGTGAAACCCCAAGTCCTTACAATGCCTGTAGGCTGGACTCATCTGCTCTGGTCACCTCGGCAGCCTCGTCACTCCCGTAGGAACTCACTGGAGGCAGGCTGGCCTCTTGGCTACTTTTAAGAGACTCCAAGCTTACATCCACCCCAGGGCCTTTGCACATACTCTTCCCTCTGTTGGGATTGTCATTCCCTAGATACGCTTGCAGCCCATCCCACCGCTCTCAGGGCTCTGCCAGGTGCCCCTCCGCAGAGGCCCCTTCTTGGCTACTCTATCCCCAACCCTCCCGTACCCCTTCCTTTACTCTGCCTGGCTGTCGTTACTGCATTTATCACTATCTTAAATTATATTACAGGCCCACAATCCAATTCCAAAATCCATAAAGCTCTAAAAGCCAAAAGCTTGTTCATAACTCATTTGGTGGCAAAACGTGACCTGAACTGATGTGAGGCTATTTATAGTCTCAGTTCATCCCTCTTCGTGTGAATATTCATACATTTTGCTGCAGAAATATTAATGCATCTGATTATGGGGTGCTACTCTACACCCCGCTGGGGACATTACATAATATATGGTCTATGCGCCATATTCCGTTTCTAAAATGCAAAGTCTGAAGGCTCAAGCCACGTTTCTAAGCCTCGGCATGAGTACTGGCATTGTGGGACGGATAACTCGGCCGTGGGGGCTGTCCAGGGCACTGCAGGATGTTTACAGTGTCCCCAGCCTCCACCCACCAGATGCCAGTAGCAGCCAATAGCAGCCTTGGGCCCCTGGGTGCGCTCCAGTGTGGACAGCCCCTACCTGCAGCTGCGTCTCAGGGCCCAGCAGCAGTGGGGGTCCACACTTGAGTTTAAGCCTCGATGCCAGTCACAGCCTCAGCTGTGACAACCAATAGCATCTCCAAACACTGCCAGATTGCCCCAGGTGAGGACCTCTGGTCTAAGTATATCTGACTTTAGGGGTTTCAGATGAGGGGCTGCGCACCTCTCTCCAGTTATTTATCTACTTACATGAAATATAAACCCCGTGCGGGTAGAACCCCTGTTCTTCTGTTCTCTGCTGCACACCCAGCGTCCAGTGGTGTCTATCCCAGAGCGGGTACTTAATTCTGACAAAGACTCCTTCCTTTGACTAAAACTTTAGTTAGGTTCTGCTGAGTCCTCTGCTGGACTCGGCCCAAACTCGGGCTTCCCTCTCTGTCGTGGGATTGTGAGCAACAATCCTGCCGTCAGCTTAGCAGAAACCCCCACCTTTGTATCTGACCACCCTCCACATCGTCTCCCCCTGGCCTGCCTGTAGGCCTCATCCAAGTGAGTCAGTTCAGCCAGAAGCCCCTGACCCTTGGCCATCCTCTCAGTCAGCTTCTGTCCCCTGACGCCCCCTACTCCTTTGTGATAAATCCTCACTTATCCTTGCTGGAGTCAGAGTTCAGCCTGATCTCTCTCCCCTACTGTATGACCCCATTGTGGTGGTCCCTGAACCTACAGCCATGGTGCCCCTGGAATAATGTCTGCCTTATCATCTTTAACAAGCATAATGAATAAAGTTTTTCCTTAACAATACAGAATTGTGGCACAAAGAAAGAAATATGATTCCTCTAGCAGGCACCTGGAGTCCCCACCCTAAGGGTTTATCAGAATGTCCTTGACACCCCCTCCCCAAGCAGAATGCCGTGGATGCCCCATTCTCCATCCCGGCTCATCTTCGGGGATGCTAGAGCACCCATCAGAGCTCAGGGCCCCAGGGAGCTTCCCAGTGCCCGGATCTGATGCCACTCCCACATGGCCAACCTCAGACTGTTGATCCCTAGGGTGAGGACAGTGATCTGGGTCTACCTCCCGGGAGATGGCACCTCTAAGTGGCGGGACACCCACTCATCATGTGGAGTTGAACTCCCCTGTGTCTTCCTGTGCACCTGTGCAGGTCTGGGCACCAGGGCAGACCTTGTGGATCAGAGTGGACTTGGGATGGGACAGAGCCTCCAGACGACCCTCAGAGTCTGGTCACTGACCCCCAGAGGCGGTGGGGAGTGTCAGGGATAAGCTCTGGGCTGTGGCTTTTGTCCTGGCAGAAATGCTCAGAGCACGTTCCACACAGAGGAAGACTGCTGGGTCCTACCCCATCCCTCTTTCCATGCAGGGCCAGCCTCTGCCTGCTCACGTCCAGTGGCGGGGCGCTTCCTCTCTCCTGATACAGCTTGGTCCACCAGAGGATGGCCCCAGCAGTTAGTCACACCTTCCTTTCACTGAGCTAAAATCCTGCAGCCCCCACCTGCTGGCCCCAGCCCCACTCCCTAGAGTTCAGAGCACCCGCAGCCCACAGTGTGTCTGGCATCCTCAGGCTCCCTTACTTCCCATCGTGTCAGGGGCCAATCTTCTCGGCTTCCCAGGACTGGCCTGGTTCAGTCTCTGCACCCCTTCCACACACCTGGGCCTCTGCTTGGCTCCTCCCTCCTTCCACACACCCTCATGCAATGTGGAACTGAGTCTTCTCTTCCCCAGGATGATGGGCAGGTTGGGGAAGGGATCCTCTTTAGGCCTCCTACTAACGCCCCCTGCTCCCTGATGATAAAGACAGGGCCCTGCCTCACCACTGGGATGTGCCCAGTCCTCAGCCTCATCTTCTGGTCCTTCTTAGCTGATGGCCACTGGAAGGTTCTGGAGTGTGTGCACTCCAGGCCAAGGTGACCACACTTGGAGAACAGGGCTCTTTTACACCCAGAAGCTAGGGGCAGACAAACAGGTGATACTGTGCTGAGAGAGGGCGGGCCAGGGTAAGGTCTGGGTTACAGCCATGGAGCCCGTGGAGAGGCTGCTATTGTCCCCAGGGTCCATTTCCTTCTGGTTCCTCAGTCCCCAGTCTCCTGGGTACACAGCTGCCTGGACAGCTATGTGACACTTTCCAGCTCCCTCTGCAGCCAGCCATGTGACTCTGCTTGGCCAACGGTTTGTGAGCGAAAGTGGGAATGTGTCAGTTCCAGGAAGCGTTCTTAAAGGGAGGGGCTGTGCCTCTCTCCTTCCTAGTGCCTGGGATGCAGACATGAGGGCTGGAGTTAGAGCAGCCACACTGGACCAGAAGCTGCTGGAGTGGGTGTTAGAGCAACAAGCTAGAAGGAGCCTGGGTCCTGTGGAAATTGTGCAGTCACCACAGTAGCCCTTGACTGCCTGTTTACAGAGAGAAAAGAGGACCTTTATCCACTGAGCCTCTGTTGGCTTAGATTTTCTGCCACTCGCAGCTGAACCCAACCCCAGTGAATCCAAAGCCCAGGCAGATCTTCCTGCCGGAGAGAATCACAAAAGACTCATTCATGGCCACACCCAAGGATGCAGGGCAGGCGGTGGGTGAAGGTCAGGGCATTGAGGCCCTCAGGAGTGGGGGTAGGAGAGGATTTAGGAAATCAGGTCAGTAACACATTGCATTATCGGAAGGACAGAGAGCTCTCTGCAAATTGACAGGAGAGAGCTCCTTTCGCTGAGCAACTGCCACGTGGGCTATCATTATGGCCGTTGCTGTTTCCTAGCTAAAGAGGATCCTGCCGTTGCTGGGGACAGCCTCCTAGAGCACAGACTCCAGCTCAGGGATCACAGCCAGCTCCTCCTGCTGCTGGCCTACGCGTGATGTGAAAGTTACAGAAGCAACAAATGCTGCCTTCTGTCCTCCAGGGGAACGCATCCCCAGAAAGCCAACAAGAGCAGAGAGATAAGAAGAAGACGGAGAGAGCCTCGCCGGCGCACGACACTCATCACACCATCCTTGTGGGCTGCGCAGCTTTGTTTAAACTCTACAACAGCCACGCAAGGAACACAGACACATTCCTGCCCTCTGGTGACTGATGAGGAGACCGAGACATGGCTTAAAGGAGGAGCTCAAAGCCCCTCAATACAGAGTTAGAAACTACAACTGAGCTGTTTGAACTCCAGAAACAGTGCTCCTTCCATTCCAGAAAATTCCCAGCAAGAGGATGCTAGCAGCCTCCTAATGCCAGACCTGCAAAGGCTCGGGTGAGGAGCAGAAACCCAGGCCTCACGTGGCCAGTGTACACACTTGCCCCTAATGGCCTCAAGGCCCGCTCTCGGCCTGTCCCACCTCCAAAGGGCTTGTCCACGGCCCAGTGGAGGGAGGGTGCTCTTGTCTAGGGCCCCTGGGTCCCGGGTCAGCTTTGCCTCCTGATTTCTGGCACCCAGCCCCACCATTGTTTCTGTACTTTCTCCAAATTAAAAACCCATTGTGGTTGTTCCTAGGTAAAAAGAGTTAATTTTCAATTCGAGTGTGTGGGAGGGTGTCTCAGGGGAACAGAGTAATGAAGCCGCTAGTGCTAGTTGCAAAACAAATAGATAAATCAATGTTTCAATTTTCTCCATGTGAGAGAAGGGACACTGCTGCTTAGCAATTCAGAGAACATTGCTGCAGGCCCTTCGCAGGCGGCCATGAATGCCAGGAAAAAGTTTCTGGGGTTCCAGCCATATCAGAATGCCAACCGAACTTCCTATCTTGGGGCCACAGCTGGTTGGTGCCAGGGAAAGGGACTGATTCCAAGTGATACCCCTCAAACCTGTCCTCTCGCAACACAGCGCCCAGCAGATGTGGGAGGCGGGGCAGGGGCTCTCAGGGCCTGCTCTTCTGATCCGATACTTCCCATGGCTCCCCAGTGCCCCGGGACCGAGTTATCAAAAACCACGTACGTGTGGTGGCACTTTACTAAGCTCTGCAGCCATCTCATTTTCTCATGATTATCCCACTTACGGATGAGGAAACTGAGGCCCAGCGGGGTCATGTGGCCTTCTCAAGGTCACACAGTCAGGACAGGGTGTTTCACACTATATGACTCTGAACCCTCTAAGGACGGGCTTGTGATGGGCACGGGTTGGAGGAAATCTTGTCTGGGAGGAGATAACCAAACCCTCCAAAGCCAGAGTCAAATGCCAAGTTCCCTCCGACCAGCAGCCCATCCAGGAAGGCCAGTACAGGAGGGATTTTGCACAGTGCTGGGCAGAGCCAGCCTCGGGGCCAGGTGCCCAGGGACCTTTGGTGCCACCGCGAATGAGTGGTATTATCAGTCTCTGACATGGCTGTCCCCAAACATGGGAGGGCTTGGCACTTGTTAGTGGTTCCTCCATGTGTGGGTGTCCTGTCTGCCACCTGGCTCATGGGAAGAGGGCTGTGTCTCTGAGGTCTCCATGGCGTCTTCCATGCCCAAGGTGGGGCACACTACCCCGGGACCTCCATGGCTCCCATCAGCCCCCTCGCCTGTCTTCCTTCTTCTCCCCCAGACCTGCTTCATCTGAGCCCCTTCCTCCCTGGGTTCCCCTCATTCACAGGGCTTCCTTCCAGAAAGCTCCTCCTCTTCTCCATCTGCCCCCATTCCCCCCAGCAGCTCCCATGGTCTAGATGTGGACACCCCCTCAGAAGCCTGAGCCTCCACAGCCCCAGGGGAGGGAACCCTCCTTCCTCTTCTGGTCTGAACACAAAGACCTCGGCCAGGAGCTCCTCCCGCTGCCTCAGTTCACACACCAGTGTCCTCTCGGACTGTGAGCCCGCTGTGGGCAGGGATGCTCCCTGCAGTCCGGAAGGCCCAGCTTCCAGCTGTGTGCCTGGCACAGGCCAGAGGCCAGAATGCATGTGTGAGTTGACCGGAGAGAGGGTAGATTCACCTGGGCTGCCCCAAGTTTACGGAGCCCCCACTTCTCACAGCAAGCGTCACTTGGGTGCCACGATCCAGACCTCAGAACTGTCCACGGAGCCCCCACTTCTCACAGTGAGCGTCACTCGGGTGCCACCACCCAGACCTTAGAACTGTCCCAGTGACACAGGAGAAGGCCATATTTTTCTCAAGTTATGTCCAGAAACTTAAGAAAGTGGACTTTAGGGCTGGGCGCGGTGGCTCATACCTGTAATCCCAGCACTTTGGGAGGCCGAGGCTGGTGGATTGCTTGAGGTCAGGAGTTCGAGACCAGCCTGACCAACATGGTGAAACCCTGTCTCTACTAAAAATACAAAAATTAGCCGGGCATGGTGGTGGGCGCCTGTAGTGCCAGCTACTCAGGGGGCTGTGGTGAGGGAATCACTTGAGCCTGTGAGGCGGAGGTTGCAGTGAGCTGAGATCGCGCCACTGTACTTCAGTCTGGGTGACAGAGTAAGACTCCATCTCAAAAAAAAAAAAAAAAAAAAAAGAAAAGAAAAGAAAAAGAAAGAAAAGAAAGTGGACCTTAGAGAAAAACCAAATGGACCTCTTGGCTTGCCACCTCCAGGTGCTGAGACCTTGGGACATTCCTGAGCTCTCTGAGCTTTTCCTGTCTACACAACAGCAGGTAATAACAGCACCTCCCCTGAGGGCTGTCATGAGCTTCCCCGAGCCCACGATGCCATGCCCAGGGCCCTCCATCCATGCCACCATCATGATGGCTGTTGCCGTGGCTCGGATCTGCTCGGAAGCCTCGTCAGGCTGGCAAGACTTCTCCAGACCAGGCCAGGGACTGCAACCATGCACTGGTCCAAGTGTCCAAAGGCTTGGGCATGAGGACTATGAAGACTGTGAGGGTGGAGGGGCAGCCTTGAAGCCACCAGAAAGTGCCCAATCTCCCCCAGGTACATCCCTCTCCATGTGGCCTCAGCCACTGCCCCTCTGTTGCCCCAGGTCTCAATGTGGCCTCTTGATGTAGAGGACAGACCTTCCCACCTGTCACTCCCTCCATAAGCCTGAGGCTTCTGCACTCAGTAAAGCCACGGAGGCTGTGCTCCCTGAAGCAGGGGTGGTGGTGGGAGAGCCTCCCACGGGGATGGTCTGAATGCCTTTGCCACTGCAGGGGGTTGAATGTGTCCCCTAAAGCTCATGTGTTAGAAATTTAATTCCCGACACAACAGTGTTAGGAGGACCTAATAGGAAGTGACTGGGTCACGAGGGCTGTGCCCTCCTCCACACATTCATGTCACTATTGAGAGAGCGGGCCTCTTGCTCTCTCTCCTGCCACGTAGTGCCTCCCGCCACGGGATGATGCAGCAAGAAGCCGTCACAGATGGGGCTATCTGTCCATCTTGGACTTCCCACCCTCTAGATCGGTGAGGTTCACATATTTCTGCTCATTGTAAGTTACCCAGCCTGTGGTTTTCTGTTAGAGCAGCACAAAACAGACAAAGACAGCCCCACATCCAAGGGCCATGGCCATCCATTGCCATGGATATGGGAGCCACTTGGGTGCACATGTCCTTTCTGGTGACCCTGTCGGTGGGGGTGGAGGGCAGGTGAACCAGCCCTTCCCCAGTGGCATCTATGGGACCCACCCTCCACACTACCGACCCTGGCCCTGGGAACAAGGGGTCTTTCTGAGCAGGTCGCTGTGAGAGCCTGGTGGGGAGGGACACGTGGCTCTGTTCTTGGTGCTCCCGACTCCCTGGAGGACCCAGGGCCTCGGCTTTCTCTTTGTGGAGAAGCCACTGGATTGTTGATGTGCATGACTCTGGAGCAGGCCACGACTCTGGTCATCCCCTCCAAAGGGATCCGTAGAGGGCACCTGGGTGTGACCACCTAGATCTCTTTAGTGAACTTTCCTAAGCTGTGTTTCAAGAAAGACACGAACAGGGGTGTGTAGGGAGAAAAAAAAGTTACCAGGTCTTCTCAGAAATCAGGGCTCACAATCAAATTCGTTAGGAACATGTGCATGGTATCTCCCCTCTTGGGGACTCACAGTGTGGGGTTAACATATTAAACAGTCTGGGAAACCCATCAAGCTTTGTTGTACCCAGTCTTCCCTGAACTCATCTGTCTGCAGAATCCCATTTTTGTGGGGCAGCAAATAACAGTGACCTTCAACTATAGTTTTGGAAATGATGATCTAGGCCAGGCGTTGGCAAACTATAGTCCACAGGCCCAAATCTGGCTCACTACCTGTTTTTGTAAATAAAGTTTTATTGGAACACAGTCAGTGCATTCATCGATGTATTGTCTATGGTGGCTTTCCTGCTACAGTGGTAGAGTTGGATAGTTTCAATAAAGACCACAAAGCAGAATATACTATCTGACTCTTTAAGAAAAAATTGGCTGACCATTGCTTTAACTAAAACCTTATGAGAGTGCTGTAAAGAAATGCAGGATGGTGCGAGTGTGAAGAACATCAACCCATTTTACACCACCAGGGGCGTTTGCAGTTAGGAAGGAAATTTGATGCTTAAAAAAAAAAGGCGGGGCGGGGGCATCTCTTTTATTACAAACAAAGTTCCTGGACACGTGTCTAGATGGGACTTCCTTCCAGGCCGGCTGGTGAGTGAGAATGGTCAGAGCCGGGGAAATCTCCGACCAGTCACAGGCAACCATCAGGGGGAGCCGTGGTCTGTGCCAGTGATAAGGAGCGCTGACACAGATGGCCTTGCTTCCCTCCAGGGGGGCTGGGAGAGGCTGGGGCTACTCCTTAAAGCTTGTTAATCTGCAAGTAAATAAGCACAAGGGGGGCCCTTTTCAGTGATGGCACATCTCTTTCTACACACCAGATGTTTCTGGAGCACCTAAGGAGGCCACAGTCCTAGCCAGACAGAGGTGACAGGGATCTGAGGACCGTCTCCTCCAGGCCTCTAATCTCACAGCCAAGCACACTGGGCCTTCGGGGGAGGACGATGCTGGCCTTGTTGATCCCTCACACCAATCAGTCCCATCTCCCCAGTGCAGAGGCACAGCCCAGGCTACTGAGTCCCTTGGGCTTGACTCTCACCTTGGGGAGTTGTGGCGTTCAGCAAAGAATAACCACAAAGGCGTCAGCTGGCATCTGTCAAGTACCTATTCTTGGCACCCCACGCATTCAGCCCCTTTCTCCACTTTCAGAGCCATAAGACAGATCTTCATAGCAAATGCCCTGTATCTGTGATGGCCAATCCCCCGTCCTCCTACCTCCCTGCTCTGGTGGATCCTGCACACCCCTGCCAGGCAATCATTCCTACAATCCGACCTTCCTGGGGCCACGCACTCTCTCAAGGATCGTCACTGGCTCCCTAGTGCTGCTCCTCTCAGCTGCAGCACCTGTGCCCGTCACTCTCCACCGTGTGGCATTTCAATCCATTCTGCACCTCACATGTCTTAGTCCATTTGGGCTGTGATAGCAGAGTATCAGAGTATGGGTGGTTTATAAAGAACAGAAATGGATTTCTCACAATTCTGGAGGCTGGAAAGTCCAAGATCAAGGCACCATCGATTCAGCGTCTGGTGACGCCCCTTCCTGGTTCCTAGACAGTGCCTTCTTGCTTGCGTCCTCACATGGTGGAAGGTGAGGGGGGTCTCTCTTGGGCCTCTTTTACAAGGTTTTATAAGGGCACTAATTGTATTCACTCTCATAACCTAAACAATGCTCCAAATCCCCACTTCCTAATACCATCACTGTGGGGGCTAGGATTTTAATGTATGAATTTTGGGGAGACAACACAAACATTTGGTCTGTAACAGGAAAGCCCTTAATTGGCCTGGCACGGTGGGTCACACCTGTAATCCCAGCATTTTGGGTGACCGAGGCAGGTGGATCACCTGAGGGAAGGAGTTGGACACCAGCCTGGCCAACATGGCGAAACCCCATCTCTACTAAAAATACCAAAAATTAGCCAGGCGTAGTGGCAGGTACCTGTAATCCCAGCTACTTTGGGAGGCTGAGGCAGGAGAATTGCTTGAACCCAGGAGGCGGAGGTTGCAGTGAGCCGGGATCGCACCATTGCACTCCAGCCTGGGTGACAGAGCAAGACTCTGTCTCAAAAACAAAACAAAACAATACAAAAAACAAAAACCAAACCAAAACAAACAAACAAAAAACCCGAGCCCCAGTGCTGAGTCTCCTGCAGTCAGGCCCGCCTCCTTGCTCTATTTCCTTGATCACCCCTCTGCCACCTCCCTCCCTGACGTCTCCAGGGAAGCAGGAACTGGAGGGCCCTCAGAAGTCACTGTGAATGGTCTTGCCTGGCAGTACAAATTCCTTCTCCGAGTGGATTTCCCTCCGCTTTCCTCTTCACCAGGGTCTCAGCCAATAAAGATGCAGGTGTTACCACTTAGCTCTAAGGACAAGTAAGTAACAAGTTTGCCTCATCTTTCCCTGCCTACACCTGGGCCAGACATTACTAATCAATCACTGCACTCTTTCCCTCTGAGCCAGAACTCAGACCCCTCCTTGATCAATGTTATTTAAAGTGATGAACCCTTTTGGCCATGGTTTTGCTGGGGCAGAAACTGAGGCCCCGGGCAGGGAGGTGACTGGCTCAAAGTCACATGGGCATGTGAGGCAGAGGCAAGCTTAGATCTCGTTTCCTTTCTCCTGGCTCAGGGCTGTACACATGACATGCCATCTGCAAACTCTGGTTCCAGGTTCTGTAAACTGGATCCTACCCCTAAGAAGCAGGAGGAACTTAGCTTGATAAAGAGCCTGTGTTCTGGGAGGACGTCTGACCCACCTCCCTGCCTCTCTGTTTGGTGGGAGTGATTTTGATGCCCTAAAAACCAAGGAGGCCTCTATCCAGAGAGACAGAGTCGAGGCAGTGTGGGGTAGAGGAATTCAGTGCAGAGGCACAGCCCAGGCTATGGAGTCCCTTAGGCTTGACTCTCAGCTTGAGGAGTTGTGGCATTCGGCAAAGAATAACCACAAAGGCATCAGCTGACATCTATTGAGTACTTCTCATTGGCCAGAAGCAGAGTCAAGCACCCAAAACATGAGTTATTTCATATGACCCTCACCGCTATCCAAGGCAGCAGTATTAGCCCATTTTACAGATGAGACCACAGAGGCACAGACCGAAGCAGAATCCTGCTGAGTCAGAGGCAGGGAATGTGCATGAAGCAGCAGCCCAGAGCTCAACACGTGGCTGCCATTGGGCTTAGCACTATTGCTGGTCGACACGTCCATCCTTCCCTGGTGAAGCTCTGGGACGGGGCTGGGGTTGAGGCATGGACCTCTCAGTAAGCCAAGAGCTGGTGGGTCTGGGGCCTGCAAAATGAAACTGGCAGGTGGAAGCCAAGTTGGCTGGAGGTGGGAAGCCTGGAACTTTTCTTCCATCGCAGCCAGCCTGACACCTGGCCTCTGTGCCTGACCCCTGAAAGTCTAAGGACTGTCCCCAGAAAGGCACAGACAGCTGAGGGTAGCCGGTTGGCTTGGCGCAGGACAGAGCTGGCCAGGCGGACCTCTCTGCATCGCATTGAGAGGAAGCTGAGTAAACAGCCCGTGTTCTCCGGAAAATGACCCTGCTGATCCCGGCGTTAAAAATAGAGGCATATTGATCGTGGCCCGTGCCCAGTGAGCGTTAGCAGAGCTTCACTGGCAAAATGACCAGCCTGAGTCAGCCCCTCAGGTAATTTATTTTTCCACTCAGCTGGCCAGGGAGCATCCCCTGCACATCCTGGGCTGCGCAAACGAGGTGCCATGTGTTCCCCAACACCACAGCCCACTCGCCAGGGCTCCCTGATCGGGGGCAAGGGGAGCGGGCTGCCCTTCCTTCCTGGTTGGGTTCAGACACCGCCCCATTTCCACAGTCATGTGTAACACCTGGCAGTGTCTGCTTGGAAAGTCTGTCTGGCAGGTGCACAGGACCAGCTCGCAGCCCCCAGCTCACAGCCCTCGGCTCAGAACTCAGCACATGGCGTTGTGTCTCTCTCCTATGACTCCCTGCGTGGCCCCCATGCTGCAGCCTCTCGGGTGGGCACCTGTAGGGAAGCCCTGAGCCCTCTCCTGGCCCTGGTGATGGTCAGCCTGGCTCCTGCCCTGGGTAGACTCTCAGGCTTCCTGGACAGGATCCCAGTCTGTGGGGATGAGGGGGGTGACCACAGTAGCTCATCCACTGAAGATGCTGGAACCGTGTGGCCTCCTGTCCCATGGGCAGTGCCTTGCCTCACAGTGCAAGTTCCCTTTCCAAATAGCTTCCCTTCAGTTCTCCTCTTCCCCAAAGGAAGTCTCAGCTCACAGGGACGCAGAGGTTACCACTTAGCTGGTATATTAGGCTAAACAGTGTCTTTACAAAGTTCACATCTACCAGGAAGCTCAGGTAAATTGAACCTTTATGGAAGTAATTTGTTAAGATGAGGTCATGCATGCCTGTAATCCTCGCACTTTGGGAGGCTGAGGCAGATGGATCACCTGAGGTCAGGAGTTCGAGAACAGCCTGGCCAACATAGCGAAACCCTGTTTCTACTAAAAATACAAATATTAGCTGGGCATGGTGGTGCACACCTGTAATCCCAGCTACACGGGAGGCTGAGGCAGGAGAATCGCTTGAACCTGGGAGACAGAGCTTGTACTGAACCAAGATGGTGCCACTGCACTCCAGCCTGGGTGACAGAGCAAGACTCCGTCTCAAAACAAAAACAAAAACAAAAAACCCAAAAAACGATGATGTCATGCTGCAGTAGAGTGGTCCTAGATGCAATAGCTGGAGAGACACACTAGAGGCACCCAGGGAGAAGGCCCTGCGGAGACACAGGCAGAGACCAGAGCGATGCCGTTGCAAGCCAAGGGGCACCAATACTTGCCAGGAGCCAGCGGAGGCGGGGAGGCTTGGCATAGGCTCTCCTGGAAGGAACTGGCCCTGCCAGTGCTGTGGTTGTGGACATCTCTGGCCTCCTGCACCGTGAGAGCATAAATGTCTGCTGTTTTACGCCACCTCGTCTGTGGTAATTTATTAGGGCAGCCAGGAGGCACCGCTCCCATCATAGAAATGCCATTGTCTGGATGGCATGGAAGCAGCTGTTGCCCCCATCCCGAGCACAGGCCAACCCTCAGGCTGACCAGCAGTTCACTCTCCAAAGCTTCAGTTTCTTTGACCCTAAAATGGGAACCATAGTCCCACCACCAAGGAGGACTTGTCAATCTGTGTAAACTCCATGGTGTGCCCAGCTGCAAAGGTGCAAGGGGTTCTCGGGAGCAGGGCCCTGGCACTCTGAGGATTAAGTGGGGTGCTTTGCCAGGTTTTTCTTTCCCCAGTTTCCATCGATCCTCAGCATGCTAACCCCTTTCCTGAGTGCTGCTCCATTAGGTTTGCCCCGGGCAAGAACTCGAGTCCTGTCCAGGAGCAGACCCTTCTGAACCAGAATCACAAATATGGCTTAAAATAAGACATTGCTTCCTGGCAGAACACGGGCTAGGCATAAGGCTTTGGTGAGTTCAGGCACCGGCTTTCTGTTTCTGGAAGAGCTGGGGCAGGGCTGGGGCTGAGAGGGGTGAGTGAAGGGGTGGCTGTCCATACAGACAGCTGGAGCACAGGTGTGGTTTCCTATCAGACTGGGCCCTTGGCCAGCCCTGGCAGCCTTTTATCTTTGCCTTCCATTTCCCTTCTGTCTTTAGCAAGCTTCCTTTCTGCTCTGGTCTGAACAAATGCTGATGCTGAAATCCTAATCCCCCAGGTGATGGTATTAGGAGGTGGGGACTTTGGGAGATGATTCAGTCACAGGGATGAAGCCCACATGGATGGGAATGCCACACATCTACAACCATCTAATCTCTGACAAAGCTGACAAAAACAAGCAATGGGGAAAGAACTCTTTATTCAATAAATGGTGCTGGGACAACTGGCTAGCCATATATAGAAGACTGAAACTGGACTCCTTCCTCGTACCATATACAAAAATCAACTCAAGATGGATTAAAGACTTAAATGTAAGACCTAAAACCACAAAAACCCTGGAAGATACGCTAAAAATTACCATTCTGGATATGGGAACTGGCAAAACTTTCATGAGGAAGACACCAAAAACAAGTGCAACAAAAGCCAAAACTGACAAATGGGATCTAATTAAATTACAGAGCTTCTGCGCAGCAAAGGAAACTATCAACAGAGTAAACAGACAACCTACAGAACAGGAGAAAATATTTACAAACTGTGCTTCTGACAAAGGTCTAATATCCAGAATCTATAAGGAACATAAACAGATTTACAAGCTAAAAACAAACAACCCCATTACAACATAGGCAAAGGACTTGAACACTTTTCAAAAGAAGACATACATGCGGCCAATAAGTATATGAAAAAAAATGCTCAACATCACTAATCGTTAGAGAAATGCAAATCAAAGTCACAATGAGATACCATCTCACAGGAATCAGAATGCCTATTATTAAAAAATCAAAAGGTAACAGATGCTGGTGAGGTTGCTGAGAAAAGGGGACACTTATACACTGATGGTGGGAGTGTAAATTAGTTCAGCTATTGTGGAGTGCAGTATGGCGATTCCTCATAGAACAAAAAACAGAACTACCATTCAACCCAGCAATCTCATTACTGGATATATACCCAAAGGAATATAAATTGTTCCACCATAAAGACACATGCATGCACATGTTCACTGCAGCACTATTCACAATAGCAAAGACTTGGAATCAACCTAAATGTTCATTAACCATAGACTAGATAAAGAAAATGTGGTACACATGCACCGTGGAATACTATGCAGCCATAAAAAAGAGCAAGATCATGTCCTTTGCAGCAGCATGAATAGAGCTGGAGACCATCATCCTAAGCAACTAACACAGGAACAGAAAACGAACTACCGCATGTTTTCTCTTATAAGTGGGAGCTAAAATAACAAGAACACATGGGCACAAAGAGGGGATCAAAAGACATTGGGGCCTACTTGAAGGCAGAAGGTGGGAGGAGGGAAAGGATCAGAAAAAAAAATAGTTATTGGGTACTATGTTTAGTACCTGAGTGATGAAATAATCTGTACACCAAACCCCTGTGACACAAGTTTACCAACATAACAAACCTGCACACGCACCCCGAACCTAAAATAAACCATAAAAAGTATAAAGAAAAAGAATCCTCATAAATTGGATTAATGGCTTTAGAAAAGAGGCCTGAGAGATATCCCTTGCCCCTTCCACCCTGTGAGGACGCGGTGAGAAAATGGTTATCTATGAACCAGAAAGCCCTCACCAGACACTGAGTCTACTGGGACCTTGATCTTGGACTTGCTGCTTCCATAACTGTGGGAAATAAAGTTTGGTTTGAAAGCTGCCTAGTTTATGTCATTTTGCTATAGCAGCCCAATGGACTAAGACACTTTTTTTTCCATGAAGGCGAAGGCAGTTGGGCATGGATTGTTGCAGAGCACGCACAGGCCTGACTCTGGGAGGGACACCTTACGCCTTACAGATACACCACCTTTAATCCTCACAACCTCCAGTGACACTTGAAAGGCTGCCCATCTTGAGGAAACCGAGGCGCAGAGTGGTTAAGGAGCCTCCTGACATCACCCAGCTGGTTTGTGGGGGAGGCCAGGCTTGGATTCTGACTCCCAGGCTCTCTCCAATCTCTGTACTGTATCCCCACCTTCACATGATGACACTGTTTTTCCCTTTGCGGTGGGGGGTGATGGAGAGCAGAGGTGAGGCCCTTCAAACCCACCTGGGGAAGTGGGGGTCCCAGGCAGGGTCTGTGCTGACACAGCAGCAGGCTGGCAGGAACTTGGCCTTGGTGAACAGGGCAGTGCCAGGCTGAGAGAACAAACTGGATTCACCAACCAGCAAGGCACCCCTGTCTTTCACTTTCAGGACAAAGTTCAATGGCACTAGATGACTTTCCTTAATTAAAAGCTGATATTAGAACAGTGTCCAGGTCTCTGGCTGGAGCCCATGTGCAGCCAAACTCCTGCTGGTGACTGCTGACATCCCAGGCCAGCCCTTGGTACATGCACAGGCTGGTCCGGGTTTGCCCCTGGCTTCCTCCACCCCGTGCTTCCTCCCTCCACCCTCCCAGCTTAAGCACTAAGTTCTCCAGCCCTCTCTAAAAGGACCCCAATTCAGGTTACAGTGTAATTGACCTACAGTGGAATGTAGGAACTTTCTCAGGAAGGGTTGCATCTCCTCATGTATCAAAAGCAGAAGCCAGGGAAGAGAACTCTGCTGGATAAATTTCAGGATTGGATCACAGGAAGGAGGTGGCGTGAGGGGCAACCAACCCTGCAGGGAGTTTTGGATCCACACAGTGCCCAGCAAGGGATTCCTGACCTCCCGCCCAAGGTCTTGGTAGGATTAAGCGAGATGGCCCCAAGGCCTCCCAGGTCCCCTAATGATCAAAGCAAAAGCCATTTTAAATTGATACACTGTTTTTAATAAGGCAGGGAAATGGACACATGATTTTAGAACCTTTTCCACTGAGAGTTCAAAGGATTAGGCAGGGCAGTTAGTTGATGGGAAAACTCACTTCCTGAGTGTTTCCTGACTGAGGGGACCTGATCATGGCAGCTGGGATGGACACAGCTGTCTACACCTGGCTGCAGGGGCTGGGATCCAGAACTCACTGTCTGCACCTGGGTGGTACAATAATAATAATGATGGTGATTGGTGATGGTGGCAGTGATGATGGTGATGGTGGTAGTGATGATGATAGTGATGATGGTGGTGAAGGTGGTGATGATGGTTATGTTGATGACGATGGTGGTGATGATGATGGTGAAGTTGGAGAATGATGGTAGTGATAGTAATAGTAATAATATGATGATGGTGATAGTGATCATGATGATGATGATGAAGACGGTGATGGTGGTGATGATGACACTGATGATGATGGTGCTGTGATGATGAAGATGGTCATGTTGATGTGATGGTGGTGATGATGACACTGATGATGATGGTGCTGTGATGATGAAGATGGTCATGTTGATGTGATGGTGGTGATGATGATGATGATGGAGATGGTGGTGGTAGTGATGATGATGATGATGGTGATGTGGTGATGATGGAGATGGTGACAGTGGTGATGATGACGATAATGGAGATGGCGATGGTGGTAGTGATGATGATGATGATGGTGGTGATGTAATGATGATGATGGTGATGTTGATGATGGATGGTGATGGTGATGATAAGGATGATGATGGTGACAGTGATCATGATGATGATAGTGGAGATGGCGATGGTGGTGGTGATGATAATGGAGATGGTGATGGTGGTGATGATGATGCTGCTGATGATGGTGATGTTGATGATGGTGGTGGTAATGATGATGATGGAGAATGATGGTGGTGATGATGGTAATGGTAATAATATGATGATGGTGATAGTGATCATGATGATGATGGAGATGGTGACGATGGTGATGATGATGGTGACAGTGATCATGATAATGATGGAGATGGTGATAGTGGTGGTGATGATGATAATGGAGACGGTGATGGTGGTAGTGATAATGATGATGATGGTGATGTGGTGATGATGATGATGGTGATGTTGATGATGGATGGTGGTGATTATGGTGATAAGGACGATGGTGGTGACAGTGATCATGATGATGACAGTGGAGACGGTGGTGGTGGTGATGATGATGATGATGGAAATGGTGGTGGTAGTGATGATGGCAGTAATGGTAAACATTTATTGATCACCTTATCTCTGTCAGGCAATATTCTATGAGCTTGCTATATATTAACTCTCTTAATTCTGGCAACAACCCAGTTAGGTAGGTGATAGTATTATCCTCACTTTACTATGTGGAAACAGGCAATGAAAGTTTAGGTTATATACCTGAGGCCAAACAGGTAACAGTGGCAGAGCCCAGCTGTGATCTCAGTTTGTTTGGGACCGGAGTTTTCACTCTTCACCTTTCAATGGGTGGTGAGTGAATAAAATACATGGCACAGATTTGAAGTCCATAGACTGACTGTCCATCTGAACCACCCCAGAATCCTGTGAAAATACACATTCCACAGCCACTACAGGCTCTCTGTGGCCAAGGCCTGAGGATGTGCACTTTTCATAAGGTCCTTGGGTGATTCATATGTGGATAATCCAGGATCAAGGTGGGAACCACTGGTGCAAACAACCCACCAGGAAGCTGGGCTGGCACAGGGGTTGGGGACTATTGGCCTGTCTCCGAAGCACATCTCCCATCCATCCACTGCTTTCCCTGTCATTGACCACCACCTGTGTTGATGCCATGATTTCCCTGTCCCACTGCCACAGCTCGGCTGAGAGCTTTCAAATACTCAGACCTGTCCCCTGCCACTGCTTCTGCCTGCCATTCAGGTGTACATCTGCAATTGCATATTGAGTGTGGAGGTTCTCCTGCAGCTGGCCCTCCCCTGTCCTTCAGGGTCCCTGTGAGCAGTCCTGCCTGCCCTGGTCCTCATCAGCACACTTCGCCTGCGGTCGAGACCTCAGGGCCTGCCCTCCATGCTTCCGTGGTGAGTGGCTTTCCTCCGCTGCCACCGTGGGCCCCTTCTACTCTGCCAGGTTGCCAGCCATGCTGCCTCCTCAGAGCGCCTTCCAGAACCACACTCCGGGAACGGACCCCTGCTCTGGAGTTATTCTCCATGCTCAAGGTCCCCGCCCCAAGGTCACTCAGCTGGCCTCACTTATTTCCCTAACAGCTGTCTGCTCAGAGCCTCCTCCATCCCAGACCCTGGCCCAGGGTGGGACACACAAAAGTCCCCATTTTCATGGATCTGCTTTGCTCCCTTGTTTTAACTCCTTCCCACTAGCAGATAAGGTCCATGAAGACTGTCCCATCTGTGTGGGCACAGAGGGGGTGCTCAGGAGTCTGGCAGCATGTCAAATGCTCCTAGTGCCAATCTAGGGCTTGGACTGGTCTCATTGCCTTCCCCCCACGATGCAGCCCACCGGGCACAGAAGGGCAAGACTGGGCATCTCATTGCCTTCCCTCCTGATGTGCAAGGACTGAGGCTGAGAGAGCCTTCTAAGTGTGACACAGCCCAGAGGGACCCAGGCTTCTGGGTGCCTGTGGAGGGCTCCGTGGCCCACCCAGGCTGAGGTCTGGGTGTCTCATCGGTTTTGAGATCTGCAAAGCCATGGTCATGTGGTTTTCTTGGAGCTGGGGCTGTCTGCCTGCTTGGGCCAGGTTCTCTCTGCACATCAACAACCACGGGAGGGAGGGAAGGAGGGAAGCGAGGCAGGGGCTGGCAGGAAGTTTGGCAGGGGCTGGGCTGGGGTCTCTTTGGTATTCTGTGCAGTGCCTGCCTGCAACTCGGTGGGTGCTTAATAAATGTTTATTTTGAGTAATAAAACCAGCCTTATTTACACTAGGCCTGTCTCTAAAGGCCGCTTTCCATACTTAAAAATAACCTTAATCATCTCTGCCAACATCCTCCGGAGATAGGGTCAATGGCTCTTTGCCATTTATAAATGAAGGAAAAGATCTAGAGAGGGACAGTGAGTGCCTTGGAGTCACCCAGGGGCCCAGCCGGGCTCGCCCCAGATCCCTCGTCCCCAGTCTCTAGGGAGCACAGGCAGGATCAAGGAAAACCTCCATCTTTTTTTCCAAAGTGATTTCAAGGTGCTATGGACTGAATTGTGTCCTGCCAAATCCATATGTTGAAGCTCCAAGCCCCACTGTGACCATAATTGGAGCTACAGCTTTAGAAGGTAATTAAGGTTCAATGAAGCCATGGGGTCAGGGTCCTAATACAACAGGATTGGAGGACTTCTAAGAAGAGTAAGAGTCTCTCTCTCTCTCTCTCTCTCCCCCTACTATGTGAGAACACAGTGAGAAGGCAGCCATCTGCAAGCCAGGAAGGGAGTCCTCACCAACCCCCAACCACGCTGGCATCCTGATCTTGGCCCTCCAGCCTCCAGGACTGTGAGAGCATAAATGCCTACTGTTTAAGCTACCCGATCTATGGTATTTTGTCATGGCAGCCTGAGTAGATTAAGACACAAGGACAAAACAAACAACATAAAACAGCCCCCAGAAAATACCCAGGAATTCCTTTCCCCAAGGAGCTCCACAGTATAGCTGAGGGCCCCAGGCAGCCTCCACCAAGGAGCAGGACCTGGCTCTCCTGGGGTCTCAGCCAGGTAGGCCCAGTGGAGTTCGACGGTCCCAAACTCTGCCAGCCCCGTCCTGCTGTTCCGGAAAGCCTAGAGCCAGGCACTCTGTGGAAAGACCAGCCCCTGATGTGGACACTCAGCCAAGCCCTGTGCTCCTGGCCTCTTCACTCTACCACGTGGTCAGGGAGCCGGGTTGTCCTGGGGCCTAGAAGCCTGGGTCAGCTGACCCAGCAGGCTCCCCTGGGCCCTCACCAGCCTTCTGCCCCTGCTCAGAGACTCACCCCACTGCCCCACAGCCTGCCTCACTCCCGTCCCCATAGGCCTGTGGGCCCCAAAGTCAGCACCCACTTCTCCAGCCCTTTATGGCAGCTGCAACTCTCTGGGGAGTTGCTTCTCTGGGGAATGAGGAGGGACAGATGGAGATCCCGCCTTCTGCCCCAGTGATCTGCTGGCAAATGGAGGTGGGGGTATGAGGGGCATGTCCAGGTAGCACAGGTGACTGGCAGGAGTCTCCCCAGGGAGCCCTCCTGGCACCCACAGCCCCTCTGCTTTGGGTCCCTCGCCTCCCTGAGGGGCCTCGCCCTTCTGCTCCCACCCACCACCCACCTTGATCTCGTGGTTGTCACCCTGTCTTCCTCATCCCTCTCATACTCTCCCACCTTGCTTCCTTTCCTTCTCTCTCCTTCTCCAGTTCTCTGTCTCCCCCCTTCCTCCTTCTCCTTGACTATTTTTTTCCACCCCACTGTTTTTGTTCATTGTCTCTTTCTTCTCACCCCTCTCAACTCTCCTTTTTCCTGCCTCAGTCTCCATCTCCTTCTAATCCTCATAGCCTCTTGCTCCTCCTCCTCTGCTTCACGGGCCTCCCAGGACCCCTCTACTCCTTCCCGTCCCTGAGCCCTCACTCCACTGGAGATTGGGAGGGCAGAAGGGCTAGAGAGCTTCCTGGACAACAACCATGTCTGGGGGTCACACACACACACACACACACACACACACACACGTGCGCGCCTACAAACATACATACCCACACAGGAACATGCACAGTCACACAAGCTTGCAGACACACACACAGGCATGCACAGGCACCCAAGACTCATATTTGCTGCATCTCATTTTTGGTGCATGGGCCATCCCAGGAAGCAGAGGGCAGAGGAGCCCGCTTTCCCATGGCACGGGAGCTTACAGAGCTTCTGAAGTGAGGTCTCAGCCACTTGCCCTGTGAAGGCGCCGCCCTCTCTAATTAATTTTCAGGGTTCACTATAACTGCTGTCCCTCCCACGGCCCTTACAAATCACATCAGTAGCGATAATCCTGACAGTGTGCTGTCTCCGGGAAGGGGAAGATTAGAGCTGAGTTGGCGTCTCCTCCCCAGGGAGAGACTCTTGCCTTAGAAGCCAGCCTGGCAGGTGGAGTGACAAAGGCCAGCCCTGCCCAGCAGCTGGAAATGGAGGGCCTGGGAGGACCAGAGGTCAGGAGGGGTGCATCCCAGGAGGGGACATGGGGTCGGGATATCCAGAGAGCCCCAATGGGCATAGCACCTAGAATGATGTTTCTGGAGGATAGGATTCAACTTCTATTTGGTTCTCCTCATTTGAATTCTAAAAACCTAAAACCAAAAGGGCCCTTCTAGATTAGTCATGACACCCAAGGCCTGGGTCTGAACGTCTACCCCCCACCTCGCTTTACCCTCTCTCTGCAGCACTTACCCCCATGGAATATTCTGCAGGTTCTGCTTAGTTCTCCTGTTCTTATGTCTCCTTCTCTAGAATGCAGTTCCATGGGCAGGCATTTGGTTTGCTTTGTTTGCAGGGCACACAATAATATTTGCTGGGTAAATGCAGGAGCCTCTACTTTGCAGAGCCATATAGCATTTGACGAGTCCCTGCATCTCTCCAGGACTCAGTTTCCCCAATGGGCATAAAGAGATGTGTGGTCCCGGAATGCTGTGTTCTCTGCAGGAGCACCTATACCACTCAGATTATAAGGCCGTGAGCAAACACGCTGGCCGCCATCCGGTCTCAAGGTGGCCATCAGAGCCAAGGGTTGCTAACACCCCGACGTGGAAGGCTGAAGAGAAAACTTGCTACAGCTGGGCCCACTCCACATGAGGAGGCCAGCCTAGGGCCTGGACAGCAGGCTCTACTGGGGCCCGAGTGGGAACAGAAGGCATGGGAGCTGCCAGCAGGCCCCACAAGCCTCACTGACCTCCCAGGTCCTGCTGTGCTGCAGGTCTCAGTCCTGACCATCTCCCCAAACCAGGCTTCTCGAGGTGCAGCCGGCTCCACAGACTCACCCCCATCCCTGCCTCTCCGTAAGGAGTTGGGCCAGTCCAAAAGCAGATTCACTTCCAGCAGCCGTGTGGAAGACTCTGGCAGGTACTCAGTGTCCTGACTCAGTGGCCACCTGCCCCCATGTGCGAGGAAAAGTCCAGGACAGAAAGGAGCAGGGGTCATGGGGCTGCCCCGGTGCCTGGGGGCTACAGCCCGATGACCAGGGACCCTGGACACTGGACACAATAGCTTGGGGCTGGGGAGGGGCTGGAGGGCATCCAAAGGCCACAAAAGGCCCAGAAGGGGCTGGCTGTAGAGAGCTGTCTCTAAAAGGTGGGAAGCAGGGTACCCAGAAAGCACGTCTGTCATGGGCCTCACAGCCCCGAACCAAATCCAGATTCAAGGAACAGCTGGGGTGGGTGGGCCCCGAGCTCTGGCTAAACAGCCCAGGGGGCCCTGGGACAGTCCCAGGGCTGGCTGTTGACAGGCTCCAGGTGAGTGGGCGGTGGGGTTAGAGGGCCTGTCATCCCATTCGCCTTGCTTGGGGGTCCTGGGGACCATGAGAACAAGGAGTGGGGTAGGCTGCTGCCGGCCTGGCGAGGGTTAACGGCAGATGCGGGAAACATCAGGCCCTTCTCTCTGCGTCTCCGTGCCAGTCGTGGGGTCAGATAAACCATCTGAGCAGTGGCGTACAATTCGGGTATCTCTTCGGACGGCTGTGGGTGACATCTCCGAAAAAGAGGAGATAACATTTCTGGGACACACAGGCAGCGTGACAGCGGGTACTGCTGCCTGTCAGGGGCCAGGTAGCTGTCAAGGGGAGCAGCAGGACAGGTGTCACGGGCGGGCGGGAGCGGGCAGAGCTGTCTGCCAGCCCAGGGGAGGAATGCGGAGAGCCAGGCAGAAGTTCTAGCATCGCAGCAAACAAAGCTTAAATTAGCCGAGCTGTGGCCTGCCCTGCCGATGCCACCAGCCCTGATATCCAACTGAGTTACGCCGCCCAAGGATGCAGGAAGCACTGAATTAAACAGCTTAGTGCCTTTACATATTCAAACCAAGGCAAAACACCATCAAATATGCTGAGTAACAGTTGTCTAATATACATTCTTCAAACTTTTGTGTAGTGGTTACGATAGCAGATTTGGGAGGGGCTGGCCGGGGCCTCAGGACTTGGCAGCTGCGACCTGTGAATCCTGGTGCAGGTGGTGAGGCTGGCAGGAGACAGGCATGCCTGGCTTGGCTTTTGCTAGGGCACAAAGGCTTCCCTGAACACCGTCTCCCAATCACCATCTTGGCCACGATCCTTTGATGGGGACAAAGTCCACAGAAAGCCTCATGCTCTCTCTGGAGACTGCATTTGCTCTTCTGACCTGGAACACGGGACTGGGCAGGTCAGGGGGAAAATGGAGCTCAGGAAATTGGGTGCCTGGTGACACACACTGGTGAAGGCTGCCTCGAGGATGGCTTCCTCCTCCAGACTGGTGTGCAAGCAGGGGTGAGGGTTCACTCTCATCCATCCCGAGCCATTTCTGCCTGTGGGAGGCAGCGTGGAGAGGCTTACACGGTGGCCTGGGGGGCTGGGGAGGTGTGGCCTCTGACAGGCATCATGGAGCCCGGCCTGCTGAGCGTGTGCCACTGCTGCATGTAGTCAGCTCTGCCCGCAGAGGGTGCTGCGCAAGCCTCCCATTGTGTCCCCTCGTCTCTGAACTAGCCCATCCCTGGGCCTGCAACGAGTTTTCAGGCAAGAGTCTCACCTCTGCTTGGGCTCATCCTAGTGGATGAGGGGTGTGCCCAGCAGGGGGAGCCCCACGCCTTCAGGGGCCATGTGACTCCCAAGAGGAGGCTCCTGCCCCACCTGCCTGGCCCATTGGCCTGCTGCCCACCGGCCTCCCTGCCTGTCCCTCTGTCCCTCCATCACCCCGGCTGGGCTCCTGGAGGCTCCTCCAAGAGCACCAACCTCAGCCTTGGTAGCTGAGCAGATGGTAGAGGGGCTAGGGTGATCAGCATCAGATCCGGGCACTGCTGGTGAACCTGCTGGGCTCCTCCTGCCTGGATTGGCTGTGGTTTGCGGGGAGCCCTTCATTCACCACCCACCGGCCCCGCTTGGCCAGCTCCTGGCTGTGCCTGGATTCTCGGGCATTGTTCAGAAAGAACAGTGATGAGGATCCTGCCACGTGGGAAGCACCCAGCCCAGCATCACCCCCTGAGCCTGAGCCTGGAGGGCCAGGGCTTCCGGGTCCCAGCCTGTCCTTCACAGTCATCACGAGTCACCCCCACTGAGGGACTCCTGATCCTCTGGGCTCCCAGCTGGTACTGCCAGATAAATCTGGGCTGTAGTGAGGCCCACACCCCAGCTTTCCTTCCTGTCGCCTCCAGCCCTGCCTGTCCCTGCCCCTCCAGGCCCCAGCTCCCAGCCTTTGTGTGTTCTCTCTTCCCCACCTGAGTGCCTGCCCCGAGTCCCAGGTTCTCATGATGCTCTTTGCTGATGGCACCAAAGCAGTCCCAGGCAGTCCCATGAGCCAGTCAGTGGGTTACCGTGCTTGGTGACATGGGGTCTTACACCGGCTGAGATGCACACCAGCTGCAGTGACCTCAAAACACAATCCATCACATCATGCTCCCCTGGCCCCTGTGTGGTCCAGCCAGCCCTGCCGGTCTGCACGTCTGAGGACCTCATGGCTGGCTTTGTCGGACACATGGGCCTCACTCATGGCCCAGATGGCCAAGTATCCTTGGGGCCTGATGGGGACATTGACTGTCCCATCTTCTCCATGGCTCATTTCACAGAGGAGAAAACTGAGGCCCAGAGAGGACAGAAACATCTCATGTGCCCGGCTCCAGCTCCCTGCCCATGCTGCTGCAGAGACCTGTTAGACTCTGCTCAGCCTCTCACACTGGGGCTCAGTGCCTGGAGCCTGGGCTGCAGGCTGAGTCAGCACCTGCCTCAGTGGACACAAGGGATCCCAGGGGACCTGAAGGACAGTGGGGCCTGCAGAAAGGAGAGTGGGCAGGGGCACCTTAGGGGGCCACAAGAAGTGGTGGCAGAATCCCACAAAGGTGCCGGGGGCCCCGCTGCCCTCATTCCCCCTTGGGGACCAGGGACAAGGATGGGAACAATCACCCCACAGTTGGGGGAGAGGAGAAGAATCCCCCTTCTGAGCTGGATGTCAAATCCCCATTTAAATCCATCCTCAGCCTGGGCTTCGGTGCCCCAGAGTCACATGTGATTTGGAGGCAGTGCCCATTTATTTTACACAGAATTCCGAAACAAGAGAAACGTCATGGTTTCCTAAGAAGAGCAGAGAAACAAGCTCTCATCCAAGAACCCAGACAGGTTCCGGATACTCGCTGGGAGTCTGACTTGTGTTTCCTTCTGGAATTCTCTTGCACCCAGGCCCTGAGGCCCCCTCCCCTGGCCTCCCAGAAGCTGGAAGTTCAGCCCAGATCTAGGGAGGAGGGTGTTCAAAGGACATAGGGGTGCAATCAGTTGCATCCTGGGGTACATCCTGATTCAGAGAGGATGCCAAGCTCCTGGGGCTCAGCTTTGAACCCCAGGGGGCCGTGGTACTCCAGCACCCACCCTGTGACAGGTGCAGGCTCAGAGCCTGCCTGATGTCTCAGAATCCTCCAGGGCAGGCCCCTCCAACACCTCCCCAAACTGTGGCATTAGCAGGCCCTTCTGCAGGGCTCCGAGCTGTGCTCAGTGTGAAAATACCAAGTCCGCAGGCAGGCTCCTTGCTTCCCTCTGCTCCCTGATCCTTTAATCTGAGACTATTAAAACTTCATTCCGCTCCTATTGGTAAACCATCAATCACCGTCACCAAGCAGCCCCTGGCTGGGAGAGCCTGGCGGGGAAGGCGGCAGGGAGGTCAAGGAGTACTGTGGCCATCCAGGGCCAGGAGGCAGGAAGGTCAGCTTGAGAACCTCCCCTCTTCTGGGCAAAGCTGGGTGCAGGAGGGCCGTGTGCCCTTGAGAAGGACGGGGCTGCTGGGTGGAGGGACAGGAGGCACAAGGTCCAGGTCTGGGGCATGTGGGAGGCTCTGGGGGTGGAGAATGGCTACCACT
This sequence comes from Theropithecus gelada, assembly GCF_003255815.1. Lineage (NCBI taxonomy): Eukaryota > Metazoa > Chordata > Mammalia > Primates > Cercopithecidae > Theropithecus > Theropithecus gelada. The sequence goes on along the minus strand of NC_037668.1, from coordinate 36,274,020 downwards.
CAGGCCCCTCTTAGCGGGTGGTGGCAATGCCTACACCCGGCCTCCGTGCCAGACAGCACCACTGGTGCCAGCTACCGCCCCCTTCCTGAGCTGCCGCCATGTAGGGGAGCCTTGGCCTTTCTCTCCTGGTGGCTCCTTGCTTCCTTCTCAGTTCAGACACCTGGCCCTTTGTCCCTCCTCTCCCAAAGTGACCCTGGTCTTCAGGCAGGAGAGACGGGGGTCCAAGACCCAGCCCTTTAAGGGTAACTTGTGAAAAGTCTGCACCAGCTCAGTGCTTGCAGGATTATGGGTCTTTTTCTTAATTAAAAAAATCCAATTAAATTAAGATATCAGAACTAAATAACGCTTGAGTCATTAGTGCGACTTTTATCTTAATGACTACAGCTGCCGAAATCCTTCTTTAATTCTGACGGCCTCGGCAGGCAAGCGGGTTTTCACTGTATAGACGCCCGGGGCTGCAGACAGCGGGTGGGGAAGCCCCTGCTTCTCCTCTGCACCCCAGCCCCGCAGAGCGGGTGAGCTCCATGTGTTTCGGGGCTGGGGGGGACAGGGACGTACATGGCTGAGGTATTCCTTCCCATCTTCCGGACCATGCCCACTGCCCGTCAGCCCTGGTGGACTTAATCCATGCAGGCAACTTTCGAAGGAACAACAATGGGTCCCGAAATACATTTTCAGACTTTTCCCTGGAGAAGGGAACTGAGTTCCTCCCTCTTTGCTCAGGAGTGAGGGAAGCAGCTGCCTGGGCCCTGCTGGGGCACCCTGTTCTGGATGGCTGGAGCGGTATGGCGTGTTGGCTCCTGGGTCCCATCCAGAGGGGCTCTGTACTCCCCGTCTTCAACCCTGGCAGCCTTGACCCCCCTCTTCCTGCCATGCCCAGGGGGACACAGCAGCATGTTGGTATTGAATCCAGTCCCACAGGAGCAGAGGCAGCGGGCGGGGGCCCTGGCAGCCGTGAGCAGGAGACCAGGCACAGCACAGGCCCCACGCGGCCCTGAGGAGGAGCTGGACTGGGGAGAGCAAGGCTCTGGGAAGCAGGAGATAAGAGGCTGCCGGAGCGAGGGGCCTGGAGGGGATTTGGGTCACAGAGGGTGGCTGGGGGAGTGGCAGAAAGCCAGGCGAAGAGGAGGTCTGGTTATCACTTCACCTCAGGATGCCGGGAATGGCAGAGAGGCGAGAGGCACAGAGCCCAGAGCCGGAAGCCCCACGGATGCCACACTGTGAGGTGAAGATGCTTACGGGGCTGGTGGCACAGACCAGACTTGCCCCCACTCCACTGCCCACTGCAGTCCCAGACAGTCCTTCCCCCACACTCCACTGCCCACTGCAGTCCCAGACAATCCTCCCCCCAACTCCACTGCCCACTGCAGTCCCAGACAATCCTCCCCCCCACTCCACTGCCCACTGCAGTCCCAGACAGTCCTCCCCCCGACTCCGCTGCCCACTGCAGTCCCAGACAGTCCTTCCCCCACACTCCACTGCCCACTGCAGTCCCAGACAGTCCTCCCCCCGGCTCCGCTGCCCACTGCAGTCCCAGACAATCCTCCCCCCAACTCCGCTGCCCACTGCAGTCCCAGACAATCCTCCCCCCCACTCCGCTGCCCACTGTAGTCCCAGACAATCCTCCCCCCAACTCCGCTGCCCACTGCAGTCCCAGACAGTCCTCCCCCACACTCCGCTGCCCACTGCAGTTCCAGACAGTCCTTCCCCCACACTCCGCTGCCCACTGCAGTCCCAGACAGTCCTTCCCCCACACTCCACTGCCCACTGCAGTCCCAGACAGTCTTCCCCCACACTCCACTGCCCACTGCAGTCCCAGACAGTCTTCCCCCACACTCCACTGCCCACTGCAGTCCCAGACAGTCTTCACCCCCACTCTGCTGCCCACTGCAGTCCCAGACAGTCCTCCCTCACTTTTCTTCCTCCACTCAGATGCTCACAGACAAAGAACACCCTTGCAGGCACCCCAGATCCCAAAAGGTCCCCTGCCAGCCCCTCCAGAAACATCAAAAGGATCTGTGGCGTCTTGGAGGTCAGGGACGGTGTCCAGCTCACTCACCTGGTGCCCGTGTCTGGGCCAGGGTCTGGCATACAGTAGGCGCCCAGTAAATATGTGGCGATTGACTGACGGACAGAAGGGAGCCAGGGGAGAAATGGGACAAACCCTCCCACTGAGTTCTAGTGTTTTGCCATGAATGTGTATTACTTCACCAATAACTTTTAGAAGCAATGAAAATTATGTTTTTCATTTGCTTTTCTACAAGAAAATAAAGACCTATAAAGAAAGTGGCTATGAAACATTTCGGATCCTAGAATGTCACAGCTGGGAAACAGCTGGAAAAGCATCCAGCCCAAATCCTCACTGTTCAGCCTAGGAAGTGAAGGCTCCGGGTGGGAAGAGGGCTGGTCTGTCCGCTTGGCGGGGCTCTGGACACTCTTGCTGTTAGATGTGGTGGGATCTGTGGTACATCTTTTTTTTTTTTTTTTTTCCTGAGACGGAGTCTTGCTCTGTCGCCTAGGCTGGAGTGCAGTGGCGTGATCTCGGCTCACTACAACCTCCACCTCCCTGGTTCAAGCAGTTCTCCTGCCTCAGCCTCCCGAGTAGCTGGGATTACAGGCACAAGCTGCCAAGCCCAGCTAATTTTTTGTATTTTAGTAGAGACGGGGTTTCACCGTGTTGCCCAGGTTGGTCTTGAACTCCTGAGGTCTGGCAATCCTCCCACCTCGGCCTCCCCAAGTGCTGGGATTCCAGGCGTGAGCCACCGCGCCCGGCTGTTGCACATGTTAACAATGGGGGTTAAGATGCTCCATCTCCTCATCTAAAGAATGGGGATAAACAAGAACACCTGCCTCACAGGGTCACCATGAAGATCTGAGAAACTCTTCCATAGCTATTTCTGGAGTGCCCGCCATGAGCTGTGCCCTGTGATCAGTGCCCGGCATACCCCACTGAGTGCTCACTCTGAGTGAGGTGGCCCTTTTGGATCCAAAATTCATAACACAGAGGCCCATGCAGTGAGGGAGGGGAGCTGGTTCTTCGAGGATCCTTAGGCAGGGGTCACAGGGATGAGTGGGTGTGAGCAGAGGAGGGGAGGTGGATGGCCCAGGCAGACGAATTGAGTGCATTCCAGACCTGCAAGAGGCCAGTGTGTTTGGAGCGTGGGGTGGGGCACAGGGTTTGAGATGGGGTTTGACAGCAGGAATGGCCACAGTGGTCTTCACCCTTAGAACAGAGGTGTTGAATTGGCTAGGGGAGGTGTGTGTGTGCGTGACTGTAATGATCAGATGAGGATCATTATTGTTGGCCACTGTGCAAAGAAGAGTTTGCAAGGGTGAGAGCATGCTCAGAAAACCTTGGCGAGGGTCCGGGGGATGACGGCACAATCATCGTACCATTTTATTTTCTGTATTTCTGATGCTTTGACCTCTGGGATCTTGCTGAACCTGGAGGGACTGCCCCCCAGGGCTGGTCAATTCCTAGAGATAGCAAAGGACTGGCCTGGGAACCCGCCTTTCAGACCAACCCACCCACAACCCATACCCCATGACCCCCTCTATTAGGGTTTCCCCCCAGGGTCACCCTCCACCTGCCCTAGTCACCCCAGGCCAGGGACAACTTAGGGGCAGCCTCTCTGCCAAGACCCCACGGGAATTACCCACAGAAATCTCTCCAAAGCCTGCTCACCCTGCATTACCTGTTCCTTCCTGCAAAAACCACAATAAAGGCTCTGCCCACGTTGCCCCTGGCTCCCTCTGTCTCCTGATGGACCCCCTGCTTTCCTGGGTGGCCCTGTGTGACATGGCCTGCCCCCTCCTCATGGGATCTATGAGTAACAAACCACCTTAAACAGGCGGCCGCCTGCTGATCCGCTGGCCTCGCCACGGCTGCATATTAACAAAACCTGCATTTGAAACAGAAGGGCCCTGGCAGCTTAGATTGGAGCTGGTGTGAGATGGAGGACGTGGTTGGGTTTGGGGTACTTAGGAGAACAGGTAGACAGACCTAGTGGTGACCTGGGGGTGGAATGTGACAGAGGAGGTAGAACGAATGACTCCTGGGCTGCAGCTTGGTTTAGGGGACCATGTGCTAGGTGCTTGCCTTGGTGTTGGGGGAGACAGGGACACCAGGCTGCAAACGTGACCAGAGCCACCCATGGGCCCTGGAGCTCCGTGGGAGTCAGGGTCTTTCCTCCTGCCTGTTCCAGGAGCAGGACCTCATTCGGCTCCTTTGATCAGAGTTCCAAGCTTGTGATTCTTGGGAGATCCAGGCCTTGGTTCTGTCTGCCTTGGGGAATGAGGAGAGAGTGGCTTTGGGGAGGGGACAGCTCTGGGTCTCAGGAGAGAAAGAGAAGGAGGAGCAGGGCTGTGGGGTGGCCACAGGTGGGTGGAGGGCAGCAGACCCACAGGGCCCATGGAGGGAGTATGAATGGAAGGGCCGCTTGCTTTGGCTCTGAGAAATCCTGGTCCCAGCTGCCCTCCTGGGTCCTACCCACATGTACCCCCAAATAAGCCTGAGCACTTTAAAAATGGAAACAAATGCTCCCTTCCTTTTTGCGGAGCTTTCTGTCAATCGAAGCTGTCAGTTTCCTCTAGTTCTAAAAAAGGGCGAGCTCTGTGCGTCCCATAAATAGATTTCCAAAGCCACAGGCCAATCCGGCTCCCAGAACACACCCATCTTGCTGCAGGCTTTGAAGGGGCAGCTGGGGAGCAATCCCCTCTCCTGGAGGGCAAGCAGGCTGAAAGGCACTTGGGGATACCCTTGAGGTTCACAGTTTACTGGGAGGTGCCAGCGTTCGCACATCATTACCTACTGTTGACAGAGGCAGCTGATAACTCCCTGAGTCTTGTTCTCGCCTCCATTAGCAGATTGCTTGAAAAAAAAGTCAGAAAAATTCAGTTCTCAGATTTGGGCCCCCACCATCTGGCTTGGGAAGTCTGCTGGGTTTTGTTTCTGCCCTACAGAAATCTGGCTTCTTTTTTTGGCATGGAGTTGGGGGGATGAAGCAAGCCAAGATAAGGGGTTCCAGGAACTGGGACAACCTCAGAAGGTCATTGAAACTCAAGTCCTGGGGGAGGAGGAAGAACCCAGCTCATGGTCAAACGCAGATGCTAAGGAGAGTGTGGGAGGGACATCGTCAGTGTTTGTGTGAGGCTGAAAATGGCAGAAAGAGCCAACAGGTCAGAGATGATCAGGCTGGAGGCAGGGACAGCAGGGGGCAAGAGCAGGGATAGCAAATTGCTTTTCTCTTATTCATCAGCTTCTACTGACAGCTGCAGGGCCAGACTGGGCAGGATTCTGAGACTGCATTTGGGTTCAGCAGGAAAATGTGCTGTGATCCATTAGTAATGTCTGCCCTGGGCACGGAAGGGGAAGGTGGCAGCTGGTGATTTGTTATCCCAGCATGTAAGGCAATTGGTTTAGAACTAAGATGAGGAAGAGCAACCTCACACCTAGAACAGCATTTGGCACATACTAGGTCTCTATAGATATCTGCCAAGCAACTGGCTGGAAGAGTGAAGGAGTGCAGGGTGGAAGAATGGAGGAAGATGACCACTTCTGGGGAATTCCTAAGCCCTGGGCCAGCAGGGGAGCTTGAAGGGAGGTACCTGGCAGGAAAACACCCTTCTTCTTCCATATAACGAAATGAATCCAGGAATGACTCCTGCGTTCCTTTACATCGAGGTAATTTTCAGCTACCACCGCCCAGGCCACCTTCTACATTTATTTCCCTCTTCTCTCCTGCTTCCAGACACTTTGCTGCAGTGTGCACTAGAACAGAACCCACATCCAGGAATTTTAGAGTGGAGAACCCATCACTTTATGGCCCACTGAAAGAACCTGAGTACAAACTGCTAGGACCTGAGTACAGACTCCCCAGAGACAGAGCAGGGGGGCAGTCATGTTGGTCTCGTCTTAGCACAGGGTGACAATCACTTCTGATTTCACACCCCCGCATCATGTGGCTGTTCAGGCCTGGACACAGACTCACTGTCGAGATAGTCCTGCAGAGCATGACCTCCCTTCCCTTTGAATCCAAGCTCTTGATTGAAGTGAGAATTCTTATTAGAGCTACAGGACCCAGGGTTCCTGGCACTTTGCCTGGAGATGTCTGGGAAGCTGCCCTTTCCTTTCCTGGGGCTTAAACCAGGGAAGTTTCTCTCAGCACCTTTCAGCACCCCCATCTGGGCCTCCAGGAAATCTGTGCAGTCAGCTCTGAGCCAGGTTCTGTGCACAGATGAGGGACACCAGAGAGGGTCAGGGACAGAACCCTGAGCTTCGCTTATCCTTGCTTTCAATGTTTCAGTACACTAGGCTGTGAGCTCCCTCCAGGGGAGCCCTGTGGGATGGGTCCTGCATTCCAGCCCCTACACGTGGCAGCACTCAATACACAGCTGATGGCTCTGGGAATGGATGACTACAATTTCTCTAAAGCACAGATTTCTGCACAGCTCCCCCTCACTGCCAGTATGCCCTCTTCATCATAGCTGAGCCCTGAATTCACTCACTCATTCACTCATTCATTCACTCACTCACTCACTCACTCTTCACTCATTCGTTCATTCACTCATTCATTCACTCATTCATTCATGCATTCACTCATTCATTCATTCATGCACTCATTCATGCATGCATTCATTCATTCATTCACTCATTCATTCATGCATTCACTCATTCATTCACTCACTCATTCATTCACTCACTCATTCATGCATTCACTCATTCATTCATTCACTCATTTATTCACTCATTCACTCATTCATTTACTCATTCATTCATTCACTCAAGTTACTTCCTGTGTGCCAGGCCCTGTTCTCACTACCAATCTTAGCACACTCTTTAGCTTCTCTGAAAGCCAGTTAGACTGTGGCTGTTCCTATTGCAGCTCCCAGAGGTCCCTCTGTCCTCACAGGCTGTTGGGGGAAGGTTTGCCAAAATGACATCCCCACTCAGTTACTGCTTAACACAGACAGGGCAGGAGAGAAACAGGGTAAGAGGCTCTCCATGCAGCTCCATGCTCCTTGGACTGTAACCTCCTGGTTCACTGTGACTCTGGAGGTCAACCCTGAGCACACCGTCCTGGGAGCTGTGGCAGGGGCCTCCACCGGCTCTTCCCCCAACCTAGCCTCTCTGCTTTGCTGCAGTGCACCATTGTGAAACTGGGCAGGCTGCTCTGGAGCCCTGAGCCTTTGGACAGGAAGCAGGAGAGCCAGTCCTCCCCTGCTTTCAGTTTAATGAGCAACCTCCCGGACATGTGTGGGCAGTGACCCGGGGTGGACAGGGCTCACAGTGGCTGCAGCCTGAAGCCCAGGTGGGCCAGTTTCTGGACTTCCTCCCTCCTTTCCTCCTGTTGGCCGCTGTCAGGCGCACACACAGGAGTCTGCTGAATGCTGTTTCACAAGCAGGGTCTGGCCGAGACAGGCACATCCACTGTTCCCAGTGAACACAACTGGGAATGGCTCTTGGGTGGATGGAGAAACGGGGCCATGGTTTGCCTGACCCTGTGCAGCAAGCTCTGCATCGCGCTTTACGGCACTTTGCAGCGGCTGAGTGAGGTCAGGGCTCAGAGGTCCTGTTCTGGGACTCGGCGGTCCAGAGATGCAGACTCCTGTGGCAGAGGCATTGAGGCATTGTTCCCTGGCTTCCAGACCTGGGTTGGGTGGCGCTTGGGGGTGTGTGGTGGCCTTGGGAAGGCTATTTCATCAGTCCCTCTGGCCATCAGCCCTGCTCTGTCAAAGGAGAGGTTGGTGCCCCTTGGGGTCAGATTGGGGTTTGAATCCAAGTTCTACCATCTCCCGCTGTGTGACCCATGGCAAGTCACTGGTCCTCTCTGAGCTTCTCTTTCCTCACCTACAGGCCCACTTCTAGGATTCTGGTGAGGATTAAATGAGAAGATTTTAAAAAGTGCATATCCTGGAACCTGGCTTGGATCTACACTGGAGTCCCAGTCCTACTTAACTTTCCCTCCCTGGGGATTTTTCTGGGCTTGGCTCTGTGCTGGGGCCATCAGGACTGGAGAGAAGCCTAAGATGTGTCCTTCTACCCCTGGGAACCAGCCAGCTGGGAAGATGAGAGACAGCCTCTTAGGGAGCAGTCCCAGCAGCAGACACCCAGTGCCAGGGACAGGCTCCAAGGGCCACGGACACTGGACACCAGGGACAGGCTCTGGGGGCCACGGGGACCCAGGCCTGATCAGGCCCTACTCAGGCAAAGCCACAGGGGAGTCAGGTTGCATTAAATTCTCTGGAGTGTCTGGAAGCTTCTCGAGCCACAGTGTCCCCAGTAGGGGAGGGGGCTGCTGGGAGCCTGCGGTGAGGGTGTGACCCAATGGACACAGGAAGTTGCCTGGAAGACAGATGGTTCTCTGGAGCTCAAGGCCACTTCAGGCATGCTCTGTTATGGAGAAAAGGAACAAGCGTCTGGGAACTAGCTGGGTGCCTTCCTCCTCTGTGCCCTGCATTCTTTCTTCCTCATAAATACCCCTGTGTATGCACACACACCTGTGCACATACACACGTGCACATACATGCACATACACACTCACGCAGACATACATACATGTGCACACACACACACATGCACATATACTCATGTGCACCTGCACGCACATGCCCTTCGGCCCTGCAGCCCTTGTCCAGCCTCCGGAGCCCAGCTGGGCACAGGATGTGATGAGCACCCTCTTCCCCTCCTTGCTTCTCCCCTGCAGGCAGGGGAACCCCAGGGTGGCTGGGGTGGAGACGGGGAGGGACTAGTGAGTAACTGTGCGGTGCTTCCCTCTCTGTGTGCGTGAAGGTCACACTGGCTCTCCCAGGACAATCCTGCACCTTCCCAGACCTTTCAGTGAGGTGCCCGGTTGCAGGTTGTCTCTGCATCTGTTCCAGTCAGCAATTAGATAAAAATCCATTAAAATGAAGCAGGGGTGCTTTGCCTTCCTGTGGAGGAAGCCAAGGGAGATTCCTTGTGGGGAGAGGGGCAGAGAGAGCTGGGGTCTCTATGGGCTGCTGCTGGGCCTGGGAGAGAGAGGCCCAGGTGAGACAGGGTCAGCTGGGTGGGTGTGGTTAGGTGAGGGTCTGGGTGGGAGGGGCCAGGTAGGAGAGGACCATGTGAAAGAGGGTCAGGTAGGAGAGGGCCGGGTGGGAGGGGCAGATGTCAGGGCTCAGTGGGGAGGAGTAGGGGGGAGGGGCCAGGTAGGAGAGGACCATGTGAAAGAGGGTCAGGTAGGAGAGGGCCAGGTGGGAGGGATTACGGGGAGGGGACAGGGGACGAGGCCCCTACCATATGGGAGGGGCCCAGGTGGCCAGGGTCAGGGAGGGGAAGACCAGGTGGGAGAAAGCCAGGTGGGAGGGGCTCAGTGGCACAGGCAGCGGGGGCCCTGGACTTCCCCATTCAGGGCTCTGGATCAGGGCCACACTCCTGAGGTGAAAAGGAATGGTGGGGGGCCCAGGTTAAACTTGCTCACTGGACCCCAGAACCATCATCTTGTTCTTCCCCTCCCAGACCAGGGTCTCCAAAGAAAGGTATGCATCTAACACTCCATTAACCCTCTGTATCAGCTTCTCTTCCGACCACTCTGGGAGCTGTGGATTCACAGATTTTAAATCGAAAGTTACTAGGTCAGCTCAGCTGTCTTCTGCCTCTGGGCACCCTCAGCCTCACTCCAGCCCCTCCCAGAAACTCGCTCTCTCCTCCACTCCCTGCACCCTCTCCTCCACTCCCCCTGCAATGCCTCCTCGGGATTCTCCTTCTCCTTGGCACACCCTCCTTCTCCTTCCTTCCCTCTTTCAGATTCCTTTGAGACTCCTCCTCCGAGCACCAGAACCCCTAACCTCTGTGTCTCATGTTCCTCGCTCTATAGATGCTGTGGTCTCTGAGATGGGGCCAGCCTCTTCTCTGAGCCCCCAGGGCCAAGCCTGGGTGCTTGGCACACAGGAGGCTCTCCCTAAGTTCTTGAAGAATGAAACCCTCCCACCCTCACCCTCCAATTCTTACTCGGAGCTCTTTCTTCTTCCCACAATACACATCACTTTCTGACATGCTTGAGTTACTCATTTTTTTCTTTTCTGTTTGTCTCTCCCAGCCCACAGGCATCTTTGTTTTAATCACTCATGAACCTCACACATCACTTGAGGACACTGTCTGATTGATAGGGGGTCCGTAAAAATATTTGTGAGATGAAAAGATTTAAACTAAAGCTGGGCCAGTCCACAACTGCATTTTATCTAAAGCACTTTTTCCACAAGTAGACTTTCTGAAAGCCCCGGGGCATTGGAGAGGAAATGAGTCATCGCATTTCTGACGCCTTTGCTGACAGCCATCTGCGAAGCACAGGTTCTGTGGGCACCAATCTGGGGAATGAGGATGAGGGAGGTGGCCAAGGGGTTCTGTGGTGGCAGGAGAAGTTCAAATACGGTCAGCTTCCTGCTGCCAACAAGGTCAACCAGGAAGAAAATGAAAAGAGACCTGGTGAGTCCCGAGTAGAAGTCAAAACACCCTCCATGGGCATCTCCATCCCTAAGAGGGACCCTCCACAGGCACCTCCACCCCTAAGGGGGCACCCTCCTTGGGCACCTCCACCAGCACCTCCACCCCTAAGGGACACCCTCCATGGGCACCTCCACCTCTAAGAGGGCCTTTGCAAGGCACCTTCACCCCTAAGGGGGCGCCCTCCACAGGCATCTCCACCCCTAAGGGGGCGCCCTCCATGGGCATCTCCACCCCTAAGGGGCACCCTCCACGGGCATCTCCACCCCTAAGGGGGCACCCTCCACCAGCACCTCAACTCCTAAGGGGCACCCTGCACAGGCACTTCCACCCCTAAGGGTTGCCCTGCATGGGCACCTCCATTCCTAAGGTGCACCCTGCATGGGAATCTTCATTCTTAAGGAGTCTTGCCAGGCCCTCCCACAGTCCACAGAAGAGGGCAGGGAGTTGGGGGGAGGTGGCAAAGGAGCTGCTGGAAACTGTAGGCATGTGCCCAACACAGAGGGTCGAAAACCACAGAGCAGACCCAGAACTGTGCTTCCTCAGTACCCATACAGGGCATGACCAGTGACCTGGTTAACGCCTGTTGCCCAGCATAACTGTCAACTTTTATTGTTTGCGATTGTTAATTATTATTTCTCTCTCAAAATGATATGGTCACCTGATCAATATAAATGCTCACACTGATCATCTTAAGGCGGGGCCAGCATATGTGTGGCAGGTTGCTATAGACTTCCTGTTCCTCTGTTCATGGCAGACATTACTAACCAGTCCCATCACTGTTTCCCCTGAGCCTGGAGATGGCTTCAGAATCCTCCTTACAACAGCATTATGGGCATATTGACGGGTGAGAGGGGATCCACACAGCGGAGTGCCCTTGCAAGGGGTATCAAGAGTCTGGGTTTGGAGGGGGCCCGCATGGGGTGGCAGAGATGTGAGATTGGTTGTGTACAGGGAGATTGCATTGGAAGAATAATTGTCTTAGGCCACACATAAAATACTCTAACACTAACGATAGCTGATGAGCTAAAAAAAATTTGCAAAAATGTCTCATAATGTTTTAGGAAAGTTTATGAATTTGAGCCACATTCAAAGCTGTCCTGGGCCACAGGCAGCCCGCGGGCTATGGGTTGGACAAGCTTGCTTTAAATCATCTTCAGATTACTTATAATACTAATAACAATGTAAATGCTATGTAAATATTTCTTATGCTGTTTTATTTAGGGAATAATGATAAGAAAAAAATATGTTCAGTACAGATGCAATTTTTTTCCTGGATATTTTTGATCCATGGTTGGTTGAATCCGTGGATGCGAAACCCAGGAATGTGGAAGGCCAACTCTGTGTGTGTGTGTGTGTGCGCGCGCGTGTGTGTGCACATGCGTGCATATGATACATATATTCCCCAGCTCTATCCACTGAGAGAGGCCTGGGAGCAGTGAGCATGCTCAGGCCCAAGTCTTGGCTTCTAAATACCATTTTCCACTAAAAAAAACCCAGGGTTCTTTGGAGAAATGACTGATTTCAGGAAAGTACAAGATGTGCCTGGAACATCTTGTTCAGAAAGCAAGGAAGTGCTCAAAGAATGATGGGGCTTATATCAAATGACCCAGAAGCCAGCTTGAATGGATGTCCACCAACCAAATCTGAGACAACATGAACACTGAAATAAATAACAATGGTAATAGATTATAACCCATTGACTAAAATAAGCTAATAAATAAATAAATGAATGAAAACTGAAAGTCTGATGGGGAATACTTGCATATACTATGAAAGTACCTTCTCACAAAATATTTATTAACTACGAAGAGAAAAAGAGTAAGTTTACAGTGGAGAAGCCTTGCAGATACCACCTTAATTAAGTGGTCAAGGTGAACATCACCAGTCATGAGTAAAACGGAAATCCTGCATCAACAGACACTTATCAAAATAAGATGTTCGTCCAGCCAACAAGCGTATGAAAAAATGCTCAGTATCACTGATCATTAGGGAAATGCAAATCAAAACCACAATGAGATACCATCTTATCCCAGTCAGAATAGTGATCATTAAAAAGTTAAAAAACAACAGATGCTGGTGATGTTGCAGAGAAGAAGAAACACTTTTACAGTGTTGGTGGGAATGTAAATTAGTTCGACCATTTTGGAAGACAGTCTGGCAATTCCTCAAAGACGTAGAAGTGGAAATACCATTTGACCCAGCAATCCTATTACTGAGTATATACCCAAAGGCATAGAAATCATTTTGTTATAAAGATACATGCATGTGTATGTTCACTGCAGCGCTATTCACAACAGCAAAGACATGGAATTAACCCAAATGCTCATCAATGATAGACTGGATTTTTAAAATGTGGTACATATATACCATGGAATACTATACAGCCATAACAAGGAATGAGATCATGTACTTTTCAGGGACATGGATAGAACTGGAAGCTGTTATCCTCAGCAAACTAATGCAGGAATAGCAAACCAAACACCACATGTTTTCACCTGTACGTGGGAGCTGAACGATGAGAACACATGGACATGTCCGGGGGGACAACACACACTGGGGCCTGGTGGTGGGGGTGGGGAAGGGGAGCATCAGGAAGAATAGCTAATGGATGCTGGGCTTAATAGCTAAATGATGGGTTGATCTGTACAGCAAACCACCATAGCACATGTCTACCTATGTAACAAATCTGCACATCCAGGGTACATCCTAACATGTACCCTGGAACTTAAAAGCTGAAGAGAAAAAAAAAATTGGAAATCCTGGGCTACCAGAGTTCAGTATCCCTTACATGAGGCTCCTGCCCAAGATGCACCATCTGAGTCTCATCACAAGGAAACATCAGACAAAACCAAACTGAGGGGCAGCCTTATAAAATAACTGGTCTGTAAGCTTCAAAAATGTCAAGGTCACGAAAGTCAATGACAAAATGAAGAACTGCTCGAGACTGAAGGACACGACTATTAACTGTGACCCGTGATGCTGACATCATTGGAACAATCGGTAAAATGTCACTGCAGACAGGATTAGGTGGTAGATATGTATCAATGTTTGCTTCCTGATTTAAGAGTTCTGATGTGGTTCTGTCAGAGAAAATGTTTTGTTGGTAAGAAATAGATGCTAAAATACTTGCGGGGTGATGGGACATCAGGTTGGCAACTTCCAAATGGTTCAGAAAAAAGTTTCTTTGAACTGGACTCCCAATTTTTTAGTATGTCTGTGATTGTTTCGAGATTTAAGAAAAAGTGAAAGGGAGAATTGGAAATCCAAAGAAGAAAAAATAATGGCATAAGCAAGTTATGGTTCAAATAAAAAGCAATATAAATGAGGCATGAATGACCATAATAATATATAGGTTTTGGTGCTTGCTATGGTTTGGATATGGTTTGTCACTGCCGAAACCCATGCTGAAATCTGAATTCCAGTGTGGCGGTGTTGGGGGTGGAGCCACTTGGGAGATGTCTGGGTTATGAGGGCAGATCCCTCATGAACAGATTCGTGCTCTCCCAAAGGGGTAAGTTCTTCCTCCTGAGGCAATGAAATAGCTCTGGAGAAAGCAAGTTGTTAAAGAGTCTGGCTTCTTCGGTTTCTCTCTCTTGCTTCCTCTCTTGCCATGTGATATCTTGGCACAGGCTGGCTCTCCTCACACTTTCCACCATGAGTGGAAGTAGCGTGAGACCCTCACCAGATGCAGCTGTGCAGTCTCGAACCTTCCAGCTGCCAGAATTGTGTGCCAAGTAAACCTTTTTCTTTCTACATTACCCAGCCTCAGGTATTCTGTTATAGCAGCACTAAACGGACTCGGTGTTTGAAGGGTAAACTTCAGCTGCATAGAAAATTCTGTGTGTGTGACAATTCTCAGGCTCAGCGCAGCAGGGCACAGAGGAGGTCACGCTCTGAGCTTTGATTTTCATGGGGATGAAGGGTGAGACCTGGCACAAAGACCCTCAATGGTTAGAGATGGCCCGACTCCTCAACACCAGTGGAAAAGAGTCTTCCCCAACTGATACGGTTTGGCTGTGTCCCCACCCAAATCTCATCTTGAACTGTCCTCCCATAATTCCCACATGTTGTGGGAGGGACCTGGCGGGAGATCATTTGAATCATGAGGCAGTTTCCCTCATACTGTTCTCGTGGTAGTGAGTAAGTCTCATGAAATCTGATGGGCTTATCAGGGCTTTCCACTTTTGCATCTTCTTTATTATTTTTCTCTTGCCACCGCCATGTAAGAAGTGCCTTTTGCTTCCCACCATGATTCTGAGGCGTCCCCAGCCATGTGGAAGTGTAAGTCCAATTAAGCCTCTTTTTCTTCCCAGTCTCGGGTATGTCTTTATCAGCAGCGTGAAAACGGACTAATATACTGACCAAGATGGGCTACGTGATTTGTGGGGCCTGGTGAAAAATGAAAATGTGGGATCCCTTTTTCTTTTTTTCTTTTTTTTTTTTTTGAGACGGAGTCTTGCTCTGTGGCCCAGGCTGGAGTGCAGTGGCCGGATCTCAGCTCACTGCAAGCTCCGCCTCCTGGGTTTACGCCATTCTCCTGCCTCAGCCTCCCGAGTAGCTGGGACTACAGGTGCCCGCCACCTCGCCCGGCTAGTTTTTTGTATTTTTTTCAGTAGAGACGGGGTTTCACCGTGTTAGCCAGGATGGTCTCGATCTCCTGACCTCGTGATCCGCCCGTCTCGGTCTCCCAAAGTGCTGGGATTACAGGCTTGAGCCACCGCGCCCGGCCTGGGATCCCTTTTTCAAGAACTATTAGGAATGTTGAGAATATGGCAGCAGAGCATTAAACTAAGCTTGGTTTAACACAACAGCACAGGTTGCATGCCCAGAATCTGTCCCTTTCTATGACATCTGCCAGGAGCTGTTGCTTTAACCCTTTTCCCATTCAGAAAAAAAAAAAAAAAAAAATTCTGCTCGCTGGCAGCACTCATTTAATTTTACATAAACACACTCTTTGAGGATGAAGCAAATCTCACTGATTTTCAATGTGAAAATAAAATATAAAAACTGTTCTTGGAGTTATTTCTAAACAGAACTCACATCAGAATCATCTGAATCATCAGAATTGTCTATTTCAGAAAACTCGGATTCATCAAATGAATCTTCAGCCAACAACTGTTCGAGAACAATGTTAACACCACATGTGGAAATGCCGCGTTTTCCAGGATTTGACACTTTCAGCGTTGGAGAATTGCTGTATTTTGTAAATGGAAATACCACTACTAAACACAGAATGCTAAAAATAGACTGATGGCTTTTGTTTCCAAAGTCGCTCTACTAGAGCCATGTGAAAATAATAATATAAGTGAGAGATTTCATGCCAAAGCTATCTCCGGGTAAACGCTGCAGCCACAGAAGTGCTGCTGGTGAGTATTCTCAGTGCAAATGGGAAAAGGGCTAAGAACTGGTCCTTTTGTAATACCCAGGGATGAGATGAAAAATTTATTTATAAGGATGTTCATCAGAGTATTATTTCTAATGCTGAACGCTGGAAGCATCACAAATGTCCAACAGGGAATGTCTAAATCACAGCATATCCAGAAGATGGGATATTATGCAGTCATTAAAAATTGTGTTTTAGACCAGGCATGGTGGCTCATACCTGTAATCCAGTACTTTGAGGGGTGAGGGCAGGTGGATCACTTGAGGCCAGGAGTTCAAGATCAGCCTGGCCAACATGGCAAAATCCCGTCTCTACTAAAAATACAAAAATTAGCCAGGCGTGGTGGCAGGTACCTGTAATCCCAGCTACTCGGGAGGCTGAGGCAGGAGAATTGCTTGAACCCAGGAAGCAGAGGTTGCAGTGAGCCGAGATCACTCCACTGCACTGCAGCCTGGGCGACAAAGTGAGCCTCTGTCTCAAAACAAACAAACAAACAAACAAACAAACAAAAAATGTGTTTTGAGAAATAGTGAATGACAGGGGAAATGCTTTTATACAATGGTAAGTGAAAACAATGCAAAACAGTAAACTGCATCTTATATTATCAACTTTGTGAAAAGAAAAATTACCCATACATATGAGTATAGCAAAATAATAAAACAACAACAACAACAACAACAACAACAAAACACTGGCCGGAAATATAATAAAATGTAAACAGAGGTTATTTTTGGGTGATGGGATTATAGGTGGTTTTTATTATCCTTTTAATACTTTCCCATATCTTATAAATGTTCCAGTATGAGTACATCTAATTTTTCTAATTAGAAAAATATTTTAAAATTGTATTCATTTGTTATAATGAGCCTGTTTGGCTTTGTAATTAAAAATTTTTAATTAAGAAAAAAGTGAAGTAAAAAGAAAAAGCCATCATGCAACCAGTATTTATGGCACACGTCCCGTGTCGGGTGTAACGCTTGGTTCTGGGGGAACACTGAGGAAGCAGTGAGAAACATGGACGGTGCTGGTGACTTCATGGACTTATCTTGTTGGCGAGGCAGAGGGGTAAACAAAAAACACGTCAGTGTGGTCAGCCCATTCTGAGCCCTTCCATGCACATCTCCCAGGGTTCTGGCAGGATCCTGAGTCCACCAGAACCTCTGTGGGTGGCCGCCCTGGTGCCTGCAAGCTGAGCCTCACGTGACCACAGAACAACCAAAGCCTGGGGTGGGGGTTTGGGGTGAACACGCCCGTGTAACTTCTGTGTGTTTCGATGATGCATGCCGGGGAAAATGTTTGTTAAACATATTACCCTTTAATAAACTATAACTTAAAAGGCAATGGCAGGTTCTAAGTAATCAATACGACATTGTAATAATTTCAAGCAAACAGAGATTTATATTCCGTGCACCTTGGACAGCAATTACTTTATTCTTCTAATATACTTGTGAGTGCTGCTTTATTTTCACTTAAACCAATTTGCTTTATTGACCAAATCAAGTCCTGTGGCCATAATATCAACCCTTCTCCCGTCCTTTAACTCAGCAAATCCAGTTCCCATCAATAATTATGACAAGGGTGGTGATTTCTTTCCCCAAAGCCAAGGCAGCATGGACGAGATCTGTCTAGAGGTACCACTTTCCCATTCTCCCTTCTCCAGGCAGGAGAGAAACGGGCAGGGGGCTTGTCCATGCAATGAGGTCAAGGGTCAGAAAACAAATCCCAAAGCGTCAAAACGTGAGGACATGGAGGAAGGGAACCAGAAAGGAAGGGAGGGAGGAGTGCAGGAGAAAGAAAGGAGGCTGGAAGAAGGGCGTAAAATCTGGGCCACGTACAGCTGGAGCCTCGAGGAAGGTCACTCTGTCCTGCCCAGTGCAGCCCCCACATCCTTTTTTTGGCAAGAGCCAGTGTGCAGAGAGAGCCTGCAACCTCCAGTTCTCCAGGTCGATGCGCCCAGGGCAGGTTGTAAGCAACTCGCTGGGACGCGCCATTAGCTAAAGACCAACGACCTCTTCCCTCCTCGTGGTGGTGCAGCAACTTTGTGCAACTAATCAACTAATTCATTCAGCTTCAGAGAGGAAGGTCAAAGCCTCTATGATTTAGTCAATTAATCAGGGGCCAGAGTTTCACTTGGTGTTCAGGTCTTGGCAATAGTTTTCTTGACCTTTTTTTTTGACTATGTAACTATCCCTCAGAAGCCTTTAACTTACTGCATTTTTCACCCTCAACTGGCCCACATGTTTCCACTTGTACTCTAGAAGGGCCAGCAATTAGGCCCGTGCGTCCAGGTCGTTGTCCCTGAGACACAGAGGTGGGCGGTTTTGGGGGTGAATCTAGCTGTCGTGCAAAGAGGAAGGTGCACAACATTTCCTGCACCAGTTACCCACGTCCTTGGAAAGTGTAGATGTCTATTGAACTTACAGCCAGGGAGCTGAGCTGGGGCCTGGAGGCAGGACTGCTACCCTCTCAGCTTCTGTTCTCCAGAGCGAGAGCTGCTTTCCTGGGTGGGGGGTGGCAGGATTTCAGAAACTCAGCCAGGAGCTCATGGAGAGACTCCAGGTTAGGGTTCTCTCCTGGTAAAATCTGGTTCCCCAAATGAGCTCACCCTGACTAAGCCCTGCCTGTATTCCAGTTCTAATGCTGGGCCCCAGCCTGGGTCCCCAGGGCTGGAATTCCTATGTGTCTTCCATCCATCCATCCATCCATCCATCCATCCATCCATCCATCCATTTCTCCATTCATTCATGCATTTAATTAATTATTAATTGAGTCCCACTTATACACCAGCACTGTCCCCATTACCAGGTACACAATCATGAACCAGGCACTGTTCTTGGAGTGGGGTCAGATCATGTCAACAGAATCACAGCACACAGAGAAGTATGTACAACATTGGGCGTGTACGGGGTTCAGAGGAAGCCCAGGGCAGGGCACGACTAACGTCCTAGAAGGTAAGGCTTCCTGGAGGAGGCAGCATCCTAGCTGGGCTCTGAAGGAGGAACAGAAGTCTGCAAGGTGATCCATGCAATAGTAAGAGATGGCCCAGCAGAGGGCGCTGCTTGATCCCTTGCCTGAACCTCAACTCAGGCCAACCTTCCACCTGAACAGCTAGTTCTATGACTCATGAGATGCCTATCAGGCAGTTCTCATGCTGTCTCTGCAGGCACCTTCCACGCTGACCCTGCCATCTGGCTCTGCCTTCCTATGTCTGCCCTCGTCATTCCTGGCCAGAATTTCTGTGAGACCTTGGAGGTGGGCAGACTCCACCATGCATGTGTGATGTGGCCAATTCTGTGAGAGAACAATAGCATCCTAAGTGGAGTTCTTTTGACACTGTTCCAGTTTGCACAGGAAACACAGAGGAACCAGGCTCCATGTGCTGTGCAATGCACAACTCTAGGAGGCGCCATTCCCACAAACTTCAGCGTGTCCCCTGGAATGGTTCACTGCAATGGCCCCAAGAGGAATATTCTTCACTCGTACAAAGAAATATGCTACGTGCTTTCTCTTGAAACACATGGCCCACTTGTACTATCTTTCATTTCCCACTTTTGGAAGAAAACTGGGTAGAGGGAAATATTTCTTTAAGAAAAACCACTGTGCAGACACCATAAGAAATGGCCACTGCTCTTCAGCCTGAGCACTGGGGAGATAGCCTGAGAGGGTGTGGCCTGGGAAGCCAGATGGCCCATGTCCTCTCCCCCAAGGCCGTGGCTGTCCATCAGTCCTGCCTGTTGCAGCCATGTGGGGATTTAGGGCCAGGAGGCCAGCTCTTCTGATTCTTTAAGAAAAGTCATACATCTGGGTTTGTGTGTGAAACTCCCAGATTTCTATATGTGGGTGCAAATATGTATAAAACACTGGAGGGCCCGAGGGCTCTGTGCTTGCAACCCTGGCCCTGGAGGGTGCAGGCTGTTTGCATCTGGAGGCTGTGATCTCCGAGGGGAACTCTGAACCATGGGGAGGAGGAAAGGGGAAGGAAAGCAGGCTGGGATCCCTCTAGCCAGGACATGCTAGAAGGTGCTAGTAGTTCAGTGCTTGGGTACATTTTCAGGAAGTTCAAATGACTGGAAGCCAGGAAATTCCGTGCTCCTCCAGTGTCACAGTAGAAAGGTGGGTTCACCCACACTGATAGCTTCATGCTGCCTGGTCTAAGCATGGCCTGGGGCAGGGCCACCAATGGAGAGGCAGCTGGTCAGCTGGTTACATGCCCTACCTCTTTAAGAAACCCCACTCCTACATCATAACGAGACAGACTCAGTTTGTTGGGGTCTGAGGTCTATATAGTTCTTTTTTTTTTTTTGAGAGACAGGGTCTTGGTCTTGATCTGTCATCCAGGCTGGAGTGCAGCAGTGTGATCATGGCTCACTGCAGCCTCAACGTCCTAAGCCCAAGAATTTTCCTGCCTCAGCCTCCTTAGTAGCTGGGACTACAAGCACTTGTCATCACACCTGGCTAATTGTATTTATTTTTAGTAGAGACAAAGTCTCCTATGTTACCTAGGCTGGTCTCAAAACTCCTGGGCTCAAGTGATACCCCTGTTTTGGCCTTCCACAGTGTTGGGATTACACTGCACCCAGCCTGGGTATTTTTTTTTAAATGAAAAGAATACATAACTCTTTATGTATTCAGTTGCAGGGGCCTGGAGACAGCCTGTGACATGGCCTGCTGATGTCTGCTTGCACTGACTCACCAGAGCCAATTATACATCTTTCCTCTCAACTTTGCACTCAATGACATCATGCTGGTAGCCTGAGAATTGGCCATGGTGGGAGTACTCACACTATGGAGATGAGCACTGTCACAGATCAGGTTTTTCCCCCCAGAGAGCTGGTTGTTCAATATTTACCAGCACACCACTGCACGTGCAAACGAGGGCCCTAAGCTTGAGCATCATTAGCTCCGCGGTAAACTTGCCTCTGATCATAACACATTTATCAGGCAGGGGCCCATGAAGAACAGAGCAGAGAAAAACCTAGAGCCATGAGGTCAGACGGGAGGAAAGACTGTTTTCTGAAGTGGAGGAAGAGGTTTTCCCTTCTCAGTTCGAACTGGGAATGAAAAAGATTTTAAAAAGTCTTTTTTGCTATCCCCAAAAGGCGAGACTGAACCTGGAGTTTCCCTTTGAAAAGTGCATGGTTTGGGGGCATTTGCTGAATAAAATCATCCCAAATTAAAATCTCATTTCCTTCCAGGGGCTAGAGAGTGTGTCTGTTTGTCTGGGGCTAAAGGACCTACATTCATTTTAAGGGAAGAGATTCATCAGTGAGGACGGGCTGAGAAGCTTCTAGGGAAGATCCTACCCCAGCTCCTGTATGCTGATGCCCTTCAGCAGAGAGGCCTTGAGGACCAGTGTCCCCAGGGTCTGGCAGCCTCGTGGGCTCAGCCCCGCCCCATTCCAGCTGGTTCAGCCTGAGATTCAGCGCCGGTGTGCACAGACGCCTTTTGGAAAAGGGCTGTTAGGACCTTGACAGCCAGGGCTGTGTTGCTGCTGTTGCTCGGGCAGGGGCCTCTGTCCTGCCCACTCTGAAGCTGGTGGGGCTGCACACAGCTGCTGGCTGCTCCCGGGGGCTCAAAGCGTCCTTCATGGTGTGGGGGAGGCCACTTTGCCCACTGCCTGGAGCAGGGCTGTGTTTGCTTGGGCCGGCTGCCGACTCGCAAAGGATCACAGGAAAGGTGTCTTTTCCAAAGACAGCCCTGATGCCCTGTCCACTCAATCATGCTTCACCCCATAAACCGTGGGGCAATGCGTCCCTCCTGATTAGGCCACATGCCTGCATGCTCCGAATGCTGCATTTGTCAGCTGTTGGGGAGGAGGCGCCCGCTGCAGCCCGCAGCTGCGGATGAATGTCAGCCCCTGCCTGCTCAGCAGCTGCTACCTGACTGGACGGGGAGCCTCTGCCTAAGCCAAGGGCTGCCTGGCCATGCTTGGTCCAGGACGCTCCTTGGAGCAGGTGATGTCTTGAGATGGCAGAGGGACGAGGAAGATGTGGGCAGGTAGAGGGGGACGAGAGAGCACTGGGGGTAGGAGCCACCAGAGTCGATACCTGGGGTCAGTGAGACCCTGGCTAGCTGGGATCCCCGGGAGTAGCTCAGGGGAGTCTTTAGAGGGTCAGGGCTTCAGGTTACAGGCATTGGGGCAGCACTCGGCAGGTGGAGCAGAGGGAAGGCCTTGGTCGGATCTGCTATTTAGAATGAGCATCGCATCTGCGGTCCAGAAAGCCCTGCACCCACACCTCCGCCCAGTGCACCGGGGAGGCAGCCCTTCACACACTCACTGGACCCAGGGGCTGCTGTCCCAGCCCTGTCACTGCCCCCAGCAGCCCTGCCCAGTCCTACTTTTGTTCCAGAACAGGGAACCCTAGGCTAGAGCCCCTCTCAAGGCCTGCCCAGCTCCAGTAAAACCAGATCCAAATTCTGGGATCTCCAGCTGCCTGTTTAAGGACACCTGATGGTCACAGAATTTGGACTAGGATGCAGAGAAACTGAACCCACAGCAAAGGGCAGGCTCCAGCAGCAGGGTCGCAGAGTGAACCCAGGGGCAGGTGCCTCCTCCCCGTCCTTTGATTTTGCCACAAAGCCCCTCCTTGCCGGGCTCACCCTGAAAGTGCTGAGTCAGTTGCAGTTACTTTTTAATGAAAGTGCAGAGCAATTTATTTTGCATGAGAATCTCCAACTATCTGCCCCTCTGGGAGCCAGACTCCAAGGGGTGGGGAAAGGAGCTACGGGGTTTTATGAGCCCTGTCACTTAATACACACGATGACGGGGGCTGGAGTTTCACCTCTGGGGGCTGCCAGGGATGCTTGGCCCACTCTGCCTTTGTCAGCGTTTAGTTTAATGCCACGAGGAGGTTGTTACAGCCCAAGTCTATAAATAAAGGATTTACAATTAAGGTTATTAGCATCAGGTGGAACCTAAACTTGGCAACCTTGCATTTCATGCACAGAAATAATCGTGTAGTGCATTTTGTTCTGATTTAAACAACAGCAGCAAAAAGACCAGAGCTCGCCCACTGTGGGCTGCCCTTGCTAAAACGTTTTCACACCTGTGGCAGCGCCCCAGGCTCCTGTGGGGTAGAAGTCTCTTTGAAGGTGCCTGTGGGTCTCAAAGTACAGGGACCGGCTGGGGCATCACCTCCTGGGGTCATAGGCTGTATCCCAGGGTGGTGGCCACAGGGAGGGGACAATACTAGGCGGCTGTCTATCAAACCCGCCAGGTGAGGTTCAGGAGGTGTGGTCTTCAGCCAAGTCCCCTGTGTTTGCGTCAGTGACATATTCCAAGGTCTTCTCCAGCTCGCAAGGGGCCACTCATTTCCGGTCCTGCACCCAAGAAAGTGCTGAGGTTTCTCGGGCACAGAAACTGCACTGAGAAATCGCAGCTTTGCCCATCTCTAGCATGTGACTGGGCCATACGCGCAGCCTGGATGTCCCAGAGCCCCTCCGAGTTTTACTTTAGGGCCATGTCACAGGGCAGGTCCTGAGCCCACATACTCTGTCTGACGTAAAGATGGAGCCTGACCCTGCACACCAGCACGCTTTCTTTAGGAAAAGACCTGGGGGTGGAGGCAGGTGGCACTCGCTGGGGACTGCAGCTTCCCCAGCTCAAGGAAGAGCTTCCAACCCTCAGCAGGCATTGTCCCAGAGGGCCGGGGGCCCTGCCGGGGGTGCCTGACTTCAGAAGACACATGCTGGCCAATCAGAGCCCTTTGTCACCAGAGTCATTCGTTCATTCATTCATTGAAATTCACTGAGTTCCTCTCTTGGACTCAGCTCTCACCCCTGGCATGGACCTACTGGCCTTGCTGCCTCAATGGCCTGTGGGTGGCTGGCCCAGGGTGGGGTGGACAGCTTGTGGTGTCCACATCTCAGCCATCTCCCTTGACTCTCCTTTTTTGGATGAGAACTTCCCTCTCCCCTCCCCTCCTCTCTCCTTCACTCCCTTCCCCTCTTCTTCCCTTCCCTCTACCCTCCGCTTTCTTTCCTTCTTTCTGAATCTTTTTCAAAACCCGAGACAGAGTCATCTGTACCGGGCAAAAGGCAAACCCACTTCCTCTGGCCCCGAGGCAACCTCAGGGACAAGCCATAAACCTCACTTGCGCTGGCCTTTCTCTAAAGTTGAGGACTGCTAGTGGAACCCCAAACCAGCCCAGCAGCAGCCCCCCAGGCCCCAACTCTGCCCTCTGTGGTCTTAGGAAGGAGTGAGGAGCCCCTACTGTGGCCTCAGCTCCCCTCTGCCCGAGTGTCCAATGCTGTGACCCTGGGCAGCTGCTGGCCTTCTGCAGCCAAAGCCCGTGCCGCCGAAGACATGCCGGACAAAGACAGAGGGCATGGGCTGGCCAGGGAGGTGGGGAGCAGGTAGTGCCACCCCACAGGGCTGGGCCTCAGCTGCCTAGGAGGGTGAGGACTGCCACTTGTTTAAGGGGAAGCAGATCTTTCGTGAAACGTGACACAAATTCATTTGGACAAATAATACTCCATCCACAGCGGCTTCTCCTCCCCGGGTCTGCGGCAAGCTCTCCCCGTGTGGTGCTGGGGTGTCAGGAAGATTTAATTCCTTCCTTTCTAGAATGGATGCTTGGAGGGGGAATGTTGATGCAAACTAAAAATAGCCCCGCGGCCCCCAGCCTCGGCCCCCAGCCAGCCTGGGCTCTGCTGAACGCTATGATGTTTCTCACGGAAAGGAAAGACTAATGGATTTCTTCCTTCAGGCAATTAAAAAGTGATTTGTCACACACCAAGATGTATGGCTTCGTATTGGCAGATATGAGGCTGCCAGGGGCGGGGCGGGCAGGGTGACCGGTGATGGGAGGGGCCTCAGGAGCCCCAGGAGCCCCCAGGGGAGCCAGGCTGGGCAAGGGCAGGGTTCAGGGTCAGGAGAAGGCTCCAGGTACAGTAGATGAGGCTTGACCATGCGACATCCGGAAGGGCCCTGCTCCTGGCTTCAAGCAAACAAGTCTGGACGTTTTCTCTTTTTTTCTTTTCTTTTCTTTTCTTTTTTTTTTTTGAGACAAGATCTCGTTCTGTCATCCAGGCTCGAGTGCAGTGGTGCGATTATGGCTCACTGCAGTCTCTGCCTCCCAGGGTTCAAGTGATTCTCCTGCCTCAGCCTCCAGAGTAGCTGGAATTACAAGCATGCACCACCATGCCCAGCTAATTTTTATATTTTTAGTAGAGACAGGGTTTCACCATGTTGGCCAGGCTGGTCTCAAACTCCTGACCTCAAGTAATCTGCCCACCTCGACTTTCCAAAGTGATGGGATTACAGGCGTGAGCCACCGCACCTGGCCAACGTTTTCTAATGTCTAGTCCAGCTGGAGAAGTCCAGGAGGCCCAGACCCGAACTGTCCACACCCCCAGCCTCTCTGACACACTCAGTAGGGAGAGAATGTGACTCCATGCTTCCTGTGGCAGGGACACCTCACCTCTTCCTCCCTTTGGAGTAGCCCTTGGTACCTCTTGGCAGTTCCTTCTTTGGGGAGAAAGCTATTGGAGGTCAAGAGTAAGGACCTGGCCGGGCGCGGTGGCTCAAGCCTGTAATCCCAGCACTTTGGGAGGCCGAGACGGGCGGATCACGAGGTCAGGAGATCGAGACCATCCTGGCTAACACGGTGAAACCCCGTCTCTACTAAAAAAAAAATACAAAAAACTAGCCGGGCGAGGTGGCGGGCACCTGTAGTCCCAGCTACTCGGGAGGCTGAGGCGGGAGAATGGCGTGAACCCGGGAGGCGGAGCTTGCAGTGAGCTGAGATCCGGCCACTGCACTCCAGCCTGGGCCACAGAGCGAGACTCCGTCTCAAAAAAAAAAAAAAAAAACAAAACAAAACAAAGAGTAAGGACCTAGTCCTTCTCCGGCCCCAGCTGCTTGGTGCCAGGAGGGTCTCTCCTGATTCCTTAGTTTGAGGGCAGTGTAGGTAACCCCAGCTCACCTCCCTGTCTTCTGTTAGCTGCCTGCAGAGGGCACAGCCGGCCTGTGCCCTACCTCAGTGGAGCCTGGAGTAGAGCCCGGAAGGGAAGAGCCTGCCCCTGGAGGGAGGCTCGGGACCCATCTGGTACCTGCAGCAAGGGAGGGGTGCCCCGACTGACCGGGGGCGCTGAAGGTAGACTCCTGGGCACATCCCCACTGCTGCCCAGCACCCAGGCACCACAGCACTGGAGGAATTAACCTAGGAGTTCACCTCCAGCTGCCTTACTCTTGTTTCTCTCAGTAGGTTCAGAACTCAGGCAGGGAAAACCAGGTACTAGTTACTGGGACCCTCAACTCCCACCTGGGCCTCCCCTCTCTCTCGTTCCAGATGAAATCCCATCCTTCCCAAAGAGCCGCCACCTGCGCTGCTCCAATGAGTCTTCTGTCCCGAACTCTTTGGGGCCCCTGGGTCCATTCCACCCTTTGACATTCCCCATGTGTGGCCCTGCCGGCCTGTTTCTCTTTCTGTCCTTCCTTCCCTTTTTTTCTTCCTCCTCCAGCATGGATTAATCTCCCTCCATCCATCCACTCATTCATTCTTCTATCAGTGATTGGGCACCCATCGTAAACAGTCACCACCAGGCTGCTGGGGAGGCAGGTCCTGCTTTCAACTTCAGGGAGAAGAGGGAGGTTGCCAAGCCCTACACTTTTTGTAAGTTTCAATACCTGACTGGTAAATACCTGTGGCCTAAGTGATGGATTAAAGAAAGAAGCTGAACTCTGGGGGCCGAAATGGGAGGATTGATTGAGCCCAGGAGTTCAAGACCAACCTGGGCAACATGGTGAGAGCCCCGTCCCTAAAAAATAAAATAAAATAAAAATTAGCTGGGCATAGGGGTGCGTGCCTGTAGTCCCAGATACTTGGGAGGCTGAAGTGGGAGGATCACTTGAGCCCAGGAGGCTGCAGTGTGCTGTGACTGCACCACTGCACTCCAGTCTGGGCAACAGAGTGAAATCTGTCTCTAAAAAAAATAGAAAGAAAGAAATGAAAGAAGCTGAGAAGATGGCCACCTCGAACGGGGAGTGGCAGTCCTGACTCGGGGGCACTAATGTGCAAGAATGTCCCCTCCACCAAGAATCCGAAGGTCACATAGGAAGGACTGGCCAGATGGAGATGCCCCAAGGGCTGCAGCTTAGGGCTCAGGTGGGCCCAGGAGCCTCCAGGTACCGCCGGAGTCACCTGCCTCCTTTCCCGTCACTCATCTCCCGCCCCTGCCCCTTCCTCTCTGCCTTTCTTCCATTGCTTTCATTTTCTTCATGGTGTTGAACATCTAAAGGACTAGCATGGTGTGAAGCCTCAAGAACGCCAGCAGTTTGGGGCATTTTGTAGGTGGGTTAGAAAAAAATTCTCATCTGTTCAAAAGCCAACATTCAGCCCAAAGGTTCTGTGGTCGCCCCAGATGGACACCCAGAGAAGTGGAACAGGACCACCTGACCAGCTCACAGGGCGACCTGCCCGGTCATAGTCCTCTGAAGTCTCAGCCGCTCCACGGACCACAGGCATGGCATGGAAGGGCTGTTTATTCAGCCATGCTGCTCTCGGAAGCTCTATGCTTCTGGAGGTAGCTCAACTTCAAAACTTTCAGTAACAAAGAGGTAGAGGGAGGGGCTGGGAATGGACCTGGTGAGAGGGAGGCTCCTCTCCTCCGGGTCCCCCAGCCTAGGGGATCCGGGCACACTTCTCTCAGGCCTGCTTCTGGTCTGAGACCTGCGGTGGGCCAGAATCGATCTCCTTCCTGGACCTGGGGTTCCTCTCCTGGAGTCCGGGGAACGAGGTGCTCAGGAGTCCCCTCTGCAGGTTTTTTGAGTAAGGATGGTGGTTGACAGTGAGGGCCCACCTTGCCTGGCAAAGCACTCAGTGGGTCTGCATGCATTCGCTCATGGAACCCCCAGCGTGTCTGTGAGGTGGTGCCATGATGACTCAGCCCGTTTTCCAGGTGAAGAGTGTGAGGCATGGAGAGGTGAGAACATCACAGACTCTGAGACCACCGTGGAGGCACAGTGACAACAAGGCAGGAAAAGTGACTCTTAGGTCACTCTTTGCTCTCACCAGGACTTCATTATTCCCACCTTCCCTCCTTCCCTCCCTCCCTCCCATCCATGCTTCCATCTTAACATTTATTGAGCATATTATGAGGTTCCTGGCCTGGCGCGGTGGCTCACGCCTGTAATCCCAGCATTTTGGGAGGCTGGGGCTGGCGGATCACCTGAGGTCAGGAGTTTGAGACCAGCCTGGTCAACATGGTGAAACCCCGTTTCTACTAAAACTACAAAAAATTGCCAGGCATGGTGGCAGGTGCCTGTAATCCCAGCTACTTGGGAGGCTGAGGCAGGAAAATTGCTTGAACCTGGAAGGTGGAGGTTGCAGTGAGCTGACATTGCACCATTGCACGCCAGCCTGGGCGACAAGAGCGAGACTCAGTCTCAAAAAAAAAAAAAAAAAAAAGGTCACAGTGCTGGACATACTTTAGTTAAAAAAAA
This sequence comes from Theropithecus gelada, assembly GCF_003255815.1. Taxonomy (NCBI): domain Eukaryota; kingdom Metazoa; phylum Chordata; class Mammalia; order Primates; family Cercopithecidae; genus Theropithecus; species Theropithecus gelada. The sequence continues at coordinate 36,245,709 of NC_037668.1, read as the reverse complement.
AACAAAAACAAAAACCAAAAAAAACCCCACATTCTGATCTATGGCTATGGAGCTGACGTTTGGGAGGGAAATATGATAATAATAACGATGCACATGTGATGAGTCCCTACTGTGTGCTCCATATGCAGCTTCAAAGTGGCAGAGACTTAGATAGGCCCAAGTTTGAGTCTTGGTTTTGCCACCTAACTGCTGTGCAGCCTCGGGCAGCTTCCTTAACTTCTCAGACCCTCCCTCATCTATAACCCACCGCCAGGGCCGCTGGGAGGATACCTGGGTTACAGTGGACAGCGACATTTGTGAGGCTCCCTGGAGTGGCTTGATTTCCATAAATCACCGAAACAAATGCATGGCCCCAGCTGCTAGGGACCGGCCAGAGCGCCGCTCTGCCTCGAATCAATAGACTTAATATTTAATAATAATCTGCTGAAAGGCACTTTGGTCAGCTCAATGCATCAGTGCCACACTAATAACAAATTACTTCTTAAATTATTAGCCTCGGTTCCTTTCATGAAGCTCTGGTTAAGTTTGTATTGAGGAGGGAGGAGGACGATCTGGGGCCAGCTGTAGCCTGAGGCCAAGGTGGCTGTGCACAGGCTGTGCCCACACACATTTGCATCCTTCTGTGCGGGTGGCAGCCACAGGTGGGCACAGGGAGCTGGGCAGGGTGCCAAGGCACCAGAAAAGGGAGGGTAGCAAGGGCTGTGGGTGGAACTGATAAGCCCCCTGGGTGCAGGGAAGTCCACCTCTGCTGGGCCCCAGAGAGACCCCACTCAGCTCCTGGTGTGTGGCAGGGGAGCATGCTAGGCACAGGCAGCAGATGCCCCTCCAAGAATGCCCACCTGTGCAGGAAGCTTCTTATCAAGCCTTTTCTGGATATGTTGCCAGCATGTGGCCTCCCAGGACAGCCTCACTTCTGGGTTACGCTTTATCCTGGTCATGGTCACCATTGGTCGTCAAACACCTACTATGTGCTGGGCTTTCCATTACACCATTTCCATTAAAAACCCAACCACATCTTTAGGAGGGAGCGACTGCTTTGCCCCATTTTACAGATAGAGATGTTGAGGTTCCTTGTCTGAAGTCAAGAGCTTGTACCCAGCAGATCTGGGAGCTACATCCAGGCCAGTGGGGCCCATACGTGAATGTTTTTAACCTGTAGACAGCGGAAGGATCACAGAGGAGCAGGGAACGTGGACTCGGGGCCTGCGTGCACGGCGCAAATCCTAGATCTTTCACTTCCATGTGGTGTGAGCTCAGGTTAAGTTACTTAGGCTTTCTGTGCCTCAAGTTCCTCATCTGTGACAATAATGGTTCCTACCTCGAAGGGTTCTGTCTGGGCTCAGAGAGCAGGTACTGTCTGCACGGGGTCAGTGCAAGGCCAGGAGGATGTGTCATGACTGTGTCCAGATTCCCACATGGTGTGCGCCGAGAGGACAGACAGCCCCAGCTCACACAAGAGGAGAGATGCAGAGCCAGCCCAGCCATGCAGAGAAGCAGGTGGAGGCATGTCCAATGTTACAGGGACCTTGAGCAAGCCCGCCCCATGCCCAACTCTGCTGCACTCCTCCCTGCCATGAGCCCCTGAGAGCTGGTTCCTCAGCTTACGCTGCCTCTGGTCCTCTTGACCCCAAGAGCTATCCTGGACTTCTGTAGGCTGTTCTGACCTTTCTATGAGCTTTATGGAGGCCCCCTTCATTCTGTATCTACAACAGACCCGTGGGATGGGCAGGGCTTGGCAGAAACTCCTGGTTAGTTGCTAGGAAGCAGAGGCTGCAAGCAGTGCGCTGAATTCCCTGGGTGTCACGACTAGTTACTGGCATGACTAGTTACTGGTACCAACCCTGTGCTAGAGTTTCCACCCTACACAGGGGAACAGAAGGCATGGAACACATTCTGACAGACATTGTCAGCTGCTGCAGGGTGGAGCACGGCACAATTATTCTTCATTCACTCACTCACTTCATTCATTCATTCATTTACATTTGATCTTAGCCAAAAGGCCAAGAAACAGCTCATTCATTCAATAGCTATGTGGTTTTCTAATTCAAATTCTGCCTTTCTCACTGACTTGGTGCAAGTTGCCTGGCCTCGGTATTCCCATCTGTCAATAGGGCATGCTACCATCCTTCCCAGGACCAGCCACTGTGAGGGCACATCCCCCAGGCCTCATTTGAAAGCTCCTCACCAAGACCAGTGCAGATGCTGACAGCAAAAGTTAGATACCAGCCTGACTCAGAGCTGAGGAACCCAGGCTCCTGGAAAGGAGGCCAGATCTCCGGGGCCCTCTAGGAGATCCCTAGTTGTATTTATCTTTAGAAAGAATTTTTATTTTTTTTAAAAAAACCAAAATATTAGCTGTGGTTATCTTTGAGTGCCAGGCCTTGAAGCTCTTTTAATTTAAAATTATTCCTGTCTATTCTGAAGGTTCTAAGTTTTCATCAATGAACATGGATTGCTAGTGTCATCACAAAGCTAAGGAAGGCAGTGAAACACTAACTCCCCCAGGCCTTTTTCCTTGAGGGCTAAGCCCTGCGTCTTGACTTCTGTTGCTTTTTTTTCATTACCAACAAGGAAAAAGAAATGTGTGGAAAAGCTCAGGAAAAAGATCAATCTGCTCTCGTCAATCTAAAGAGAGCAAGCTCTTTCTTCCCAAGGCAGCGATGGTGTGGGGAGACAGACGAGCCACAGGGACCCTTGTCTGGGCTGTGGGATTCTTGGTCCCACTGGTGTGGCAGTGGCCATGGGCTTCCTAACCCCAGGGCTCCGTCCCTAGTGGCTCAGGCTCCCTTTCTAGGCTCCTGCCAGCTGCACCCTCCAAACCTTCCCCAGCTGCTCGGAGCCATCTCTAGAGCATCGGTGCTGCTGTTTGTCCCAATGTCTGGCAGGTTTCAGAAAGAGAAGGGATTGGGGTGGAGGCTGGGAGAGAACAGACAGGCACAGGCTGAATTTGTGAGGTCTCAGAACCACAGCCACTCATGGGGGCTCCCAAGTGAAGAGCCCTTTCCCCATAACTGGTTGGGGGCGTGAACCTAGACCTGGACTTTCAGCTCCCTGTCTCCAGGTAGAGACAGCTTCTAGTGACTTCCAAGAGGAGGTGCCTGGGCTGTGCCCGATGAGCATTCTGGCCTCTTATGTTCAAGACACAGGGCCCCAGGTCAGCTGCGCTGTGTTTCCCTGCTACCTCCCTGGCCCTGCCCCATCCAGCGCTTCTGCAGGGCCAGGCCCCAGGCTCTGTGCTATACTCTTGCCTCTGGTCTCAGCTCCCTTTCGGCCTGCCTGTCTCAGGAGCGAGTTGAGACGTCTCAAAGTCCCAAGCTGCCTGTATTTTGAGGCCAGAGGTTGACCTGGCGCTGCTTGTCTTCCAGCTTTCTCTTTCCAGCCCAGAGATGACTCTCCAGGGGTGGACTGTCTGGGAGATGATGGCTGTAGGAGGCTGGGACCAGCATGATGTCATGGTGAAGAGCTTGTGGGGATTCAGATCCTCGTCTGTCACTCAGTGGCAGGTTAGGTCACCTTCCGGAGCCTTAGTTTCCTTCTCTGGAAACAGTCATTCCTTCACGGGGTTAGGGTGTGAGTCAAACAAGATCATCAGATATAAAGCTCCCCACGGTGGCTACAGTCAGTGGTGGCTTTGAGTTTCTCAGGATGCACAGTCAGGCAGGCCTGGGTGCCTCACTCCTCGCAGGGGAGAGGAGCAGCTGCTGGCCCGGGCAGGAAGAGGCAGGCCTGCAGGCCCTGGTGACAGCCGTGGGGGTGGACAGACCTTCTCAGCACTCAAAGTGCCTGTTGGAAAGGCTGTTTTCTTGGAAACACAGGCCCCAGCAGCTGGGCAAGGAAGAAGGTAGCTTAATGCCCAGAGATGCAAATAGAGTGAACTCTTCAGACACCGCTCCTGGGGGTGGCCAGCCCTGGCTGGAGGGCTGGTCACCCAGCCCCATCTGCTAACAGAGAGCCAGGGACTCCTCATGTCAGCCTGGCCCTCTGGGCTGGCCCTGGCCTGGCCTTGGAGGCCCTGAGGGTGTCCAGAGGGCTCACTGCCAGAACCCAGGCTGGTGTTCTCCAAGTGAGCAGCTGGCCTCGCCCCTCGGCCAGGCCAGGAGGAACATGCCCTTCTCTGCCATGAATCGCCACACACTCATGCTTTGTCCCGCCTTTGTCCCTAACCCTCGGATTTCTGTCCAGGACTCCTCTGCCTTCCAGTGGCTCTTACTGCTTCATTCTGAACCCCCACGAGGCCAGCTCACAGCTGTGGTCTGTGTGCAGTATCCACGGCCTGGACAGACCTCAGGGATCCAGACCTCGGCCTCTTCTACTGCAGGGGAGGCCCATGGCTGGCCTCTGTACAGTTCATGCAGACTGTGGGGTCGCGGGCAGGGGTGTGCAGTGGCCACGGGCTTAGGAAGGAGAAGCAGAGGTGGGCCTGGGGCTTTGGTGCAGTAGGGGTGGAGTGGGGCGGGGCTCAGGGACATGTAGTAGGTTCAGACTGGAACTCCAGCCTCCAGAGCCCCTGGAGCCCCTGGGACAGGGCAAGCGGGGTGGGGAAGGGCCATCTCTCTTTCTTCTCAGCCCTGGAAACCCCTTCCCTGTGCTTCTGTCCTGCTTGTCCTTCTCCTTCAGTTTGCAGTGACCATGTCTCCTCCCTGGGAAGCCTTCCCCTAGGCATCCTGCCTTTCTTTAAAATGTTGATAGAGTGTTTATCATGGATTTTTTTGCATTCATCTTGATTTTCAAAAATATTCTATTAAAATATATTATTTGGCTTAACGATTTTTTTGGTACCACCTTGAATTAGTACCCCATGCCAGTGCCTCACCCTGGTCCTGGCCCTGCCAGGCTTCCCAGGTCTGGGTGGGCGCTCCCACAGGCCCTGGGTCCGTGGGATCAGGGGACCCACACTGTCTTGCCTGCCTCCCTCTTCGGACCGTGAGCAGCTGCCCGCCGGGCCCTGGTGGATGCTGGTGGAGGGAGTGCCCACTGGTCAGGGCTGCCCACCCTTGGCTGTGACCTGAGATGGAGGAGCAGGGTGGGGGGCGGTTTCACAGATATTCAGATGAGGATGAAATCACCCCGTATCTCTTGATACCTGCAATCACCTTCCCAGCTGGGATTGTTCTGGCGAAAATGAGCCTCGCTCTCCTCCCCGGAGCTGGCCTGATGATGCTCAGAGCCGTTATGAAGAAAACCATCAACCCGGCAACTCTCCAATTCTGTGAGCCTCTGCCTGAGGCCACATTGATAATAATATTATCGAAGAGATTTGCATATAAAGAAATTGTTCCCTTGATTTAAAAAAAACAACACGAGAACATCAATAGCATATCATCCTGTGGATGTGGAGAGGGGGCAGCCTGAGCCTTTGCAGAAGGTTCCAGAGTCAGGGCTGGAGCTGGGATGGATGAGGGGGCTTGTCCTCTGCCTGCCGTGGGCCAGAGGCTCTAATGGTGTGTGTGTGGGGGGTGATTTGGGGACCTGAGGACCACCGTGCTGCTCCCACCCTGTTGCAGGGCAGCCTGGAGAAAGGTGGGTGCTGGGGGCTGTCTGGGATACACATTTCATGGAAAAGGAAAATGGTAGAGCACAGCAACTCCTGGAGCCACAGCCAGCCCTGGCCAGCCCCCTGGAGAGAGGACGCAAGTCTCATGCAGTGCAACAGGGGCCAATGTGGGGGCAGGTGGAGTTTGGGTGTTACATTGCATTTCTCAAGGGCAGGTCTGCAGCCCTTGATTTCTGTACTACAGGGTGCAGGGCTTACTGAATGAATGAATGAATGGCTATGTGAATGTGTGAATGGCCCACACTGGTTTGTCAGGGTTCCTTTTCCTGACCTTGCTGGGAACATGGCATAGGACAGAAGGCTCAGCCAAGGAGAGAGGGATCAGTGGGGTAGAAGACAGGATTGCGAGTGAAAAACCTGAGGGGGAAGCTGTGGACCCCTAACCTACTGGGCCCTCCAGGATCTTGTGAGAGGCAGAATGTGAATGAAAAGCAGTCCTGGGTATGGTACGAACTGGCGGGTCCCAAAGTTTCTGATTTTAGGGGCAGCAAAGTTTAACAAATGAGGGAACTGCTCTTGGCAAGTTAGGAATAGCAGGAAATTATCTCAGCTTGATAAAAAGCATCTATAAAAACCCTCTGGCTCACATCAATTTCATGGTGGAAGACTGAGTGCTCTTCCCCAGATGAGGAATGGGGCAAGGACGTCTGCTTCCACCGCCCTCACCCAACACAGTACAGGAAGTTCTGTGGCAGTAAAGCAGGAGAAAGAAGTAAAAGGCAGCCGGGTGCGGTGGCTCACACCTGTAATCCCAGCACTTCGGGAGGCCGAGGCGGGCGGATCATGAGGTCAGGAGATCGAGACCATCCTGGCTGACACGGTGAAAGCCCGTCTCTACTAAAAATACAAAAAATTAGCCGGGTGTGGTGGTGGGCGCCTGTAGTCCCAACTACTCGGGAGGCTGAGGCAGGAGAATGGCATGAACCCGGGAGGCAGAGCTTGCAGTAAGCCGAGATCGTGCCACTGCACTCCAGCCTGGGCGACAGAGCAAGACTCGGTCTCAAAAAAAAAAAAAAAAAAAAAAAAAAAAAAAAAAAAAAAAAAAAGAAGTGAAAGGCATACTGATTGGACAGGAAGAAATACAACTGTCTGTACAGATGACATGACTGCCTAAATAGAAAATTCCAAGAAATGTACGAAAAAAATCTAGAACTAATTAGTGAGTTCAGTAAAAATGGAGGATACAAGATCAACACAGAAAAATCGACTGCATTTCTATATGTTCATCATAAATATGTGGTCACCACAATCACAAACACAATACCACGATAATAGCGCCAAAGAAAATGAAATTCTTTTTTTTTTTTTTTTTTTCGCACTCTGTCACCCAGGCTGGAGTGCAGTGGCGCGATCTCGGCTCACTGCAACCTCTGCCCTAGGTTCAAGCAATTCTCCTGCCTCAGCCTCCCGAGTAGTTGGGACTACAGGCGAGCAACACCATGCCTGGCTAATTTTTGTATTATTTGTAGAGACACGTTTTACCATGTTGGCCAGGCTGGTCTCAAATTCCTGACCTTATGATCTGCCCACCTCGGTCTCCCAAAGTGCTGGGATTACAGGTGTGAGCCAACGCACCCAGCCACGAAAATGAAATTCTTAAGCATACACTTCACAGAACGCATACAGAATTTGTATACTGAAAATGACAACATGCCGATAGATGAAAATCAAAGACCTAATACATGAAGAGACATATACATTGTTCATGGATTGGAGGACCCAACCTAGTGAAGATGCCAGTTCTCTTCAGATTTATCTATAGGTTTAACACAATTCCTATCAAAACTGCAACAATATTTCTGATAGTCATGGACAATGTATCCTATAATTTATATGGAAAGGCTCAGGGCTTAGAATAGATAATAAGAATAGAATAGCTAAAACAGGCTTGACAGAGAAGAATAAATAAGAACTCACTCTACCTGATATTGAGGATTAATATAGAGTTACAGCAATCAAGTCAGTGTGATGTCAGAGGAGAGATAGATGTATATTAATATATCAACAGGGCCAGGAGTGGTGGCTCATGCCTGTAATCCCAGAACTTTGTGAGACCAAGGCAGGTGAATCACCTGAGATCAGGAGTTTGAGACCAGCCTGGCCAACATGGTGAAACCCTGTCTCTACCAAAAATACAAAAATTAGCTTGGTGTGGTGGCGCGTGCCTGTAATTCTAGCTACTCAGGAGGCTGAGGCAGGAGAATTACTTGAATCCAGGAGGCAGAGGTTGCAGTGAGCCGAGATTGCACCACCACACTCCAGCCTGGGCAACAAGAGTGAAGCTCCTGTCTCAAAAAAAAAAAAAAAAAAAGAGATCAACAGAACAGAATATAGAACCCAGAAACAGCCCCTACAAACATACTCAACTTATTTTTGACAAAGGCACAAAAGCAATTAAATGGAGGAAAGGTAAACTTTTCAACAAATGGTATTGGAGTAATTGGACATCCACAAGCCAACAACAAAACAAAACACAAAAAACCAAACCCCAGAAACAAAAGGAACCTCGACCTAAACCTTATGCCTTAAACAAAAGTGAACTAAGAATGAATTATGGACTTAAATGTAAAATTATAAGACTTGTAGAAAAACGTAAGAGAAAGTATTTGGGGTCTAGGGCTGGGCAACGTAGTCCTAAAAACATGGTCCATAAATGGAAAAATGTTAAAACTGGACCTCATCAACATTAAAAACTTTTGTTCTACAAAAGCTCATTTGGAGAAGATGAAAAAGCAAGCTACAGACTGGGAGAAAATATTTGCAAATCACATAGTCAGCAAAGGACTCGTACTGAGAATGCAATAACAAACTCTCAAAATTCAACAGTAAAAACAATCAAGCAATTCCATTAGAAAACGGGCAAAAGACACATAGAGATATCTCAGCAAAGATGATAAACAGATGGCATGGAAGCACCTGAATGATTCTTAACATCATTAGCCTTAAAGAAATGGACTTAGGCTGGGCGCAGTGGCTCACGCCTGTAATCCCAGCACTTTGGGAGGCCGAGGCGGGCGGATCATGAGGTCAGGGGATCGAGACCATCCTGGCTAACACGGTGAAACCCCGTCTCTACTAAAAATACAAAAAATTAGCCGGGTGTGGTGGTGGGCGCTTGTAGTCCCAGCTACTCAGGAGGCTGAGGCAGGAGAATGGCGTGAACCCAGGAGGTGGAGCTTGCAGTGAGCTGAGATCACGCCACTGCACTCCAGCCTGGGCGACAGAGCGAGACTCTGTCTCAAAAACAAAACAAAACAAAAAAACAAACAAAGAAATGGACTTAAAGAAATGTAAGTCAAAATCATAATGAGATATTACTATATACCTATCAAAATGTCTCAAATAAAAGACGGTGACAACATCAAATGCTGGTGAGGCCGTGACAAACCTGGATCCGTCATACCCTGTTAGTGGGGATGTAAGATGGTACAGTTGTTCTGGCACACAGTTTGGCAGTTTCTCCTAAAACTAAATTTGCAGCTACCACAGGACCCAGCAGTTGCACTCTTGGGCATTTATCCCAGAAGTTCACAAAACAACGCGCACATGATGTTCACAGCAGCTTCATCTGTCATTGTCAAAAAATGGAAACATCCGGATGTCCTTCAATGAGTGAATGGTTCAAACAATAGTGGTTCATCCATACCATGGAATAACTGCTCAGAAATAAAAAGGAACTGTGGACCGAGCGCAGCAGCTCATGCCTGTAATCCCAGCACTTTGAGAGCCAGAGGTAGGTGGATCATGAGGTCAGGAGTTCAAGACCAGCCTGGCCAACATGATGAAACTCCGTCTCTACTAAAAATTCAAAAATTAGCTGGGCATGGTGGCGGGTGCCTATAATCCTAGCTACTCAGGAGGCTGAGACAGGAGAGTTGCAGAAGGAAAGAAGGAAAGAAAGAAAGGAAGGAACTGTGGACATGCAACGGTGGTGGATACACAAACCTACATGTATAATAAATTGTAGAGAACTAAACACACACACACACACACACACACACACAAATGCAAGTAAAAATGGGGAAAACAACAGAATGAGACTGGTGGGTTGTGTCAACATTCTGGCTGTGATATTTATGCCGACATTTTGCAAAATGTTACCACTGGGGAAAGCTGGGTAAGGAGTACTTGGGATCTCTGTGTTATTTCTTACAACTGCATATGAGCCTACAATTATCTCACTAAAAATTTCAATTAAAAATGGGGGCGCTGATGGGATGCTGTCTTTTAATTTTGCCAAATAAGTCATTAAGAAACAATCACCCCATCTACCATCACCATGCTTCCATAAAAGAGAGGACATTTTAAAGTGTAATAAAAGGGGGAAAGTCACCATCTCAGAATAGAGGACAGTCCTTTGAAAATGAACATTTAGCTTAGGAAAAGCCCACTACATTTTGTTTATTTTCCTTATTTCCCCATGGACTGATAAGAGCTTCATCACAAGCAATACAGGATTGAAGACAAATATTTGGGAACCACTAATACAAGTGCTGGCTAGTTAAATACTATTATGAGGAAGGTGGGGCGTGTGTGTGCATGTGTGTGTTTGTGTGTGTCTGTCTGTCCAGAGGGGATTTTGCAGTGTCTGGCCATGCTGAGGAAGGCTAGTCTGGAAGGTTCTATGGCTACCTGGGGAATGAGGTGCCAGGGCCTTTCTTGGACTGGAAGAAGCCAGTACCAACATCCTCCTCACACATTCCACAGCAAGATGCAGGAGGTCGCGCGGCTCTTTAGGTCCTTGGCGTAGGAGCCTGGGGTAGCTGGGACTGCTGAGAAAAGGTTCCCCACCGCCCAACTCTGCAGCCAGTGCTCCCCGGCTGGGTGCCCAGAAGGGGCCCCTGCTCCCCTCTGAGGCAGCCACCCGAGCAAGGCGGGCAGATCAGGGGTGCCCATGTGCTCTTCCCTCTCTGCGGGAGAGATGCTCCCATTCAGCGAGACCCCTCCTGTGGGGATCCATGTCTGCCCGTGGCACTCGTGATGGATGGGCTCATGAGACTGGAACCCAAGGCTATACCCTGCTGGCCCCACCTCCCTGCCAAGAAGCTTGTACTCAGCACTTTGGAGAGGGGCCACACATCAAATAACTCTCAGCCCCAAGTTATTCCATTTGGCCAGGAATGAGATTTCCTAGCCAGCTCCAGGCACCACTGTAGCAGAACTTTGTAGAGGAGAGTCCCCAGGAGCAGAGGCCACTGTTGGCCTACATCTGCTCAAAGTGCACTGACGGGCACCCACTCCATACCCCTCGCTGGACACCCTTTGAATGTGGGGCATGACTTTGCCGGAACTTTCCTTGAGTGGACTGTTGTGTAGTCAAGGGGTGGGGCTAGCATGTCACTGTCCTTGGGTGGAATGAGAGGCATGCAGAAGGAGGGTGGTAGGGACTGAGGAGTCCTTCGCCTGCGTGGGGCCTGCTTCCTGTGGTCCTGTATAATAACACAGCCATCCTGGCGGGAGCGGAGGGGATTACTGTCTTTGGACCTTTGGTCCAGAGTCCATGCCCCGAAGCTGGAGCTGAGTATGCTCCCTAAACACAAATGTATTCCTTCCTCCAAGCAAGTGGCCATTCAATTCATTCATTCGTTCATTCATTCACTCATTCACTCAGCATCTACTACGTGGGAGATCTATCGGAGCAGAGGTTCTGAGCTCAGAATCTGCTTGACTTCAAATCCCAGCTCCACCACTGACTAGCGGTTAGGCAAGTCACTTAACCTGACAGTGCCTCAGTCTCCTGATCTGTAAAACAGAGATAACAGTAGCGCCTACCTCCTAGGGTGCTTTTGAAAATTACATGATTGAATACACACACAGAGTTTAACACCGCATGACAGGTAATCCTCCACGAAGGTTAAAGACAACCAAATATACCCCTGCATTAAACTCTGGGGTACAGAGAAGACAAGACATCATCCTGGCTCTAAAGAACTTTACAGTCAATTATCATCCAATAACAGCAGAGGATGCGGTAGGTTCCAGAACGTCAGTGTGGGGAGATATTCAAAAGGCTGATTCCCAGGTTCCACCTAGGCAAGTTCTGATCCTGTAGGGCCATGGTAGGCCCCAGGACACTGCATGTTTAATAAGCTCTTGAGTGCTTCTGGTATGGTGGTCCACAGACCCCACAGGAGCCTGGGAGAGGTGGGCTCCAGAGCCTCACCAGAGCAGACTCTCATTTGGTTTTTAGGCAGGAGGAGGAGGAGGAGGAGAAGGAAGGGGTGGGGAGGAGGTCCTCCCCTGGGGACCCAGGCCATCCCAAGGTACTGGGGCTGGCAGGCCTGCAGCCATCACAGGTCATTTTTTCGGGGGCACAGGAGGAGAAGGAGGGGGCAGGGAGGTGGGAGGAGGGGGAAGGAAGAGGAGGAGGAGGGGGAGGAGGAGGAGGGTGGGGGGAGGGAGGGAGGGAGGGGAGGAGGAGGAGGAGGAGGAGGAGGCGGAGGTCAGCAATCTAGGCAGGGCAGCTGAGGCCTGACAGGCAGTCAGGTGCTGGATGCCACAGGGTGGGTTCTTCAAGCGCAAAGCCCTGGAGATGAGTTGGGGGCCGGTGGGTTGGTGGGGAGTCCGCACAGGGAGCTCCGCTAGCGGAGTTGTTTTCTTTTTGCTGAAGACTTTTGGGTGGGGGAATGGCACGGAGTGAGGTGTTTCAGAAGCTCCCGTTCTTTTTTTTTTTTTTTTTTTTTTGAGACGGAGTCTCACTCTGTCGCCCAGGCTGGAGTGCAGTGGCGCGATCTTGACTCACTGCAAGCTCCGCCTCCCGGGTTCACGCCATTCTCCTGGCTCAGCCTCCCGAGTAGCTGGGACTACAGGCGCCCACAACTGCGCCCGGCTAATTTTTTGTATTTTTAGTGGAGACGGGGTTTCACCGTGGTCTCGATCTCCTGACCTTGTGATCCGCCCGCCTCGGCCTCCCAAAGTGCTGGGATTACAGGCGTGAGCCACCGCGCCCGACAAAGCTCCCATTCTGATGGTGCTGTGGACTGTGGGCCAGCACAGGACAACTGATGTCCCCGAGACGAGCAGGGAGATGAAGGCAACAGTCAAAGAGAGAGGTGAGGAAGCCCCAGGAGGGTGGTGGCTGTGCAGATAGAGGGGCAGGGAGGGACCACTGGGGAACATGTAGGAGTAGAACTGACCAGCTTTGAGTCATCTGGATGTAGGGGTGACCAGATAGACGGTGGCACCTGTCAGGGAGAGAAGGAGTCCCTGAGGAGGAGCAGGGGGACAAAGGATTAGCCCAGCATCACCTCTACTGAGGGAGGGGGGCATGTCTGTACACAGCTGTGTACACAGCCTGAAGCTCAGGGTTGGCTCTAGGCTGAATTTCAGGATTTGGCATCATTGGCCCGGGCAATGAGAGTGGTAGAGGTGGCTCAGGGAGGAGAAGTTAAGTGAGATGGGGCCAGGGAAGGTCCCTGGCTGAGGAATACTGGAGGAAGAACCACAACGCCTGGCAGAAGCCCTGCCTCCAGCTCCAAGGCTCCCTGGACGCCTCCACAGGGATCCTGGGCTTCCCCCTCCACACCAGGCTCCAGGCGTGCAGAGCTCCTTCTGCCAAGACAGCCTGAGCAGTGGCCATGCCGGGGAGCCACCTGTGGAGCTGCCATGAGCAAGAGCTGCCCTTCTCCAGGTCTGGCTAAGATTTCCTCCATGCCCCCACCTCTCCCGGCCCCTGGCCACCTGCCGAAGCCTCAAGGAGACAGGTGAGGGCTGTCCCCAAACTCCTCCTCAGTGGCAGAGAGCTCCGTGCCAGCCGGCATCAGGGCACCTCTGGCATCTCACCTTGTAAATGAGCTTTTGATGATTTGAAAAGACTTCTAATTAGAGCACCTGTTTATGATCTCAACTTTAATTGCACATTAACATTTTTTTCTTCCTTTTCCCATTTCATCTGGAGTGGGCTGTCTGGTGACGGATGGGGCAGGGAGGATGCCAGGAGATTTCCTTGAGAACTGCTTTCCTCTCCCCAGGAGGGCTCTGCTCCTGACACAGGGCCAGGGACCTCCTCCCCTGGGGACCCAGGCCATCTGCAGCCATCACAGGCCATTTTTTCGGGAGCACTCAATGAGGGTACGGCCAAGTTTGACCTCAGAAGGGAGATGAGTATGCACCAGGCTCCCTCTGCCCAGGGGATGGATGTGTGACTTCTCCTTTTTGTTCTGACATTGGCTTCAGGAGAGAGGGAGGCAGTGAGTGAGGGGCACCTTCCCTTCCAGGAGGAGTCAGCTAAGTGGAGATGTAAGACACGCCATTCTCCCCGCACCAGGCCAGCCTGGCCCTTCTCATGGAACCAGCACTGGGTGGGCACAGGTCCATTTCTCCTGAGGGCAGGGTGGGCGGCCCAGGCTCCTGGACCCCCAGGCTGCCCGACCACATGCTCTGTCCATCGGCTGTCTTCATGGAGGGATGGTGCCTCTCCCACAGGCACCTGCCCCGTGGGGGACTTCAGGGGCTCTGCAATCAGCCTTCACCTAAATGGACCCTTCTATTCTTGCACCTGATCACAGGGTGGAGACACTGACCTTGGGGCTGTCGCTGGGCTCCTGGTGAAGTTGATGTGGATGGGGGTCAGGGTCAGGATGGAGAGGCCGGTGGAGGGAGCAGAAGAGCTATATTAGGGATGGAAACCATAAGGAGGCTTGACCTCTGGAGAGATCCCACCACACCTCCAGGAGGGGCTTCTAGAAGTCTGGGAATCCAACTGCCAGCTTCGTTTTACCAGGTAGTTTTTCAAATTGTGTAAGACAGACAGTCTCCAAGCAGCCTGAGAGTTGCTGATAGGACCTATATCCTTGACATGTGCTTGCTAAATATAACCTGACTCTGGGATCACGGTCGCATCCACTTCTCACATCCAGCTCTGGCAGACACCACTTAGCTACTCAAATGTCCTCTGGTCCCCCAGTGGGAGAAGTTTTTCTGAGCCCTTGGCCCTCTTATCTAGGCTGGAAAATCAAGAGTTTCTGATGGCTCAGTCAATTGCCCAGGTTAAGCAAGGGGCTTAACCCTGGGCTCTCAAAGCCAGGTGCAGGAGGGGTCCTCCAGGCCTCCTGGGGGATCACCATCCCCCATGGCAGGACTTCTCTTTAAGGGACCTTGGCTCAGACCTCTGCCTGGACATCCCCCAGGGATGTACTCCGAAAGCACACCGCCAGGACTGAATGGATACCATATTCTCTCCCTGATGGGGGATGCCCAGACATGGTAGACAGAGGATGTGTGGGTTGCTCTAAGTGTCTCTGACCTCGAAGATTTGAGGATAAACCCCAGCTATCAGCCCCTGCTCAACTGCAGTCACCCACCCAGGAATTTCCCCAACCCCTTCTTGAGACTTCATATCTGTTTTACTTCTTCCTTCCTTTAGAATCATAACATTAAAGAGATGATATAGACCAAAGCGCTTTGTGAATGGAGAGTTAGCAGCAACCACTCAGAAAAGGAGCTAATATTTAGTAGAACCTACTAAATGCCAGGCTCTGTGCCGGGTCCTGCAATCCTCACCATTACTCAGAACAGGATTCGTTTACCCATTTCACAGGTCGGGGAACAGCTTTAGGGAAATTAAAGCCCTTGGCCCAGGTTGCAGATAGAAGTGGAGAACCTGTGACGTTCCCCTGTGAAACAATGATCCCATCTCTAGGGATTTATCCCAAGGGTATAACCAGACCGACATGAAAAGGATACTTAGAAGGATCCTGGTTATTAACGATGAGTAATCAGGAATAATCCAAACATGCCACGCTCACAGACTGGCTAGATAAGTGATGGAGTATTTGGAGAATGTAACGTGGGCACGAGAAAGGATTATGCAGATCTGTGTCCGTCAGCTTGAAAAGATGCTCATGCCAGCGAAAAAAGTAGACTACAAGATAGAAGTGGCTCGTATCTACCTAGAAAGAGCTCAGAAGTTCAGACACTAAAATCTGAAGAGTTACTATCTTTGGATAGTGGGATTTCACACGATTTTTATTACCGTTCTACCTTTTTTAATGATTAGATTTTTGAACATGGGCATGGATTATTTTCATAATGATAAATAACAATAGAGCTACGCCCATTTTACAAACAAGAGCCCTCTAAGGGTCTCCCACGTGACTCTCTTTGCTGGCAGACAGGGCTTCCTTCCATGTGTCTAAAAATATGCAACGTTTCTTCCTAGTGAGATTCTTCCTCTGGCCTGTGGGGAGTGGGGAACAGGTCTGTGACATTCTGCTCGCCCTCTGTGGTCCCTCGTGGGTGGGACTGCCTCAGTCCCTTCCTCTTTTCTGTGTGGGTTTTGCAGGACAGTTCCCTAGTATTCCTCCTGTCTTGGGGTGGGGGAATGAAGAGCATGAAATCCTGAAAGGTCTAAGCAGGAATGAACCTCAAGGAGCCATCTGGTCTACGCTGGGCCTCTTTCTTAGCTGTTCCCACTGTCAGCCCAGCCATCCAACGCGCCCAGCTCTAAAGAGGCTTCTCCCAGCCAGCAGAGGGGTGTGTGCGCACTGGCTCTGGCCGGCAAGTTCCCTGGCCGCCTCAGCTGCCCCCCGTGGCCCCTGCCTCCTCCCAGCCTCCAATTCCACAGTGTGACTCCAACAGGAGGCTTCGGGACAGCAGAACAATTTAATTCCTATTACAGTATAAAAATTAATAACATTAAAATGTCATGATCATCCCACACTAATTAAGCATCTAATGAATAATTAGCTGTGGACACATCTGACATTTTGGTCATTAATTTGAGCAAGTGTTTTAAGTTCCAAACAAAACCCCTCTCTGGTGGAGCCCGCAACTCTGTGTTAAGTGGTGGAGACTTACAAAGTCAGTGCACGTTCCCCAGCCGGCCGGGAGGCTTGCTGATGGAGGTGGGAGTCGGACAGGTTCTCCTGCCCTGGCGGGGGCCCGTCCGGAAAGGCTGATGCAGAGCCCACCTTCTGTAGCTTGGGAGGATGTGACGCAGGGCGAGGGCAGATGCAAAGACTCAGGGGACATCAGCCCCTGAGCCCCGGGGGTAAGAGCCACCAGGTTCCATAATCCCTTTGCATTGGCTGTTCCCACTCAGAGGCTGAAATCAGACAAACTGGGCCTGTTTGGGACCCGCGTCCCCCTGACCTGTTGCACCATGGGTCTGTGTGTTGCACCGTGGGTCTGTGTGCGGCACCGTGGGTCTGTGTGCGGCACCGTGGGTCTGTGAAATCACTCAAGGAAGGAAAAGAGCCGTGGAGTCTTAGCAGATGAGCAGATCCTAGGAAAAAGTGAAACCAGGTCTGTCTGGGTCTCACGAGGGGTCAGCTTAGCAGGGGATGAAGGAAGGGAACTTGGGGGCCTGGTGGAGCCTGGACTCTGCGTTTGCTCACTGGTGCCTCTCACTCCGAGATGAGCTGCCGGGGGGTGGAATGGGATGCAGGGAGAAGTCACCCTGGCTAAGAGGCAGCCCCAAATCCCATCAAGAGCCCTGGCCCAGGTTTAAACTCAGCTGTGCCCATCCCCGGCTGTACGACCACCCCTGACTGGGCTGTGTGGTGGGCGTTGGGCTGTGAGCTAAGTACTTACATACCTAAGCCCATGAGAAAATTGGGCACCGAGAGGTTGAGTGACTCACCTGAAGTCACATACAGAGGCAGAACCCGGACAGGAATCAGGCGTTTTGGTGCCATAGTCCAGGACTTAGGCAATGCTCCTTAAGGCCTCTTTCTTCCTGATGTCTTAGGAACCCTCCCAAGGTCACAAGAGCAGGAAGCTGCCAGGGCCACATAAGCTCTGCTGCTGAGTGACATGAGCAAGGGGGCACCTGGGATGACCCCAGGTGGAGGGAAGCCGGGAGGACCAGCCTGATGACCCAGGTGGAGGGAGGCCGGGAGGACCACCTGGCTCTCAAAGGGGAGTAGGAGGAACAGACATTTGCTCTTTAGGTTCTTCCTCTGGGACTGTTTTGAATCTCAGTCTGCATCCCAAGCAGGTGCTCTGCATCGAATAATGGGGTGGCGGGGGGTGGGCCTCTTGGGCCTCGAATGGAACATCCTCAGACACTCCAGGCCCCACAGTTCCAGGTGGACGTCTGCACCAGGCTGTTCATGCCCCTTGGCCCTTGGCTGGTTGGCCAGAAGCACCCTGCCACAGCTCTCTGCCCTTGGGGCCTTACCCTGCAGTCTGGGCACAGGGCTCTCCCTGCTTGCATTTCCCAAATGAGTTGTTTCTATGCAAAAGAATCTCTCTTTTCTCCTTAGGACAAACCTCATCTGTCCTTCAAAGTCTTTCCAGGAGGCCACCTCCAGCCCCTTCCCAGCACCTGGTGCTCCCTCTGACACATCTCCAAGTGCTCCGTGGTGCCACACCACATCATAGGTGCTCAAGGAATGTTAACTCAGTGCAGGACGAGTCAGCGGCCTTCCCCACTCATGCCCTTCCCTTCTGGAGCACCTGGCTCCTGAGCAGAGAGACTCTGGCCCAGACACTGCCTGTCTGGCCTGCGTTTGGGCAACTGCTGTTTGCTTGTTTCCTCTTGGGGTGGGGTCTGGCTAGGAAGGGCTGGAGGTCTAAGGAGAATCCTCCTCTCTCCCCCTCGTCCTAGGGAGCTGGAAGGGGTTCCGAGGCGTGGAGATCTGAGCCAGATGTGAGGGACTCTTCCCTCTCTGGGGAGAAGTCCTTCCTTGTATGCTGTCATAGGTTGATTTACATCCCCCAAATTCATTTGTTGAAGTCACCAGTACCCCCAGAATATGACCTTACTTGAAAAAGGCTCATTGCTGATACAATTAGTTGAGATAAGGTCATTGGAGTAGGGTGGGCCCTGATCCAGTGTAACTGGTGTTTTTTTTTTTTTGTTTGTGTTTTTCTTTTGGTTGTTTTTTTGAGACGGAGTTTCATTCTTGTCACCCAGGCTGGAGTGCAATGGTGCGATCTTGGCTCACTGCAACCTCCACCTCCCGGGTTCAAGTGATTCTCCTGCCTCAGCCTCCTGAGTAGCTGGGATTACAGGCAGGTGCCACCACGCCTGGCTACTTTTAGTAGAGATGGGGTTTCTCCATGTTGGTCAGGCTGGTCTCTATCTCCTGACCTCAGACGATCCTCCCACCTCGGCCTCCCAAAGTGCTGGGATTACAGGTGTGAGCCACCACGCCCAGCCTGTAATCGGTGCTTTGGTAAGAAAAAGCCATGGACACAGGAAGAAGGTCATGTGAACACGAAGGCAGGGGTCAGAGTGGTCCTTCTACAGCCAAGGAATTACAGTGAACACTGGAAACCAGGGGAGAGGGCCGGGACACTCTCTCCCTCCCAGCCTTGGAAGGAACCGACCCCTTGATCTTGGACTCTCGCCTCCAGAGCTGAGAGGCGGTAGATTCTGTTGTTTAAACTGCCCAGTCTACGTTGCTTTGCATGGCAACCCCGGGAAACTCACACTGATGTCCACAGGCCTCTCCAAGCTGAAATTCCAAGGTGGCTCTCCTGACCCCACCCAGCTGCTACTACGACGGCAAGATCCCGAGTCAGCCGGGAAGCTTCTCTTTCTCTCCCACATCCTAGCAGCTGGCAAGCCGGCGGCTTCACCTCTGAATCTGCCAGAATCGGCCGCTTCTCACCACTCCACAGCTCTACCCTGGAGTTCCCCATCACCTCCCACCTGGGTCGTCACAAGCACCTCCCTGGTCTCCCCTTTTCCCCTATGGTGTCCCTGCAGTGAAGGGGGCATGGGGTGGAGTTGGGATGGGAAGTCAGCACCTGTCACTCAAACCCACCAGGCTCCCTCCTCGCTCAGTGGGAAGCCAAGCCTTTCCAGTAGCTCAAGGGATCCCTGCCGTCTTCCCTTCTGGCACTTTCTAATACCTTCTCTCCTGCCATTTTGCGGCCTCTGCTCACTTCCACAAAGAGGCCTCTGCCCTCTCTGACTGTCCCCTTCCCCTGGACGCCCTGTCCTAGCCTTCTCCTGGCTCCCTCCCTCCCAGCCTCCAAGCCATGGCTCACAGGAGACACCTTCTCAGGGGCTTGCCCTGCTGGCTTTGGGAGGACGTGCATCTGTTCAGCAGCTAGTACTGCTTCCTTCTCCACCCTCTATGCCACGGATGCTGGGCTTTGCTGTGTTACTTACTCTGGCCAGCATGATGGGAGTGGATATGACTCCCCTGTGTCTGAGCAGCAGCTTGCACGGCCAATGGCCCTCTCACCTTCTGCTCTCAGAAAACCAAGCCCCAGTCCAGGTCCAGGGCGAGACCCCTGGAACAGACTTGAAGCCACCACTCAGCCTGGGCACAGCCACTGCAGCTGCCTACAGTCAAATAGATATGCGCCCCTGTCAGCCACCGAGATTCCCAGGCTGTTTGTTACATAGCAGTGTTGCTGTAAACCTGAAATTTGCTATCCCTGCCCCACCATTGGAAATTGCATCTTGTTCTCCCTCCAGGACCACCCCAATCTCCCCCTTACAGGCCTGGTCTGGCTCTATTGTTTCTTTCCCACAGCACTGATACCTTCCACATGTTACTTAACTGACGATTCTGCCCATCGTTCGGGGCCATCTCCCTGCCCCTTATGCAAGGTTCTCTGCTTTATCTTTGGCATATTCCAGACACCCAGAACAGTGATTGGCACAGAGCAGGTGCTCAGTAAACATTTCTGAATAAATGAATGGAAGAATGAATGAATGAAAGCACTTTCATGGGCTGACAGCTTGTGCTCTCCCAAGGAAAGGCCTCAGCTCCTTCCAGGCAGCTGAGTGGCTCCCAGTCCCTGAGTGGCAGCTGAGCACAGAGCCAGGGAACCCATCTATCCAGATAAGCCTGTGATTCCCGAATCTGGATTAGAAATTCTACGAACCTCAGAAGAAATGGGGAAAACAAAGAGAGCTCCCTGCAGACGGTGATTTCTTCTGGCCTGTGTTCTTGTCTCCCAGGGGATGCTGCATTAGGTGCTTCCTCTACAAAGTGGAGCTTGGGGACCAGGAAAGCCAACAGCTCCACAGTCTCTGCCCAGGTCCCAAGTGCCCAGAAGCCCCAGCCACGGAAAGCACCTGGCCAGGTTCTGGGGAAAGGGGAGGTCCGGGAAACCTCACCAGCCTTCTGAGGTCTGGCAGCAAGAATCTGGTGAGAAACTGCCTCTGGTGGGGTCAGAATATGCTGGTCAGAACTCCAGGACTCCAGATGGCTTCCTTCCCTTCTGCTCGACCCCGGGATGTGGGGAATGCCTAGCAGCAGCTGGAAAAGTTCCCAGATGTTCCATGTGATGGAGAGAGAGCCACAGACATATCTCAGGAACACCTGGGCACCCCAGGATCCTGTGCCTTTGGGCTATTCTCCCAGAACAGGAACTTGTGTCCATGGTGATAATGATAATTATCATCCCACACATGTTTAAATGCCACAAAGATGCCAAGTGATTTACATTCATTATTTCTTTTTCTCATAACACTTAATATATGGGTGACGATCCCCACATCACAGGAAAGAAAGTGGTCACTCAAGGTCACAGAGCTACTAGGGTGCCCCTCCAGGACGTGAACTCAGGGCTTTCTGATTCGAAGTCTGAAGTGTCCCCTGGTGCTACCCTGCATTATCCTGGCTTAACTGAAAGTTGATAAACCTACTATGCAAGGTGCCCCGCTAACTGGGAAGGGGGTTGGAAATGCTGGTAGGCACAGTTCCTGCCTTCCCGGAGGCTCAGCTGACACCCAGTAGCAGGTGCTGAGTTTCTGGCTGTGGAATAAATGCCTCGGGCAATTGGGAGAGTGCTGAAGGAGTAACACACAGGGAGAGTTTCAAGAGGGGAGGCTCGAAGCTCCCAGGAGCCTCCTGGAAAAGGTGGCTTTAGAGTGGGGCGATGGAGGGTATAGGACTTGGACAGGCAGATGGGGCAAGGTCATGCTGGCAAAGGTACAGTGACTCCCACACCACCGGGACCCCAAGCAATGCCCTCAAATAAAAGCAGGAACTACAGTGTTTGTTTATGAACTGGGATGCCTGGAATGTAGAGAGTCATCCTGCAGCAGGAGGACAAAGGTCCTGCTGTCCCCGGTAGGGTAGACACAATGGGGGAAACTCATTTTATGTGAGTTTCTGGAAAGGCTGGAGGTAAAGGTTGCTTGTATAAACCACACATTCTTGCCCCAAGAATGTAATCACTTGAAAGATTCTTTTTTTTTTTTTTTTTTGAGACGGAGTCTCGCTCTGCCGCCCAGGCTGGAGTACAGTGGCCGGATCTCAGCTCACTGCAAGCTCCGCCTCCCGGGTTCACGCCATTCTCCTGCCTCAGCCTCCCAAGTAGCTGGGACTACAGGCGCCCGCCACCTCGCCCGGCTAGTTTTTTTGTATTTTTTAGTAGAGACGGGGTTTCACCGTGTTAGCCAGGATGGTCTCGATCTCCTGACCTCGTGATCCACCCGTCTCGGCCTCCCAAAGTGCTGGGATTACAGGCTTGAGCCACCGCGCCCGGCCAAGATTCTTGACCTCATTTCTGATGGATCACTGATGGACTCTGGAACCTCTGTGTGAAATTCTCTTCCTTCCCCAGCTCCCGTGGCAGACTGGGCTCTGCCCATCGCAGTCATGGTACGAGCTACAGCTGTGACCCATGTGTCACTATCGGGAGGGTACTGCCCCTGATCCTAACAAGTGGGAAGGTGGCACTACCTTCCTTCCCAAGGGACAGGTGAGCCCCCAGGGGTGAAGCAAGGTGCATCAACGCCAGCAGGTGTCAGAGGTGGGATGGACCCTCCAAAGCCAGCCTGGGGATCGCTGAAAAAAAACATCCATTCTGGGCTCTACCACAGAGCGGGGCACCCAGAATTCCCAGGGGTGGGGGCCAGGCATTTGCATATTTTTTACAAACTCCTTAGACCTAAGAACTGTTGGCCTTTACTCTTTCAATATCCCAAACAGGTGACCCTTGGTAGCTCGCCCTTTAATGAAAATGGGGGGTGTTATTTCAAGTGCTGTCATACCAAGCATGGAATCTTCTCCTGATGTGAAAATCAGTCTGAAATGTAGCTGTTGGGTTGCTGGGTCATGAGCTTGTACAAAGGGGGCCTGGATGGCCTTGGAGGATGGTTTGTTTATTTTGCAGGATGACTCAGGAGTGACAGAGGTTGTGGCTCAGGAGAGTCACGGCAGCTTTTCCCCCTTGGTCGCTGGGCTGCTGAAAAGCTTCGTGGCCTTGAGAACTCATGGAAAATCATTTATGAGCAGACTTTGGACCACATAGCTCGCCTGGCTGGCAAGAGGAGGCCCCATGTCCACATCCTCTCACACCAGGAGGAAAAGCCCAGGTCTCCCAGCCTCTTGCTCTCTGTTGTAGGCTGACTGGATGTCCCCGCTTGGAGACATGGAAGGGACCCAGCAGCTGTGCACGGTACGGTCCCAGCCTTGGGCCTCAGTGCATTTTTATGGCCAAGTTATAAACCTCTGAGAAATGGGGTTTATAATGGAAACTCTGACACCACCTAAAATACAGCAGCACTACTGGGTGCTCCCAGAATACAGCCCTAATTTATAAACCACTCAGGGATCCTGGGCCATTCTGAAACTTATAGACAATAATCCAGAAATAGAGTAAACCAGGAGGGGAAAAATGGTACAAGTGTCCGTGGACTATAAAGCCTGCTGGGTCCGACAGTTTAGAAATCAAACCTGTGTCACAGTGTTTGCTCTCTGTCCTGAATCCTGGCTCCCCCCACCCCCAAGTGTCGCCTGGCTCTGGGGGAGGCGTCGGCTCTGTCAGCTGGCCAGCGCTGCTCTGTTTATCTTCCAGCTGTATTTTTAGCATGAGGATGGGATACAGTGAAAGAGAGAAAAGGCGCCCAGGCTTTGGTTTGATGTAACAGATGCGTTTGTAAGAAGGTTCCAACACACTCTCCTTTAAACTGAAAAAAGTGGTGACAGGAGCAACCTGCTTATTCTCTAGAGACACGAGGTTCCCACTAGATGGTGGTTCCATTTGCCGCCTCCAGCTCTCTGCTCAGCCATCCCAGAGGGGCCAGTATCTTGCTGGGGGGTACCCACAGCAGCCAGGGAGCCCAGGACAGACCCGGCAAGGGAGGCCCAGGCTTGTCCTGCCCATAGCCTATAGCGCCTGGTCCCAGGCCATGGGCATTTTTTGCATGTTTTCCAGCCCTGTATGGGAGGGGCCTTCACCTTCTTCCTCATTAGCTGAGTGTGTTGCAGAAATCAAGAGGGGGAGAAGGTTTGCAGGGAGCTACAATGTATTAATTTTGGTAGACGGACAAAGTGGGTGTGGACGCCCGTCTCCTCCAGGGCCAGAGCTGGGAGGCCTTGTCTTCCTGCTCCTTTCCCTGTTCTAGGACTGTCCCTCCCTCTCTTCCCTCCCTCCACCCTTCCAGCCTTCCTAACCACCTTCCATTCTTCATCTCTTCCCCCACTTTCCTCCTCCCGTCTCTCTTTCCTCCCTCCCTCCCTATGTCATTCACTGATTCAACAAGTATTCGGAGGCTTTGCCCTGAGTCAGGCACAGTGCTGGGTACTGGGGGCACAGAGGTGACTCAGAGAACTCAGGGTGAGCAGGGAGGTCCCACCTGTCAACACGCAGGTGCATGGAAGCAGCATTTCCCACCCACTGTAGTCCGCCCCCCGCTTTGCTAGTCTTTGTTAGCGCTGTAAGGAATTTCAAAATAATTGTCAGGACTAGCAACAAATCAAAGTAGCAGGATTTTTGAGGCTTTTTCAAGCCACACCAGCCCCACATCCCAGCTTCCAGGGGCCTCTGAAGTGCCTCTTCTGATGGGGGTGGGATGTAGAGTCGGGCCCTCTGCCCACCACTGGTGCTCCCCATGGCTGTGACACAGGTCTGTGGAGGGTCCAATGGAGGGCTGGGCCCGGCACTGCCCTGCTTCAAGCCCAAGCTCAGAGTTAGGGCCCCAGACAAAGCCCAGATCCACCCCTCTGGGCTCCAGGTTCCCCATCTGTAAAGTGACAACAGCACCACTTCCTACCTTCTCAGGGTACTGAACCGATTTGATGAGACAATAAGCGAGGGCTTAGCTCCCTGTTTGCACAGCCAAGTGCCCCATGAACCCTGGTGGTATCATCATGACCTGGTGAAAGAACAAGTGGGCATTACGGAGCGGGAGCCACGTGACAAAGCCCTGGGGCATGGACCAGAATTCAGTCAACACACACAGGCTGGAGAGCTGCAGTGTGCCAGGCAGAGAAGCCACCGAGTGCCCAGCTGGGAAGACCCCGAGGCGGGGTGGAGGCTTGTTAGGAGGCTGGCGCAGGTGGCAGAGGCTGCCCGCTCAGACCTTGGGCTCCCTTTGCAGGGTGGGGTCCAGGTCTGCTCTTATCTGGACGTGGCCCATGTGCCCCAAAGTTGCCAGCAGCCTGGAGAGGCCCCTGGGGCCTGGGTCCTACCTCTAGCCTGCTCAGGGGCTGGTGCTTGCAGTTTCCCTCCACCCCCCCTCCCTCCTTCCTGCACTTCCATCTTGCAGGGCTCCTTGGAAAATGCAATTTGAGTCAAGCCACTTTCAATTACTGCGATGCTGTGTTCTGAGCCCACGAGGTAATAAAGGGCCTGTTTGCCCTCCTGGGAATGTTTGGGGTTTTCCAGGTGCCAAAGAAGAGAGAAAAAAGAAGTGAGGCCAAGTGCTGCTTCGGGGAGCAAATGGCTCCGATAGACCCCCCTGCCAGGCGTGTGCCCCTCCCCAGCCTGTAGCCTGCAGGCGCCTGTGCAGAGATGGCTCCCCACATCAGAGCAGCCAGGAGGCAGGGAGAGCTGGAGCTGGAAGGGGTGTGTGCAGCCGTGTGGAAAAGGCAGGGTGTGTGCGAGTGTGCAAATATGTGAGGGGTGTGAGCAGTTCTGTGTGAGCAAGTGTGTATCGGCGAGTGTGCCACTGTGAGGGTGTTATGTGAGTGTGAGCGTGTGTGTTGTGTGTGGGAGTGTGAGTGTGTGAATGTGAGAGGGTTAGAGGATGAGTATGTAAGTGTGGGTGTGAATTTTGAGTGTGAATATGAGAGCAAGTGTGAATTTTGAGTGTGAGAATGTGTGAGTTTTGAGTGTGAGCATGAGATATTCGTGTGAATTTTCAGTGTTAGTATCAAAGCAAATGCAAATTTTGAGTGTGTGTGAATTTTGACTGTGAGTACATGAGTGTGAGTGAATTTTGAGTGTGAGCATAAGACAGTGTGAATTTTGAGTTAGTGGGAGAGCAAGTGTGAATTCTGTGTGTGATTTTTCAGTGTAAGCACGTGTGGAGCTCTGTGTGAGCATGTTAGCGTGACTTTTGAGTGTGAGCATGTGAGATTTTGTGTGAGCATGATAGTGTGAATTTTGTGTGTGAGCATGTGAGTGTGCATTTCGAGTGTAAGCATGATATGTTAGAGTGAATTTTGAGTGTTAGTATGAGTGTGAATTTTGAGAGTGTGACTTTTGAGTGTGAGCGTGTGAGTGTGTGTGAATTCTGAGTGAGCATGTGAGTGTGTGTACATTCTAAGGGTGAGTATGAGATGTTAGAGTGAATTTTAAGTGAGTGTGAATTTTGAGGGTGAGCATGAGAGTGTGTGTGACTGAGTGTGCAGGTGTCCAGTGGTGAGTTGAGGAAGCCCAAACCTCCAACCTTCCCCATAGGAGTGAGGCTGGGGCTCCAGGGCAGGACGGGGCTGGGCTCACTTCCCTCCTCTGGGAACCGGCCTCAGGGCCCTGGGACACCTGGGACTCGGTCCCACCCCTGCTCTCCTTTGCCACACCTGGAAGATTTTCTTGGTTTCTGGCATGTTCCTTTCATTCCCAGTTCCTGCCCCAAATCCTGACGCTGAAGCCCAGTGCCACAGCGAGGCTATAGAGGTGGGGGTGGCCTGTTCCCCAGGCGGCCTCTGGCCGGCTTCCTCATCTGCAATTCTCTACTCTCGACTTCCCTCTGGTCTGACTATCTGTCATCACTGATGTGAAGAGCTCTGCCTCCCCTTCCACTGGCCTCTGCTTTCCACACTGCTGCAGCCCACCCCCCACCAAACCTGCCTGCCTGAGAACCCGGGTGAGGAGGCCTCCTGGACTTGGGGGGGGGCAGGCGAGGTCGTGCAGGTGAAATGCCCACAGGCCAGCTGTGCCTGCTGGGACCTCAGCAGCCCTTACTCCTGTACCCCAGGTGACCATGAGCACTGGGGCCGGACACCCAAGACCGTCCCAGACTGAGAAGACCAGGTACAGTGGGTCCTGCTCAGCGGACTGTGGGGTCCTCCTGTGCCACCCGAGGACATTCCAAGGTTGTCTGTCAACACTTCTGCCAGACCCAAATGTGCTGCTTCATGTGGCCTCTGGGTGGGCTGTCTCCTGGCCTGGTCCCCCCACCTGACCATGGGAGGCACACCCCACCCCTGGGGCACTGCCTGGCCCCTGAAGCTGCAGCCCTGGGTATAGGTGGCCTCATCTGCACAGTCCAGGTCCCCTCCCGGCCCCATCTGGGCAAGCACAGGCTCCTCCTCCCGCTGTCTCCAGCAGGCAGCTGTGGGGCCGTGGAGAGGCTGGGCTGGAGCTGGGGGAGGGTGGCATGCTCTGCTTGTCCTGAGCCGCCCAGGACTGTTTTGCTTTTGCACTAGATGTCCACATCCCAGTACACCCCTCAGGTAGGCCCTAAACTCAGTGACCGCAGTGCTTGCAGCAGCCCTCAGAAGCCAGAAGGAGCCCCGACCTGGCTGCCGGGGATGTGGTGCGGGCAGCTGCAGCCAGTCCCACTGTGGCCCAATGACAAAGGTCCTGAAGGCCACTCAGGGCCTCCTTTCCTGCCACTGGCCAGCTAGCTGTGCAAAGAACATGTGTGCACTTGGCCTCCAGGTCAATATTATCATGCATGTGCCCATGAGGCATCTGTGTGCTTGTGCCACATCCACCCATGAAGGAGGCTACGCGCTACACTGAACTCCTCCTGCCCAGTGATTCTGCCCAGTGGTGGGCATGGCATTCTGAAAAAGGCCAGCTGTGCCGCTGTAAGAGGCACTTGTGAGATGTCCATGCCCTCTAGGAGAGGCTGGTCTGCTGCCCTAAGGGTCCAGAGCTGCTATTCCCAGTGGGCCTCGACTTCTTTACTGCTAGGGTAGGAAAAACATGGAGGACCACTGCTCTAGAATGTTCTGGACCTCACCTCCCCCGTCCAGTACACGGCTGTGGGCATCTCTGGTGCATCACCAGCCTCTTCCCTCCTGCAGGTGGAGCAGGTGGGTGGGGTCAACCTCACACCAAACTGGCAGCCCCAGAGGCTTGATCTTGGAGTCAGTTGGCAGAGAGACCAGGCAGCTCTGAGGGCCCTGGAAGCAGGTGGCCTGCGAGGCCCACACTTCCTGCCCAAGTCTGAGAAGGCCTCCCCGACGGACAAGGGGTCTGTCTAGCAGGGTCCCCGGATGCCAAAGGGAAGCAGAGCCCTGTGCCCAGGCCAAGCCCAGGCAGCAAGGGGGCAGGACATCGGGACACATTCCCCACACCTGAGTACCAGGAGCCACACCTGGTGGTTTCACTGGGCCATGAGACTGTGAGAGACAGTAGAGGAAGGTGAGCATGGCTGCATGACCTGGTTGTCACCTGGGACCTCCTGGGCAGCTGAGCCTGGCAGGACCCGGGAGGCTGGCTGCAGACCCTTGGCCAGGGCCCTAAGTCAGTCCACACCTGTTCCCCACAGTGAGGGCACAGAGTCCCCTGGTCATGGCATCCTAAGAACCCACCACTGCCCATAGGGGTCCTCAGAATGGCAGGCATGGCCAGTCTCGGCCGGGGGTGCCACCCTCTCCTGCCCAGGAGGCCCCTCTGGCTGCCCTTGGGGTCAGACTGTTCCCCTGGTTCTCCCGTTCTGGGGCCCCAGCTCCTGACTCCCCTCCCCCAGCCCTTCCTCTGGCTCCTCTCCAGCCTCCACGCTTCTGTTCCCTGGGACACAAGGGCAGGGTAGCGAAGGTGGCTCAGAGCGGGGCAGATGCGTCACACTTGTAGGGAACTCCGACAGCAGGTGTAGCGGGTGCAGCACTGAGTGGGCATCACTGTGGGTATGCAGGGTACACGCAAACAGGAGGCTTCCCCCACCTCCCGAGGGCTGCATATCAAAGAAGCGAGCTGAGCTGAACCTGACAGAAATGGAAATGGGAAACCTCCCTGAGAGAGCCTTCAGGTGCCCTAAACTTGGTGTTTTGCTCACCACCAGGCGTCCTGTGAAGCAGCCTGGCCACCGTCAGGCCTGGGTAAGCGCTTTCCAAATGCCCTGCGAAGGCAGATTAGGCCCAGATCTGGAGCCTGACCCTGGAAATGGTGGGGGAGGGCAGCGACCATTCCCTCCCCTTCGGCGAAGGTGGCCAGCCAGGGCCAGGCCAGAGTGAGACCCAGGTCAACTCCATGGGCCTCCAGCTGGGCTGGCTGTATTTCCCCGGGACCCAAGGCTGCTCACTGCGAGGAAGTTCCCTGCATTGCGACCCGAAAGCCCCTTCGTAAGCACACCCTCTGGCTTAATAATCCCACTTCTCCATGTGTAAGCAAAGTCCCAGGCAGGAGGGCCCTCCGTGCCACACAGCCTTGCTCTCGGCCCCCAGCCCTGTCTCTCTCCAAGGGCAGCAGAGCCCTGGGCACTTTTCTGATTGTCTGGCGCTGTTGGTAAAAGCCAGGGCTTCTAGGGGTTGTGCCTGGGTTTACCTCACAAGCCAGAGGGGCAGCCAGCAGGCTCCCCCATCCCACAGAGCCCATGACACGGCCACCCCATCGTCCTGACACTGACTGACACCACTCTGTGTGCCAGGCTCCGGCTAAGAGGGGAGAGTACAGAGCCGAATGGACGTGGCCCTTGCCCGTGGGAAGCTTCTAGTGTGTGTTTCCCTCCAAGCCCATCTGTGCCCAGCGTGAGCCATGGGGTTCAGGGAAGGGGCCACAGGGCAGGGCTGCCTGCCTCGCTGCGGCCCTCGTAGGGGAGCTCGAACTTGTGTGCTGCGCGAATGAAGTGTCAGGGGTGATCTCTGGAAACGTATTACACACCCCCCACTAAGCGCGGCGAGGCCATTTCTATTCCTGCGCTGACTTCACATCTCCGTCGGCATTGAATCCCCCTCCAGTGCTCAGTGTCCTCATCTCATTTATGAGGGCCCGATTCCCTGAACTCCAGAGCCCTGGGGCTTCGCTCCTCCTTGGGGTCAGAGGCCAGAGTCCCCCCTCCCCACTCCCCGACCTGGTGAAGCAATCCTGCTCCTTCTTGGGAAAGTTGGGGGCTGCAGGCCACTTTCCAGATGTGGGGGGAGTCCTTCCTCCAAGCGCTCCCTCACTAAAGAGGCCATCTGCAGACCGTGGCTGAGCTCCTGCCCAAGCCAGGGACCAAACAAACACTTGGAATTCGTAAGGAGATTCGGCGGAGCTGCCGGAGCCCATCAAATTTTTATTGAATGCATTTCCTCTGGAGAACTTGTGTACTAAATCCTGCCTAGGCTGTATTAGAGGGATAAAAATTCCACACGCAGCCCCGACTGCAAATGTTCCTTCCTAGAGTAAAGGACACACTTCTTCCAAGGCCACTTCTTTGCATGAAGACGGGGTTTAGGCTTGCCCTCAGCCAGGGTCCGGAGGGGTGTGAACAGGACCTCCAGAGGGGAGAGTGGGGTGGAGACCACCCTGTGAGCCCTAAGCAGCTGCCGTCTGGGGCTTCCGTTGACCTCGGACCCATCTTAGCAACCTGCAATCTGCTCACCGCTGCACCACATGTGCTAACCCCGAGCAGAAAACCAGCAGGCGCCTTGCTACTTCCTCCTCCCGGGGACTTGAGATTGCAGCCAAGACAGAGGACCCCCTAGCTTCCTCCCCAGCCCCTCTGCAGTCTCAGAGATGCAGGCTTGCTACAAACACCAGGGGTCCCAAAGCCCTCAGCTGGAAGCCTCAGGGGCTCAGGGAGAACCCACAGCACATGTGAGCCCCCACTGAGCTGCTGGCAGCTGAGGAATTTGGATCCCAGTGGGTGTCGATCCATCCTAGAACCCTCAGACTCTACTGCTTTAGTAGGAGTGGATAAAATGGGTGTGAAAGCAGCAGGGGGCACAAACAGAAAAACCCTCAACAGAAGAGCCCGCGGGGCGGGGGGTGCCGATGACATACGAATTTCAGATAAACAATAAATCAATTGTGGAAGTATATGCCGAATACTGTGTGGGACATACCTAGATTACAATTTTAAGAAACTGTTGTTTACCTGAATTTCAACAGTAACCAGGCGTCTACAATTTTTATTTGCTAAATGTGGTAAGCCTGCCTCCCAGCCTCCAGGGTCTCCAGGGTTGACTGCACAAACCATCCTGATCTCTTCTTCCCACCAAAACCCCACCCCACCCAGCCCAAGGCCATCCATCCCTAACCGGATGTTGTTGGTGAGCGCTCTCCCTCCAGCAGGCGCTGGAGCACAGAAACCTGAAGCGGCCGCTGTCAGGGCACATCTGGTCTGGAGATCCCGGGAACAAAGGCGGTTCTCAGGCCTCCCTTCCTCTTGCCTGCCAGGACCTGTGGCCTGCATTTCCCACTCATCTCAGCAATCTGCCTCCCGCCCTTCTGTTGGACTTTCCTCAGCCTGATGCCTTGCTCTGCTGACTGGAAGGGCAGGGACTGAGGCAGCCTTCCAGGGAGATCCTCCCTGGAGGGTCTCGGGAGAATGCCCTAGAACCTGCTTACTCTGCATCCTCTCTCTTGGCTGCCTCACCAGCAGTGGTGTCAAGGACAAGAGGTGGGTGGGAACCACTTCCAAGGATCTGTGCTTGCTTTGCTGAAAGGTCTGTGTGAGGCAGCTCTGGTCCTGCAGACCCAACCTCAATCCCCCAAGGATGGCTCTCGGCCTGGTGTACGGTTCCCAGAGTCTCTGCCCGGGACCCTCTTGCCAGTTGGGTGTGACCAGTTAAGCATGAAGCCCTGCTGTTTCCTGGGCCTGACAGTGGCCACAAGCTCTGCCCTGGAACTGCTTGATGTCACCCAGACTCGTTGCTTTAAGGCAGCAAAGGAAACAGGTTCTGCTCCCTTCTCTCTGAAGCCACCCGCAGACTCTAAAGGAAGGGAAACAAACACCAGCCCTCCTTCCATCTGGAGGGAGCCAGCCCACGCCTCTGTGAGCTGTGGTAATTGAAGCTGGGCGACCACAGGCAGGAACACGGCCTAAGGAACAGAGGGCCCTTGAGAGGAGGCTGCTGCTGCTGCAGAAGCGGGCAGGGCCCCACGTGCCCACCCAGGGGAGCAGGGCCGTGTCCTCAGGGCCAGCATGCACAGAGTGGGCACAGGAGCCTGAGCTTTGCACAAGAAGGTCTCCAGACCTGCAGAGAGAACTAGATGCCAAACATCAGGCTCACACAATCCTCTCTACATACTCACTCATGTACACACATGCACACACACTCATACACATACGCACGCAGACCAGGCTCACACAATCCTCTACATACTCACTCATGTACACACATGCACACACACACTCATACACATACACATGCACACCAGGCTCACACAATCCTCTCTACACACTCATGCACACACATGCACACACCCTCATATACATATGCACACATACATACGCGCACAGTGTAGTCATACATCCACATTCACATGCATGCACACTCATACACACTGCACACACATGTTCACACTCATGTACACACATGTATGCACATATGCGTATACAGGTAGATTAACATGCACATGTGCAACATGACACTCCTATGCATATACACACTCACACTCACACATCCACACTCATACACAGACACACACTCTCAGTCTCACACACACATCCACACTCACTCTCATACACACACACTCATACACACATGCACACACACACATCCACACTCATACACACTCACACACACGCACACTCTCACTCTCACAAACACATCCACACTCACTGTCATACACACTCACACACACGCACATGCACACACACACACACATACACACACTCTCTCACAAATCTCCAGTATCCTGTTGCTCACATTGGCGAGCAGGGGACGTTTCCTGCCACCCCCCCCCAGGATGCTCCCCACACCCCTTCCCCACGCTCACCCTCTCTTTCCATAGGGACTCTCCAGGAAGGACTGGACTCATCCCAACATGCCAAGGAGAGACTCCCACATGGAGCACTGAGGGCCTCGAGTGGGGCCCAGCAGACAAGTCTGGTCTTCCGAGCAGCCCCTTCGTCTCTCCTGCCTGGGCTGTGGGTGGGCTGCTTGCATCTGTCTCTGCCTCAGTGTTTTGACTCTGGCAAGTAGAATCCAAATTAGCAGAACTCTCCAGAATGAAAATGGCCTCCCAGGTGTCTAGCGCTACCCCCCTTACTAAGGCGCACTCCAGTCCGTCTGCTCTCTCCTGCCGTCATGGCCGGGCTCTGTCATATTCTCTTCTGGGCCCTGAGTTTGTGTGGCTGTCTGTCCAGACAGGGAAGTCCCTTAAGAGAAGGTGTGGTGGAAAACAAAAGTGGTAACATTCATGAGAGCACAAGAAGCACAAATGGAAGGCACCACGCAATGTGATGTGAGATTTCCATTCTAGAATTGCACCAGGAACGTGTGGGTGAAGCAACAAAGGCTGATGTGTGGATGTGGCACCGTGAACCAACAGAGATTGCCAGCATGCGGGGCTGGGGATATCGTTCCTGTTCTCTAGATGGGCAGGGCCTTGTCCAAGGTCGCCCAGAGTGAGGAGCAGAGCCAGGGTGGATTTCAGCCAGGGTATATGCTTTCTGTCTGCCCAGACACCAAGAGGTTTGGAGGACGGGATGGGGCCTGGGCTTGGCCCCCTGCATGAGCTGTTGACATGGGGGAGGTGGCTGGCTTCCAGCTCCAGGCCTCCTCAGGGACAGCGCAGTGTCTGTGACCAGCCATCGTGTCTGATGGGTGGGATTGGGACGTCAAAGGGGTTCCATCTCCAGGGGAGGTGTGAGCTGGCAGCTTCCTCCGTCCGACAGGAGCCATTCGGCGAGTGGCCTCGGGAGAAGCGGCAGCCACTTTTCTTTCTGCTTATCTTGGGTGATGAGTTTAATGTTCAGTGAAAGTGAAAACACCGTGGCCTTGGTGGCCTCAGCTATTTGTCTTGGCCCTAGGTCCCCCAGGGTGGACCGTGGTTTGGCTTCCGTGACTCTCTTCCAGGCTGTGCCACTTTTGCATGGCCTAGGAAGGGACAGTGTCTCGGTGGCCACTCAGGAGGGAGGCTCTTGGGCTGTGTCCAGCCTGAGGTTGAGCTTCCTGACCGTGCAGTGACCAGCAGCCCTGGGAGGTGGCGTTGGGGCCTGGGAGGCCTCCTTTCCTGGCCGTGCCTGGGGCCAGGGTGCTCTTAGGAGAGGCTGGACCCCTGCCTACTGCAGAGGGATGAACAACACCACCTTCCAAGCACCTTCCTCTCCAAGGACCACGGGACAGGGGTAGGGGATGCTGTCCTCTTTCCCTGCCTTTATTTTCTGAAGTACCCACTTTTTAATTATAGCCAACACCAGAAAAGCAAAGCCCAACGGAGACGCTGGGGATTAATCCCAGGGGAACGTTGCTGTGTCTGAGGCGTCACAACCACCTGGGTATGGGGCAGACACTGCAGCCACCAGTGCAGTCACCTGGGTACGGGGCAGACCTTGCAGCCAGCAGAGCCCATGTCCGCCCTGTCTGCTGCATGAGGACGTGGGCACCAGCCACCTGGGTATGGGGCAGACATTGCAGCCAGCAGAGCCCATGTCCGCCCTGTCTGCTGCACACGAGGTGGGCATGAGCCACCTGGGTACAGGGTAGACACTGCAACCAGCAGAGCCCATGTCTGCCCTGTCTACTGCACGAGGACGTGGGCACGAGCCACCTGGGTACGGGGCAGACACTGCAGCCAGCAGCACAGTCACCTGGGTACGGGGCAGATATTGCGGCCAGCAGAGCCCGTGTCTACCCTGTCTGCTACACGAGGACATGGGCACCAGCCGCCTGGGTATGGGGCAGACATTGTAGCCAGCAGCGCCCATGTCTGCCCTGCCTGCTGCAGGAGAACGTGGGCACGCATGTGCACATGCAGACTGTGACAGGTTGGGGGACGCAGGCAGTGTACATGGGACTTGCCCCTCCCCACATTCTCATGCTCTCTGGGGCTTCATGTCCTCACCCACATGCTTAACCTTGTTCAAATCCCTGTCTGCAGGCCTCGCCCATACCCAGAAAGTCACGAGCTCGCGTGCCCCACATAGCCCCGTCTTACAGAGAGCCCACAACGGCCACACACCTCTTTCCCTCTCCAGCACCTCCTCCCGCACATAGACTATTTTTCAAGTACAAAGGAGCCCCCGGACTATTCAGGCTGCCTGTGTGAGGCTGACCTCAGGCAAAGGCAGCCCGGGGAGAGGATGGCCACATATCTCTGAGCCGGCCCTCTGGGTCCTGGCGGCTGGGTCTGCACAGGCCACTCCCCTCCGGCTCCTTGGGGCAGCCCAGAGAGCTGGCCCTGGGCCAGGATAGAGAGAGGAAATGGTTCCCCAGTTCAGAGGGCCAAGCAAGGAGCTTTCATCGACCTGAAATGAAACGATGCCCAGGAGGCGCTCTGGGCAAGACCAAGACAGGACCCTGGGAACAGGCAGTGCCTGTCACCTCCGGGACTCGCAGGCTCTCCTGGGCGGGTTTAGCCTGGAGGAGCCCTGAGAGGAATTCTGTTCCAGCAAGATCTAGGGAACTCTGGCTTAACGGGCACAGTCTCTTGGTTAACAAAGTCCGAATTAGCAGAAATCTCCCTGACAGACACTTAAATCTGGGGGTAGAAATCTTCATTCCACACCTGGCCGGGGCCTGTGGAGACTCCACGGTGGATCCTTCTTTGCCTGGAAGGAGGCAAAATGTATAGGGTGCTTCTTCCAGTCCTGGGATGCTAACAGGCTTTGCCAGTCCAGGAATGACAGGCCAAGCGTCAAGAGTCCTGACGACCCGACTCAGGCTCTGCCTGGCTGTGCCAGGAGGTGTGGGGCCCTGCCATGCCCAAGCCGGGTGGACACCAGCTGGTGGTCAAGGCAAATCACTTCTGGGGATGGAACATGGGGCCCCAAAGATGAATGATCTTAGATCGGGCTCTGACGTCACAAGCAATTCATCACTTCCTCTTCCTACCCTCTCCCACATCCCAGACTTGATCCTCCCCACAAAGCCCCCAGAACGCAGCTGCGGGAGTCAAATGAACTCTAACCGTCATGATCGTTGAAGACCGAGGCATGACAAAGCCCAGTGGGGAAAACTGCTAAATAATGGTTTGTAGTTTACCCCCCAAAACTCTCCAGATCTTCTACCTCTCACGAGGATGCAGGCTTGCCGTATGGGTGGAGATAGTTATTAGGTTTCTTAATTATTGATAAGTTTGCATCTCTTATTTCTCTGTAGCAACCAAACAAGAGTCTGAGTTTGAGAGAAGGATTTAAACGACGGGGACAGTCATTTAGGGGCAACTGCATGGAGCCCAACAGAGACCTAGGATCCTTTTCTCAGGATAAGAAGCAGGAGAGGGCTTGGCCTGAGTCACCCACAGTCTCGGGATCCCAGCCCCACTCTGAGGGCGTAGAGAGCAGGGAAGGGTCAGCGTCCTCTTCCCCAGGACATGGTCAGCTTGCTGGTCAAGGCTGTCTGTTCCCTTCTCGTTCCTCCCCTGGCTTCTATCTGGACCAGGCCTCTTGGCCTTTTATTTTTTATTTTTTTTTTTGAGACAGGGTCTCAGTCTGTCACCCACGCTGGAGTGCAGTGGCGCCATCTCTGCTCACTGCAACCTCCACCTCTGGAGTTCAAGTGATTCTCATGCCTCAGCCTCCTGAGTAGCTGGGATTACAGGTGTGTACCACCACACCTGGCTAATTTTTGTATTTTTAGTAGAGATGGGCTTTTACCACGTTGACCAGGCTGGTCTTGAGCTCCTGACCTCAAGTGATCTGCCTGTCTCGGCCTCCCATGGTGCTGGGATTACAGGTGTAAGCCTCCACACCCGGCCCCTCTTGGCCCTTTGACCTCTGCATCCCCCAGACCCCAGCAGCTACTCTGGGCTCCCCGCTCATAGCTTCAACTCCCTGGAGATGGCCAGAGCCCCTCCATGCCTCAGCCCTCCTGGCAGATGCCTGCAGCTCAGGAGATTGAATTCATTCATATTTCCAGGTGCTGTACATTCTGATGAGGTTCTTCTCCGGATCTCCTGCCCAGAAAAGGATAAATATTTCTGATCTATAGCAAATGTGTTTTCCTTTAGCTAACATCTTGGCAGGCAAGTACACTAATCTCTCAGGAAAATCTAGGGCCTGAATAGCAAGCAGATTTTTTTTCTCCTCTCTGAACAAATAGAAATTCTGAGTTACTTTATTTTTTGAATAGCAGATCTGGAGAAGAATCACAGTCCATTAAATCTGCATCTCTTGAAAGAAAGACCCAGAAGGCCACCTCCTCATCAAAGGCAAAATGAACCCAGTTTGGAAGTGTGTTTAAAATGCATGGGGGAGTGGCAGCCATCCTAAATTACCCCGCTGGCTCTCCCGAGATGGGCTGGAGAGGCCAGCAGGTGGCCTGATAAGCCTGGGAGGCAGAGATGGGGAGCGAAGCCACATGGCCCCATGGGGCCGTCCAGCACTGCAGAGGCCTCAGCAGCATCCCGCCCCCGACAGGTGCCACGTGACCCCCAAGCTGAACACAGAGCACACCCCCACAAGACCACAAAATCCCCCAACAGCCTCATTTCATAGACCTGCATTTCACTGACTTCTGTAGGATGCGTGGCCAGGAAACCCTTTGAGGGAATCCTAGAGAAGGCGCCCCGAGTTTACAGAGTGGCCAATGTCCCCTCAAGGACAAACATTTCCGCCGAACCCCCTAGTTCCCTGGGGGATGGATGCTGTGCTTTTGAGGAATAAAAGAAAGGTCGGAGAAGGATCTAAAGTGTGTGGATCTGTCGTCGTGTGCCTGGTACTGTGCTTGGCACTTTCCTATGTGTGACCGCGCGTGTGTGTATGTTTGTGTTTGTGTGTGTGCGCATTTGTATGTTTGTGTATGTGTGCACGTGCGTGTTTGTAGGTTTGTGTTTGTGTATATCCGCGTGTGTTTCCATGTTTGTGTGTGTGCGTGCATGTGCGTGTGTGTTTGTAGGTTTGTGTGTGCGCATGTGTGTGTTTGTATGTGTGTGTGTGCGTGTTTGTAGGTTTGTGTTTGTGTGCACGCATCGTGTGTTTGTGTGTATGCGTGTCTCTGTATGTTTGTGTGTGTGTGCATGCGTGTTTGTAGGTTTGTGTTTGTATGTGTGCACATGCGTGTTTGTAGGTTTGTGTGTGCGCATCATGTGTGTTTGTATGTTTGTGAGTGTGCGTGCATGTTTATATGTTTGTGTGGTGTGTTTGTAGGTTTGTTTGCATGTGTGCATGTGTTTGTATGTGTGTGCAGGTGCGTGTGTATGTGCGTGCGTGTTTGTAGGTTTGTGTTTGTGTGCGTGTGTGTGTTTGTGTGCACATGTGCATTTGTAGGTTTGTGTGTGTGCATGTGTGTGTATGTGTGTGTATGTCTGTGTGCATACGTGTTTATAGGTTTGTGTTTGTGCGCATGTGTGTGTGTGTGCGTGCAAGTATGTTTGTGTGTGTGTGTAGGTTTGTGTGTGCGTGTGTGTTTATATGCTTGTGTGTGCACATGCGTGTGTATATGTAGGTTTCTGTGTGTGTGTGCATGTGTGTGTATATGTGTGTGCATACGTGTTTGTAGGTTTGTGTTTGTGTGCGTTTGTTTGTGTGTGTGCGTGCAAGTATGTGTGTGTTTGTAGGTTTGTGTGTGCGTGTATGTGTTGTATGCTTGTGTGTGCACATGCGTGTGTATATGTAGGTTTCTGTTTGTGTGTGTGTGTGCGCATGTGTGTATATGTAGGTTTGTGTGTGTGTGTGTGTGTGTGTCTGCCAGCCCCAAGCAGGGCAGAGCAGGCCCTGGGCCCCTGTAGTGCCTTCCTTTTATCCTGTTCACTGAGAAGTTATGCTTTCTGCTGACTTCACTCTGTAAGCTGAGTTTATCGCCCCGGCCTTCCTCGCAGAGGATGATGGGAAAGACGCCCTACCCAGGAGGACTTGCTTAGCAGCTTCCCAGCTGGGGTGACCATCATGCTCTCGGCAGGGAGGGTGCCCTGAGCCTAGTGGGAGCGTGTCCCACCCTAGACACGTTTCCTCGACTCCGCCCTAGAGCCAGGGAGTGGCCTTGAGCCTCCTGTTTAGAAGCTCTAACCAAGCAGGCGACATTCCAACATCCACAATGTGGCCATCAAGACTTCCGGGGTGAGCCGGCTGGAACCACGGACACGGATTCAACAGCAGCATGGGTCTTTGTTTTGTCAGAACACCAAAGCCTCCGCAGAAGGGAGCCCATTAAGTTTGCATTTTCCATCATGGAGCAAGTAAACAAACCCAGAGGAAGCTCTGCCCATCACTGAGCTGGCTTCGCGACAGGAAATGGTATGAGTGACTTCGTTTTTAAACATTATTATCCTCTTGAAAGCAAAAGATAAAGGATGCCTTGGAGCAGCCAAATTGCTTTGGCTCAAAAATCATTTTAAATACCATTTCCTTTAACAAGCCTACTGCCTGGGCAACGGATCAACACTATTCATTTTAACCTTAGTCAGTAGAAAAAAAATCACTGAAGTGCTTGTAATTATTTAGCACTCTGCTTTTTTCCCCGCCCAGATTCGTTAACTAATGACCAAAACAATGAACCCCAAGCCCTGTTTTAAGCAATTGGACAATCGGCAGTACACGCATAACATTCCGGAACCATCTTCCCTCTGTGTCTACTCTCAACCTGGGTGGGGGGATTCAGGGTTAGTTTTGGCCTTTTCCAGAAAGTGAGAGAAATAGCCTTCCCCTCTATCATCTGTGCTTGGGAAATCACCAGGCGGGGGTGAGAGCTCACCCGTGCCCGCCCTTAAGTGAACAAGCATCGAGAGGCTCCTTGAGAAACCTTACGAACTGGAAAGAGGGTGGGTGGAGTCCTCCCGGCTCTGCCTTGGTGAATGCGGCTCAGGTGATGGCAGGGGGTACATGGAGGCCGGGGTGGTCTCTCAGGGTGCTGTGCAGACCAAACACCATCAGAAAAGCTTGGAGGAGTTCAGATGCGGAGGTAGACCGTGCTAGAGCCTCCTTTTTGTTTTGGAAGGGAACAGAAGGAGTTTCATTCGGTTATTTGAGAACAACAACACTCACACAGGTTCAAAGAAAATGACATTCACAGAACAAAAGCTGAGTCAGTGGATTGGAGCTGGAGTGGAGAGTCACAGGCACAGAAAGAAATACCTTTGCTACTGAAGCCAGAAGTCCTAAACTGCTTTGGGGTTATGTCCTCAGTGTGGAGGCCCAAGGTCTTCCCAGGAAAGAGCATCCTGCCTGAGAGAGGGAAGCACCTCCCACTTTCTGTCTCAGGGAGAGGATCTCGGCCTGACAACTCAGTCAGAGAACCCCTGTGGCAGCAGCACCTTCTAGCACAGACCTCAAAAAGTAATGCACGGTGCCTGGGTGCCATGGCCTCAGGGAGGGGCTGCTTTGTCACCACTGTTTTTTTTGTTTTGTTTTGTTTTGTTTTGTTTTTTTTGAGACAGAGTTTCACTCTTGTTACCCAGGCTGGAGTGCCGTGGCGCAATCTCGGCTCACCACAACCTCCGCCTCCCAGGTTCAAGGGATTCTCCGGCCTCAGCCTCCCGAGTAGCTAGGATTACAGGCACATGCCACTATGCCCGGCTAATTCTTGTATTTTTAGTAGAGACGGAGTTTTGCCATGTTGGCCGGGCTGGTCTCAAACTACTGACCTCAGGCGATCCGCCTGCTTCTGCCTCCCAAAGTGCTGGGATTACAGGCGTGAGCCATCGCACCCGGCCCGTCACTGCTTTTGATAACGACAGCTCCGACTTTATGGAGGGTTCACTGTTGTGTTCTGGGCAGATGGACGCCCACAGCAGTGACCGCACATTCCTAACTGCATCTCTTATGCAAAGCACGTCTCCACATTGTCCACGGTGCAATCCCATGTGAGGAGGCATAGCAAGGGAAGCTCGGCCCCAGATTCACCGGGAGGACGGGCTGGTTCTGCATGTAGGGAGAAAGAGCTATTTGTTCCCATCGTACCCTGCAACATTAAATAGGACGCCCGAGTCACTCCTACAGCAGAAAGCAGTCACCTAAGGCAGAGGCTGCGGGGGAGGGCTTCACCTTCAGGACATCACCGCAGAGCAGGCCTGTGAGATCCGACATCCCAGCATGGAACGTATCCACTGGGATCCAAGTGCGCTCCTGTAACTGCTGAAAGTCACCCCATCTGCCGAGCAGCCAGAAGCAAGCTGATGATGCCAGTAGCCAGTCACCCCGTCTGCTCAGGGGCCAGACATGGAGGAGTGGGGAGGGACATGTCCACCCTCATCTAGGTCATGGGATGTTGGCCGAAGGCCCCTGGCATGGGAACTGCTCGGGCCAGTGGGTGTGGAGGGCTGGACGGGAGAGGAGTGAGGATAGCCTCCACCACTACAGTCTCAGGAGGGCGGGGAGGCCAGATGTGTGCCACTTTAACGAGTGTGTATTTACCAAACAGATAAATTCTGAGCAAGGCTTTGCGTTCCAAAGAACTCACCACCAGGTCCCTTGTGAGTCTCCACCTGCCTGGACTGTGAGCTTCCTAAGGGCCGGGTCACCCCTGCAACCCTAGCACCTGGCATGCTGCCTGACCCCTAACATGCATGGATGCCTAAGGAGTGAGTTCCTCCGACACCAGGAGAACGAGATGCAGAGGCTCGCCGGGAGCCCCAGTGCCCTGCCTGCCAATGGCACGCATCTTCTCCAAACACAGCCTCTCTCTGAAGAGCTGCCTCAAATCAGCCATGCCTTGCCCTGACAGCTCTTTCCTTCCCC
Source organism: Theropithecus gelada (assembly GCF_003255815.1). NCBI lineage: Eukaryota > Metazoa > Chordata > Mammalia > Primates > Cercopithecidae > Theropithecus > Theropithecus gelada. Next base: position 36,204,355 of record NC_037668.1, on the reverse strand, counting down.
TGCAAAGACCCTCGAAAGATCTCTTGGCTGTGATTTGATCTGAGCTCTTCTGGAAGGTCCTATAGAGGGCCCCATCTAGGTTGTTGAATCTTCTTCAGCATCTGGAAATGGGGGACAGAAACAAATGGGAGTGTGTCTAGGGGGTGACAGGCATCACGGCCCCCCTCCCAGGCCGGGGCCCATCCGTGGCAAAGGAGGCCCCAGTAATAGCCATCCTGGTTTTCTTGCATGGGAGGCCACGGAGTGTGGTGGCTGCTGCCAAAGGTGACTGAGGTGGGGAGAGCTCAGATTTACCCAGAGGCTCTGTGTCCCTATTTGCAGAGATGTCAGAGCCTATGTGGCACTGGGGGTGGCAGCCTGTGTGGGTGTGCCTGTATGTATACGTGTATGTGTGAATATGTATTGTGTGTGACATGTGCATGGGTATGTGTGTGTATAAATGTGCATGTGTCCACGTCTGCAATGTGTATTGTGTGTATATATATATGTGCATATGTATATCATCTGCATGTGTGTAATGTTAAGGTACATATCTGTGTTACACATGTATATTTATATTGCAAATTACAAGCATTATGTGCATATGTACATGTAGGTATGTGTATGTGTGTATATGTATACATTTATGTGTACTATGAGTATGTATGCATATGTGTTTATGTGTAATATATGTGTATGTATGCAAGTGCTTATGTATATGTGTGCATATATGTGTTTATGTGTATATTGCATGTGTATATGTATCATGCATGTATGTGTATGCATGTGTACAGATGTGTGTGTGCATGTGTATTGTGTGTACGTGTGTGTGTGTGTGTGTGTATTGTATGTGTGTGTGATGGGATGGGCAGAAAGGCTGGGCAGAAATAGGCTGAGTTGTCATCCCTGATCCTAGCCCCTTCCAGGGTCCCTTTGCTCCTCGGGGCTCCAGGAGTGAAGTTAGGGGTAATGAGGACTCTTTGGAGCCAGTGGGGTGCCAGACACCAGGGTCTGGAGCCATCCCTGGCCACTCCAGGCCTCCATTCCACATCCTACCAGGAGCACCCACACTTGGCCCAGCCTCATAGCTGCTCCAGCCCCCCGTCCAGGCGCTGCTGCTGGAAACGTTCTGGTCACCTGAGAGCTCTGGGGCTCAAGCACGTAGAGAGACTCTAGAGAGATTTGCAGAGAGATTCTAGAGAGAGATTCCAGAAAGGCTCCAGAGAGATTTTAGAGAGACACTGTTTTTTTTTGAGACAGAGTCTTGCTCTGTCGCCCAGGCTGGAGTGCAGTGGCACGATCTCTCCTCACTGCAAGCTCCGCCCTCCAGGTTCATGCCATTCTCCTGCCTCAGCCTCCCGAGTAGCTGGGACTACAGGTGCTGCCATCACGCCCAGCTAAGTTTTTTGTATTTTTAGTAGAGACGGGGTTTCACCGTGTTTGCCAGGATGGTCTTGATCTCCTGACCTTGTGATTCGCTCACCTCGGCCTCCCAAAGTGCTGGGATTACAGGCGTGAGCCACTGCCTCCGGCCGAGAGAGATTCTAGAGAGACTCTAGGGAGAGATTCTAGAGAGATTCCAGAGAAACTCCAGAGAGATTCTAGAGAGACCCAGAGATATTCTAGAGAGATTCCAGAGAGACTGCAGAGAGTAGATGGGAGGAGTCTCAGAGAAAGGGAAGGGAGAGCCCCGGCTTCAAAGGCAGGTGGGCTTTTCCTGAGAGGCTGTGTGGGAGGTGGCAGCAAATGACCACCACTCCAGGGAATGACTAAGAAGCTCCCAGCAGGGCTTGCATCCTGAGGCAGAGCTGTGACATGAGCAACTGAGGGGCTCAGCAGAAACAGCAAAGAACCTGGACGGAGACGAAGGTGATAGAGGAGATCAGGGTAAAGGACAAACAAGGGCGCGGGATCCCTTCCTCTGGGGGGTGATAAGAATGCTCCGGAGGCCAGCCGCGGTGGCTCATGCCTGTAATCCCAGCACTTTGGAAGGCCGAGGCGGGCAGATCATGAGATCAGGAGATCGAGACCATCTTGGCTAACAGTGAAACCCCGTCTCTACTAAAAATACAAAAAATTAGCCGGGCGTGGTGGTGGGCACTTGTAGTCCCAGCTACTCGGGAGGCTGAGGAAGGAGAATGGCGTGAACCCGGGAGGTGGAGCTTGCAGTGAGCAGAGATCGCACCACTGCACTCCAGCCTGGGAAACAGAGTGAGACTCCATCTCAAAAAAGAAGAAAAAGAAGAAGAATGCTCCAGAAAGTGCAGCCTTTGGGGACACTCAGTTTCTTGTAGTCCTTGTCCCTCTACTCTTCAGTCAAGAACTCAGCACCTGCTGCGAGCCAGGCCCTATGCAGGACAAGAGAGCCGAGAAGGCGCCGCATCCTCAGCCTCGCCTGCAGGCTGCAGCAGGTCCAGCATCTGAATGGGATGCTGGAGATCTAGGGCCGGTCCTCCATGGATGTCCAGACAGAGCTGGCCCTAGGGTGGAAATCTCAGGAGGTGCCCAAACACTCAGCCATGAAGACGAATGCCATTGCAGTGCAATATTTTAAAATATCAAAATTAATCCAAAAATCCATGATGAACAAAATATCAACATTTTAAATAAAGACAGGGTCAGTCTGACTGATTTCTCCCTTTGCCTTAAAGTTTTGGTGTGGCCGGGCATGGCCCCAGAGCTGGGGTGGGGCTTGACCCTGAGTGAAGGTTTCTTACCCCAAAGTGCTGCCTTCTCAGTTCCCTCTTGGTGGCCACAACTCTTCGCTCCACGGTTAACTGAGGAGCTTGAAGAGTAGCCGATAACCGCTGAGGGGCCTTCATGCATTTGCTACAGGAAGGGAGGAACATGGGATGCACAGATGGGAGAGAGGCCAGCTGCGGGTCAGAAAAGAGCCCCTGCTATCAGGAGCATCTCTGCTCATTGAGTATCTGCTACCTGCCGTGTATCACGCTAAGTGCTTCACATTTGTTAGGGATTTTCCCCTCCCAACAAGCCCTCGAGGCAGGTGCTATTCTCATCTCCATTGTACAGGTGAGGAAGCTGAGGCCCAGAGAGGCTGAGGTTAAGCCACTTCCCTAGAGAAGTCAGAGGCAGAGCTTGGATGTGCTGGGAGGGCAGACTGGGGAAGCCCCCGCTTCTGTATCCAGGGCGTTGCTCACAGGGCTTTTCAGAGGCAGGATCTTGCCTTAGATCCTGCTTGGGGAGGTGGAGCTCCTGGGAGGAAGGATAAGGTTCACCCGAAGTGTCCTTTTGACCATCAAAGTGGAACCCACCAGCGGCACTGCCACGACCCTGAGGAAAGGTGCACTTGGGTCATCACAGGCATGGGAGAGACAGGGAGCCTGAGATTAGCTACGCCTTAGGTCTGAGGGAGCTGAGCTGCAGCAACAGGGGACAGAGACCACCCTGGAAGTCAGGTCTCAGAGGCCCAAAGCAGGCCCCCGTCAGCCTTGGAAATCTCCATGGTGACAGATGACTTGCCCCAGGGGAGGCTCAAGAGGGAGACCCTGCCTTTCATTCCTTAAGATGTGGGCATTATCAGTCTTGGCCGGAAGTAGAGAGGCCCAAACAGGTCCTATGAGGTTGGACGTGCAGAGGCAATACAAGAGTGGGTTGTTGGAGCTGGCCTGTACTGACTTATGAAAGCAGCCTGGTACATTCTTGAGAATTTTGCAATGGATGTGATGATCTTATGTTGGTAGCTTGAAGTCAGCTACAGTGGTGGTATTTACACCATAGAAATTGGCAAACGTTACCAATCAGGCATTTTTTTTTTTCTCCTGGAGAGCTGATTGTTAGGCATTTACCAGCATAGCACTGCTTTATAGGACAAAATCTGAACACCTATGAAAATCTGGCCATTCTGCAATCTGTCACACCGAATTGAGGGGCAGTTACGTGTCTCTTCCTAAAAGAGGCAATCATCATCTCAAACAGCAGTTATATGCAAATGTCACTTCTTGAGCTGGGAAAGCGTGGTCTGTTTCTGGCAGTAGAATGATCTTTTATCTAATTAAGCTCAACTTGGGCTAATGTTGTGAGCGTGCACTCTCTGATCAGACACCAACAGCTGGTGGCTGACGTGCATGCCAGGGTGGCCTGAGAAGCTGGCCTGGAATGTTAAAAATGCTGTGGGTTGCCCACCATTTCTACTGAGAGGGAAGTCTCAGAAAGAGCCCCGGCCATGCAGTCAGGAAGTTGGGGTTCAAGCCCAGCTCTTCTGCCAAGTCATTGGGTGTCACTGTATAAGTCAATGGCCCGCCCTAGGTGACAGCTTTCCCATGCAAAGCAAGGCACTGGGCCGGATGGTTTCTGAAGTCCTGCCTGGCCTGGTAGGGAAGGGGCAGAGCCACTGTGATTCAGTGGAAGGAGCTCTCCCGGACTCACCCAGGGGCCCAGAGCCTGGCAGGGTCCCAGCAGTGGAAGATCCTGCCAGTGACTCTGGCAAGGAACGGCAGCCCCAAACCCCAAGCATGCTGGATTCTCTCTGCTGTGGACCTCAGCCCGGCACTGCCCATACTACTTCAAGTTCAGAATTATGACTTTGGCTGAAGAGGTGCCATGCCCAAACCCTTTCACCTTCCCCAGCTGCCCCTAAAGGCAGCTGATTCTGGGAAACCAAGAGCAGCATGTGGCGGGGAGCATGAGCGGCTGTCAGGAGGGGGATGGGGATGGGGCCTCCTTCCCCTCTCCCCTGTGGCAGCAGGAGTGACTGCTCTGACACACCCTGAGAGATGAGGCATGATCGACACACGGGTGACAACTGGCAACTGCTGCTATGTAATGCGCGCATAAGGGCCGTGGCTTTCAGGCTCAGAAGTCAGGGGACACAGGGAGGCCATTAGTCAGGAAAGGGTGGGGGACTGGGAGTGGGCAGCCAGAGAAGATCTTGCTGCGGAATTTTGAATCCAAGCCTTTTGGAGGCAACAGAAGGGGCTGGATCTAGGTCCGGGCAGCTCTGGGGACAGTCCCAGAGTCGCCAGGGCAGGCATGGCCCATGGTGAGCATGGGCCGGTGCTTGGCCAAGGTCTTTGGCTGTGAATGCTGGAAGCAGAGGCCTGGTGGGTCACAGTGTGCGACTCAGCTGATGGCCAGAGAGGGGAGAACCTAGGACAGGGGCTTTGTGGGCCCAGCTTGGCACAGGTGGCTCTATCGGGGTTATCATGTGGTTTTGTAACAACACAATGGTCGTGACAACAGCCACAGTTGTTATCTGAGTGCTGGTCTGTGTCTGACCCTGTGCAAAGTGCTTTCAAAATTCTGTGGATGAGGAAACTGAGCCCCCGGTTATGGGTTAATTAGCCTGAGGTGACACAGCTCCACGTGGTTGAAGAAGTGGGATTAGAACCGGGGTCAGTGTGAACACCCAGGCCCTGGCCTTGCGGCTGTACCAGAACAGCCCTTTCCAGGCCTCCTGGGCAGAGGCTCAGTCTCCTGGGACTGGGGGTCAGCCTGGGTCAGGCTGGTGAGCCCCCCGAGGGAAGGTGGGCCTGAGGTGGGCAGCCCCTGAGCCAGGTACTCACCCACCTACCCACACCGAGTCCACCCTGGGTTGGGCTGGTGATGGCCCTGGGGCCCCAGGCCATGCTGTGCAAATGGCTGGGTTTGATCTCTCTTGCTTGGTGAGGCTCAGAGTGAATGCTGGGTCTACGATATTTTAGCCCATGATGAAGTCGGCACTTACTACCTATGAGGGTAGTAAGTGCAGGGCCAAGGTGGGGTTCCTCCAGTGTCCCTGGCCAAGGGTCAAGGTGGGAATAAAAATGAGAGAAAGGTCCTCTGCCCCAGGAGGGAACAGGCCCAGGAGGTGTTTGGAGCTCAGGGCCAGGTCAGGGGCCAGCCCACTCCAGGAGCTGCCCCTGGAGTCCTGCCACTGCCTGTGGGCTGTGTTCTCCAGCTCCCTGTGCACCTGAGGAGACCTCCAGTCAGCAGGAGGCTGCAGAAAGGTGAGGTTTCCCTCCCTAGCGTGGGGTGAGACTCTCTCTGCAAACCCCTCCCCACCCCAGGCTACTGCCCTGTCCTGGGGTCAGCAAGACGCCAGCTCTCAGCCTCCAGGACGCTGAGCCCCAGTAGCCTGAGGTCAAGGGGGAATCCTCCAGCCCCTGCTCTGGTTCCCAGCTGGTCCCCCTGCCCAGAGGCTTTTACAGTTCACCCCGGGAGAGGAAGGGAACTTGCTTCTTCCCAGTGGCTTTGGCTGCGATCTGAGAGGGCTGCATTCCTTGTCTCTGCCCTTCCTCGGGGTGGGGAGAAGAGCTCCCCGAGCTGAGGGTCTCCCTCCGGCCCAGGCTCCCAGGCTGCAGTCTGTGGCTGTGGTGGCTTCTTGTAGCTGCCATGGGCTGCTCTGCGCCAGATGTTAGCTCCAACTCAACATCCCTTCTTAATGCAGAATTTGCATCTTAAACTTCTCGTGGCTGAAGCAGGACTCCTGATTTCCTCCCTGAGCTCTCTTCCTCCAGTCTGACTGCAATGACAGATCTCCATCCATGCAGCCCTCCTTCATGCCTCTCTTTCCCTCAACGCCTCTTTCCTGCTCTCAAATATGTCCTGATCCTGCAGGGGGCGGGAGGGTTCCCCGTTGACCTCGGGCTGCCGGGGTCCAGCTTCCTGAGAGAGGCTGAGACATATTGAATGCAGACGGGGTGGCTCGGCCTCCTGCCTGGAGCTCTGCAGCCCTCTCAGGCTGTGCAGGTGGCCCCAGTTGGCTGGCACCGGCTCCAGGCTCACCCTGGGATGACATGGGGTGGGGCCTGGGCACATTTACAGCTCTCATCACTCTGACTGAGAGGAGGTGTTGCCAGAGCCCCTGCATCAGAGACCTGAGCTGGAGACTTTCCACAGGGGTCGCCTGCAGAGAAACTGAGGGCACAGAGAGGGCAAAATGAGACCCCATGGGAGCTCATTTCTTTGGAACCGACAGTGTTTTTCTGAGAACTTGGTCTCCAAACTAAGAAATATTTTAGCAATTCAGGATCAACAAACATTTCTGCCCTGAATTTCCTTCTCAATCCTCCAAGCTAAACTCACAGAGAATTCTCATGCCTCGGGTCCCCAGGGTCACCCTTTCTGGGCATTCCAAAGACTGTCTGATGCTTCAGTTCTGCCCACGCTACAACCAGTTTAAACTGCATCTCTAAAGAGCATGCCTTCTCCCTCTTCAGGAGGAGGAGGCAGGCGGGGACACACTGCGGGGAGAGCGCATCCATTTGGCGGTCTTTACCGAGTGCTGGTGCTTGCGCTCTTGGGGGCACAGCTGGACCTAGGGGCAGCCATGGGAGAGCCTGAGAGAAACTCCAGGAAGTAGTGACCTGGCCCTGCCCTCAGGAAGCCTGGTTCTGAATGGGTGGATGCCATTCACATCTATCCAATAAACAAGTACTTATGTGCCAGACATGGCTCCAGGCACTCCAAATGTAGCAGTGAACAAAACAGATAATGCTCCCGACCCTATGGAGCTTAAGTTTGAAGGACGGGGCTGGGCTTGGGGGGATAGACAAGGCATAAATAACACAGTGGGGCAGCAGCAACATGATGGATGGGAAAACACGACGTGGAGTGAAAGAAGCCGACTATATACCCGAGCACATATACCACAGGATTCCAGTTCTACGAAGTTCTAGAACAGAAAAAAAAGAACCTATAGTGAAGAAATCAGAACAGTGGTGACCTCTGGGAGTGCAGTGGGGACTGACTGCAAAGGGACATGTGGGTGCTTTCTGGGGTGATGGTGATGTTCCAAATCTTGATGTGGGCTTGGGGTATGACTGACACATGCATCAATCGAAACTCATCAACTAGTGCACTTAACATGTATGCGTTCAATTGTTTCGCCATGTATAAACTCTACTTCAAAAGCAAAAAAGAGAACTGTATGCAAATATTGAACTTTGGTTAATCCTTTGCACCTTGAAAGACTTGGGGGAGGTGTGCTGTGGCAGCTGCTTACTTTGAAATACTTGAAAAATTGCTGGATAGGTGGAACACATAAGTGATCAAACGATATGGTCAAATGTTAACGGTAGAATCTGGGTGGCAGGTGTATGGGTGTGTGTACAATTCTCTCAATTTTCTGTATATCATAAACATTTCATCATAAAATGCCGGGGAGCGGGGAACAGAGGGGCTTGCCAGAGAGTGAGGGAACATTAGATGGAGTGTCAAGAGGGCTTTGATGTGGAGTTGAAAGTTGAAACGAGACCTGAATCTTAGTGTCAACCATGGAAGGTCCAGGGCAGCCTCCAGGCAGAGGGAGGAGCACGTGCAAAGGCCCTGAGGCAGGAAAGGACCCGATTCTTTGAGGAGAGAAAGAAGCCAGTACGGCTGGAGAGTGAGCAGGGAGAGGAAGACCAAGGTCAAGGGTACAGGTCTTCAGAGGTCATGGTAAGGTTTTGGACATTAAGTGCTGTGGGGACTTCTTGAACTGCCTGAAGCATGAGGGTGATGTGATCTGATTTGAGATTTAAATGGGTGCCCCCACTGCTTTGTGGAAAGTGCAGCACAAGCTAAGAAGGAGGGACTCCAGCTCTGGGTAGGAGGTAGCCATGGCTTAGGGTTGGGAAGCAGAAGACAGGGAGAGAAGGAGGTGGGTTCAGGACATATTTTTGAGCAGGAAAGAGGCAGTGAGGGAAAGAGAGGCATAATGGAGGGTTGGCTTGAGCCTCTGCATGGATGGAGAGCCATTGTTGCTCTAAGGCAGGAGGAAGAGCAGCTCGGGGAGGAAACCATCATGGGTCCTGCTCTAGCCATGAGAAGTTGGAGATGCAGATTCTGCATTAAGAGGGGATGTTGAGTTGGGTATAAAGTCTGGTGCACAGCAGTGAGGGAGGGGGCAGATACTAACGTGGGAGTCACTAGCATACAGTTGGCACTGGGGCCATGGGGCTGGATGAGATGATCCCAGGAGAAAGTGTAGACAGAGAAGAGAAGGCTTCAGCAGCTCAGGGATAGTCCAGCATCAGGAGGCTGAGCAAGAGGGACTGCAAAGAACAGGCAGGAGGGAGACAGCCGGGGAGGTCTCGGCAGCAGGGAGCATTCATAAGGAGGGAATAGCCGCCTGAAGGGGTGCCGCTGGGAGGCCAGGAAACATGAGGATGGCACAGTGACCTGCCGGTATAGCAAAGCAGAGGTCATTAGTGACCTCTTCAAGAGCCTCATCAGGGCCTGGAGAAGAAGGAAAGCTGGAAGGAGCAGGGGGAGGAGAGGAAGAGACGGGACCTAGGGGCGAGGACATCTCTCTCTCTCTCTCTCTCTCACACACACACACACACACACTCTCATATATGCACATGCAGGCACTCACACACATGCAAAAACACACACATGCACACATACATGCACTCATACACACATACACTTACAAATGCACTCATACACACATGCACTCACACGCACACACATGCACTCACACACATGCATGCACACACAAGCGCACACACATGCACTCACACGCACACACATGCACTCACATGCACATACACATGCACTCACACACACACAAGGAACACACACAGGCACTCACACACAAGCACACATGCACATGCATGCACTCACACACAAGCACACACACACACGGACATGTACTCACACACATACTCATGCACACATACACTCACACACAAGCACACACGCACTCACATGCACACACACACGGACACATGCACTCACACACACATATGCACTCAAGCACACACACACAAGCACACATGCCCTCACACACATATGCACACACATGGACACATGCATTCACACACAGTCATATGACTCACACACGGACATACACATGCACTCACACTCATACACATTCACACACATGTACACACATTCACATGCATACACACTTGTGCACTCATACACACTGACATACACTCATACACACATTCACACACATGCACACACATACATCTTCTGCGGGAGGCAGAACACTGAGCCGAAGGGAAGCTGAACGCACAGGAGCACGTGGCTACATGAGTTCGGGGGCTGTCAGCTGGTGGGGCTGCTCTGGCAGAAGCAGTTAAGGGACAAGGTAGAGAGGCAGAATTGCAGGGACAGCAAAGAAAGACACGAGGCAGGATGGCTTGGCATGCTGGGAGGTGGCCTAGGTTCCAGGGCCTTCAGGCTTGGGATGCCTGCTGAGCTGGGCTAAGCTGGGCTGAGCTGGGCTGGGCTGAGCTGGGCTGGGCTGGGCTGGGCTGGGCAGGAGGCTCGCCGGCACGCACCAGCACATCTCACATGGCAACCCAATGAGGCCTGGGGAAGACACCCTGGGCTCATGGCTGCCTTCTCCCAGCAGCCAGGTGGAGTGAGAGGACAGCTCTGTTAATATTCCCCATCACCTAGGGGGACCCTGGCATGTCTGGAAAAAGAGCAGAAAATCACCCAGGACGTCCTGCCCATTTTGGGGTGGCGATAGGGATGCCTAGAAGCCTCCTTCAGGCCCTGCCAGATCCCAACTCCAGCAGGAAGGCAGGAGAACTGAGAGGGAGGCTTGCGGAGCAGTGACGCCTGTGTACAGCTGTGTGTACCTGCGGGTACCTGGGCAACCTGTGTACACCTGTCTAGCCAAAACCATTTGCCAGGAGTCTGAAGCAGATGGTGTGTCTCCCGTGGGAATACAGAACCTGCATCCCGAGAGCCACTGAAATATTAACGGTGCTAAAAGTGGTGATGACACCATGTCATGGGACTTCCCTGTTGAGCTAGAGTCTCTGACACACCCACGCAGACCAACGTCGCCAGCTGGGCGCGGCTGGAGGCCCAGAAAGCTGCTGACGTCCACACACAGAACGGGTCACCCATGGCCCACGTTTTCCACTACATTCTGTGCCACTACGTCTGGATTTCACTCTTTGCCCTTTGAATCACTTCAGAGGCAAAAGAGAAAGTGATTCCTTGAGGCAAAGTTTTGTCTTTTGCTTTGGAAACTACAGTCTCGCTTTTGCTCCAAAGGAGATTAGAATATTAAGGACACAATGTCAGCTGAAGATTACATGAAAAGGATAATTAAACAAAAGCCCCATATTATAAGCCATCTAGAAGGGAAATTAAGCAGCTTCTGCATTCTCTGCATCTTTGAAGGATGTTTTTAGAGGGGGGCAGGAATTGTTTGGCTTGATAAATAAAGATAGTAACCAAACTGCATTGCCCATTGTTCTGGCTGTATATGAAAAGCGATTGTTTAGCCAAGCTGACAGCACACGCCGTGGAGGCACAAACCCCTCTGCCGACAGAAGGATTAAGAGACTGACAAGTTCTGGATAATAAGACTAATTAATAATTTCCATCTCTAAGGAACTGCGGCTCCGGCAGCTTCATCCTTCCTCTCTCCCAGTCAAGCCTGGGCAGCCCAGTCCCTAAGGGCTGAGGGACAGAGGAGCGTTGGCAGGCCAGGCCAGGAGAGGTCCTGGTGGCAGTCACAGTGGGTGGTGTGGAGCAGAGGGGTTTGGGGAGGGTGGCATGCAGGAGACAACTGCCAGAAGGCGGAGCTTCCATCTCACTCAACCAGACACCAGATTCCCGCCTGAGGCTGCGGAACAAATGAGTTCTGTTCCTAATCACACAGTTGCATCTCACAAGCCTAGCGTTTTGCCGTTTGCAAGGTGGGCAGGATAGGACCTTCTCAGGGGACCCTCTTCCCTGACCACTGCTACTCCCACCCGCCCAATCCCCTAGAGTAAAAGCTGCTGGAAAGGGTGGGGTGACAACAGCCACCGCTTCCCAGGGGGCTGCTGAGTCCAAAAGACCTCTGTGTGTCTTAGCTCAATTCATCCTCCCATTCAGCTGAGGGGGGAGGCATTTTATTCTATTTTACCAAAAAGGAAATAAGGTTCAAAGAAGTTGATTCGGTTGGCCACAGTCACTTGGCTCATAAGGGTGGAGATGGACTCAAAACCTTTGGCTCTGGTGCTCCCACGTAGGTGGCCAGGAGGAACTCTCCTGATGCCCCGAGGTCTCCCCTGTACTCAGTACGCACCCGTCCACACGGCGGGAGCAGAGGGTGCCACCTCCCCAGAGGGCTCTGGCCGCATAGCAGACGTTGGCCACTGCAGTCTGCAAGGTGAAGGGTGAGCAGGGGGGCCTGCAAGGGGACCTCTGAGAAAGCCGACTGGATGTCCTCCTGTCGCCCAGTCCCCAGACGTGGGGAGGGGTGAAGGAAGGAATCAGGAAGAGGGAATCTTCTAGAAAATGCCCAGTGACTTTCCTCAGAGAGGATAATGGCTGTTTTGGGAGCCCCGCCGTATTTTTTGGAGGCTTCAGGTGGGTACAGCAGTGGCCTTGGCATCGTAAATTGCAATCAAGCAAAGATGTCTGAGCAGGAAATACCATCCACTCTGCCGTGCAGCCTTGGCAAGGGTCCTGAAATCTTAATGGAATTGAGCAATTTTTTGCATAGCACCGTAAATTCCCAGTGTCTACCTTATCTCCTCATCACGTTATTCAAGGGACATTAAATGGAGAAAGATGTGGAAGCTGCCAGCTAGAATGAAGCCAGACCCAGGAGGCAGCTCAGGAACCCTCTGGCTGATACAACCTTTCATCCTCAGCTCTCTTTTCCAAAACCCGCCCCTCCCCAGCTGCGGGAGGGCTTTGCCATTTACTAGTCCAGACGAAGCTTTCGAGGCGGCTTCTAACACCAGGGCTGGGTTTCCATCCCTGCCCTGCAGCTTCCAGACTAAGTGAGTTTCTCAGGGTCACCATGGTCACTCCCGCCAGGGTTTCCTCCTACCTGGGGCACCGCTGGAGTCCTGGCCTCCCTCACACCCCCTTGCCCTTCTCCTAATTATCTAATGGCACAAGCGTCTGCTGGGTTCTTGTCTTTCCTGCAGGCTCCGTGAAGGGAGCTGGTACTGAGTCTTCAGCCAGCCTTCCCTCTGCATGGCGAGGGCTGCAGAGGCCCGACGTGAAGCACAGACCCAGCCTCCTTTCCACATATTGATAGTGACCAAATGCTGGCCTCACAGGCAGGCCAAGCGCTTGCCCACAGCCTTCGATGACTATTGTTATTGCTCCTGATGACAGGATGAGGATGGTCACTGCTGTCACTGTCAGCTGGGGGAAGCTTGCACGGCCACGCTGAACCTGCATGCCCTGGTCTGGTGAGGCTCTTCCTGTCCTGCTCTCTTCTGAGCCCAGCAGAGAGACAGGAGGAGTCCAGGCCCTTCCCCATGCTCCCCTCCAGATCACCTGGCTGGTGCTGGTGCTGGGACACCTGTCCTGAGGGCCTTTTCCCAGACAGCCCTGTGCCGGGTGAGGTATGTGGAACTGGCTCATGGGAACTGGGATCCCTCAAGTGGTCTTGTTAGTCTCACTGGGCACTTAGCACTGTGACCCATGCTTGCCTCATGTCAGAGGGCATGGAAACTCCCCCTCCCCTCCATCCTTCCACTTTGGGCTCACCTCCAGGAAGCCTCCCCTGACCACCCGGTCTATTCTGTGTCTCCTTCTCTGGATTCACCGTCTTGACCAGCTTTAGGGACCACTGACTAGGCTAGGGTCAGAAATGGCTTTGAAGCCACATGGTCCTCCACCTGCTGTCCATGCAGGGATCCACCCCAAATGTCAGGGCTTGGCCACTCCTGTCTCTGCTGCCGTGTTCCAGCTACCCCTTGGAGTGGAGTGGGCTGGCTCAGTGTCCTCTGCCGAGGCCCACGCGCTCTGGAGCGTGCCTATGGTCAGCTCAGCTGTGGCAGCCAAGGGTGTGGAAGAAAGGCCCCATCAGACTCCAGCCTCACAGGGACGCCCAGGGCCAGGTCAGGGGAATCTCGGGGTTTATGTCAGGGTCGGTCAACCTCTCTTTCGCCCTTCTTGGCATCGGGACTGGCCCCTGTGAAGCCAGCACATCCAGGCTCGGGAAGCTGCTCTTCCTTCTCATCTCTGTTCACTGCACATGTGTGCCCCGGGCCTGTGGCCGCCGTGGCCTGGGAGCTCCCCCAGGACAGGGACCATGTCGGTTTAAGGTGCCTGGACCACGGCCGTGCCTACCCTGTGTCTTCTGGAGCCCCTTATTCTCGTCCTGACCCTCAGTTTCTTCTTCTGTGAAACACTGGGACGAACTCACCCCAGCCCTTTCCTTCCCAGGGTAGCCGTGAGAACCAAAAGCCAAGCCTTGAAGTTCCTGATCAAGCGCTCAATGGTCGTCACCCACGGCCAGGGCTGCGGTCTCCTGAGCCACGCACGGTGGTGAGCACGTGTAGGGGGACGTCACCCACGGCCAGGGCTGCGGTCTCCTGAGCCATGCACGGTGGTCAGCATGTGTAGGGGGACCTCAGCATCAGCCACGTCCCCACTCTTGGTGACTGAGGGTAACACATGGTGTTTATAAGACCAAAGATACCAGGACTGGGCTGTGGGATGGTGCACAGATGGTCTGGCAGGCCTGGGGCACCTTCTCCTCCCTGCTGACCCCAGATGTGGAGGTCTGGACGCTTCAGGAAGCAACTTGCTTCCTTTCCTTGAAGCACGTGGGTCCAAATGTCCTCTTTGGGGCAGAGTGTCAGCCTGACAACAATGCCTCCTGTTGCTCTCATCTCCCCCCAGCCAAGCCTCATTTGGTGGGAGCCGTGGAGCCCTGTCCCAAAGATGGGTGGCGGTGGAAGCCCCAGGTACAGAGCTAGTTCCATCAGGCTTTATTTCCCAGCCACTTCTATTTCACCCTGATGAAACATAAAAATGGTTACTGAGCAAAAAGCTCAGGTATTTTTTATGAAGCTATAATATTCTCCATTTTAAGAAAGATTTTTTAAAAAGAAGAAAGAAAAAGAAAGAAAGAAATGATGCCCTCTTAAGCTAGTTTGTGCATCCCAGAGATGGCCTGCTGGAGAAGAGCCCAGCTCACCCGAGTGGAGAGGTCCCCACCACCAGCAGGCGGCCACGGGCTAAGGGGCAAGCACGGCCATGCTCTTCCGGGTGTCCCACTTGGCCTGCAGTCCCTTCCATGACCGAGCTCACCACCAGGGCAGTCCTTCCCGAGGGCTGCAGGGCATGGTCCTGTGGGGAGGTGCGGAGGGGCTGCACTTTTGGGGAGGCACTTGGGTTGCCAAAATGCTGTTCATTCTCCAAATAGACATCAAGTCTGTTGGGTGGCTGAGGGACATTTATTGCAATGACAGCACCACCATGGTATAGCCTTGGCTCCCTTCTCTGTCCGGGCTGCAGAAGATGTTGGTATGAAGGGTGGAGAGGTTGCCTGTACCAGTAGGGCTCCTGCCTGGCTCATGCTTTGGGAGGGGCTGGCTGAGCCTAGCTCAAGCCCGCTGGGAGAGAGAAAGCAGAGGTGGGATGCTAGGGATGGGGTGGGGATGTCACAGATGCTTTCTCCAGGATTCAGGATATCAGCTTACAGGTCTACCTGGTGCTAGCAGCACCAAGCTGTCATCTGTGGGATGCGTGCCCTGTGCCAGGAACTGGGTGACATTTTAAATGCACAGCATCAATGCAGACTTCACTCCCTCAACAGCCTCTGTAGTCCGTGCTGCTGCTGGCTCCATTTTATGGATGAGCAAACTGAGACTCAGAGAAATTAGATAGACTGCCCAGAGTCACACAGCTAATAGCTGCTGCTTTGCTGTTGGCTCCATTTTATGGACGAGCTAACTGAGACTCAGAGAAATTAGACAAACTGCCCAGTGTCACACAGCTAATAAGTGCTTCTTTGGGTGATCCTAACCCCACTATTTGATGGGTCTAAACCCTACCCCACACAGAGGGCTGATGGCGCCCATCCACTCACCCAGAGGCCCCGGAAGGGCAGCCTCCTGTGTGGTTGCAGCGGGCAGGAGCTGGTGTTCAGGGACCCTGCAGGATGCCTAGACCCGACACAGCAGCACGCTTTGGTGCTCCGGGAAGAGACACATTCTGAGGACCCTTTTTGGGGAACCAGAGGCAGTCAACTCAGAGGGCCCATTGCATTCCACAGCCAGGTTCTGATGTCAGTGGAGAGAAATATACACTAATGCCACAGTGTGGAGCTGGGCTCATCTCAGACCCACCATGAGATGCCACGGTCCCTGGAGCCAGGCCAGGAGGGCTCACGGCCTGCTCTCTGCTGGCTGGGGGTGCCTGGGACTCAGTTGCCCTCAGGGACCTGCAGGGCCTGTCCGTCTAAAAGGATTCTTCAGCAGTGAGGGGCCCCACGGCCCCTTTTGAGGGCTGCAGTGGGAAGGGAGGACTCCCTGGGGGCATGCCTGGGCTGAGGCCTACAGGGCCTGTGTCTGGGGCAGAGGCTGAAATGGCTGTTGGCTGCAAGGTCTCCAGAACAAGGAGCAGAAGTAGCTTCTCTGGGGCCTGAATATGGAACTCCAGAGGCTGTAGCAGCCTGGAGAGGCCACTTGCCCTCCTCCTCCTCCTTGGGAGAGCCCCAAGCCTGGGCTCTAGGACTGCTGGTCCCTCTACCATGGAGCTGCCCAGCCCCAGCTGTTCCTCCTATGGGCCAAAGGGCTGAGGACGCCAATGGGACCTGCTCTGGCTGGAGAGATCCATGTTCTGGCTGACTCTGCAGGGCTCCCATGGAGGGCAGATGGCCTGGGGCAGGAGTGGAAACGGGGTGTCTCCCCCAGGGCCTCTCCCTGCAGTCTTGCCCTCCTCCCCTCTCTGGGAACCACCCTAGGAAACCCTGCTTTCAGCTGGAGGGTGGACAAGAAGCTGACCACGCTGGGGACGGAATACCCACTGATTTGGGGATCTAGGGCTTCAGCTCTCCCCTGTGAACCTGGTTTCGGAGTCCCAGGCCTCGTGGGGAAGCCTGGATCCCACCTGGAGGCAGCCCCATCGAGGAGGAATCTTATTCCTCTCCTGGGGGGTGGTGAGTTCCAGGTAAAGGCTCCTGACATGGGGGCCCTTTGGGGCCAGGACAGCCTGGAGCGAACCCCATGGTGAACTGGCACTGTCCCCGCCCTGAGTCCCCACTCAGCAGCACCAGCCACAGAGGCTGCCGTGGGTGGGCTCTGTTCTGGCCACAATGCCTGTGGTGCTTAGTCTCATGGCACCTGCTCTAGGGGGTGATGGCACCCCCGTGCCCTGCACCCACTACTTCTAGGGGGACCCAGGGCTGGCAGAGGCTCATGCGGGGGCAGCAAGCAGAGAGCGTCCAGGCTGAGGGCCCAGCAGCTGTCCCACTTTTTGGCCACTTCCATGATCTGTGACAAGGTGCCCAATCTCTCTGATTCTCAAATGCCTCATCTATAAACAGGGGTGACGGTGGTGCCCCCACGGGAGGCAGTGGAGGGCAGCGATGATTGCCCCCTATTGACTGAGCAACTGTGGAGCTTCTCGGAGCCTGTTTCCTCCGAGGTGAAGTGCGGTGTGCGGTGGAGGCTCACTGTCAGCCAGGAGCCAGCACCAGAGGCGGCCGGCGGCATGGTCACTGCTACTGGTGCTCAGGGAGGTCCAGGCAGAGCTGGAATCCAGCTCCTCAGACTCCGAATCCAGGGTCCCCCCGAGGAGCTCAACTCCTAGAACTCAGGCCCAAACATCTTCCTGTTCCAGTGATTTGGGAGCCCCGGCCTGCACTGCCACCCTGTCCTGTGGTCTCCAAGGCCCCAGGTTCCCCGTCTCCCTGAAACCGTGCTCTTGCCCCCACAGGCTTGGTCTGTGCTGCCAGCGTGGGCCAGGAAGGACCCCCCGCTGCCTCCACCCAAGCAAGCTGGGCTTGGCAGCCAAACAGCCCGGCCTGGCAATGGCAGCCATGCAGGGACACACCCCCACTTCACTGGAGCTCGGAAAGCAGTCATTAAGCATTTTAGAGGACAAGGGCACAAAGAAAAACACTCATTAGAAGCAGAAATAGTTTCCAAATGAGCCATACAGAATCTGCAGGGAAGTCTGGCCTGGAATGGGGGCCTGGTCCCCTGAGGGGGCAGGCAGAGAATGCAGAGAAGGATGGAAGGTGGAGGACCTGGAGAAAGGGGCACACGGGAGGTCAGGGGGCCCTGAACCTCTGCTGCCTACCCCTCGAAACCATCAGAAAATCCCAAACAGGAAGGACTGCTCTGTCTGGCTCACCCCTTCATGCCACCTCCACCTCATGAGGCTCAGGGCCCAGTGGCTGCAGTGATACCCACATCAGGCAGTAGGGGCAGAGGCCAAGGCATCAGGAGAACGGAGCACTGCCCGCTCCTCCCCTGACTGCTGGGCGACCTGGGCCTGGCCCTGCTCTCGCTGGGTCTCAGAGACCCTTCTAGAAAATGCACTGGGCGGGCTCAGGGGAGCCTGAAGGCCCTGTCAGCTGTGACACACACAGCCCCCAGCAATGCTGAGGATGTGTGCCACCAGCAGAGGGGAAGAGATGGCCTCCTCCAGGTCATGGCTCTGGCCCTGCCCAGCTGGAGTGGACTGAGCTCAGGTCATCTGGTCCCTCCCCAGCTGTCCTGGTGACCTCACATGGTGCCTGCTAGTCATGCCAATGGTTTCATGCATCTGTGGGCCAAACGGGCTTTAGTGCCCTGCCTGTGAGAGGCTTCCTGCCTGTCTCCTTGCTCATAGCCTAATAGAATATTTGTCAGCAATGAAGAGATGGGGAGGGAGGGAGAACAGGACAAACAGAAAGGCAGAAAGAGACAGAGAGCCTAAAAGACAGACAGACACAAACAGAGAGGTTAGCACCCTTTCCTGAAAGCCCAGCTACTCAGAAGCTTACGTGCCACATCAACTCGGGCCCTCCTCTGTAAGTCTTGGCACCAACCCTGAGCGCCAGGCCCTGAGTCTGTGAGGCCTGCCCATTCCTGCTCCGGGGTGCACAGGTCACCACAGCAGAACATGGCTCTCCCAAATGCTGGCTCCTGCCCTGTGGCGGCTGTGGCTCTGTGCTGGGCACTCAGGAGACAGGAACGCATGTGTCTCCCTCGGGGAATTAACTAGTTGGAGAGGAAAACCCAGGCCAACGTAGGCAGACATGCCCACTAAGTGCGAAGTGGCCTTGGGTAACATCAGCTGGAGCATCTCAGAGGGCAGGAGTGAGTTCACGGTGGGCTGGCAGGAGGCAGCCACTGAACTGAGGCTACAAAGGTGGGGCAGTGGGTGCTGTTCCTTGGAGAAAGTCTCCTTTTTCCAGAAGCACCTCTTCCTTCCCTTCCTCCCTCCCTCCTTCCTCCAATGCCCTTACCTTTCTAGAAGGCTCACCCCCTGTAGGGGACTGAGAGAGCATAGTCAGCCCATCACTCCCTTTCCTAGTGCCTCCTGCATTCAGAGGACCAGGCTGGCTCGGGGCTGGCATCTGAGCAGTGTCCTTCCTCAGCTCCCACCATGGGCGCTGTCCTGACACCTTGGACCCCACCTAATCCTTTTTCTTGGTAATTGGTGTCAGAGACAAACTTGAGCCAATTTCCATCTGAGCCAGTATCTCATGGCTTCTTTCCTATTTAACATCAGAGAAATTAAGCCTGGCCACGCCGTCATTATCCTGGTGGTGTAATTAGCACCAGAACAAATTGCCCTGAGCGGCACCGGCTGCCGCATTGGCTCTGGGCTCCGAGCAGGACGTGCGTTGTGCTCATTGCTTTGGCCTTAGCTCCTTAACCTCCTCCTGCCCCGCACAGACCCGGGGAGCAGGAGCCCCCACACCTGTGTTCACTCCCTCTTTGTGATCTGATCACAGAAATAAGTCTGATGCTGGAGGACACAGAGGAGAGGGACGGGGAGGGATGGCTCCCCCGGGCTCAGGTAGAGAAGATGAAGAGGCCCCAGCTCGGCCATGAAGAAGCCTGGTCTTGCCATCCCGGCCTTTGGGGAGACTCCGGCTTCCCCGCCAGCTGGGAGGTAACGAACCAGACACCCATGAATCAGTCCAGGTATATCTCCAGCATACGGAGGCTGGGACACAGGAGCACCAGTGAGGGAGGGCTGGGGCAGAGAGCAGGATCCCTCTCCTCGCCTGGCCCGAGGAGAGGAGCAGGAGCAGCTGAATCTAGGAGGGGCCCGGAATGAGCAGAACGGAGCTTGGGAAGTCAACAGCTCAGACCTCGTGGCTGCCCAATGGTGTCTGATTCCAGGAAAGTAAATTTAGTGGAATTAAAAGCCACAAGAGCATGATGGAATGAGGGGAGGCAGGCGGAGGCGTGGGCGCAGGAGAAAAGGCCTGGAAGAGCGGGTGGCTGGGCTGCTGGCAGGATGCCAGCTTCCAGGGGCTGCCCCGACAGGAGGGCAATGGCTGAAGAGGTGTTCTGACCAGGGGGCATGAAACCAAAAAAAAGGAAAAGGGCAGAAACCAGACCCACGGGGCTGCAGGCCCAGGAAGGAGTGAACAGGGCTGCAGGCTGCACTGGATAAACGGTGTTTCTTGGGAAGCCAGAGTTTGTCCCTGGGGACTCAGGGACGGGCTATGACTCTGACTCAACCGCCAGAACCCTGGCCTCGGGTGGAACCCCACCCTTCATCGGGTAGAGGAGAAAACCCTCTGCCAAGGGGTGGAACACCTTGGGATCAATTCCTAGTAACAAGACCCCGAAAGCCTCATCCCATGACCATGTGACAACTCCCCTTGTCAAGGACACAGGTCTGAGCAGTTAGAAAAGCAGGTGCTAGCACGTCAGCCTCCAAGGGAGGCAGAGCCAGGGAAACTGATGACAGGGTAAGGTATCAGGAAGCAGCCTCTGCAAATCAGCACATCCCTGGACGGTCTCGGGCATCATTGGCTACTGAACTTGCTGAACCACAGACAGCTATTTCTGGGAACTGAGGGAGAACGGAAAGGGTTTGGAGGCTGGGGCTGGGCAGAGCCAATGGATAGAGAGCCTTGTCTAGGCTGAGCCCCGGCCTCCACCTCGAGATGACTCCGGCCCTGTGGGTACCTTCCAGACCAGCTCTCCCGGGACCATCAGCCTCTCTGCACTCCATGGCATGTGTGACTCTTTTCTCCCTGAGCTTGTGTCATAGCGTTGGGCAACTTGCTTCCCCAGCTGCCAGGCCCCTCCAACGACACCCCCGCCGGGTCAGAGAGCTCCTTAAACCATCAAGGCCCAGGGGTTTGCTGTCTTGAACAACAGAAAGTAGAACCATGGTGGGAAAGGCCTCAGGCAGCAACTCCTGGGTAGAGGCAACAGTGAGAACTTGGGGTGACAGAGGCAGGCCATGGGGAATGGGTTCTACCAAGAACAGTTGCAAATCAGAGGATGCATTTTGAAAAGGACCTATGTCTAGTCCGACTGCATGGATCCTTCAGACCTTCCCGCCCACACGGCAGGCAAGACAGCTGGCAGACGACCCCCAGAGGGCAAGAGGCCAGGTGGGCCTCCCGCAGCTACCCGCCCCTGGCTCAGCAACACTGTGCACAGACACCATGGACAGAGATCTGGGCACCAGGCCACTCTCCCACAGGAATGGCCAGCATGCCCAGCCACGACCTGTTCCATCCCTGCCACGGCAGACATCACAAATCGATTACGGAGCTCCTTCCTCCTTTCCCCACAGCTATCCCAATCAATCCAACTGCACCTGGCAACCTCCGGCAGCCTGTTTTCCACACGTGCCTTGTAACTAACCCACGAGAGAAAATGAATTTACAGCTTTCAGTCAACAGGCATTTCAGGGTAGGATACTCGGCCTTCTTTCTTGTCCTCATCAAAAGAACACTGAGGCGCCTTGGCAGCTGGAAGCACCTAGGTTTATTTCCCATCGGTGGGTGAGAGCTACCCCTGCCACCAGGCCTTCTCCCCTTCCTGACACCTGACAACACCAGCCCAGCCACCGAGCTGGCCTCAGAGCCACAACAGCCGAAGTCTCCCTAGGCAAGCTCACCAGGGCTCTCAGCCCGAAACCGTGTCGCATGCGGAGCCCCGCGCCCTCAGTGCCCTCCACAGACCCTTCCCGAGCACCGGTGACGGAAGAAGAATCCAGTCCCAGCCACCTACCTGAAGGAGCCAGTAGCACCTCCTGTGGAAGGTGGGGATGATGGAGGAATGGACATAGCAGCCGTACAAGCACTAGGGAGAGAGGAAAAACGAGAATTCAGTTGGAAAGAGGGAAGGAAGGAAGGAAGGAAGACGGCGCAACAGAGAAGGAGCAAGAAGGGGCCACAGCCGCCCAGCAGCGGCCCAGGGAGACCGAGGGCACCTCTGTGTCTGGCTCCAGCTCTAAGACTAAGGCTCTGGGACAGCACCTACGAAGCCCTGTGGGGACATGCCAGCCGGCAGACTTGATGGGCAGCTGGGGCCTTACCCTCTGGGGGCCACAGAGGCATCGAGAACCCAGGACAGCCAAGGACCAGGGAAATGTACCTACATATGCATTTTCCTGTAATTTTAGGGGCTTGGATTTACTTGGAGTTCATTCCTAGAGCCTAGGTTAAGACCCTCTGGGGTACAGGGAAGGGCTGATGGTTACAGAATTCATTGAAACATACATGCTGCAGACCTTTCCTGGCCAGGGGGCCCTGGCTGGTACGAGCCCAACCGGGGGGACAGGGTGGGGTGGCGCTTCCCAGGATGGGCCTCTAGAGCTTGTGGGGCCTCTTGTGCATCCCTGCTTGTTGACTCTGCCTGTTTATTCATATATTTGTTAAGTAATCCTGAATCTTTTGCAGATGGATTTGGTTTTGGAAAACAGCCAGAGTCAGGTTGGAGAAGGTGGGTGGAAAGTCAAGGTCAGGAAGGGCAGACTGTGGGTTGGGATAGCTCTCGGGGGCCCATCACCTAGAGCCAGGTGAGCAGAGTTGATGGGTGGGTGAGGTCATCGGGGCTGGCATGTTGGTGAGGAAGGCCGCCCTGCTCTGATTCTCTGGCTCTGCCTGTGTGTGCAGAGCTGGGCACTGGGGGCCAGGCTTGCTGGTGAGGTAGAGAAAGGGGCCTAAGGAGAACCATTGATCAGGTCCCTCTTGCAATCCAGCTGGAGGGTCTGAGTGAGAGGAAGGGGCCCAGCCTTGAGCAGGTCATCAATTTGGAGAGGGAAGTCTCATGGCACCCAGTGATGGGGGCCTCCAAGGCCAGGGGCAAAGTTTTCTTTTTGTGCCTCTGATTCCAGACTGGAATGATCTCCCTTCCATCAGCTTCAGAGTTCCCCTGGCTTCCCACTGCATCTGCTCCAGCAGGGGTGGGGCATAGAGGGGATTAAGGTTCCTCAGAGCCACACAGGACATCCACTAGGCGGGAAAAGGCCTCCCCCACCTCTCCTTGCTCATTTTAATCTCACTGTTGTCCCCCACACCCTTGAACCAGCTCTCCAGAGAAATGCTACCAGTTCTGCATTTAAAGCTTTCATCAGCTATTATTTACACCCCCAAAAAGACCGAGTGCAATTTGGTTGAACTAGGAGTCCACTGGAGCCCTGCCTGTCTGATTAGCAGAGTTGAAAGAGAAATCATTTTGGACTATGGGATTCTGGCTGCAAGAAAATCAGATTTCAATATGTTAGAACTTTTACAGATCACTGTCAGCTGGGACTTAAGCCCTGTATAAACCAAACAAACAAAGCGGAAATTAATTTAAACGATTCCCTTGCAATTCTTCCCCATGAAATGTATTTATTATTAAGAAAGCAATATTCTTTCTTGACTTTTCTGGTTTTCAAGACACGGTGTTTTGTTTTCATTGTTTTGGTTGTTTGATAACTCACTCCTTGCCAAAGGAGACACATGTCTGGACCTTTATTGTAAGTGTTTGGTTGCAATGAACAAGCAATACACCTGTGACATTCATCAGCTCCTTTCCTTTGGAATTTGCATGTTCTCACAGGCAGGTTCATTACTTTGACTCATGCGATGAGCCAAATGGAGGGAGATATCAACGGCTGAGGGATGTTCCTCTCAACCCTTTGAAATAAGAGGTTTCCATCTGCTGTTTCCCCACTCTGTTCCTCTCTAGACTCTGCAATGACTCGCCCTCTTCACCTGTCTTGTTCTCTGTCCGCTACTTTCTCTTGGACTTGAAAAGATGGTGGTTGATTTTCACCATCACTTCCCCTTCGATTGCCTGCCTGTCTGCCTGGACGGGGCTTCTGCATCTCTGAACCCCACACTCAGAGGTGAGCATTTCCCAAACACCAACTGTGTTTCCTCGGTGAACGTACAAAAGAAGAGGAAGGCCCAGGCCCGCTTTACCCCGAAGCCTCCTAACACCTCTCTGCTGACAACCTGGTCTACCCACAACTGCCCCAGAACCATCCGACAAGCAAAATGAAGTTAAGAGTAAAGAAACGCTGCCGTTTCTACATCAAGGCTCATGCATTTGAATCAGAGGAACCCTCGGAGCCTCACTCCAGAACCGAGTTACTCAGATACTCCTCTAACCACTGTGGCAATCCCATGCCTCGGTCTCCTTAGACGAGAAGCGTGGTCCCCGGATGGCGGGAGGGATAGGAAGTACGGCTGGAGGTGGATCCCTGATAGGCAAGGATCATGTCAAACAGTACCAGAGGAGGAAAGAAAAACGCTACACAAAGAGCCCCAGGGACTCAGGAACCCGCGGGCAATGGGACCCCTTCCATGTTGCCTGGCTCAGCACACTGGGCCACCCCCATGGTTAGTTATTTGGTTAATTTTCCCATCTGCCTTCTCAGAATGGGGGCTTCTGAGGGCACGGGGCCTCAGGCTTTTTGAATAAAGATATCCCAGTTCTTCCCACTGGCAGCTCCAGGACACAGGACCCAGGAAAGGACTCCTGAGACAGTCAATGTTTAAGTTTTGCCTGTGGCACCCTGAACGCTAAGGACTTCTCATACACACTAGAAAACAACTGTGAAAAATGGCTCTCATTGAGGGCTTAAAGGGTTAAGCTTCAGTTGCAAGGAAAGCTGACTTGTGTGGAGTCGTGGTTTGCTGTCCAACTGGGGAAAGTATCTCACAGCAATCCCCTCCTGGTGAGCCGGGGTGGAGCCTTGCCAAGAGGTGGAGCCTGCCTGGGGTGGGAGATGTGTGACCTGGGCTCCGAGAATCCTTGTCCTGCCAGGCTGTACCACGGGTACCATTTAATCCTTTCTCTCAAGTGGCTGTGTGGGCTGAGAGCTTATGCAACAACGGAACCCTTAGGACGCTCCTTGGACTCCCCGTGCGTATGCACCGTCATCAGTGACTGTCACCGGAAGGGGACATCAGAGGAGGTTGCAAAATCTTTAAGGATGAGTAGGGTTTGCCAAGGGAAGCATAGCGGCAGGAAAAGCAGCTGGTGAAGCACAGGAGATTCCCCCTCCCCTTCCCTTCACCCCTTGGCCCAAACCACCCACGGTGCAGCCCTGACCCCAGGCTCTTGCTGCCACCACCACCCTCACTTTGCAGTCTTTTCACAGATTCCAGGCCATATGACAAGGTCATTACCAAGTCAACTGGGGATTAATTGCACAATATTCCATGAGGCCATTCCGTGGCGAATCCATTCCCTTTACCCACTAATCAGAAAAGTAATCAAGTTTGTCTGTAGTGATTTGTGTTGTACAAATTCCTGGTGCTTTTTGACCAGGCTCTCAGGGTCCTCTGGGGTTTCCCCAGTTGAGCTTTTCACTAGGGGGAGTCACATTCCGGGGCTCGTGGATAAATCTGCGTAAGTGTGAGGTGCACACGCGTGTGGGAGTGTGAGGGACTGCGTGCCATGGGTTCCCTTGTTTTTGTGTATACACAAAAAGGGAGAGAAAGGAAGCAACTAGGTATTTATAGGAAACCTGGGAGGACGTCAGCCTTCAGATGAAAGCAACCTTTGAATCAGTTACATTGGGGAATTAAGGCCTGGCAGCTTCCCCTTAACATGGCAGTTGAGCAAGGAAAAATTTTTTCGTAAATATTCAAAATTGCTTTTATGACACTATAGGGCTTGCTTTTTTTTTTTTTTTTTAAATAAAAAAGTAAAGATGAAATTACAGGGGGGGCCGGGCGCGGTGGCTCAAGCCTGTAATCCCAGCACTTTGGGAGGCCGAGGCGGGTGGATCACAAGGTCAGGAGATCGAGACTATCCTGGCTAACATGGTGAAACCCCGTCTCTACTAAAAATACAAAAAACTAGCCGGGCGCGGTAGCGGGCGCCTGTAGTCCCAGCTACTTGGGAGGCTGAGGCGGGAGAATGGCGTGAACCCGGGGGGCGGAGCTTGCAGTGAGCCGAGATCGCGCCACTGCACTCCAGCCTGGGAGCACAGCGAGACTCCGTCTCAAAAAAAAAAAAAAAAAGAAATTACAGGGGGAACCAACAGCAAACAAGAGCTCCCTTCAGCTCAAAGTCAATGCCTCAAAAAAGAAAGTGGCGTTTATGAAGGGAGCACGGCCGCAGAGCCGCCTCGAACGCGGTGAGGGTCCCACACCAAAGAGTTCTGAATGCTGGACAGCGATGGCTTTAGTGGCCCAAGAAGGAAGCACCTCACTTACAGGTTGGGATGTGGTGGGCACCTCCCTTCCCGAACAGCTCTCTACGGCCTCGTCTGATGCAGCACATTCCCGCCCAACCCCCGCAACCCCCAGCACCATCTGTTTCTCTCTTCCTATCTCTGTACCTGTCTCTCTCTGTCTCTGTCCCTTTGTCTCTGTCTCTTTTTCTGTCTCTATCTTTCTCTATCTCTGTATCTGTCTCATCCTCTTTCTCTCTCTGTCTCTCCCTGTCTCTTGCTCTCTTTCTCAGTCTCTTTCTCTCTCTCTCCATCTCTGCAGCTGTCTCGTCCTCTCTCTCCCATTTCCCCCATCTCTGTCTCTCCCCATCTTTCTCTCTCTGTTTCTGTATCTGTCTCTGTCTCTCCTGCTATCTCTCTCCATCTTTCTCTGTTTCTCCCTGTCTCTGTTTCCCTTGCCTGTTCCTGTCTCTATGTCTGACACACACACACCCTCCATCCCTTTCCTTCCACCTCATGCCCAGACTGGGGGAAGCTGCAGAGGACTCAGCAACCTACCCAAGGCGTCCTGAGCAGAGCGTGCTCAGGGCATAGAGCGCCGGGAAGCTGATAGGGCCTGAAGGTCACAGTGGGCCACAGGGCAGCCCTCCTCATGTCCCTGCTCACGTGAACTCCCTGGCCCCAGGAGGCCTTATGTGCCCACCTATAGGCTCTGCTGCACGTGGTGCCGCTCACCAGGACAGCCCCCCAGCGCTGCCTCCACAGACCCCACTCAGCCCGAGTCCAGCTCAGGACCCCTCCAGGAGCCCCTGACCCAGTGGCCTAGCAGCAGACCCTGGGAACACCCATCAGAGCGAGGCAGTGGGTATACGGGCAGAGGGAGGATGTGGACTCTGCCTCGGGTCATTTCACTTTTCACCTCTGCATCCTTGCCTCACCCATCCTGGGGGCTGGGGGACCTCCTGCTAAGAGCCAGATAGCAGATGTGTCCGACTTTGAGAGCTGGGTGGCCTCGGGGGTTACTAGGTCCGTGTCAGGGCAGGGGAGGAGCGGCAGGCGGAATGGGGTGGGGATGCAGCCCAATCAAACTACCATGGACACAGAAATCTGAATGTAGATGACTTTCAAGCGTCATGAGTATTCTTTTGGCTATTTTTCAACAATTTAAAAACATGTAAAAACTATTCTTACCTCACAGCTGTTCAAAAATAGGTAGTTAGGCTGGACATGGTGGCTCACGCCTGTAATCCCAGTACTTTGGGAGGCCAATCACCTGAGGTCAGGAGTTCGAGACCAGCCTGGCCAACATGGCAAAACCCCATCTTTACCAAAATTACAAAAATTAGCCGGCACGGTGGCGTGTGCCTGTAGTCTCAGCTACTCAGGAGGCTGAGGCAGAAGAATTGCTTGAACCTGGGAGATGGAGGTTGCAGTGAGTCAAGATTATGCCACTGCACTCCAGCCTGGGCAACAGAGTGAGAATCCATCTCAAAAAATAAAAAATAAAAATACCAGTTACTTGGGAGGCTGAGGCAGGAGAATTGCTTGAACCCAGGAGGCGGAGGTTGTGGTGAGCCGAGATCACACCATGGCACTCCAGCCTGGGCAACAAGAGTGAAACTCTGTCTCAAAAAATAAAATAAAATAAAATAAAATAAAATAAAATAAATAAAAATAAATAAAAATAGGTAGTGGGCCGGATTTGGCCTATGGAGCATTGCTTGCTGCCCTCTGACCTGTCAGGTTGGGACAAGTGTGGATTATATCGTCCTTTAAAAAATTCCCAATTTTAAATCACAGCTAGTGACGTTCGCATAGCAGGCGCTCAATGTGTGTGATTTCCTGTGCGCCCTTCAGCAGGGCAGGGAAGGGGAGCGTGGCCCAGGCGTACGGGAGATCATGGACTGCATATGTTACAGACACAAGGTAAGCTGGAAAATGTCTTTCCAATTGCACTTCATTTGGGATGTTTGTTTTCTGGTCCTGAGTATGAGCATGCATGGCCCTTTTCCCCTGGAGGAGCAAAATGACCCTAGAACTTCTAGTTGGCCTGCCATGAAGACCTTTTCTGCCGTAGCCCCCTTTTTGCTGTTTTCTTGGGTCCACCTCCCACAAGGAGGCAGGGAAGCCCCAGAGGCCAGGGGCTTGCTGTCGACCTCCCATTCTGGGAAGTGTGAGGCCAGCATCTAATTTCATAGGTTGCTGGAAAAGACATCCTTGGCGTTGCTCAACAGGTGTCGTTAAAGCTGGGCTATCTTACTTGGCAGCCACTAGTCGCTGTGGCTGTTCGAATTCAAATTTAAATGAAGTAAAATTAAATTGAACCAAAGCCTCAGTTCCTCAGTTGCAGAAGCCATGTTTCAAGTGCTCAACAGCCACATGTGGCCGAGGGCTACCACACTGGACAGCACAGAACGTTCCACGATGGCAGAAAGTTCTACCGATGCTCCCACACTAGAGAACATGGGTTAGGATCCAGTTCAGAGATGTTTGGCAGAGACACTTGGAGCTTGGGACCCCAGGGGCCATGATCTGGGGGAGTCAGGGCTTCAAGGGATGAGGACTTGGGAAGTCAGCATGCTTGAAGGTTGGCACCTGCTGTTCTACCTAGGCAGGCCTGAATCAGCCAGTAAAGATTCCCCAGAGCCCTCTGTGCCTGTGATGGAAAAGCTTGTTCCTCAGCTCGCCTCCCCTCTCTTCCCTAAAACCTTCTCTAATGCAAGGATAATACCCACGGGGCCGCAGACAAAGGTGTTTATGAGCAAATCTCCATCTATAATCCTCTTTTATGACGGTCCCTCTGCTACCTCCTCTGCAAATAGCCCTGCCCCAGTCCTAGCAGCCAGGCCACTGGGAGGGGTCAGAGAGCACTGTTAGGCTGGCAGTGGTGGCCTCCACACCCCCACAGCCCCTGTGGCTGGCCCCGGAGGCTCCACTGGGCCCATCTCTCTGCCGCTGGGGAAGTGGCTGTCTACACAAAGGCAATCAGAGCAAACATAGATTTTTTTGGTGCTTGGTTTATCTCTCTCACTTGTATCTGATGCACCCATGACAAAGATGAATAGTTTTTAAAATGTGTCTGGGGTATAAAGCTGATGGAAGAAAAACAGCTCATAGAAGGGAAGGGAAAATCCACCTAGAAGATGAGGGTTTAATGCTATCCTCAAGCAATGAGGGGACAGGAGCAGGTGAGACACAGAACCGGGACCTGGGGGGAGAAGGAGGGCAGTCACAGCCTCCAGAGCGGGGCATCCTGGGCCGGCCGGGCCGTAGCTCAGGCATCCAAGGAACGTGTGGGACCAGATCCCATGTGAGTAACTTTTCACTGCTGTCTGCTCTGTGCCTGCCTTGAGCTCTCGTCCTCCAGCCTCCCCCAGTCTCGTGGAGGAGAGAAAGACAGCATGCACATGTCAGGCAAACACACAAGACCAAATCAAACAGCCCTGTTGCTAAGCGCAGAGTACCGAGGGGGCAGGAGCAGCCCAGAGGATGAAGTGTCCCGTTTTCATTCCGAAGGTGAGCAAAGTCACCTAAGAGGAAGTGACATTTGTGCTGAGCCAAAAAGGGTGAGAGGGAATTGGCCAGGTGGACAACAGGTGGAAAAGGCCCAGCCAGGTGGACAAAAGGGATGCAAAGCAGGGGGGCCGCTACAGGTGAGGATGGCGGGTCCCTCCCCGGCTCTCTCATCTGCGTCCTGCATGCAGGGTGAAGCTGCAGGGGCCGAGTGCATGACTCCACACACAGTTCTGCAGAATCTCCCCCAGGGGACCCACCATGAGCGGCTGGCAGATGGCCTTGTCTTTGAAGCAAAGGCCCTGTGATTTTATGGTGCTGCCCTTCCCCACTGGTCCAGACTCTGTGCATTGAAGCAGATTTCCGGGACGGACTCAGGGTTGCTCTGAGAACTGACAGCTCAAGTGCAGACTCAGGACTAGAACTTTGGCTCTGACCCACCCACCATCTCACATCTCCATTTCTCCTCTCTGAATGCCTTCCCTGCGCTGTTTCTCTCCCACTACAGTCGGGCTGACTTCATATGGCAGGCAGAGTCCCCTTCTTCTGACTGTGACCCAAGAAGCAGGAAAGTCTCTCTCTTCCAGATTTGGGGTGACAATACCAGGGACTTTGACCTACCTAGACTGCAAGCCCAGGACTGTCAGTGGGGTAGGGTGAACCTGAGCAGGGGCCTGCAGCCTGGAGGGCAGATCTGGGAGCAGAAGCAGGGCCTGAGTGTGCTATGCTGATGTCCAACGGCAGGGCTGTGGGGCTCACAGAACGGGGTAAAAATGTGGTTCCTTTCCTGTCAAAGCCTAGATGTCAGGAAGAAGTTGGTGCTCCTCAAAGAGCAGGTGGGAGTGAAAACCTTCCAGCACTTTCCAGAGCTCCCCAATGAGCAGAAGGTACAGCAAGGCACAGGAGGAGGACCAAGCAGCCCTGTTGCTCCCCAGGGCACCCTGAATGCAGATGTAGATCCTGGGAGGCCTTGGCAAGATCCTGCATGGGGCAAGGAGAGGATGACATGGATTCCTCTTGCCCTAGTTCTCTAGTTGCACAACTGTCTTGCACAGAGGCATCTGTGGGGAAGACCAGAGTCTAGACAGGCTCAGCAGTTTGTCTAGGGTCACACGGCTAGGAATGGGCAAGATTCAAACAAGCATCATCTGACCCCAAAGACCTTGCTCCTTCCTCCCCAGCACACCACCCCCTGGTCCTTGCTCAGACACCCATGCCATTGGCTGATAGTCAGGTCTTCTTTGGGACCCGCCTTCGTCCAAGACAATGAGATGAAGTCCCGGAGCTGCTCCCAAGACTGTCCTCACTGAAGGAGTTGGTTTGTATTAATCTAAGATTAGACCAAATGATTCAATTCACATATTGCCTGCAAAAGCACGGCGCCTCAGAACTTGTTAAATAGTGAATTGCTTTAAAACGAGTTTGAGCTAAATGGATTGCAGTCTGATTCAGCCTCCAGGTTTGGGTCACAGCAGAGATTTGGAATATTAGATCATCATTGACCAGGGCTCTAGCCCAGCCTCTTTCCTAAGACAGTCTGCAGTGGTGTCTCCCAAAGCAGCTTGTGGCCCTCCCACACTGGGGGACTGAGGCCAGATAGCAACAGGGCTGGCCTGGATCCCCAAACCCTGATGCCTTCAGGTTACGAAGGTAGTTGCCGGCCACAGCTCAGGCCCAGGCTCCCCCAGTGGGACCAGAGGCTCCCCTGAAAACAGCCCCTTAACACTGTACTTTCTTGGGGGACTCCTCTGGGCAGGGGTGGGAAGGCTCCCCGAAATTCATTCTCCCGGGCTCCCTGGGAGAGTGGCCGCCCCTTGGCTTGGCATTCTGGCTGGTTCTGTCCTTCCACAATGTTAAGTCATTCTTTCTGCCATAGTGGACCCAGGAGGATGAGGAAGGGTAGCCCTCCCAGGGACGTCACCACCCTCCTGGAAGGAAGAGTAGTATGAATCCCTTTCTGCAGATGTGGGAACTGCGGCTCAGAGGCATCAATGCCTTCCTTGGCAGAGGTCACAGGGGCACGACAAAGCTAGAATTGGAACTCCAGTCCCCTGGTCAGCAAAGCTTAAAGGAGTTCAACCCCATCTCCCTTGTCAGAAGCCCTGGTGCACACCCTGGAGGGACACAGGGGACCAGGTGGCCCAGTCTGGCCATGAAGTTTGGCTCCTTCGAGATGGAGGCGATTGAAGAGCAGATAGAAACCAGGAAGGGCAGCAAACCTCAAAAAGCTGGTGACCCGCCACCCCCCAGTCCCCAACCTCAGACAGGAAGCTAGAGAGGGAAACAGCCAGGAGAACCAGGCAGTGCCAGGCAGGCTCAGGACACGTGGGCACCCCACCCCATCATAAGGCAGAAAGTGCCTGCGGGCCTCTGGCCCTGGGGGGCAGGACAGACACCCCTGGGCATCTGGATCAGCCAGAGCCCGAGGAAGGGGGCTCCTTGGGCAGTCAGAGAGGAACAAGAAGACCAGCCAGGTGGGAACCCTGCAGACCCCAGAGCTCTGCTCAGGAGGGAGGACGGGTGTGCCATCGAATGAGGAACAGGAAGGAGGGCCTCTTGGTCTGGACAAGGAGTAGTGAGAAACTCTGCAGGAGGGTCATGGAGAGAGGGACACTGGGTCCTCAAGCTGGAGGCTCCCCCAACGTCTCTAAGGAATGTTCTAGATTGCTTTTGCAGCATAGGCCCTTTTGCGAGCTGGAAGGCAAAATGGGAGCAGAGGTAAGAGTCGTGGAGAACTGTGCGTGCTCCAGAAAGGAACCAGGGAGGTGTGCAGCCTGTCCCAGGGACACTGAAGGGCACGGGACCCAACCTAGTAGTCCCCTAGGAGGCTGGCATCCGTGCCTCTGCCCCCACCAGCCTCCCCTCACTTGAGCTCCTTCCTGCTAGGACCCCCAAGTATCTGCAGGAGAAACATCTAAATAAAGCGGCTGCCGACCTAACAACGACATGAGTGAGGAGGGCAATAAAAATTAAATGAATTTTTAGATAAAAAGTCATAAAAATCACATTTAAAGATATAAATAAAATCTCTGGAGCTTCAGTTTTATTGTTTTTGGGGGTTCCAAGATTAATAAATTAGTGGGCATAAAATGGAATAATAGCTAAAAATTGATAATAAGGTAAATTTAGATTTAGAGAAAGAGTTTATCCGAGTCATGAATCTCAAGTCAGAGAAGGCCAGGGGTGGGTGAGGGGCACGGTGGCGCAGGGGGTGGGTGAGGGGCACGCCGGCACAGGGAGTAGGTGAAGGGAGATGGAAGGGAGGGAGGAAGAATGGGAGGGAGGAAGGATGGGAGGGAGTAAGGATGGGAGGGAGGAAGGATGGGAAGGAGGAAGGATGGGAGGGAGGAAGGATGGAAGGGAGGAAGAATGAGGGGGGAAGAATGGGAGGGAGGAAGAATGGGAGGGCGGCACTGAACTCTGCTGGGCCTCGCTCCACGCTCCACATGGGCTGTCCCCATCGGCTCTAGCACCTGCTGCTTAAGGTCAAGTCCGGGAACCTGGCCACTCTCATCTGCCTGTTTTCCCATCCTCTGAGGACTTTCAGCCAGGCCCACATGGGCCCCTGCTGTGTCCCAGCACCTGCCAGACCACTTTGGGGAAGGCAGCCTGGCTCCTCACCCCGCACAGGCCCAGCCAAGCGGGAGCTGGAGACCTGCACCTTTCGTGTCTCAGAAATCTGTCCTGATACCTGGTTCCCCGTGGACCCCAGCAAAGAACAGGCTTTCTCTGAGCTGGGTGTGCCAGGCCGCTGGGCTCTGCAGTCCCGCCATCAGTAGGAGCTCTGCTCAGTGTACGTGGATATTCTCGCTCAGTTATCTCCCACCCACGGGCTCTTGTTCTTTTAGTCTATTTCAATATATCAGTGCTGTTGCTATCTCAAATACTTCCTAAAAGTACTGGACATAAATAATATATAAATAAAGTGAAATTCCCTCTCTTTCATCAAAGTGTACTGCTGAGACCTATTTCTTGGAGCCCTGCCAAGTGGTTAGAGCTGGTCTCCAGAGTGGTTTATACTGGTGATGGCCTTCCTTCCTCCTTCCTACTCCCTATCCTTCCTTTCTCCCATTCTTCCTTCCTCCCATTCTTCCTTCCTCCCTCTCTCCCTCCCTTCTTCCCTCCCTGCCTCCCTCTCACTCTTCCTCCCTCCCTTCCATCTCCCTCCCTCCCCCGCTCCCTCCATCTCCCTCCCTCCCTCCCTCCATCCCATTCTTCCTCCCTCCCTTCCATCTCCCTCCCTCCCTCCCTCCCTTCCTTCCTTCCTCTGTTATGGGCACCCCCTCACCCTTCAACAGGTCTGCCTGTGTTAAGCACAAGGAATCTCTGATGAATGCCTGCAAGTAGCTCTGGGTCTGATGTGTTCCTTGTCAACAGCCTGTTAGGCCAGCAGTGGTGGTGTGCATTTCAGCCTCAGGGATGACCAACAGTGGGACCCTGAGCCTTGGTAAGGAGGCCCAGGCTGCACCCTCTGGCGCTGGGAGCTTCGGCTACACAGCCCCAGGTGGTCGGCCTTTCTCCCTACTCATCTGCCATTCCCAGAGGACAGCAGATGCAGATGCCAGGAGCCCACTCCCCAAGGCCATTCTGGACGGCATGGAGGGCCAAGTGCTGCCCAGAAATCAGTCGCTCTCTTCGCCTGTGGGCACGCACCTGCGGGGCTGGCACTGCTGGAATTCCTGGCTGTGATTACTACTCAGCTCCAGAGCCTGCTGGAATCCAGCTCCCCAGCGCTACCCGCTCTAGGCACCCGTGACGCCACGCCGGTACCTACAGCACGCTCCAACATGCGCGGCTGCACGCGGCCAGGGAGACTGGGCAGGGATTCTTGCCTAAAACAGACAACGGGGCTTTGTTTATGAAGCAGGTGGAGGGAAATGCCGGGCCAGTCTGTGGTTATGTTAATGCAAGGCTGAGCTGTCTGCCAGGACATTAAGTGGAGTCGGATTCCTGAAACCAGCTTTCATCAGCAGATTTTTAAGGTTAGAATTACTCTCTCCTCTCCAAGGCTTGCCAAGGTTAATTCGGGCCTGAGCATGCAGAATTAATGGGCTGGGCAGAGGGAATCCGCCTTTTCCCGATTTTTTTCTCAAGTTCACGAAAACATCTCTACAGAAGAGAGCAGACAGCAGGGTGGCATCAGGCCCTCCACCCGGGAGCCAGTGTCGGAAACACACACGCAGAAACACGCCGAGCCGCAGCTCCTGCACTAGGGAAGCGGGAGGGATGGGCAGCATGTCTTGTCCTGGAACGGACTAAGCAGGGTCTGCACAGCAGCGCCTCTTCCCCTGAAAACAAACGTGCCTCAAACACCAGCAGACGTGCTGCCCCAGCCAGGCC
The DNA here is from genome assembly GCF_003255815.1 of Theropithecus gelada. NCBI lineage: Eukaryota > Metazoa > Chordata > Mammalia > Primates > Cercopithecidae > Theropithecus > Theropithecus gelada. The sequence goes on along the minus strand of NC_037668.1, from coordinate 36,169,300 downwards.
GGCCCGTGCATCAGAACCTCCGAGGCTCTGACACGGAGTAGGGGATGAACCCCAGCTGAATCACTCAGTCTCACTGAGCCCCAACTTCCTCATCTGTAGAATGAAAATAATAATAATGGTGAGTCTTAAATAATAACTGCTACTAAAATAAGTCTGCTGTTTAGCAGAAAGAAGGGCTACACTGTGAGGGCTCTGGGATCTCGGGCAGACGAGAAGCCAACCTTCCTTTAACACAGGCACTGAGGAAATTTGCCCCTTGAAGGAAGAGGCAATGTCTCCAGGGAGCTCTGCACCCTCAGACCCAGGATGACTGAGGCCTCGCGCCCAGCACTGCTGTCCAGGCCTCAGACCCTCACGAGGAGAGAGCTGAGTGGGACGAAGGGGGGTAGAGGTCCCTCCCCACCCTCCCCGATCAGGCAGAGAAACTCACTCGGTCCTCCTGGGTAGAGGTCGGGGTGCCTGGCCTTGGGCCTGGGGTGCCTGGTGGAGGTTTGAGCACTAAGCCAGACTTGGGTTTGAAACTCACCTGCACATCTTAGCAGCACTGATGACTGTGGCCCAGTGGCCGGGACTCTGAATCAGTGTCCTCATTAGTAGGGAGGGGAAGAAGGATGACCTGATCTTGCAGGTTTGTTGGATTAAATGACAATACATTTGCAGTGACTGGCACATAGAAGGTCTTCAATAAACACAAGCCTCCTCAGTTTCCCCAGATACAGGGCACTTTGTCCCTTGCCTGCCCATCTCTTGATTACAGCAGGATCCTCCTAACAGCTCTCGATAGCTCGGGCGGCCGCCTGGTGGGGACCCCCACCCAAATGGTGAGGCGAGGCCGCCTCTGCCATTTCCTCTCTCAGCTTCCTCAAGGAGTCAGGGCTGTTTTAAAATAAACAGCAGCTTCCCAGGACTCGAGAGCCCTGCCCAAGTGCAAACAGAAAGGGGGACAGAGTCAGAGCTCCCCTCGGGGACATAAGCGCTGGGATCCCCTCCCTGCTGGATGAGCACAGGGACCTCCTTTTATAAAAATGGCAGATCCTCCCCGGTTCTGCTCAGGTCTCCCCTGAAGTTCCCAGCTTTCTTCAGAACCAACCGCACAGGTCTTTACCCAACATGCCTGCTGCAGCTCACCACAGTGGATGCACCTCCAGGCCCCCAGGCTGCTGTGGGGGGCTGGGTCCCAGCATGAGTGAGCAAAGACTCCACAGCAGCTCCAACGGAAGTGGGAACCCCACCGTCCCTTTCCGTCCCTCCCTCGGGGGGTCTTCTGTCTGCCACCGCCACCCCTTCTTCTGCCTAAGGGTCTTGCCTCCTACTCAGGAGAGAGCAAGGAAGGCCAATTCGATCAGCCAGTTGCCTGGAACATGGCTCTTATGGCCAGTGCCACCTTTGTGCCATCTGCCCATATGTCCCCCTCCAGGGACAGGTGCAGGGCAGCCTTCCCCCAGGACTTGGGGGGACCAGGGAAGGCCTGTTTGACTCAGAGCTGGGGGTTCCAGCATAGTGCCTAGAACTATTTCATCTGGACGTAAAATGCTAAAAGGGCTGCCTTCTCTGTGGAAAGGCCTGGAAGGCTTGGTGGAGGAATTTCCTTCCTGACTAGTGGTTCCTAGATTCGGGGCCCAGGAGTATAGAGATCTGGGCACCTGGACAGGTTGCTGGAAGCTGTCGGGCCCACCCCTGACTCTGCAGATAATGACAGTGGGGAGGGAGGTGCAGGGAGAGGGGGACCTGCCCAAAGCCACAGTCACTCCATGTGGCTCACTCTGGGCCACGTGCTTTCCGGGCCAGCCTCCTCCCGTGAACCTCCCAGGCCGGGGAACCCAGGCTGCTGCTGGACACGATTCCACATTTGTGCTTCAGGGTAGAAGCCGAAAGAAGGTTCTGCCACTAGATGCTGCTGGGAGATCGGACTCTCCAAAGCTTCCCTAGGGTCCGCCTGTCCCAGCAGCAGCTTTGCTGCCACACATGGGCTGAGAGCAGGCCAGGAGATCCTAGGGGGCTGGGATGGGGTCTTATTTCATCTGTGTTTCCTTGGAGCCTAGTTAGTCAACTGGAAGCCGATTCAAAAACCTCTTTTGAACTTCATGGAAAAACTGTGGCCCATTCCTCAAAAAGTTAAACATAGGAATAGCATACGACCCAGCAATTCCACTCCTAGGCAAGTGCCCAAAAGAACAGAAAACAGACTCAAACAGGTACCTGCACACACATATCTACAGTGGCATACTTCACACAAGGCAGGAACAGCCCACATGCCCATCAGCGGAGGAAGAGGTAAGCAAATGAGGGCTCGCCATACAATGGAACGTTATCCATCCCCAAGAGGGGAACCAAGTGCTGACATGTGCCACAACACGGACGAACCTTGAAAACAGACTCACTGAGAGAAGCCAGGCACAGAAGGCCATATATTGTACAACTCCATTCCAGAAAATATGCTGAAGAGGTCAACTTACATGGTCAGAATGCAGATTGGTGGTCAGTAGGGGCAGAGGGAGGGAAGAAGGGGGAACGGCTGCAAATGCACTGGGAGTTTCCTTTCGGGGTGATGAAAATGTTTTGGAACAAGATAGTGGTGATGACGGTACAACACTGTAAATGTACTAATGCTTCTGCATTGCTGACTTTAAAAAGTTATTTTTGTATTATGTGAATCTGACCAAAATTAAAACAAATGAAAAGAAACTGTGGCCCAGGCACAGACAAGGGCCAGGGACTCCACTCTGCCCAGTCCCTGGAGAAGCTGCCTCAGCACGCACACCCTCCTGGCGGGGTGGAGGGGCGCCTGGAGAGGAACTTGGCGGGGGGGCCGATGCAGGAGACACAGGCCCCCTGTGAGTCTATCTGTTCAACTGACAAGTTTGCTGAGCACCTATTATGTGCCAGACCCCATTCAAGGTGCTGAAATTTGACGGGGAACCAGGCAAAGTGGGTCCTGCCCTCCAGGCCTCCAGTTTAGAGCGGGGGGTGGGGTTAGCCCCCCTGGCCTAGTGTTCTGTGTAGCCCAGGGAGCCTGAGGTCTAAACCTCAGCACTGTGACTGGGAGCTGCCTGCCTCTCATGTCCCCTCCACATTAGCTTCTAAGGGGCCCACCTGCCCAATGAGGCTGCTGACTCCTTGTGGGCGTGAGCTTGACCTTTCAAGTATTTCTGCATCCCTGGGTCTGCACACATGGCCCAGCGGAGCTGCTGGACAATAGTGTGTTGCTGGGACCCAGCTCAGAGGAAACCAGGGGAGCTGAGGGCAGGGAGCCAACAGCCCTACTGGGTGGGTGGCGGAGGTCTGACCCTCTGGAGCTCTGAGGGCTGAGGGTCTGCCCAAACTCAGCTGTGGACTCTAGACCTCACAGGAAGCAGCCACAGAGAACGTGCTCAGTGATGGTTCATTGACAGGAGGAAGGGAGGCCTCCCTGTCCATTCCAAGGCTTCTCAGGGAGAGGCTAGGCTTCAAGTTCCCCACCACCTCCCCAAACTGGCACAGCACCTGGCACACAGTGTGTGTTCTGGAAAAGTTCGGGGGGCCAAGGACTCAAGGCAGAAAGGTGGCTCAGGAGGGCTCCGGGGCTTCGGAGAGCAGGGATGGGGTGAGCTGACTCGTTCCCCATCCCCAGGCAGAGCTGTGACCCTCCTCAGGCAGTGCTGCAGCGGCGAGGGTGGCCACCTGGCCACAGTGGGAAGGAGATCCCTGCACCAGGCACAGCCCGGGGACTGAGCTGCCCGGGGTTGTCCAGGCAGCTGCAGAACTCAGTGCACTGATCCGGAGCCCTGGAAATCCACTTTCCAAAACCCCTCCCGGTAGGTTCTGAGCAGCTCCCCAGCAAGAAACACAATCTGCGGATGAGAACATCATGCAAATGGCTCTCAACTGGAGCCAGGGACTGGAGAGATGCGGCTGGCTCAGAGCTTTAAAAGGACCAGGCAGGAGGTTTGCTCTCTGGACCTGCAGCCTCAGCAGGGTCTGGGGCCTCAGCCACATGCACATAAGTCTCTAGCTGCAGAGCCTACATCCATTAATGCAGTGCCCTGCCTGGGCCTCCGTAATTACACCTGCTTCTCCCGAGCGAACACCTTCACCGACCTCCCCGGGGAAATAACAGATTGTCCTGCAGCCTCTAGGATGATCCTCCTGGGGGTGGAAGGGAGGGCTCCGTTCTTAACGGTAAGATGCAGACGCCCTGCATTTAGCTGCTCTCTCTGCCCCACTAGAGGGGCTCTCGCCCTCGGACCTGCATTTTATCTGCTTTGTGATGGGTCTGCGGGCTCCAGAAGGAGAGAATGCAGTATTTTCAAGTGTGTAATGACATGCAGGCTGCATGTGGTACAAATTTCCTGGATGTATAAAATGGGAAAGAAACAGGTTTTCTGTCGCCTGTAACTATCCGGCAGTGTTAAAATATGACTCGTTGGAATCCAATGTGCTGCTAACCTGCACGGGGCGGTATTGAATCTTGCAGGCAGAGCGGGGAGGCGGTGGGGCCTGCAGCCTCAGGCACCTGTGGCTAATTCAATCCCACCTGTCTCTACTTCTGCATCTGGTCTGCTTACAAGGTGTGAAAGCTGCAGAGGCCCCTTCCACCTCCTCCCCTCCGGCAGAGGTGGCGGAGGTGGCAGGGGGCCTGCTTTCCTTCTTGTGGCTGCTCATAATCGAAATCCTTTGCCTGATGCCACACTTTCTGTGTTTCGGATCTTTAGGGAAGTCTCTCCAAGTTGTCTCACTGGGCTGTTGTATCTCTGGGCCACTGTTGCCTGAGGAAATGTCCTCACTGGCTGGCTGATGGGCACCCATCCTCACTCTTGGTCCTTACAACAACCTTCAAGGAGGGAATTAGCACACCCTTTTTCAGGATGGAGTATCAAGCCTTGGAGAGGCTCAGAACTTCTACACATTCCACAGGGATTCAGATCCAAGGCTTGCTGGATGGTGGCCTCCAAGTTGGTGCCTGTGGTCCCCAAGCGGGCCGCATCCCTGCTGGGCTGCCTGGTGGGGCTTCATCCTGGGCCTCATCTCCCCAAGCAGGACACCAGGCCTTAAGGGTAACATGACGGCAGTGCCAGAGCTCAAACCCAGCCCCTCTGCTCCCTCCTACCCCCAAGTCACCTGATGGTCCTGTTGCAAAGTGTGGTATCAAACGTATTTCTCCCCTGGGGGGTGCCTTGAGCGAGGAGTCAAGCTTATACTCCTCGGGGGCTGCTCTGAGTCCCTGCCGTTCCACTGAGTACTGAGTACGCAGTACTGAGCCCCAGTACTTTCCTTTTTCTTTCTTTCTTTCTTTTTTTTTTTGAAACAGAGTCTTGCTTTGTTGCTCAGACTGGAGTGCAGTGGCACTATTTTGGCTCACTGCAACCTCTGCCTCCCAGGTTCAAGCAATTCTCCTGCCCCAGCCTCCCAAGTAGCTGGGATTATAGACATGCGCCACCACGCCCAGCTAATTTTTGTATTTTCAGTAGGGATGGGGTTTCACCATGTTGGCCAGGCTGGTCTCAAACTCCTGACCTCAGGTGATCCGCCCACCTTGGCCTTCCAACGAGCTGGGATTACAGGGCTGAGCCACCATGCCTGGCCCTCATTCCTATTTTCTAGGTGAGATAACTGAGGCCCTTGGAAAAGACGAGGTCAGAGGGCTCTGGCTCCCTCTGGATCCCACATGCTGCCAGCATCCTGGCCTACCCTGGTGGGAGCTGGTCTGCCTGGCCCAGTGGTCTTAGACTGCTTCTGACTTCTCTGATGAGAGTTAGGGACCTCGTGTCAGAAAATTTCGCTCGGCCTGTGCACACCACGTTGGGTGCAGCTTCGTTTGGTTAAGAAGCCCCAGCCCCATCCTGACAAATGTCTAGGTCTACATCTCCTTGCTTCATCAGCCTTACGGTTTGTCTAGAATCCAGACAGAGCCCATGCTCCCAGGGTCAGCTTCTTCGCTGTTTTCCTTAATAATGTACAAACCGCCAGCCACCCTTCCTGCTCAGCAGTGGCAGCCGGCAGCGGCTCAGGCCCCCAGCCCATGGTGCCCCACACACCATGTTGATATCAATGTTCACAACAAGTTATTGTTTGTTTTGGGAAACATTTTGCTTCTGTACCTTGGAGCCATTTCCATCTGGGTGTGCAAAACAGCCTGGATCGCTCTCTTGGAGCAAGCAGACGGTGCTGCTGGGTGCCCACAGAGGGGCCTGCCATGTCTGCACGTTTGTGTGTTCCCAGATTCATATGCTGAAATCCTGACCCCGAGGGGATGAGATTAGGAGGTGGGGCCTTTGGGAAGGGATGAAGTCATGGGGACAGAGCCCTTGTGCATGGGATTAGTGTCCTTATAAAAAGAGGCTAGAGGGAGACCCTTGCCTCTTCTACCACGTGAGGATGGTCTATGAACCAGGAAGAGGGCCCTCGCCAGATACCGGATCTGCTGGTACCTTGATCTTGGACTTCCGGCCTCCTGAACTGTGGGAAATAAATGTCTGTTTTTTATACGCCACCTAGTTTATAGATTGTGTTATAGCAACCTGGACAGACTGGGACAGGCTCTGTCCCCCACTCACAAGGAGAGCTGGTGCCTGCCCAGCTCCCAGCTTGGACACAGCACAGAGAGCCTCTGCCTCTGCAGGTGCCTCAGCTGAGCACCCACCTGGACACCAGTTCTACCCGGGCAGAGGGTCCTTCCTCCAGGACATGGAGGCTCACACACATTCCAGACCCACGGAAATGTCAGGTTTCACACCTTCCTGTCGCCCAGGAGCCTGAGAGGGTGGCACTGGCAGCAGATGTCATGCATCAGAATTCTGGAGGGTAGAACCCCCCCTCCTCCAGGCCCATGCCTGCTGCCAGTAAGTTGAGCCCATCAATCTTTGTGGCCTCCTCCTCATCCCAGAATTTGCTCGGGGAAGGAGAGGAGGGAGGTGCGGGGACTGGACTTGGGCACCAAGACTCCCTCTCTGCTCTGCTGGTCTGCAAACACATGCATTTGGAATGACGGGGAGGAAGACAGCAGCCACAGAGGGGCACCGCTGACCTGCTCCGAGGACTCAGTGACATGGGCAATCTGGTGGTGTGCAGGGACAGCCTGCTTCAGAGCATGGGCTCCGAGGTCAGACCGACCTGGGTGTAAACCTGGATTGATTGCCATGTGACCTTGGGCAAATAGCTTTGCTTCTCTGCACCCAGGTGCCTGCACTGTAAAGAGCAGAGAAGAGCTTCTCCCTCGTTCAGCAGTGAGCCTGCCTGGGATGCTGACGGGAGTTCCTCACACTCAGCACGGGAAGGCAGGAAGGGACAGGGTCCCTGCCCTCCAAGGGTTGCATTCAGGCTGGGGAGGCTTCCAGAGCCTGTGAAAGCACTCGGGTGGACAAGAGAACCCCCACACAGGGCTGGGAGGCCCGTGGCACTGGCAGGGCTGCTCTGAGTCCCTGCCGTTCCACTGAGTCCTGAGCCCCTGGGAGGGTGAGGGGCTGCAGCATGTGCCTAGCGAGTGCCAGGCAGACGTGAGCAGAGCCAGGGACCCCTTAGCCTGGCACCATCCCCTGAGGCCTTTGAGAAGAAGCCCATGTGGGAACTGAAAGCTGACACCGTGGCTGCTGAAATCCAGCACTCAGCAGCTCCCCCGCCCCCTCCCCCCTCCCCCCGCACCCACTCAAAGCCCTTCAGGTCAAAGGCAGGCCCCACACTATCAACCTGACTTCACTCCGCTTCCCTCCCCTACTCTCTCCCTCCAGACGGTGCCATGCCATCCACACGTGCCACGTGTTTACCAAGTGCCCTTCTTGTAGAGTCACTCTGCTTCCCTCCCCTACTCTCTCCGTCCAGATGGTGCCACGCCATTCACGCACTCCACGTGTTTACCAAGTGTCCTTCTTGTAGAGCAGTGTTCTCAGCCAGGGGCAGTATGGCTCCCTGGGGGCATAGGAAGTGTCTGGGCATTTCAGGTGGACATGAGCGGTTGGGGGTGCCCTGGCATCTACTAGGTGTAAGCTCAGTGGGAGCCGCGTCCTCCAGTGCACGAGACGGTGGACTTGACTCCTCCATCTGGCCCAAACCACAACAGCTCCATGGTTGAGAGCCCCCTGCAGACCCCAGCACCATACCTGGGAGGTAAGAAAGACGGTGGGGGTGAGGGGGGCTGCCACATGTCCTGCTCACTGAAAGCTGTTTATACTCCACTTTGGGAGACCAGGTGCCCTTACAAGGAACGGCCGGGCTGTGAATCGAGTTCCACGGAACCCCGGGGAGCACCCCTCCCCTCCACAGTCCCGGGGAAGGGAGGTCAAGGGTTTCTAGCCCAGCTGCTGGTCTGATAGAAGATCCCTTTCACAATGTCCCCTGCACGTGGCTGGTGCTGGGATGGCCTAAGCCAGAGGGCAGCCCCTTCTGTGGGAGAGCCTTCTTCATAGCCCACAGAGGGGTCCAGCCAACGTGGGTTCAGCTCCCAGCTGCACCACTACAAGCCACGTGAGCTCCATTTGCCATGTCACCTTTCTGAGGTCATTCGCCCAGTCAGCAAGCCCATGGCCACCCAGGCCCTTCTGGTGGCCAGGCGTGTGTCCCTCTCCCGGTCTCTCAGCCTCCCCCGTCTTAACCGGGATTCCCTGCACCCATGGGACCAGAGCCCCAGACAGAGTCTCACCCTTCCTGAGCCTCAGTCAGGCCAAGCAGCTTTTGTGATCAAATATTGTTATATTTACCTAAGGATCTGTTAGGAAGCCATTTTTGAGATGATGAATATTTAATGAAATATTTAAATATTTAATAGGAACTTTTCAAACCTGACTTAATAATCCATGTCATAAGGAGAGGAAAATGGGGGTCGTGTTTTCACATTTTCACTTCCTCTAGGTCTCTCAGTGTTTGCTAGGCTTTTTTTATTTTTTCACAGCAGAGTTTTAATTATACTCAATATTCCAGAGAGAAATTCTTTTCTCATTAAAACTTAACTCTTGCCGACAGCAAGGTGAGCAGGTGGGCGGAGGATGCACTGGGACGGAAAATGTGTGGAGCAGAGAGGGATTGTCCACCCACCAGCCCGACTCCCCCGTTTATCAGGTGAGGAGGGAGGCCTGGAGCGGCCACAGCTGCCTCCAAGGTGATGCCAGGCATTTGTGGCTACACCCATATGGGACCCAGGTCTTTGGACCCGCAGGCTCCGGGAGCTCCATTCATGACACCATCCTGACCCTTGAATGTTCGCTCAAGGCTGACATCGGGTGACACCTCCTAGCCTCAGTGACACAACCCCTGGCCCTCTGTGGCAGCAGCAAATTGAGATTTTCATCACTTAGGAAGAGGAGGCAGCCTCCAACCTTCATGAAAGACTTGAAAAATTTAAACTGAGTTCCAGACTCTTCTACCATGAGGGTGGGTGTGAGTGAACGTCCAGTATGTCCTTGTTCTGTGTCCCCTCTTCTCTCTGGCTCCTCCAGCGTCAGGTGGCCTCGGGCCCAGGTCCTTCCACCTGGGAGGGGACACAGGCCAGCTACGCCTCCCCCTCCAGGCTGAGCCTTTCCCTGGTCCCTGGTCACCTTGGGCGGTTCTGCTCTGTCTGGGCATTCGTTCCCTGCAGGCTATGCTGGCACCAGCCTCACTGTACCTTCTGTGGGCAGTGGGGCAATCCCTGGCTGACCAGCCCTTCAGACCCAGCTCAGACCACAGCTCCCATGGGCTTCCCCTTGCTCACCAGCTCCGTCTCCACCCTCGTCTCTGTGGGGCAGTCTTTCCTCATCGCAGCAGCTTCTCCATCCCTCTCTGCTTGGATCATTCTAGAAGTCTCTGGCTATCTCTTTCCCATGCCTTTGCCTTGCACTCCTGGGGCCTTTCTCTGGTCTCATTCATCAGTACTTTCCTCTCTCCCCATCTGTCCAGGCCACACCAAGCTACTGCACATTCCTAGTGAATTTAGGGTATCCTCAAAACCTGCTTAGACATCACCTCCCTTGAGGCATCCCTCCCACCTCCCACCTGAGGCACAGAGGTAACCTGCGCCCCACCCCCTACCCCTACCCCGTGTTAGGGAGGCAGCTGCAACGCGCTTTCATTACAGCACATTTTATTCCACATCATGGGCTGTTTTTAGTCTATTTCTCCAGCTAGGTGGGCAAATTTTACGGGGAGCAGGAACATGTAACATTCAGTTCTATATTCTCAGGGCCTGCCATGGTTCCTGGTATACAGTAGGTGCTCAACTGCTTACTGAACAAGTCCTTGAACCTGTATGTCTTTGTGTTGTCTGGTTTTGTTTTTGGAGGGCTGGGGGAAACTCCCATTTCTACGTCCAGTGAACTCATATTCACCTTTTAGGGTGCTGCTCAAAGACCTAATTCTCATCCTAAACCTACAACAGCTTCTCCTCTAATCCAGCTATAATTCCTCCAGGCAGAAGTGGATGCTTCTTGCTCGGTGCCCCCATGACCCTCTGCTTGCCCACCACCATCAGCAGGGTTAAGACCTTGCTAGGGCTCAAGGCTTCACTTCCTGTTTCCTCACTCCCTAGGCTGGGCTGTCCTTAGCTTCTCTGCCTCCAGCCCAGCCTGGTGCCCAGGGAGGAGGGAAGCAGCAAACAGAACCCTGGGCTGGGCAGAGTGCACTGTGGCCACGTACTGCAACCTAAGCTGCTTCCTCCCCATAGTCCCTGACACCTGCTCAGGCTGGTGCCAGCCCATCCCGTGGCAGAAGCTACTGTGGCTGGAGAGGCAGATGCTTGGGCAGCCACAGGGCTGGGTAGAGTGGGTCCTCAGAAACCACTTGAAATGATCTTGGGCCACAGGGCAAAGAGGTTGTCTGTTTCTGGGGTGCTTGGATACAGCCCTGAGGCCATACTCCGGAGGGAGGACGTGACAGATGAAGATGTGACATTTTTAAGATGGTAACTCTTTTAATAAGGGGTCTTTAAATATTTAGCAAAACAGTAGAAGAGGCCAATTCAGCCAGGAGTGATAGTTTTAATCTCACTGAGCACCAGCGGGTTTCCTCCGAGCAAGGGAATCTAACTTCTCCCTGCTCCCAGCCCCAGCTCCCACCCTCCGCAAACTCCTGCAGCTTCCTCTGGGGGCCTGAGGGAGGGGCTCGATGGCTCACCGATGGATCACAATGTCTGAGCCCAACAAGACAGGATGGCATTTCCTGGTCCTGTGTCCAGGCAGAGGCATGGGTGATAGGCTGTGTCTCCTCCCTCTGGCCTGCTCAACTGGGACCCCCTGTAGAGGCTGTCTTGGGACCCTGGACAGGATGTCAGGAGGTAAAAATAAATGGAAAAGAGGGTGCAGAGACCTGAGGGACCCTGTCTGGAGCCCCACTTCTCCCTTCTTACCAAACCTACCCACCTCTGGCATCAGCTCACCCAGAAAGCCCTGGGCTCTGGACTTCCCTCTACCCCAATGGTGCACTGTAGGGCACTGCAATCATCTCTGCTTGTGACCCTTCTCTGTGCCACTCAATACGGCTGGAAGGTGAAACCGGGTCCCCAGTGCCCTAGCAGGGCCATATGCCAAGCAGAAGCTCAATCAGTGGTAGATATTGTGCTGAGGTGGTCCAGGCACCAGCCTCCAGAAAATGCTGATTCGGATGCCTAGGGCTGGGTGACTTTCTACCCTCCCTGCTGTCTTCCGACATGGCTATCACCATCTCCACGGGCTTCCAAGACCACCTTGAGGCACCATCTACTAACTCAGTAAGTACTAGCGAGGCTTGCCATGGGCCAGGCCCGATGCTGGGGCTGAGCATGCGACGGGGACCAGAACAGACCTGGTCCCTGCCTCAAGGGGCCTGTACCCCATGGAAGTGGGGAAACAGGCGTCAGGCAGATCATCATACACATCTCGGGTATGAAGCTTGTGTGTGACTGAGCTGGGAACCAGAAGCCTCATGCTTTGCAGCCGTCATCCAGGGCTTTGACTTGGGCAGAGACACAGTATACTTGAGCTGGGAGGGGCAGTTCTGTTGGAGTGAACGAGGCCAAGAAGTCAGGAGGAGGATCTGCACAGGGGCAAGGAGGGACCACAGGCAGGAAGAAGTGTTCAAAGACAGGGATGGAAAGGACACCACTGGGGCTGAGTCCGGGAGGTCACCAGAGAATGTGGCATCTGGGAAAGCCAGGGCAGTAGCACTCTGTCACAGGCCTTGAGTCTCAGTGTCTGCCTTCTCCATAAGAAAACCAGCTCTGGCGGAAGCGACCATGCTTGCTTTATTCCTTGCCAATCTCTAAATACCAGCACAGTACTGACACACAGTAAGTGCTCAATAAATGTCTGTAAACTAGATAAAAAGTGCCTCATAGACATTGTCTCATTTACTCTTAACAACAGTCCAGTGGAATCAGGATTATTAGCATCCACATTTTGCCAGTGAGGGAACGGAGGCTCTGGGAGATTGAGAACCTCAGCCAAGTCATGTGTTGAGTAAACCATGGAGGCAGGCTTTGCACCCAGGGCTGCTCTGACCCTCAAACTTGTATTCTCAACCCATGTGCCACTTTGCTTTGGCCTCTTTTTCTAGCAGATTATTTCTCGGAGCTGCTGCTACCACCTCCGTGAATACAACCCAGCTATTGGTATGCGAACCTACGTGCTCCCTGTACCGGCTGCCTGCTCATCTATGCATATTTCGTTATTAAAATGGGGATACTTTAATCTCAGTCTAATTTTGTCTTTAGGGAAGCTCTGTCCCCAGCTGCCCACAGCAAAAGCCCCCAGGAAGCAGGCACCTACTTGTGATTCAGGCCACCGTGTCCATCCGTCAACACGTTTGTCTCCTGTATCTGCCATCTCTTATTTATAATCCCGCTCAGATTAATGAATGACAGTAGTTCTCATCACAGGAAATTTGATTAATCAATTTAAGTGCTTAATCACCACAGCCTTGTTGAGTGCTGAGCATCAGGGATCTCACTTTGATGCAGATGAAATTTCAGAAAGAAGTGGGAGAGTAGAAACAAAATTGTCAGCACTTCTCCATGGAAACCCCATGGAGGTTTCAGGACTGAGGACAGCGCTGGGGAAGTCCTGGGGCCCCCAGAAGCCAGAGGTGGGGTGACGAGAGGATGGGTGGATGACTGACGCATGGAGCAGCCCTCTGAAACCTCTGGAATCGAGGCTTCCTTTGCACCTTGATTCCACCCAGAGTCTGCGCCTACGCTTTGGGCAAGGGAGGCAGAACCCACGTTGGTCTAAGAGCGGGGAGAAGTGGGCACGATCCTGCCATGCTGCAGGGCCTTGGGATGGGGCTGGGACTTGCTGCTCTTTGTGCTCAAATAATGAGTGAGACGAACAAGGGCACCGAGCAGCTTCCTGCCGGCTGTCCCCTTTGGCAGCAAACTCATCCCCACCTCTGGGCCTTGGCTCGAGTAGTTAGCCATCAACCTTGAAGCTGTCCCTTCCTGTCAGCCCATGCAAATGCTGCCATCAGCCCAGGACCACCTCTTCCTCTTCCGGGAAGCTGACTTCAGGCCATGCCCTTCCCTTTCCAAGCTCCTGGGGCTCGTGACCCGCAGCCCAGCCCCGCACCAGTGGACGCTGTGGGATGGCCCGGCCTCGGTTCTGCATTTTCACTTCTCTTAGCTCTCATCTCCTCCACCACGGAGACGGCTCTTTCTCAGTATCTTTGTGATACTGTTCTTTATCCCTCAGGATTGGCCCAGCCCAGGGCACTGCATACAGCAGGCACTTAATGCAACACAGTAGCAGCTTTTAGTTTCTCAGGCCAATGAGATACGGACAATCACTGGTAGTTTTTCAGTCAAGCATCGAGGGTGCGTGCCCCTGGGGGACATTGAAAAATGCTGGCTGTGGGGAGCAGTTTGAATACCAACATTCAATATTATACCATGTTTTCATTTTTTAAATGCAGAAAGAACCTATTAGTTTGAATTACAAACAACGGAAGTAGAAAACTCCACAACGGAAAAGCTCAGCTGGTGGAGAAGCTCAGGAGCTCACAGAAGATGAGCACTTGGGGGTAGGTAGGCTGGGCGCCTCAGGGAGTTTTGTGATGTCCAGTATGAGATGTGGGTTACACAGGGTTTAAAACCCGCACCTGTAGGACCAATCAAATGGGGACAGAGTTGGCTTCTCGGAGCCACCGCAAGGGTATGAGGTAGGAGGACCAAGCTACCAGTTACTGAACGGGCACCAAGCAGCTACAATGTGTGCACTAAGCTTATTCCGTCTCAATCCCAAAACAGTGTGACGAAGTAACCACAACCATCGCCATTGGCTAAGGAAACCAAGGGGTGCAGAGGTGATGTCGCTTGGCCCCCAAGCCACGGAGAGTGGGAACAAGAGGAGGTCTGGTCAGGATGCCTCTGCCTCTGCCTTGCCCGGCCCACAGGCTCCAAGCAGGCAGGACCAGACCGCAGCTTCCAGGTGCTGGGATCCGGGGACCACACCTTCACCTGCTGCTCTCTTGAAGGAAAAACAAATATCTGCCTCTGGCAGGTAAAACAAAACAAAACAAAAAAAGAGTGTGACTCACGCTGTTTGTGATAGCTGCTACACAGAGAAAGACTAATTTCGGAAACCGATTATTAAAAAATATATTCACTCTGAACAGCGCAATCAATCAAACCTTCAAGATGCAGGTTCAGCCGGTGCTGTGGGACTCCCGGGCAACACACGGCTCCTTCCCAGGCTGCTGTCTGGCCCTGCCAGGCCTCCTTCCCACCGGGACAGTCCCGGTTTTGCCCTGGGGAACTTGGCCTCTGGCCTGCCCAGGCTGCAGTGAGGATGGAGAGGAGGAGGCCAGGGTTCCCGGTTGCTGACTGGTCGGGAGGCAGCTATGGAGTCAGGATTGAAGCCACATCAGCTCCCAGGTCATGAAGTGGACAAAGCGGACACCTCTCCCACCCCGGGTAGTGGGCACAGAGCCCAAGACACACTGGTGGGGGTGGTCCCCAGCCTGCCGTCTCGCCTATGCCATGGGGCCAGTGCCACCTGAGCCATGGGCTAATGTGCCAGAGATGTGGGGCACATGGGATGCCCAGTGTGGGTGCCCGCCCAGTGCCACCTGCCTTCCAGGAACCACCTGCCTCGCTTGCCACTGAGACAGACCTGCTGGACCTCAACAAAGCCTTATGGAATTCTAGCGATGATTCTGTGAAGGGATCTCCGAGCTCACTGGGGCCTCTTCGTTTTACAAACGAGGAAGCCAGGGTTGGAGATGCAGCTCACGTGGCTCGGACACTCCATACCTCAGACAGCCTCAGATACCCAGGCTTTGCCTCCTGGAAGGCCAGGCTCGGCACTCTCCCTTCCTTCACCCCTTCATCCGCACCCGGGGAGCTCGGAGCCCTGCACCCTGGAGGCCTGCACACTTCCATTCCTGCCCATCATCATCGTGAGGCAGTCCTGGATGAGAACCTGCCCAGGTGGTATCTGGCCTGTGGGCCTGAACCACGGAGGCTGGATCCCAGGACCTATGGAGGACGGTGGCCGTGCCATGCGCAGGCTTGAGCCTGTTAACCAGTAGCTCAGAGGGTCCTCAGTGGGGAGCCCTGGTCCTGCATGGGTGGTGGGTCCCACACAGACTCAGGCGAGTGAATCGACCCTCCACGCAGGCATCAGGTGGCAGAGTCGCAGTGAGGCAGGAGTGGGGGCTGGACCGGGAGACGTGCTTCCGGGCAGTGTCCACTCAGCCTGACCCGGGTGGCGCAGGGGCAGAGTGTCCACTCAGCCTGACCCGGGTGGCGCAGGGACAGGGTGTCCACTCAGCCTGACCCGGGTGGCGCAGGGACAGGGTGTCCACTCAGCCTGACCCGGGTGGCGCAGGGGCAGAGTGTCCACTCAGCCTGACCTGGGTGGTGCAGGGGCAGGGTGTCCACTCAGCCTGACCCGGGTGGTGCAGGGACAGGGAGCTCTTTCATTTACTGCAGTCTCAGGGAGGGGCTTGATTCCAGACAACGAAGGACATCAGAGTCGCAGCCAACGATGGCTCAGCGTGGCCCAGGGGACACAGACCCCCCACCCAGGAGGGGTCAGTGGCAGTGTGGACCCAGGCAGAAAGCAGTATGACAGAGATGGGGAGCCTATCCCACCCGTGTCCTGTCAGCAAGGACAGGCCTGACCCAGGACCGCAGACTCCACCTGGGAGCAGCAGGGCCCGGAGGGGTCCTCGGCCCTGGGAGGATGCAGCTCTGGGCCTGCAGCCCCACCGACCACCTGCCTGCAGCCAGAAGCTGCCCCTCTTCGCGGTGGCCTTCCCTCTCAGAGCCAGCACGAGCCCTGCTCACTCTGTCTCTGGTGTGATGAGAGGTGGCTCCGCGACACCTCTCTGTGCAGGCACCACACCCGGGACGCTCAGGGATGGTCATTCCATCCTCACTGTCTCACTATGACACGGAGGTGGGCACTGGGTTTTACAGATGAGGAAGCTGAGGCTGAGAGCGGCCAGGACTTTTCCTCCTGTCCAACCCTGCTCAGTAACTGCAGGTCAGGCCTTCTGGGCTCCACAGGCCACGCTCCTTCTGCTCCACCAGGACCCCTGAGGCCCTTTGAATTCTAAAAACTGTCTGATTCCTGTGGGCAGGAACCCCTCTGCCTGCTTCCACCTGCCTTTGTCCCTTGGAGGGGACAGATGTTGGGGCCACAGCTGCATTGCAGCCACAGGAAGGAGGGAAACTGGGAGCCAGGGACCTCTGGGTACAGATGACCCCTCCCGCCTGGACACAGGGGCCAGTGGTGGACGATGGGGACCTTGGGATGCCCTCAGGTGAGGATGGAGACTCCTGGCTGAGTCCAGGCCCTTGCGGGATCCCAGCCTCTCCAGCCACGGTTGCCCCGAGTGACTGAAACCAACTCAAAGTCACATCCTCCCCTCGTTCCTGGACACTCTGGCTCACTCATCATTTTGGCTTCTTCTCAAAGGATTTGAAAGACTCCAAAGAAAGCTGTATCTGGGTTTTCCCTAGAACAGAGTCCTTCCCCACCACACTCCACCCTCCAAACCTGCCCCTTGGACAGTGCATCTTGCCCCTCACCCCGGTCTCAAGGCCTCTGACCTGCCCAGGCCCTGCCCAGCTGCCTGGAGGTGGCAGCCCTATGGGCCGCAGCTGGGGTGACAGCTGGCATCTCCGGTTCCCCGGACACTGCCTGGCCCTGCCTTCTGCCTCCACCTCCACCTCCACATCACACGCCTGTGGTGTTCTTCCGGGGTTCCTCAAAACCCCTCTCCTTCAGATCCTGCTTAAACATCCCACTCTCAGCAAGGCCCTCTGTGATTTCCCGTCACGTGACTTTGTTCTTAGCTCTCATCCCCACTTGAGATGATTTTTTATATTTGTTGACCTGTTTGTCCTCTGGCTTCTTCCCAGAAAGCAAGGCCCAGGCGGTAAAACCTTGGCTGTCGTGTGGCCTGCTTCACCCGTGTGCTGGACACACCGCCTGTCCGTGTAGGAGCCGGTCGTACTCGCTGAATGAGTGAAGGTGCCTGCTGGCCCGGGACTTACCCCGCAGGGCCTGCTGGGGAGGCAGCGCCCCGCATCAGGCCCTCCAACCCGCCAAGCTGCAGCCTTCTACAGACCCAGAATCTGAGGTTTCCCAGGGGAGGGGTCTCTTCCCTTAAAAGTCAGAGGCCCCCTGTTATGGATGGAATTCTGTCTCCCAAAATTCATACGTTGAAGTCCTAGCCCCCAGGACCTCAGAATGTGGCCTAATTTGGAAACCGTCTCTGCAGCTGTAAGGAGTTCAGATGAGTCGGTGGCCCTGATTCTGCATGACTGGTGTCCTTACACGGCGGGGAGTGTGGGCACAGACACGAACACAGGGAGAATGCCAGGTAAAGATGAGGGCAGAGCTCAGGTGAGGCTTCTCCCAGCCCAGGGACGCCAAGCAAAGCATCGGAAGCCAAGAGAGAGGCCCCGGACATGGTTTTCCTCACCGCCCTGGGGAGGAATGGATGTGCAGCCTCCAGGGCGGGAGGATGGATCCCTGTGGTTTCTGTCCCCTTAGGAGGATGATCCACTTTCCAGGCCCAGAGGCTAACGAGGGGCCGGGCTGTTGGCTGGACACCAGAGACCTGCCTCGGGCATCCTCCGGGGAGGATGGGGCTAGGAAGGGCCTCTGTTGGGCCTCCCTCCTCTGCCTGTGCGGCCTCCTCTGCTTGCCTGTGGCTGTCGGTTTCCCCTTTCTGCTCCTGTCCCACCTGGCCAAGCCTGCCAGCTGTGCCCCAGAGGGGCTGAGACACGGGGGACTTAGAGAGATCCTCCTGCAATGCCGCTGTGCCCTGCCATTCCCCCCCAACATGCAGGCTTTGCCCACAGCTCAGAATGTGCCCCACCTTGACACCCGGCCCCCACAACCTCCAGCCTCAGTTACCTCTTTACATCCCACACCCAGACTGCAGGGCCCTCAGCTCGCAGCCACAGCCTGCATCCCACCTCCGCATCTCCCCGCTGGGAACCTGCCCCAGTGCCATTCCCAGGGTATGAAGATGAGGGACTACAATTTAATAAGAGACAGAATCTAAACAAAATGACTCTGGAGGGAATAACCCTTTCAGATGCCACAGGCCCGGGAGGGGCAAGTCCAGGGACCAGACTTCAACTGCTCTAGTACCTCTGGAGCTGGGGAGCTGGGAGGAGGGGCCAGGCCCTGGCCAGGAGGGACCTTGACCAGCCTCACCCTGCTCCTCCCACCTCAGGCTCCCTGGGGCCCTGTGGTCTGCAGGCAGAGGGCAGCCCAGAGGCTCTGCCGGGCCCACGAGACAGAGCTTTAGAACTTCGCAAGGATGCTGCAGGAACCTGGGAGCATCCCTCCAGGTGCTTAGTGCTAGGACAGAAGCACCCTTCCAAGCCTAGCATAAAGGCCGCTGCCTGGAACTTGGGCTTTACTCTTCCCCTTTTCCCTCCCAGGCCCCCTCCCTGAACAATCCTGTGCTGGAACCAGCCCGGAAGCCAGGGCTTCACCTGGTCCTGAGGACAGGGACCCGCGGCGCGCAGGGCATCTCCCAGCTTTAAACACGCTCTCTTCCCGTAAGCCTCTTCTCCCCATGCCCGGCTCCCTCTCGCCTCCCAGACTGCTCGGAGGGCTCTCTGGCAGCCCCGGGCCTGGGGGATGAGGGGAGAGGCATTTTTTCCAATCAGTATTCATATCAGGCTGTGGCTCGAGCTGCCATGAGGCTGAGAGTCTACTCGATAAATAACGGGCTAAGAAAGCCCAGAGTCTCCCACTCCTGCTTGCAGATTGGGCTTGTTCTCTGCTGCAAGCTCAGGGCGGTGGCACAGGGAGTTTCCCAGCTCCCTCCTCTGCTCCTGAGGTGCCTCTTGTAGCTGAGACACAATCTTTCCCAGGGTGCAAAATAGCCAGGCCCCTGGGTCATGCTGTGAGCTCGGTGGCATGCAAGCCCCGCCGGAAGGCTAGGGTGCAGGAATGGGAGGGTGGCTCCCTGAGCCAGGCCATGAGGAGGGCTCTCTGCGTGGACTGCCCTGACTTCAGATAGGCAGGCCCCTGTGCCACCATGACAATGCCATGATCGGGCTATAGGAACTAAGTACCCTTCAGCTGTCTAGGCAGTCTGCTATGGCTTGAATATGCGCCCCCTCCAAAATGCAGCTGTTGCCAATGTGATTGTTTTAAGAAGTGGAGTCTGTAAGAGGTAAGAAGGCCACGGGAGCGCCTCCCTCAAAAATGGGATTCAGGACCTTATAAAAAAGGTTTCAGGCAGCATTCAGCTAGCATGCCCTCTGCCTTCTTTTCGTTTTTTCTTTTTTCTTGTTTTGAGACAGGGTTTTGCTGTCACCCAGGCTGGAGTGCAGGGATACGATCTCAGCTCACTACAGCCTCAACCTCCTGGGCTCAGGTGATCCTTTTACCTCAGCCTCCTGAGTAGCTGGGATTACAGGCACATGCCACCATGCTTGGCTAATTTCTGTATTTTTTTTTTTTTTTTTTTTGTAGAGACAGGATTTTGCCGTGTTGCCCAGGTTGGTCTCAAACTCCTGAGCTTAAGTGATCAGCCTGCCTCGTTCTCCCAAAGTGCTGAGATTACAGGCGTGAGCCACCATGCCCAGCTCCCCTCCCCACTATCTTCCGCCACTCGGAGACTGAGCAAGAAGGCCCTCACTAGGCAAGATGCTGGTCCCTTGGCCTTGGACTTCCCAGCCTCCAGAACCATTGATGGGAAATAAATTTCTGTTCTAAGTTACCCAGTCTCAGACACTCTGCTACAGGAGCACAAACAGACTAAGCCTCAAGCCAATGTCCGATGATGTCAGACTCATTTTAGAGAACCCAGTGCCTAGGACAGGTCTTAGAAGGTAGCAGGGGGTCAGGGGGGACTTGCTAAATTTGAATGAATGAATGAATGGTGCTTTCCTCCTAAGCCCCAGGGGTGGCCAACCCATCACTGCCTACTGAGAGTATGTCACATGGACAATGTCTGCCCTGGCGAGATGGAGAAGGCCGGTGTCTGTGTAGTGTGTTCGGGGCTGAGGGAGCTGTCCTCACTGCCACGCTCCCTGTGGCTCCTGCATCCTGCAGTTTTTTGCACGGGGTGAGATATGGTTGCCTCCATGAGCTGATCCCTCGGGAAAGAGCAGAGAGTTCTGCAAATGCTCAGAGCAGCAGAGGGCCAGCCTCCTCTTTTCTGAGAGCAAGTTTGGAAAGTAAAAGAGCGAGCTGGGAGGCATGGATGCTGGGGGAGAGACTCTCCAAGAGGAGGAAGCAACGTGGGGGAGGGACAGGGGATCAGGGCGAGGCAGGCGGCAGTGAAGCCCGAGTTCCTGGCAATAGGCTTAATGCTTCCCCGTCCACCAGGGCCCCCTCCGCTTGCACTGCATGAGGAAGGCTGATCCTGTGCTGCTGGCTTGTGCGCTGAGGCTGGGGCTACTGCTGTCCTGGCCCTGCAAGTCTCCCTTTCCTGTACATCCCAGATGATACCAGGACAGTCAGGAAATGGAATCTTCCATCACAAGGGCCCTTTCTGCTACTCTTTTCAGCCATACCCACTTCCCTCCCAGCCCACCTCCTTCTTAACCCCTGGGGGCCACTAATCTGCTCTCTATTTCTGTAATTCTGTCATTTCAATGATATTATCTAAATGGAACCATGCAGTATGTGGCCTTCTGGGATTGGCTTGTTTTGCTCAGCAATGTTCTCTGGGGGTTCCTCCAGGTGCTCACATGCATCAATTACTCGTCCTTTTCTCTCTGTTGGTGAGATGGTAGTGGCTTCACCTTGCCATTGGACCTGAGAAGTGGGTACCCGGAGGGGCCCTGCAGCAAGAAGCTGCTAGGTGGTCCTTGGGAGCCTCAAAGGCAAAGGCTGGGCCTGGCCAGGAGTGGGAATCACACAGACCGTGGCTTTCAGAAGCCCCCAGATGCCACAGTCCCATCTGAAGGGCTGCAGAGGAATGGAAAGGAGGGAGTCACACAGCTGTGGCCACCAAGGAAGTTGCTTAGGTTGCTGGAGGCTTAGACAGAGATGCCCAAGTGGAGGATGCCCGCAGCACAGCCCTGCCTTCTTCTCTGACACCCACCACCAGCCTGCTAGGGGAGCCACAAGCCTCAGGCTGGTGGGGAATTCCTCCCTTAGGGACCTCCATGAGCAGGAGGCAGGCAACCTGGGTCTATCAAATAGGGCCACAGGGACCAAGTACCCTTCAGCCATGGGGCCTGGGGGCCAGCATGCCCGGTGGTCAGAAGGAAGCTGCCTGCTTCCTTCTGAGGAGCTGATTTCACCAAGGCTGGGGGTCTGTCGGGTCTGGAGACACCTCTGGGGCTGGCCCCGGTGCAGAATCTATGCACGAAGTGAGGCAGGAGCTAGCTGGGCCCTGGCTGCAGGCTGCCCACTGCTACTTGTCTCCCCAGCAGGGCTCAGCCTGGGCATTGCCTGCAGACAGCAAAATAAACAAGGCCATAAATAATCCTCTCCTGGTGAAGCTGAAAGGCAGAAGGGCCCTGGATAGAGATAACAGGAGATGCAGGGCCACAAGGGGGAACGGCAAATTTTGTTCCACTGAGTGGAGCTCAGACAACAGAAAGGCAGCTGGTTTGCAGGGAGCAGCCAGATTCCCTTGCAAGGGCTGTGCTCAGGACGGACTACCGCAGCACCAGAGGCGGGCTGAGGCCCGGACGGAGGCAGAGCACTGTCCCTGGCCCCTCAGCATCCTGGCCCCGTGGTGATCCCACCAGGAGGCTTCCTCTCCCAGACAGCCCTGACTTCTAATGCCACGCAACCACCTCTCACTTGTCCGCTGCTGCACAGAATGGTCTCTGTGCCTCAATTCTGCGGCTGCTACTGGAACATGCTCCTCCCATCCCTGCAGATCCTCTGGATCATGTTAAACACCCACAGAAAGGCCTCCTGGACTGAACTCCCTGGGACACCAATTTATAGTTAGACCTGAGTTCAAAACCTGACTTCAGTACTTTCTGGCTGTGTGACCTTGGGGAGGTCACTTTCCCTCTCTGGGCCTGTTTCTGGTCTGTAGACTAGGGATATTATGTTTAGCTCACAAGGCTGGGTGAGGCATGAAAGAGAATATGGATGCTCCTGGCACCTAGCAAACCTACAGCCAACGGCGATTCTCACAGCTCCAGCTCTTCCCAGGGCTCCTGGGCTCTGCACTGGTCAGCCTTGTTTCTAGTTGGCTTTGTCAGCGTTGTCTGATCATCTTCCCAGGTTTATGTCTTGTTCTCCAGAACTGACTGCAGGCTTCTTGGGGACAGAGTTGCCTTTGCCTGGCTCAGGGCCCAGGTGTTCCCCTGGCACCATCATTATAGTTGCTGCCTTCAGGGGTCCCAGGGTCTGGTAGGATGACTGGCACCCACGCTGCATATGCAAAGGGACTCTGCACAGATGACGCAGGACTTTGGGAGCTTGGGGGTGGGGCAGGAGGAGGTAAGGGTGGTCTCCAGGGGCTTAGGCATCAGAAAAGCCTTAGAGAGTTGGTCTCAAAGATCTGGAGGGAAAAGGCAGTTCGAAGGAAGGGCTTACTGGGAGTGGGAGACACTTGGCAAGGGAGCAGGGGTTGGAATTCACCAAACCGGACCTTATCCGCAGATGGGCTGGGGTCCGCTTGAGCAGTGCCACGGCAGGAGGAAGTAGAGGCCACCAGCAGGCTTACCTGCCTGGCACCCACCCCAAAGTGACTGTCCATTCGGGAGAGCAGTTGGGAGTGCTTCCTTCTTCAATCTGCCAAGTGGGACCGCCCAGTGTGGAGCTGAGTCTATGGCAGGATGCTCTTCCCAGCGATTAGGGACCTGGACCAGCCAAAAGCCTGGGGCTGAAGGCACAGTAGGAGCTGTACTCCCGGGTAGAAACGAGAAATCTGGCTGCCCTTTGACTGGGTCCTCTGGGGGTAGAGTCAGCCGTCACAGCCGCCTGGAGCAGCCAGGCTTACTCAGAGGCCATGGACAAGGCTTTCCACTTTTGCCCTTTCAGACCAAGCTTCCTGGCCAGGCTCCTTGAGGACCCAGCTGCTGAGCGATCTCAAAGGAGTCATCTCTGAGTTCTTAGAAATGGCCCAAGGGAAAGAGACTTCGGGGCTGTTGGAACGGTTTACTCTCAAAAGGCTGAGAAGGCATCTCTGAGACGGCAGAAAGCCGCTCTCCCTGAGTCCTCATAAAGTGTCCTGCACTTCCACTAACTCATTGATCCACGTGTTTTCCCCAGCCTGAAGATTTCTTAACTGTCATCACAAGGTTAGAAGAATTGTGAGTTGGAAAACTATGCAGCATATTAAAGTCAGGCTGAAATATCTCCACAATACAGAGAAATATTTTATATTTATTCTCTTTTAGAAATTGTTATAAAGGGAATATAATGAGAATGTTGCAAACGAGTGGAATATTTTCTTCTAACCTGACAATAAAAATATGTCAAAGGGATGTGTGAGACTCTAATAGGAAACAGATGGCGGGCCTTGGAAGTTCAGGGATTTAGCAAAGATTTTACTTGGTGCCTTTACTGGCCCACAGGGCAGAAATAGAGGCCTCTCTGGCAGGTTTCCCTATGGGTGAACATGCAGAGAATGAGAGGGAAGGGGCAGGGTATTCTATGTCCTGGCCCTGGTCAGATAACAGAGAGGCTTGCCAAGACCTGAAGCCATGGAGCCTCATGGAGCCTCAAAATGGTAGAAACATACCAAGATCCCTGTCACCATCACCTCCACCATCATCTCCATCATCCTCATCCTCATTCCCATCATCATCATCCCCATCATCAGCAGCAGCAGATTCACCACCATCGTCGTCATGACCACCATCATCACCATCATCCATGTTATCGCTGTCATCACTATCACCGTCGTCATCACCAGCACCTCCACCATCATCTCCATCATCCTCATTATCATCATCCCCCATCAGCAGCAGCAGATTCACCACCACCACCACCATCACCATAATCACCATCATCCATGTTATCACTGTCATCACCACCCCCATCGTTATCATCACCATCACCTCCACCATCATCTCCATCCTCATCATCGTCCTCTTCCTGATCAGCAGCAGCAGATTCACCACCATCATCATCAACACCACCATAATCACCATCATCCATGTTATTGCTGTCATCACTACTGCCATCATCATCACCAGCACCTCCACCATCCTCATCATCCTCCCCATCATCATCAGCAGCAGATTCACCACCATTGTCATCATCACCACCATCATGATCACCATCATCCATGTTACCACTGTCATCACCACCACCATCACCATCATCATCACCATCATGATCACCATCATCCATGTTATCACTGTCATCACCACTGCCATCACCATCATCACCACCATCAAGATCACCATCATCCATGTTATCACTGTCATCACCACCCCCATCGTCATCATCACCATCACCTCCACCATCATCTCCATCATCATCATCATCCTCCCAATCAGCAGCAGCAGCAGATGCACCACCATCGTCACCATCACCATCATCCATGTGATTGCTGCCATCACCACTGCCATCATCATCATCACCATCACCTCCACCATCATCTCCATCATCCTCATCATCATTCCCGTCAGCAGCAGCAGCAGCAGCAGCAGCAGCAGCAGCAGATTCACCACCATCATCATCACCACCATCATGATGATCACCATTAACCATGTTATCACTGTCATCACCACCGCCATCACCATCATCACCACCATCATGATCACCATTATCCATGTTATCACTGTCATCACCACCCCCATCGTCATCATCACCATCACCTCCACCATCATCCCCGTCATTGCCGTCATTGTCATCAGCATCCCCACCAGCAGCAGCAGTAGCAGATTTGCCATCTTTGGATCTATGTCCTTACACAAATTTCATGTTGAAATATAATCCCCAATGCTGGAGGTGGGGCCTGGTGGGAGGTGATCGGATCATGGGGGTGGTTTCTCATGATTAACACCATTCCCCTTGGTGCTGTCGTGGTGACAGTGAATTCCTGCCAGATCTGGTTGTTTAAAAGTGTGTAGCATCTCCCCCACTCTCTCTTCCTCCTGCTCCAGCCATGTAAGATGTGCCTGCTTACCCTTTGCCTTCTGCCATGATTGAAAGTTTCCTGAGGCCTCCCCAGTAGCCACTATGCTTCCTGTATAGCATGCAGAAATGTGAGCCAATTAAACCTCTTTTCTTTATAAATTACCCAACCTCAAGTATTTCTTTATAGCAATGTGAGAACTAACATACCATATCACTATCATCATCATCCATATTATCAGTAGTGTCATCACCACCACCATCATTATCACCATCACCACCATGAGCATCACCATTCACCATTGCCACCATCATCACCATCATCATCATCCATATTATCACTGTCATCATCATCACCATCCTCACCATCACCACCATCAGTACCACCATTAACACCATCATCACCATCATCATCACCTGTTATTATCACTGTCATCATCATCACCATCACCACCATAATCACCATCATTGATATCATCATCACCACCATCATGATCACCATAGTTATAACCATCATCATCACCACCATTAAGCCCATCATTATCTCCATCCTCATCACCATCATCATCATGCTAATAGTTTCCATGTGTTGAACACTTAAAATATGCTGTGCACTATGCTAAGGGCTTGACATAAATCATTACATTTTAACCTCGCAACCACCATATGAGGTACTTGTATCCAATTGTGTATCTAATATGGAAACAGATGCTCAGAGAGGTTAGGAACTTACTCAAGGACATACACCCTGTGGGTGGTGGGGCTCTAATCGTAACCCAGGTCATTATGGCTCCCAAATTCTGACAACACTCTTAAATGGAAGAGTATTCGTAGAAGCAGAAAGCACTCCAACAAATCTCAAGATGGGGAGGAATCTTCTCCCTTAGAGGCGTCCATTAGAGGTACTGGGTATTTCATTCAGCCCGTGGCTTGTATGCAATACAATGGGCTAAGATGACCTCTGCCATCACTGCCAGTAGACCAGAGAAAATGCCATTTAATAAACACCCATTGAGCCCTTACAGTGGTGCCAGGCACCGGAGCTAGCTGCAGGAACCAGACGCACAGAGACAACCAGCTCTGAAACCAATATGCAAAGGCCACACAACACAAGACGTGGGACTCAGGGAATCACTCTGATTAGGCACAGGGATGGTGGTGTAGGGCAACCGCAGCTTTGAAGGAGTGACGTAGGAAGGAGAGGGGATGTCATCCTAGTGGAAAGGACAGTGTGGGGAGTCAGAGGAAGAGCCAGGTGCTCTGGATGACTTTAGAATAGGACTCTGGGGAGGATGTGGTGGGGACGCTGCTGGGAGGTAGTGCTGGGCCTCCACCGCAGAGCCGTGACCTATCACCTGTGCGGGGAGGCATCTGCACTTGACTCCATGTGCCCTGGGGAGCCACTCGAGGCAACTGAGCAGGGCAGGGTCACGAGAGCCACACAATCCCTGATTTGGTTATTGGCCCTTGGTAAAACCCTAGAGACAGCAAGGTGTGCCTCCATCTCCTCCCTTCCTTCGGAGCCCCCACCACAAAGATCCCATTCATACAACAGATACTCAGTGAACGCCTCCTCCACTCTGGGCACTGGTGCAGGTGCTGGGGATGGAACAGTGCATGAGCCCGACGAGGTCCTCCCCTCTAGAAATTCACCTTCCAGTGTGCAAAAGACAACTTTCCCTGCCCCAGGCTGTGCTTCCCAACAGTACCAATGTCTCCATAGCTCTCCAGAGTCTGATGGGTGCCCGTGGACTTCCTGCCCCCACCCTCCTTCCAGATAGCACTTCTGCGTGCTGACCAGAACCTTTCAGAGACACTGTGCTTCCCACAGATGCCGACTCCAGTGCTGACTGCTTCCTGCTTCCCTCCCGTGGCAGCAGCACGTCCTGGAGCCTCCCTTGCCAGGTCTGCTCTGTAGTTTGGAGTTCATTTCTGTAATCCCCAAATAGGGTACCCTAGAAATGAAAGGATGAGTTGCAAGGGGCCCTGAGAATATTCTGGAATCCAGAGCTCCCTGTACCTCAACGCTCACCCTAAAGGACCTGCAATGTCCGAGGGGCTGAGTGCTCAGGAGTAACCCACTCTTCCCCAGAGGACCAGCTGGGATTGCGCCTCGTCCCTGGGAGGCAGAATATGTGCAGAGGGAGAGGACAGCCCATCCCAGGGGAGAGCTTTCTCAAATTGACATTCAATTTTCCATTGCTAAAAATATTTCTGAGCCAAGCCACTCAGGATTAGAAAAGAGACTAGAGATTGAAAATTAAATACATGTGCACTCAATGCTGGGAAGGATTTGACCTTCAAAACTTCCTTTCAATGAATTCCCAAATAAAATACTATTTATACAGCTTAAAGCAAATTATTGTGTAGCCCCATACTAAATCTTCATATTCCAATTCAGACTCTGCAGAGCTTCCTGCGGCTCAGATACGCTGGCTGGCAAGAGTGACAATCAGCGGTGTTTGAGGAAGTCTTTTTGAACCCATTGCTGTAGAAATACTGAGTTTGGATCGCTCGCAATCTACTTATAAATATTGCATTTGTATTCCTGCAGCCCAAATAGCTGAGCATTAATCTCTTAAGATTAGTGACTAAATGTGCTGGAATTCACAATGTACAAATAGGAACGGAGCTTTTCTGACATTTGTGGGCCACTTAGGAAGCAGTCAAAAGGTCGATGTCGTTGTGGTATTAATTTTTTATCAAAGATGGCCAAGCTCATTTTCAGGGTTGTAATAAACAGCTCTTTTCGGCTCAGACACCTCCTGTCCCCCACCTGCTGGAGCCCTCGCTTGTCCTTGAGGATGGATGCCACCTCTTCAGGCCTCTAAGTCAGCCACCCTGCTTCTAGAAGATTCATCTAGGACAGCTTAAAAGGGGACGACACCTGGGAATGTTGAGTAAGGAAAACACCATTCTGAACGCCACTGCTGAGCAAAAAGGCCTTGCTGGTGCCCTGATAAATTACTAAAAACACAGGCCAGATTTAAGGACCAAATTTAATCTCAACCTGGCTCCCAGGAGGACAACTGTTAGGTCTTTTTAACTCTGATTTTGCAATTCTACGAAAGCCATTATTTTTAAGTCACACACAAGCTAATACGCTGCAACTAAGCACAAAAATGATCTTATTCAGAGCTCCCACGTCTCTGAATCTCAGATTTCTCCTGCCCAAATGTGGTGAGCGAAGGAGTTTTCTCCACCTTTCCCCCACCCCCACCCCCTGCTTTTTTGCACAGTCGCCACCAGCCCCCCAATCACAGAAACTCTGAGCCAGGCTGATTAATTATGGATTTGCCAAACCTCGAAGCTTTCACTAAAGTTAATCTTTTAAATGATCTCCATGTAAATCAGGACTTGCTCAGTCCTGGCCAGGGCCCTCTGCTTGATCTAACTAACAGTATCAATCGAATCAATGCAGTTATTTCGTATTAATAGATAATGGGCTGCAAGTTGGAAACCCAGGTAGGCAGTTTTTTTGGGGAGATCACTCCTGCCGGTCCTATATTCAACGCCGGGATGGGAGTTGATACCACCTGCCCTTGCTGGCCCCATGTACCCACCAGGCAGAGCACCCTAGGACTCCAAGGGGCTACAGATGCTAGTGAGGATGCTCTGAGCTTTGGGCTGTGCAGCTCTCTCTGGCCCTGGGCATCTGGGCATACAGTTACAGAGCAAGGTCCAGGGGAGGTACCCTCACCTTGTTAAACTGTTAAAGTCAGGCTAGAAAGGTAACCTGCTCAGAAGTGTTCAGAGATGGGGTGGACGATGGGGCTAGCAGAAGAAGGGAGCCCTGCAGAGGCCAGGAGGCCCCTACCCTGCCATCTTTTCCAGGACCGCAGCTCATGATCTCAAGCATGTGTAGTGCCAGTCACTGCAGCCTCTTTTCTCAGCACCGGGCCCTATGCCCGGCACAGGGCAGGTGCATGAATGAATGAAAGCACAAACGCTGGCTTTCAGTAGCTGGCCCAGTGGCTATGGGCAGGGAGAAGATGGGGAAGCTGGAGTCACAACCGGGCCCCTCTGGCTGCAGAGTGAGACCAGGGCCCAAAGTGAAAGGGAGACCTGGAGTCCCTGTGGACCCTGGGGCCCTTGTCTAGGAAGCGAGCAGGTGGGAAGGGGTGCCCCCTGTTTGCTGGCCTCAGCAACAGAATGAGGTGGATGGACGCTGCCAGTCCCAGAAAGGCTCTTGGTGGGTGGTGGCCATGCCTGACCTCTTCGAGCCATAGGGAAGGGGCGGTATAGTATGGGGGATTGCTCCTGGTCCCCTCTGGCGCTCCTCTGACAGCAAGAAGTGCCTGGCTCTTTAGACACCCCAACCAACCCACAGCTTCCCACCTGGCAGCCTCATTCATACTCCCTTTATCTGCCATGGAGGCTGCTCCGAAGGACCCTTGCAGCACCCACCTCAGACAAGCTCCTAGGGGACTATCCTTCCTGCCCCCACCGCCATTCACAGAGGATAATTGACATGGGCTAGGGGACTGCCAGGGCCTCTTTCCCAGGGTCTAGGTGCCACCTGAGCACCCAGACCATAATGCCACAGGCCCTGCCGGCCCCCAGGGAACTGTGCGGCCCTTCCTTAGGGCACCATGGAAGGCCCACCTGCAAGCCTCCCTCTGTCTTCCCTGAGCTTTGGGCTGTGCACCTTCTCTGAGCCTCTTCTCAGAGCAGGAAGCCTTCCCCACAGCCCTGGATCAAGGCCTCTTGGCCTGGGGTCTGTGGACTCTTTGAGCCCTTACAAACGTGAGTATAGCGAGCCGGTGTACACTTTGTTTCTGGGGACCACGTTCTCAGCTTTGGTCCAATTCCCAAATACATTCAAGTTCTCCCAGAAATAAATAAGCAGTGCTGTCGGGTCTAAGGGCACAGATTGGATTCCCTGAGCTCTCCTGGAGGTGAAGCCAAATCCATCCTGCTTCCCTCCCTCCCTATGCAGGGTCACCCCCTTCTTCTTGCCCCCTCAACCTCCGACTACAAGACAGTGTTCCAGGAGGATGAGCGCCACCATGACAAACCCATACATTATTATCTTTATGTCAGAGTGGAGCGCTTTTTAGGCACAGAGATGGCTCCCTCACTGCAGGCCCAGACTGTGTCGAACTTGGCCAAGGACCCATTTCACCTTATCCGAGCTGCAACACGACACCTTCGGGCCACGTTTCCGAGTCTCTGAAGCCACCTTTTACCTCCCAGGAGCCTCGAGCATGACTCAACTGTAGCCAGAGGCTGAGAGGAAGGAAGGGGAGGGTTTAGCCCCTGAGAAAGTGCCATCCACCGCAGCCTGTTCTCTTATTCACAACACGTCAGCTGCACAACAGGCTTAGTTTCAGGCCAGGATGCGGCTGTGCCGTTTGCTCCCATGCAGCAAGTGGGCTGGGAGTCACCATGTGGACCCCCCTCTCAGGCAGGCAAAGCCCCACCTGTCCCCCACCCCCACCCCCACTCATCCTCCCAGCGGGGCCAAAACAGGAACACTGCTTCATGAAAGACCCCTCACCACGACAGGTGATACAAAATAATATTTCTAAGATCTGGCAGAGAATACAAAAAATCAAAGCAATTTAATTTGTAGAGCAGAGGAAATGGGTTGGGGAAGGACCTCTAATTCGGTTTCTTTTAAAAAATGTCTATTGATGTTTACATGATAAATGACTGCAAAATGCTTCTTGTTGGTACCAGAGAGAAGTAGCTGCCTGTATACAATGGCTGTACCTGAGGGGCAGCCTCCCTGAAGGTAGGAAAGAGATGCCCGAGAGAAGACAGCCACAACCACAGAGCCCAAGCGGGGATGGTAGTGAGAGGAAGGTCGTTGTGGGCTTATTCTTCCACCCCCATCAGGCACCCACCAAGCACCTCACCCCAAGAAAGGTGCAGCATGGTGCTGGGGCAGACAGCAAGGGCTTCCAAATAGTCCACAGTGCTTCCTACAGCCAGAAAGAGGTGACATTTGGGCAAGCAGTTCACCTGGTTGATAAAGGTGTAAGGAGCATTCAGAGTCCCTCCCCTCTCTGTCCTCTTGCCCTGTACCTTGCTTTATTTTCCACCTGGTATGTTAAATATTTATTTGCCTAATGAATGAACGAAAAAAGAGCATGTGCAAAATCCTGGCAGCACAAACACTCGGCCATAGGACATCCTCCTCCGCCCATCACAGCTGACCCAGTGATGGCCCTGGGAGGTAAGCTAGGGAAGTCGTGGCGCGTTTTATTGGTAAGAAAAACTGATCAGAGCGATTACACAGTTTGACCCTTGTGGAATTCATGTTCATTGACAAAAGCAGGATATAAAATTGAATATGTAGTCGCATCTCACCTAAGTAGAACAATAGAGAACGAGGTAATGACACTCAGACAGGGGAGGCTGGGTACAGGCAGGCAGCAGGCATTATCTGTGTGCTGGTTCTCTCTTTTTTTTTTTTTTGAGATGGAGTTTTGCTCTTGTCGCCCAGGCTGGAGTGCAGTGGCACGATCTTGGCTCACTGCAACCTCTGCCTCCGGGTTCAAGCAATTCTCCTGCCTCAGCCTCCCAAGTAGCTGCTAATTTTGTAGTTTTAGTAGAGATGGGGTTTTGCTATGATGGCCAGGCTGGTCTCGAACTCCTGACCTCAGGTGATCCACTCGCCTCGGCCTCCCAAAGTGCTGAGATTACGGGCCTGAGCCACCGCGCCTGGCCCTGCGCACTGGTTCTAAACCATTGAGGAAGGCTTGCTCCGGGGCCAGGCCCCCACCCAGGACTGTGAGGGCTGCCTCGCCCTGGGGCTCTTTTGCCCTGAGACTCTGTCTAACTCATGCTGTCTTCATGAGCCTTATTGGTAGTAATCGGCTCCTGATTGAGATTAATGAAGAAAAGATTTTCAAAACACTTAAACAGGCACTTCCATTAATCTATGCTCTGAAAATGCATCTTGCAGGGCAACCTGGGAAAGGTGTTCATTTGCAGTTCCAAATACAAATCCATCAAAGGTTTGCAAAGGGCCCCTCGCACCCACGGGCCAGTCTCTGAGAGCCAAAGGGAAGAATGCCCTCACTTGGTGCTTGCAGACCCCAATGTAGGGGGGTGTGGGGACTGCAGGGAGCCCTGTGTCCAGGTGGCGAGTGCCAGCCCTATGTGGGAAGCTGCCTAGAGAGTGGGTGAGTGTGCGGGCCCTAGGATTGACAGGCAGCTTTCACAGCCTGGCCCCATTGGTTGTGGACTGCCTGGTCTTGGTCTTAACTTCTCTGACCCCCACTTTCCCTGTCTGTAAAAGAGGGATATTAAAATCCTCATTGTGAATATTTGTAGTCCATTGTCTAAAAGATGTATCATCATCATGGCATCCCATCCCTGCTAGGCTGCTGTGATGGACAGCAGCACAGCACAGATCCCCCCAGCACAGAGGGGGGGCTGGCCATCTGTGTTGTCAAGCCCCTTTCTGCCCACATGTGCCCTTTTTCCTGCTATGTCCTCTCGCCTGTCTGTGGAAGCCGGGATCTGCTGTCTCCTCCAGGGCAGTTTCCCTGGTCCTGAAGCCCCTCTCGCCCGCCCCCAGCAGGAGGATCCACCAGGCCCCGGTTAGAAGCCCCCGGCCTTTCCTCCCAGCCTCTTGCATCGCTCACTGTCTCCCTTCAGCTCCTAGCGTGGGTACCAGGACCCACAGCTGGAAATCAGGCACCTTGAAGACAGGGACCTCGCCTGCATGTACGACCCACAGCATAGGCCCCTGCACAGGGGAGGGCCCAATCCACCCTGTCCAGCTCCCACTCTGTCCCTTCAGACCCTCCCGCCAGCCAGCCCTGCTTTATGTTCTCATGGTTTCTGACGTGTGGCACTTTTCTCCCTGGGCTGACTAAATATCTCCAGGAGCGGAAGGAGGTGATGAGGAATGCTGGAGATCCACACGTTCCTCCACTCCCCCAGCCACGGCGCACTGAGAGGGCAGCTGCAGATGCACAGTGCAGACACCACAGAGAGCAACGCTTGCCAGGGGAGGGAGGCTTCCGGTGTGGAGTGGGCGCTGCTGAGTCGTGCCCCAATGCCCCGTGGGCCCGCAGTGGGTGTGGAGGAGCCATAGGTCCCCTCTGTCTGTTGATCACAGATGCCCAACCCCAGGAGAACGGCCTCCTGCTTCCTTGGTCTTTCCCTTCCCCTCCTCGATCACGGATCCACCTGGTACCATCAATGAGGTGGCAACAGTGAGTGCTGGCATGGAAGGCCCCTCTGTGTGCCAGGTGCCATTCTGATCACTTCACATCAACTAATCCTCACACAGCCCAAGAAGGGGAGGCCGTTGTTACCTCCAGTTCCCACAGGAAGAAACTGAGGCCCAGAGAGAGTTTAGTAACTTGTCCAGGTGATGTCACTAGTAAGTCCCAGAGTGATCCAGCACTCGGTATGTTCGGCCTCTCCACTCCAATGTTATCTGGTTAAAAATATTCAACCAATAGGCCGGGCGCGGTGGCTCATGCCTGTAATCCCAGTACTTTAGGAGGCCGGGGTGGGCAGATGAGCTGAGGTCAGGAGTTCAAGACCATTCCGGCCAACATGGCGAAACCCTGTCTCTACTAAAAATTACAAAAATTAGCTGGGTGTGGTGGCAGGCACCTGTAATCCCAGCTACTCATGAGGCTGAGGCAGGAGAATCGCTTGAACCCGGGAGGTGGAGGTTGCAGTGAGCCGAGATCGCGCCACTGCACTCCAGCCTGGGCAACAGAGCGAGACTCCAGCTCAAAAAAAAAAAAAGGAAATTCAACCAATATCTCCTGAACACTTGGAGCACCCAGCCACTATTCCAAGGGCTGCTGGGAATGCCCTGAATGAAGGCCAGAAGACGGCCAGGACACAGACGGCCAGGACACAGACGGCCAGGACACAGAAGGGCAGCACCTGGTTTGCTCAGGTCAAGAGACAGTTGGGGCTTTAATCTCAGGGAGGCCTCCCCTGAGAAGCCCCCACTGGTGTGCGGCCCGTGGCAAATCTCAGGATCCCAGAGAATGTCCATCTTGGGCCTCGGGGTGCTTCAGGCTCAAGTCCAGGATGATGCTCTGCACCTGTGGCTGGGAACGTGCCCCTCGGGACTCAGCTGCGGCCCCTCTGCCGCCCCGGCTGCGTGCCCTTTGCGGAGGCCCTGCTGCACACACACATTTGTACTTGAACAGTTCTGTCTGCTTCTCCACCAGCTTGGAGGCTCAAAGATTATGCTGATTTTGGCTCAGGGCATTGCTAATATTTGGACTGGGAGGATATATGCATGGATTTCCAGGAGACGGAGCATAGAACAGAAACTTATTGACAAAGCCAAGATACATCTCAGCTCTGTGGAGAAGCTGGTGGGGGCTTGGGGGGAAGAGCAAACCAGAGCCACGTGAAAGGGAAACCCTCCCTGGGCCATTCACTCCCTCAGTCCCTCACTAGACATGATTTCCTGAGTGCCACCAAGGCCCGGTGCTGTGGTAGGCACTGAGGATACACCAGCAAACATATGTGGCCCCACGAAGCTCCACTCTAGTGGAGAGACAGACAGCGAACAAATGAGTAAACACAGCACTGCACATGGTAAGAAAAGCAATGGAGAAAAACAAGACAGAGCAGGGAGCAGGGTGCTGGGTGGCCGGTCTTGAAGGTCTCTCCACTGGGGTGATGGAACTCAGCCTACCCAGACAGAGGGGAGAGGAAGGAGAGCCAGGCGGCCGAGTGCACAGGACTGGGCAGGTGCTCCAGGCGGATGGGCTCATGAGTGTGAAGGCCAAAGGAGGGGCATGCATGGAGAACAGCATGGGTTCAGGAGGGTGTGTGGGTCCAGCGTGGAGGTCCCCACTGGGGTTGGGGCTGTTGCTCTCACTAAGCTGCAAAGCCTCTTCCTGGTGGCTTCTTAGCAGGGATGTAATGTGCGCTGATGGCTCCAAGTAACAAAGAGACCATGGGGGCCAACGGCAGAAACACGCAGCTGTTATGATGATCAGGATGGAGGGCGGGATGGTGAAGTAGTCCAGTGTGGCAAAACCGCAGGGCCGGTGAGAAGCAGAGAGCACTCAGAAGGAAAAGCCTGCAGGATCTACTGATGGGTGGGGGGTGGAGAGGAAGAATGGGGTGGGCCATGGATGAAGCTGATGATTTTGGCTGAATGGCTGGAAGGTGAAAACTGCCATGTCCTGGTTCAGGTGGGATGACAGGAGGCGGATGCTGGGTGGTGGGGGAGTATGTGTTCCATGTGGGCCATGGTCAGTTTGAAATGCAAACGTCCAGGTCGGGAGGATGAGTAGACACTTAGGAGTCTGAGTCTAGACTTCAGGGGCAGAGGCCGGGTCCAAGGAATCAGTCTGGGGAGCATCAGTTTAAATGTGCCTTGTGGTGTTTAGAACCACGAGACCGAGTGAGCTCACCTAGGCAGTGTGTGTGGGCAGAGAGGGGGCCCAGGACGGGAGCCGTGGGACCCCCAACAGTCATGAGTCAAGAAGACTGGGGCCGGGCATGGTGGCTCACACCTGTAATCCCAGTACTTTGGGAGGCCGAGGTGGGCGGATCACTTGAGGTCAGAAGTTCGAGACCAGCCTGGTCAATATGATGAAACTCTGTCTCTACTAAAAACACAAACAATTAGCCGGGTGTGGTGGCAGGTGTCTGTAATCCCAGCTACTTGAGAGGCTGAGGCAGGAGAATCGCTTAAACCCAGGAGGTGGAGGTTGCAGTGAGCCAAGATCATGTCTCCGCACTCCAGCCTGGGCAACAAGAGCGAAACTTTGTCTCAAAAAAAAAAAAAAAAAGAATAAGAATAAGAAGAAGATTGGGGCCTTTTCCCTGGAAAAGCAAGGGAAGGAAGTGCTGCATGAATGGGGAGTGCTTAGCCACCTGTCTACACAGATAATGCAGGATGGGATGGGATGGAGTGTGGAGCTCTGAGGTTAGGGATACGGAGGCCACAGTGACTGAGCTTTTAATTTGAGTGAGGCAGGAGCTGCTGCAAGGTTTCTGGCAGGGCAGTGACCTGATCTGACCTGTGTTTGAAGATCCCTCTGGCTGCAGCACTGATAATGGCCAGAAGGGCCCAGGGTGGAGGTGGCTGTGGTGGTCCAGACTCAGGTCCCGGCAGCACGCAAGGGCAGAGCCAACAGGCTGGACTGAGTGGGGTGGCGGTGGGCAGGAGAGCAGAGTCCAGGATGCTCCAACCTGCTTGCCCAGAGAGCCTGGAAGGACAGGGTCGCCGCTGACTGAGATGGGCAGGCTACAGTGAAGTGGGACTCGGGAGGGGAAGTTCAGGGGCTCAGCTTTGGGCTTCTGACGTTTGAGACACTTGTTGGACAGCCAAGTGGAGATGTGGAGTGAACAGGTGGATGAGCACACGTGAAATTCAACACAAAGGCCTGGGCTTGGGATCCACATCTGGGGCCGCTGGCACAGAGACAGCTTTTCAGGTCCTGGGGACGGGAGGGGGTCATCAGGAAGTTGAGAAGCCAGGCGCAGTGGCTCATGCCTGTAATCCCAGCACTTTGGGAGGCCAAGGTGGGCGGATCACCTGAGGTCAGGAGTTCAAGACCAGCCTTGGCAACATGGCGAAATTCATGTATTTTAGTACTTTAAGTGTATTTTAGTATTTAAAATGTATTCTAGTCTCTCCCAAAAATACAAAAATTACCCAGGCATGTTGATGGGGGGCACCTCTAATCCCAGCTATTCGGGAGGCTGAGGCAGAAGAATCACTTGAACTTGGGAGATGGGAGGTTGCAGTGAGCCAAGACTGCGCCACTGCACTCCAGCTCAGGTGGCAGAGTAAGACTCCATCCCCACTACCCCTAAAAAAGGAAGTGTTGAGGAGCAGAAAGAGGACCAGGAAGTGGATTCTGGAATCCCAGAGTGGGGAGAAAAGATCCTGAAATAGAAGAAGCCGAGGGGTAGGAGGAAAGCTGGGAGAAGGTGGTGTCTTGGAAACCAAGAGAAGGGGGTGATCGACCATACCAAGGTGCCCAAGACTAGCTGAGGAGTGGCCAAGGAGACAAGGGTCCTGGCGCTTGGCACAGGAGGAGGGGCCTTGGTCTTCAGACTTGCTTTTTAAAATCATGGCAAAAAGCTGGCTTTATCACATCCCAATCATTCATTCATTCCTTCATTCAGCATTTGTTGAGTCCTGACATGGGGCAAGAGTCTCTCTCTGAACTAGTACTTTCTCAAAGATCAGATGCCAGCAAGGGTGGCCTCAGCCTTCTGAATCATGACTTTAAAAAAGAGAAAGTAATTTAACTTGATACTAATTCCTTTTTTTTTTTTTTTTGAGACGGAGTCTTACTCTGTCACCAGGCTGGAGTGCAATGGCGTGATCTCGGCTCACTGCAACCTCTACCCCCCAGTTTCTAGCGATTCTCCTGCCTCAGTCTCCTGAGTAACTGGAAATATAGGCGCGTGTCACCACGCCTGGCTAATTTTTTGTGTTTTTAATAGACACGGGGTTTCACCACATTGGCCAGGATGGTCTCCATCTCCTGACCTCGTGATCTGCCTGCCACGGCCTCCCAAAGTGCTGGTATTACACTGCACCCAGCCTTGATACTAATACTTTAAAGGCTGGTGATTCTCATAAAGTCAGCCAGCTGCCTCCATTGACGGAGGATGGGCACCAAGCACGGAAGAGGTATGGATGGAAGGAGCAGAGGCCGGGAGGACCCTGAAACCTTCCTGCATCCGTCGGGGACTAGAGCAGTCATTGCACCAAAGAGGGAGACTCCTGCTCATGCCCCAGGGAAGTTTCGGAATGACCAAACTTGCCGTCCCAGGGTCCGACGTGTCCCCTTCGAACCACGGTGATGGAAAGAGTGTGAGGATCTATTCTGAACCAGCGGGCTCCTTATCCAGAGGAACGGAGCAAGATAAACAGTTAGAAAACCAGGCCGACTGTGGTGAGAACCTAATACATTATGGAGTCTATCTGCTTCTCCAAAAAAGATACTAAAACGTGCATGGATGCATGCACACACATACACACACGCGCGCACACACACACACATACACACACATATACACACACACAGACACATACATACACACATACACACACGTACACACATATACACACACAGACACACACATACATATACATATACATACACGGACATACACACACATACACACACGTACACAGACACACAGACATACACACATATACATACATGGACATACACATATACACACACACGTACACACACACAGACACACATGTACACACACAGACACACACAGACACACATGTACACACACACACACACATACATACACAGACACACACACAGACATACACACAGACATACACATACACACAGACACACACACACACATAGATGCCCACCCTCCATGCACGTTAGGAATCCACAACCCCTTTAGTGACACAGCTAGCAAGTGTCTCCCAGCACAGTGCTCCGTGTGGGCCCGAAACACCCTGTTTTTCTGCAGCATCTGCATTTTGATGGCATTAAGGAGCCTGCAGCCTTCAGGGCTCTGTATTTCCAGCCCCGCCACAGGGGCGGTGGGGACGTCATCGAGAGGTCCACACTCAAGGACCCTCAGGTCATGAGTTCTTCAACCCGAGCTGAGATGAGTACCTTCCGAAGTCTGCAGCTTCGGGTCATAAATATTCACCAGGGCCTCCTCCCCCTCTTTGGGTGATGGTGTCTCTTTTTCTTTTTTTGCAAAGAGTTACTGTTTCTACGGTTATCAAATCTTTGAAGATGTTGCTGAATCAGGGATTATGGTCTGGCCTGTTCAAACACAAAGCCATCGGATGGGCTCCACGTGTCACTCTGCACCCACGTGGGCTCCTGACCACAGGCAGGAGGGGCCCTGGCCATTCAGAGGCTCGAGCCAGGTGAGGGTGAGGGCTGGGACCCTCACCCCGCAGCTTTCAGGGGGCAGCTCTGCCGCAGGCCCTGGACCCCATGTCCACCAGGTTTTTAGGGGTCATGCCCGTGTCTTTGGTTCTTTCTTCCCCATTCTGTCTCTATTTCCCAGGTCCAGGCTATACTCCAGTAAAAAATGCCCAATCTGGTCCTTTTCCAATTCTGCCTTAACCTAAGTTTACCCATTTACAGCTCACTTTAAAATCAACCGTAACAAATCCTTACCGCTTTCCTTCAAGGAGGGGAGAGCAACTGGAGGAAAGCCTCCAGCCACATCCTTTGCTCTTTGAAACACAAACCTACTGGCCCCCATCCCCTTCGAAGCTCTCTGTTTTGAGGCAGTGGCAGAAAGCAACAGCCGAGGGTACCCGGCTCCTTCCTGCTCAGTGACTCTCCTGACCTCCTGGTTCTTGGCCAGGTCCAGGCCTCAGCCCACCCATCAACAGGGAAAGTCCCTCGAGCTTGAAAGGCCCTGCAATGATTTGTCCGATTCCAGAAGAACTTGGGTGTCACCTTGCTGAGGTACCCAGGAGAGAAAAACGAGGTGAGGAGTTGGGGGTTTACCTCTGAGAATAAAAAAATTAATCTATTTTGCATTTGAAAGCTAAATGAGGGGTCCTAGTCTCTTGCTCTGTGTGAGCTGGTGGCCTTGGGCGAAGAATTAACTTCTCTGAGCCCTCGTTCCTCCCCGTGGAGAGAGCAATCCCTCCTACCCCACAGGCAGCTGGCAGGGCTCAGCACAGTCACACAGTGGGAAGTCACACCTGGGACAGGTGATAGTCACGAAATGCCAGCCACGGCCCAGGAAGCCCTTGGGAGCCTGCAAGTGTCAGGTGAGTCCCATGCTGGACTCTGCCCTCAAGGGCAGGGCGTGGGTCTCATTTCTCACTGGCCAGGCTCTCTACCAGCCTGTGGGGCTAAGGGACTGGTAAGCTCAGTGACTGGTGGCCAGAGGGGCAGGATGGAAGACCTCCCCTGCAGGACAGAAGGGCCGGCTCTGATGGAGGCCAGGGGTCTCTGGACATCTTGGGCTGACAGTGGGCTCTCCTCTCTCCAAGAAGTATTTGGACAATCAGGTTGTGCTCTTTCCCACCACCCCCTTCCTGGTCTGCTCTGTCTCTCCATCTGGGATTGTCTAGGAGATGATAGGAGTCCAGCCTGCACACCCTGGTAGGTGGGCCCAGCTTTCCTCTCAGCCGCTGGGAAGTCAGAGCCCTTGGGCTCCGTGTGTAGCTCCTTCTCTCAGGCTGCCGTGGTCATGACCTTGGAGAGAGGGGCCACAGGCAGGTACTTAACGGAGCTCCTAGGTGTTGTCTGCTGAGGGCCAGGGGAGGCTGGGACGGGAGGAGTGTTCCGGGGCAGCCTCTGGCCTCTGTTGCTTTCATATGGGCAGGGAGGTTGGAACACCTGGCTGGCGCTGGGCACACAGGCACCAAGGGGTGGCAAAGGAAGGCGTGTGAGTGGGAGGGGGAACCCTGGGCCCTGCTGCCAATGAGTGCCAGACTTGGGGCCTCAGTTTCCCCACCTGCCAATTCAGAGAGATGAACTAGATGGTCACCATGGGCCTCTCGGCTCTGATGCTTGCCCAGCAAGGCATGCTATGGAGGCTGACGGCCCAGGCCGCCTGGCGCCCAGGGCTTACGGTCGATGGCAGTGCCCAGAAGCTGATGGCCATGCGTGCCCATCTGGCACCATCGCCAGAAT
This sequence comes from Theropithecus gelada, assembly GCF_003255815.1. NCBI lineage: Eukaryota > Metazoa > Chordata > Mammalia > Primates > Cercopithecidae > Theropithecus > Theropithecus gelada. Next base: position 36,128,343 of record NC_037668.1, on the reverse strand, counting down.
TGAGAGCAGCCTGTGGAGCTGTGGCTCAGCAGGGAGACTCCCGCCAGGGCAGAGGTGCCGCCCGGAGTGGCTTCCTCCTCCCTACCCTGTCCCTACATCTCCTCTGAGGCTCCCACAAGTGGCCGAGGGGCTCAGGACCTAGAGAGGGCTGAGGTCAGTAGAGGCCTGACCAAGAGAGCGCACCTGGCAGGAGCGAGGCGAGGCATGGGGAGGAGAGGAGGGGCTGCTCCTAATGGCCCGGACCCCAGTGGCCCCGCTGCTCGCAGAAGGCTCAGGGGCTCCACCTCTTACTCCGCAGACACTCGGAGCAGCTGTTCTGTGCCAAGTCCGTGCCAAGCACAAGGATGCAAAGGTAACGCAGACGTGCCTGGTCCCTATTCTCAGGAGTCTCTGTCTGGCCCACCCCCATCGCCAGGCTTGGCTGGGGGTCCCATTCTCTGATTTCCTCCGAGCCACTCGCAACCACTTGGTTCAGATGACACCTGAGATGGGCCAGAGGACCACTGTGAGTTCTGACCCTCAGACACCTCCTGGACGGAGCAGGCAGGACAGAGAGCACCCACGACCAGGCCTCGCGGCCGGTGCCAGGCCTGCTTACAACTTTTCTCCCAGTCAGGGTCTTTGGCCAGCTCTCTGCTTGCACTGGTGTTTGTTGAGAACTCCTGGCTCCTCTAAGAAGTAAACAAGTCCTCTCCAGTGCACTTGGGAGAGCCTTGAATGTAGGGTAGCCCAAGGTAAAAATGGTATAGAACACAAGATGGCCCTGGCTCCCTCCCTTCCTGGGGGGCTGTCCCCAGGCCCCCAGTGCCCTGTGATGGCCTTGGTCACCTACATCCATGCCTGGGCCTTGGCCTGGGCATCAGACTCCCTTCTAAAACCAAGCAGCGCCTCGTGGGCATGCCTGGCAGAGGCCTGCAGGCTGGCGCGGGCATCACCAGTGCATTGGACGGAGACACTCTGTCTCAGTGCAAATCGAAGGACTTTCATTCTTAAAGCCAGAGGGGCCTAGAGACCACCTTTGCAGTCACCCTCCAACACCCACCCAGGTCCTTGGCATTTGGGGGTGGGGAGGTGAGGCCAACACAGGGAACCAACTCCCTCAAGATAGCTTCACTCTCTAGGGTGGCTCAGCTCCTCCCAGCTCACCATGGGTGGCCTCTTCTCCAGCCCCAAGACTTCAGGCTCCAGGGTGAGGAGTGAGGGGCCCACAGAGCAGGGCCCTTCCCAGACCCTCTAGTCACACACTGCATGCAGGTGCCTGTCTGTGGTCCCTCAAGACAGCCTGTGCCCTCCCCAAGCCTGGGCTGCACCAAAGGCCCTAGTTCTAATACTATCCCAACAGCTAAGAGCCCCCCATGTCAGTTCTTTCAGTAACCCTGCCAGCCGGCAGGTGCTTCAGGGAGGCTGGGTAGGAAGGAGCGTATTATCACTAACCCATGCATGGGGCCAAGCAGCGATGGCACCAGAACCTGCTCAGAAGGGTCCGCTTGGCCACCCGCCTTCAGTGAATCAAGGGGTGTTCAGCAGCCGCCTAAAGGCAGTCACACTAAGGGCAAGGTTGCATGTGCCGCTGGGCTGGGGACTTAGTTCCAAGCTCTACCAAAGCCCAGGAGACAGGTGGTTGGGGGCTGAGACATGAAACTGATGAGGCCTCAGAATGTCCCCTCTCGCAGCTGGTTGTGCATGTCTAGGAGTAGTTTATGCAAATATCACTCAGGAAGAAAACTGGCAGAGACTCAGATGAGGATTTTTTGAAAAGCCTGAGTAACTCTGCCCATTGCCGGGTGGCGGGCTGCGGGGGCAGCCGTGGGCCACTTGGGGAGTGACAAGACACAAATGCTTCTGGGTAGAGCCGCCACCCAGGCCTAGGGGCCTTAGGAAGTAGTCCCGTTTACATGGAAGCCCTGTTTGTGTGTACATGTGTGCATCTCCGTGTGTGCATGTATGTGCACGTGTGCTTGTGTGTGCGTGTGTGCATGCGCGTGTGCATGTGTGCATGCACGTGTGTGTGGCTGTGCGCGTGTGCATCTGTGTGCACACGTGTGTGTGCTTGTGTGCATGTGTGTGCCTGTGCGCATGTGTGTGCATCTGCATGCACATGTGAGCACTTGAAGATGGTGAGAAAAGGCAAAGCCATGGATATTGTTGTCAAGCCAAAGACATTTTCCGAGTGTCCAATATAAAAAGAGTTTTCAAACCTTTCCCTATCCCGGTTTTTCATCTAAGACTTGGAGGATCGCCCTGCATAGTGGCTTCTGGCCTCATGTCCTATCTTTCAGGAACACTTACTACTGGTTAGCTGTGGTGCCAATTGTGCTCTGAAATAGCCTCCTCCTTCCTTGTCAGAGTCTGGGGTTTGGGGCACCCCTGGTGCTGGATACTGTAAAAGCTGGTTCATGCTTCTTGGTCCATATCATAACCCCCTGTCTGCCATGCCCAGGACACTGCCTACTTGGCACAGCCCTTCTCATCCTCTGGATCCAAAGCAATCTGGAGACTGGACAAGATTTACTTATCACAGGGAGTGACAGGCACCAGGAGCCCATGCTGCTGCAGAAGCCCCAGCTCTGCCACTGGGGGGACCCTTGTTTGTCACTGTTTAACCTCTGTCCAGAGTGTTCTCTGAGTCTCCCACTGCAGTGCCGGAGCCCGAGCAGGGGGTGCAGATGGTAGGGCTCACCCTCACAACAGCAAAATCCCCCAAATCCCCAACAGCAGGGCAGCTGCTTTGAGAACGGCAGCCGCTCCCCAACAGCTGGGGAGGTGCTGTCCTCGGTCAGCACCTAGTTAGTTACTCTTTCAACACCGAGACATGCTTGGTCCACCTCCAGGGCACTGCACTGCTGTTGACCTATCAGTGTGTGGAAGCCTCACATCCACCCAGTATGGTGTTATACGCATTTACAGATCAGGAAATTGAGGCTTGGCAAAAATAGCTCACATGTTCAAAATCAAAGCTTGTTGCAGGCCGGGCATGGTGACTTACACTTGTAATTCCAGCACTGTGGGAGGCCAAGGTGGGCAGGTCACTTGAGCCTAGGAGTTCAAGATCAGCCTGGGCAACATGGTGATACCTTCTCTACAAAAATTACAAAAATTAGCCAGGCGTGGTGGTGCATGCCTGTAGTATCAACTACTCTGGAGGCTGAAGTGGGAGGATTGCTTGAGCCTGAGAGGTTAAGGCTGCAGTGAGCCATGATCGTGCTACTGCACTCCAGCCTGGGTGACAGAGTGAGACCCTGTCTCAAAATAACAACAACAGCAAACAAAAAAAAAAAAAAGAAGAAGAAAAGGAAAAAGAAACAGAAAGCTTTTTTTCTAAGTGTTTATAGTGAAATCAGAGAGAAGAAAGTACCAAGGAAGGCTTCCTGGAGGAGGTGACACCAGGCCTTCAAGACGCGCTTTTAGGTCCATCTTGTGGCCCCCAAGTCTGGTCCTCTACTGGGATATCTGACTCCATCATTGAGTTAGAAGATGCAGAGACTCCACAGAGGATGCATCCTATTTGCCTGCAGGAAGTGAGGGAGGAGGGAAGGCCCGGGGACCTCTTAGCCCACAGAGACCAGCCTCCAACAGCATGGCTCACCTCTCACCTGCAATGAGTACCAGGCACAGTTGGTAGCAAGTTAATGTCACCTCTATCGTAATGATATTTCCACTTTACCTCAACTGTATAAGTCATTGCTATACTAAAAACAAACAAACAAACAAACAAACAAACAAACAAACCTTTTTATTTTAGACCAGTCATGAACTAAGGAGGCAGCATACTCCAGATTCCTTTGACTACAGACCTGAAAGAATTTGTGAATTTTCTTGTTCTGAGGGGACTTTCTCAAAATGTATTGTGCATCGTTTTCCAGCTGCCCCAAGGGAAAGGAGCTGGCTCTTCCTTTCCAAAGGAGGCTCTGGTGAGGTGGCTGTGTGTTTCAGAGCTTGGCTTCCTATAGGGAGCCCTCAGCAGGACTCCTGGGGAGGCAGGGTGAGGGGACGGACATGGGCCTGCAGCTCAAGCTAAGGACAGCCTCCCCAAAACTCCTGGGCCGGCGCATTCTCCAGCAACCAGACAACACAGACATTGTGACCCCCGCAAGTCCAGAGCTCACGTTTCCCATCAGCTTTGTGCGTGGCAACAGGCCACTCTCCTCGGGAAGCTCGCACAAAGGGCAGTCTCTGCCCAAAGGGGCTCACCTTCTCGTGGACACTTGGGGGTCACCAACACCAGAGGACATCAGAAGCCCATTTCAAATGCATGTAGAATTATACAGAATAGGGTGTTGAGTGTTGGAGGAGGCTTTTGGAGAGGCTCAGTGGCTAGGGTGAGATCTGAGTAGAAAAAGTAAGTACAAAGGCATTTTCTGCGAGTTCGTGCCAACCCCAGAAAGAGGTTCAGAAACAGGTCCATAGCGTGACATGCTCGTTGGCCAATGGGCCATGGCGGGACAAGAGTGCAGGGGGTGTCTGGAGTGGGGATCTCTGAGGCCAAAACTGTGACATCAGATGGGGCAGTGTCTTCCCTCGTAAAGTGCAGATAAAACCACCCACCTGTATATTTGTGAGAATAAAATGAGATCACAGATGTCTGCTGCCCAGCCCAGCACCAAGCCACAAAAGGCGTTCAGTAAACAGCATCCCTCCCCACTGTTCTCCAGGAGCACTCTAGGCAGGTAGGATCCCACGGGGGTCAGGGGTCCTGGCTCTGCCACTGAGAAGCCAGAGACCTTGGGGAAGATCCTCTGCCTCTCTGTATCCATTTCCTCACTTGTAAAATGACTAGTCCTGGTACATCCCTTGGCGGGGTGTGGTGAGGATTCACTGAGGACCTTTGGATGTCTCCGTACATAAGCCAGTATCTGTTATCTCTCAACAATTTCTTCCCATGCCAAATCAACCAGGTTCTAGATGGTCCCAGCTGCAGTGCTGATCCTGCAGCCATAGGGCTGGTCTTCGGCTTCAGAGGGAACACCACAGACTACTCACCTTTCCTGTAGTACCACCAAAGCACCATGCTGCTCCCCATCCCCACACTCAGGTTGTCCCTGTGCCTCTTCCCCTTCACCCCTTCACTAACACCTGACCAGCTCCTACTCATTCTTGAAGGCCTAGTGTTACCTCCTCCAGGAAGCCTTCCTTGGTACTTTCCTCTCTCTGATCTCACTACATACACTTAGAGAGATTTCTCTCACTGAGATTACCCACAGAGTGTTATATTTATGTTTGTGTCTGCCTCCCTCACTAGGCCATGAGCTACTAGGGGATTAATATCATTTTCCTTTTTTTTTTTTTTAGATGGAGTTTCATTCTTGTTGCCCAGGCTGGAGTGCAGTGGCACAATCTTGGTTCACTGCAACCATCGCCTCCTGGGTTCAAGCAATTCTCCTGTCTTGGTCTCGTGAGTAGCTGGGATTACAGGCACCTGCCACCACGCCCTGCTAATTTTTTGTATTTTTAGTAGAGATGGGGTTTCACCATGTTGGGCAGGCTGGTCTCGAACTCCTGACCTCAGGTGATCCCCCTACCTAGGCCTCCCAAGGTGCTGGGATGATAGGCATGAGCCACCGCAGCTGGGCAATTAATATCATTTTTCTATTCATCTTAGTGTCCCAAAGAGCTAGCATAGTGCCTGGCACATAAGGCAGAATCATTTGTTCACTTATTCAAACAATATTCTCTAATCCCTTACTCTGTACCAGGTACCATTTTGTGAATGAATGGATGCGAGTCCCGCGTGCCCCATTCCTGCTGGGAAAAGGCTTTGAGAATACTTCTTACTCTCAGCAGGGACACTGTCTGAGAAAGAGACACACAGACCAAAAGAGGGTTAATGTGATGTATTTTAGACTTGACTTTGCTTTCAGTTTCAAAAATTAGGTCTTGGGCAGCCCCCAAGTCTCCACCAGTTTCTGCTCACCACTCTTCTTGCCAAAGCCCCTGCTCACTTTACTTGTGTTCACTGTCAAACCCAGACACAAGGCCCTCCCATGCCAACTGCAAACCACAAAGAAAGGAGGTGAAGGAAAAGCTGCAGACCCTGAGCATAGCATGGCTTTACTCACTTACTTGTTAAGCCCCTATCATGACTGGGGCATATAATGGGCCCTATGACAGGCCACAGAAAAGATGCCCTCCTCACGTTCATATTTTTGGGGGATGGAGCAGATATCTAACCCCGAGTCGGGAGACAGTGCTGCCTGTCATGGCCTCGGGGAGATTGACAGGTGCCGGGTAATGTCATGCAGCAGAAGAAGGTGAGCAGGGAAGGCTCAAGCTGGATCTCGCAGATGGGAAAAATAGAAAGGTGAGGGGAGAAGGAGGTACTTTTGGGTTGGGAGAATAGGCAAAACAAGGGAGGATCAGGGGTCTTCTGAGGCTGTGTGAGAAGGTGGAGGAAGGCAGCTGGAGCCCTACAGAGTGTGAGCAGCTGTCTCCTGACTCATCCGTCCACCCACCTGTATCTCTTTTCCCCAACATGTAATTGACAATAACACCTGGATTAGGAAAAAACCCACAAAACTACCAGTCTCAATTACGTCAAACGATTCATGTCAGAGTGCTGATGCCCTTGCTGCCTTAGTCACTCATCTTTAACGTTCCTGGGAGCAATAAGAGAGCAAGAGGTTTAATCCTTGCTTTAGGGAGAGGAAAACTACCGCAAGAGAGGCTGGTGACTCACTCCTTTAAGGTGACTCAGAGTCAGGCATGGGGATCATAACACAGTAACCCAGTTCCCAGGGCTGCTCCTGCTGCCAAGGAGACAGCCTAGAGGGTGGGGAGTGGGAGGCATAGAGCTGGATGTGGAGCCATAAAGACCTAAACTCCGGTCAATATACAACAGCCAAAAATGAACTGCATTTTTATATAACAGTGATATAAAATTGGAAATAAGGAAAAAACAGTATCATTTATGACAGCTACAAAAAAAGTTAATAATGAATCAAACAAAATGTGTTTAAGCTCTGGATGCTGAAAATAGAGAGCACTAATGAAAGAAATCAAAGGAGACCTAAATAAATGGAGAAAAATACCATGTTGATGTGAAGACCCAATAGTTATGTTAATTCTCCCCAAACCGATCTATAGATTCAATGTTGTTCTGATTAAATTCCCAGAAGGACTTTTTTAAAGAAATGAACAAACTAATTCTAAATTTTATATGAAAAGGCAAAGGAAGCAGAATTGCCTAAACTATTTTTGAAAAAGAATGAAGTTGGAAGACATTCTACCTGATTTCAAGACTTACCATAATAATACAGTAATCAAGGTAGTATGGAATTGGCAAAGGGGTAGTTATCAATGAAATAGTCTAGAAATAGAATCACACATATACGACCAGTTGATTTTCAACAAAAAGTACAAAGGCAATTCAATGGAAAAAGGACAGTCATTTCAATAAATGGTGCTGAAAAGTTGGATATCCATACGTTAAAAAGAAAAACACCTTTTAATCTGTATCTTGCATCGTATACAAATGTTAATGTAAAGCAGATCATAGACATAATATAAAATTATAAAACTGGAAAAAGCATAGAAAATGTTTGTGATATTGAATGAGGCAAAGATTGCGTAGATATGACACCAAAAGCACAATTCATAAATGAACAAGTTGATACATTTTACTTCATCAAAATTAAGAACACTTATTCTTTGAAAGACAACATTAAGGGAATAAAATGAGAATAAGATGATAAGCTATAGACTCAAAGACAATATTTGCAAATCACATAATGATAAATGACTTGTATCTAGAATATAAAAAGAACTCTCGAAGTACTCCCTCAGCATGCAAACTAGTCTGGTGCCCCACTTTCACAGGAGCAGCACCCAAGTGGGGTGGATCAGCCACACAAACTCTAGCAGCCTAGGTCACTGAGGTACTCACAGGCATCACTGATGTTGACTACAGCAAAAGAAACTTCATGGAAATTACTACTGTGCCTACCTGGAACCAAAGCCAATGCACCCTACCCAACCTATACTTTAGGACATATCTGAAGATGAAAGTCTTTCCCTTGAAAGCCACCCTATAAAATTGGGAGAGGTGACCATTCCACCAGATACACAGACTTCTATGCAGGAACACAACAAACATGAAAAAAAAAAAAAAAACAAGGAAGAAATATGACACCATCAGAGAAACAATACCTCTCCAGTAACTGACCCCAAAGAAATAGAAATTTACAAATTGCCTGGAGAACAACTCAATATAATTATCTTAAGGGAACTCAGTGAAGTAAAAGAGAACATGGGTAAAGAATTCAATGAAATTAGGAAAACAATTCATGATCTGAATGAGAAATTCAACAAAGAAATAGATGTATATAAAAAAAGAACCAAACAAAAGTGTTACAGCTGAAGAATTCAATGAATAAAATTAAAAATGTAATTGAGACCATCAGGAGCACATTAGATCAAGCAGAAATAAGAATTTCTAAACTTAGGGACATGTCTTTTGAAATAACCCAGAGTATAAAAGAGAAAACAGAATCAAAAAGAGTAAAAAAAACTTATAGGACTTGTGGGACACCATTAAGCTGACAAATATCTTCATTCTGAGGTTTTCAGAGGACTAACAGTTGGTAAAAGGCACAGAAATCTTATTTAACAAAATAATAATTGAAAACTGTCCAAGTCTTGATAGAGATATGGACATCTAGATCCATGAAGCTCAAAGGACCTCAAACAGGTTCAACCCAAAGAGGTCCTCTCCAAGGAACATTATAATTAAACTGTCAAAAGTCAGAGACAGAGAGAATTTTAAAAGATGCAAGAGAAAAGCATGAAGTCATTGTAAGAAAATCCCCATTAAACTATCAGCAGATTTCTCAGCATAAACCTTGCAGGCCAGGAGAGAATGGGATAATATATTCAAAGTGCTGAAAGAAAATAAAAAACCTGCCAGCCTAGAATATTATGCCCAATAAAACTATCTTTCAGAAATGAAGGAGAAATAGTCTGTCCCAGACAAGCAAAGCTGAGGATATTCATCACCACTAGACCAGTCTCACAAGAAATACTTAAGGGAGTGCTTCAACCAGAAGTAAAAGAACAATAATTACTATTGTGAAAACATATGAAAGCATAATCTCACTGGTGTAGGTAAATTTGTTATCAAATTCAGAACACTACATTATTGTAATGATGGTACATAATTTTTCAAACTTCTAGTATGAAGGTGCTTTAGTCCATTTTTGTGTTGCTATAAAGGAATACCTGAGGCTGGGTAGCTTATAAAGAAAAGAGATTATTTAGCTCTTGGTTCTACAGGCTGTATTAGAAGCAGGGCATCGCCATCTGCTTCTGGTGAGGGCTACAGGCTGCTTCCACTCATGGCAGGAAAGAAAAGGGAAGCAGGCATGTGCAAAGATCACTTGGTGATAAATAAATGCAAGAGAGAGAGAGAAGGCACCAGGCTATTTTAAACAATGAGCTCTTGGGGGAACTCTCACAGGAACTAACAGAGCAAGAACACATTCATTACCATGAGAACAGAACCAAACCTTTCATGAAGGATCCACCCCCATGATCCAAATACCTCACATTAGGTCTCATTTCCAACACTGGGGATCAAATTTCAACATGAGATTTGAGGGACAAACATATCCAAACTATAGCAGAAGATTAAAAGTCAAAATGATCAACAATAACTATGCTAAAATAAGTTGCTAAGGAACACAAAATATAAAAAGATATACATTAAGCAACAAAATTAAAAATGAGGGGGTTGGAGTAAAAGTCTGGAATATTTAAACATAGCCAAAGATAAGCTATTATCAGCTTAAAATACTATACTATAACTCTAAGATTGTTAATGTAAATCCCATAGTAACTACAAAGGAAAAAATTATAGCAGATACACAAATGAAAAAGAGAAAGGAATCAAAGCTTATTATTATAGAAAATCACCAAACCTCAAGGGTAAACAATAAGAGAGAAATAAAGGAACATAGGATGTACAAAACAGCCAAAAAATGCTTAAAAAATGGCAGGAGTAAGTCCTTACCTATCAATAATAACCTTCAATGTAAATGGATTAAGTTTCCCAGGTAAAAGATACAGAGTGGCTGAATGGATAAGAAAACACAACTTGACTATGTGCTGCCTACAAGAGACTCAGTTCACCTGTAAGGACATGAATAAGCTGAAAGTAAAGGGATGGAAAATGATATTCCAGGCAAATGGAAAATAAAAGAGCACAGGAGTAGCCATACTTATATCAGATAAAACAGACTTTAAATCAAAAGTTGTAAAAAGAGAAAAAGACACTTGTTATATAATAATAAAGTGGTGAATTCATCACAAGATATAATGATTATAAATACACATGCACCCAACATTGGGGCACCCAGATATATTAAGCAAATATACATAATATTTGCTATATATATATATATATATATTTGCTATATATATATATATATATATATTTGCTTTATATATATATCTAACTTCTAAAGGAAGAGATAGATTGCAATACAATAATAGTAGGAGACTCCAATACCCAGCCCCACATTCAGCAATGAACAGATCATCCAGACTGAAAATCAACATAGAAACATTATATTTAAACTAAACTCTAGATCAAATGGACCTAAAAAACATTTACAGAACATTTTATCCAGCAACTGCACAATATAAATTCTTCTCTACAGCACATGACACTTCCTCCAAAATAGGTCATATGTTACTTAGGTCACAAAACAAGTCTCAACAAATTTTTTTAAATAAAAATAATATCATGTATCTTTTCTGATCATAATGGAATAAAACTAAAAATCAATAACAGGAGAAACTTTGGAAGTCATATGAACAGATGAAAATTAAACAACATGCCCATGAATTACCAACGGAGCAGTGACAAAATTCTTGAGACAAATTAAAAATAGAAATGTAGCATACCACAACCTATGGAATACAAGTTCTAAGACAGAAGTTTATAGCAATAAATGCCTATATCAAAAAAGTAGAAAGATCTCAAATAAAAAATCTCACATTGTACTTCAAGGAACTAGAAAAATAAGAACAAACTAAACTCAGAATTAGTAGATAGAAATAAAAAATAGAGATAAGAGTAGGAATAAACAAAATAGAGACCAAAACCCAATACAATATGTCAACAAAACAAAGGTTGGTTTTCTTTGATTTGTTGATATATTGATACAAAAAAAATCAACAAACTGTTCTCTAGACTACTTAAGGAACAAAGAGAGAAAACTCAAATTTAAAAAAAATCAGAGATGAAAAGGCAACATTATAAGTGATACCACAGAAATATGAAGGATCATAAGAGACTATTATGAACAACTATATGGCAACAAATTGGAAAACTTAGAGGAAATGGAAAAATTTCTGAACACATACAACCTAACAAAACTGAATTATGAAGAAATAGAAAATCAGAACAAATGAATAATGAGTAATGAGATTAAATTAATAACAAAATTTCCTATCAAACAAAAGTCTAGGACCTGATGACTTCACTGCTGAATTCTACCAAATATTTAAATAACTATTACCAATGTTTTCCAAACTACTCCAAAAAATTAAGAGGGAACTCTTCCAAACTCATTCTGTGAGGCTGCCATTACCCTGATACCAAAACCAGACAAGAACACACTCACACAAAAAAGAAAACTGCAGGCCAATCTGCATGATGAACACAGATGCAAAAGTCCTCAACAAAATACTAGCAAACTGAATTCAAAAGTACATTAAAGAGATCATTAACCATGATCAAGTGGTACTCATCCCAGGGATGCAAGGATGGTTTAACATATGCAAGTCAATAAGCATGACACATCACGTTAAAATAATCAAGGACGAAAACTATATAATCACTTCAGTAGGCACAGAAAAAGCATTTGATAAAATTTGACATCCCTTCAACATATAACTCTTAAAAAATGAGATATAGAGGAAATGTACCTCAACACAATAAAGGCCATATATGACAAACACAGCTAACATATTGAACTGGAAAAAGTTAAATGCTTTTCCTCTAAGACCTGGAATAAGACAATGATGCCCACTTTTACCACTTTTATTTAAAATAGTACTGGAAGTTTTAGCTAGTGCAATTAGGCAAGAGAAAGACATAAAGGGCATCCAAGTTGGAAAATACAAACTCAAATTGTTCCTGTCTTAGTCTATTTGTATTGCTATAAAGGAATACCTGAGGCTGGGTAACTTGTAAAGAAAAGAGATTTATTTAGCTCATGGTTCTACAGGCTGTACAAAAAGCTTAGTGCCAGTATCTGCATCTAGTGAAGGCCTCAAGCTGTTTCCACTCATGGTGGAAGGGGAAAGGGAGCCAGTGTGTGCAGAGATCACTTGGTGAGAGAGGAGGCAAGAGAGAGGTGTGAGGGAATGTGCCAGGCTCTTTTGAACAAGCTATTGTGAGAACTAACAGAACACGAATTCCCCCATTACTGCAAGGACGACACAAAGTCATTCATGAAGAATCTGCCTGCATGACTCAAACACTTCCCATTAGGTCCCGTCTCCAACAATGGAGATCAAATTTCAATATGAGGTTTGGAGGGGTCAAATATCCAAACCATAACATCCCTGTTTGCAGATGACATGATCTTTTTTTTTTTTTTTGAGACAGAGTCTCGCTCTGTTCCCAGGCTGGAGTGCAGTGGCCGGATCTCAGCTCACTGCAAGCTCCGCCTCCCAGGTTTACGCCATTCTCCTGCCTCAGCCTCTCCAGCAGCTGGGACTCCAGCAGCAGGCGCCCGCCACCTCGCCTGGCTAGTTTTTTTTTGTATTTTTTAGTAGAGACGGGGTTTCACTGTGTTAGCCAGGATGGTCTCGATCTCATGACCTCGTGATCTGCCCGCCTCAGCCTCCCAAAGTGTTGGGATTACAGGCTGGAGCCACCACGCCTGGCCAACATGATCTTATATAAAGAAAACCCTAAAGACTCCGTCAAAAAAAAAAAAAAAAAAAAAAAATTAGAACTAATACATGAGTTCAGTAAAGTTGTAGGATATAAAAATCAGGAGGTTTTTTATATGCCAGTAGTGAATTACCTGAAAAAGAAATCAAGAAATCAACCCAATTTACCATAGCTACCAAAAAACTAAGGTACCTAGTAAGAAATTTAAGCAAGGAGGTCACAGAGCTCTACAATGAAAAGTATAAAAAAATGATATAGGAAATGGAAAAAGACACAAATAAATGAAAAGATATCCCATGTTCATGGATTGGAAGAATTGATATTGTTAAAATGTTCACATTATCCAAATCAATCTACAGGTTCAATGCAACATGTATCAAAACACCAATAACATTGTTCATGGAAACAGATAAAACAATCAGAAAATTCATACGGAACCACAAAAGACTCTGAATAGCCAAATCAATTTTGAGTAAAATGAACAAAGCCAGAGGGGCCATCACATTACCTACCTTCAAAATATACTACAAAGCTATAATAACCAAAACAGCATGGCACTACCATAAACACAGACATATAGACCAATGGAACAGAATAGAGAACACAGAAATAAATCCGTGTACTTACAGGCAACCAATTTTCAATGAAGTCACCAGTAACACACACTGGGGAAAGGGCAGTCTTATTTTCAATAAGTTTTGCTGGGAAAACTGGACATCCACATGCATAAGAATGAAATTAGAGCCTCTCTCACCGTATAAAAAATAAACTCAAAATGAATTAAATGTTCTTATATGTAAGAACTGAAACAGTAAAACTACTAGAAGAGGCCAGGTGCGGTGGCTCATGTCTATAATCCCAGCACTTTGGGAGGCTGAGGCGGGTGGATCACCCAAGGTCAGGAGTTCGAGACCAGCCTGGACAACATGGTGAAACCCCGTCTCTACTAAAAATACAAAAATTAGCCAGGCGTGGTGGTGGATACCTGTAGTCCCAGCTAGTTAGGATGCTGAGGCAGAAGAATAGCTTGAACCCAGGAGGCAGAGGTTGCAGTGAGCTGAGATTGCACCACTGCACTGCAGCCTGGTCAAGAAGAGCAAAACTCCATCTTAGAAAAAAAAAAAGAAAGAAACACCCCCCACCGCCCCTCCCCCCCTCACAGAACTACTACAAGAAAACATAGGGGAAATGCTTCATGATATTGGTCTGGGTAAGGATTTTTTAAAAATGATACCTCAAAAGCATAGGCAACAAAAAGAAAAACAGACAAATGGGATTACATCAAATTTTAAAAGCTTCTGCACAGCAAAGGAAACAATAAACGGAGTGAAAAGACAAGCTGCAGAATAGGAGAAAATATTTGCAAACTGTGTATCTGACAAGGGCTTAATATTCAGAATGTATAAGGAACTCAAACAACTTAGTAGCAAGAAAACAAATAATCTGATTAAAAAGTGGGCAAAAAACCTGAATAGACATTTCTCAAAAGACAGCATACAAATGGTCAACAAGTACATTTAAAAAATGCTCAACATCACTAATCATCAGGGACATGCAAGTCAAAACCACAGTGAGATATCACCTTACCCAGTTAGAATGGCTAATCAAAGAGGCAAAAAATAACAAAAGCTGGCATGAATGTGGAGAAAGGGGGAATCTCATACACTGTTGGTAGGAATGTAAATTAGTACAGCCATTATGGAAAACATTTTGGAAGCTCCCCAAAAAATTAAAAACAGAACTACCATATGATTCAGCAATCCCACTACTGAATATATATAACCAAAGCAAACGAAATCATTATATCTGCACTCCCGTGTTTATTGCAGCACTATTCACAATAGCCAAGATATAGAATCAACCTAAGTGTTCACCAGCAGATGAATGTATAAAGAAAATGTGGTACATATACACAATGGAATACTCTTCAGTCATAAAAAAGAATGAAATCCTGCCATTTGTAGCAACATGGATGAACCTACCTAGAGGACATTTTGTTAAGTGAAATAAGCCTGGCACAGAAAGACAAATACTGCGTGATCTCATCCATATGTGGAATCTTAAGAAGTTGATCTCATAGACGTAGAGAGTAGAATAGTGGTTACCAGAACCTGGAGAGGGAGGATGAAGAGGGGTTGGTTAATGAGTATAAAAATACAGTTAGATAAAAGGAATAATTTCTAGTGTTCGATAGCATACTAGGGAGACTATGGTTAACAATATTGTATTCTATATTTTGAAATAACTAAAAGAGAGGATTTTAAATGTTTTCACCCCAAAGAAATGGTATATGTGTGAAGTGATGAATATGCTAAATACTGTGATTTGATCATTACACAATGTATACATGTATCAAAGCATTACACTGTATCCCATAAACATGTACAATTATCCTGTGTCAATTAAAATGCAAAAGACAAAAAAAAAAAAGAACAAAACAAACAAGGCTGGGGCAGGAGGATCACTTTAGCCCAGGAGTTGGAGACCAGCCTGGGCAACATAGGGAGACTCTATCTCTACAAAAAAAAGAAAAAATAAATAAAAAATTAGCTGGGTGTGGTGGTGCATGCCTGTGGTCTCAGCTACTCGAAAGGCTGAGACTAGAGGATCACTTGAGCCCAGGAGGTCAAGGCTGCAGTGAGTTGGTGGTCACACCACTATGCCCCAGCCTGGACAACAGAGTAGGACCTTGCCTCAAAAACAAAACAAAACAAAAATGAAAAACAGACCACAGAAATTTGGACACTCCACTAAAGTAAATATACAGATGGCATATAAGCAAGTACATGAAAAAACATCAGTCATTAGGGAAATGGAAACCAAAATCTTGATGAAATACTAGGTACCTATTAGAATAGCTTTAAAAACAACAATACTAAATGCTGGCAAGGATGTGGAGCAACTAAACCTTTTTTTTTTTTTCTTTTCTTTTTTTTTTTTTTTAAACAGATATAGTATCATTCTGTCATCCAGGCTGGAATGCAGTGGCATAATCATAGCTTACTGCAGCCTCGAACTCCTGACCTCAAATGATCCTCTCGCCTCTGCCTCCCAAGTAGCTGGGACTACAGGTGTGCACCAACCACCACACTCAGCTTATTGAGTGATTGTTTGATTGAGACAGAATCTCTGTCACCCAGGCTGGAGCTCAGTGATGCGATCTCGGCTCACTGCAACCTCTGCCTCCTGGGTTCAAGCAGTTCTCGTGCCTTAGCCTCCCGAGTAGCTGGGACTACAGGTGCCTGCCACCACACCTGGCTAATTTTTTTATATTTTTGGTAGAGACGGGGTTTCGCCATGTTGCCCAGGCTGGTCTCGAACTCCTGAGCTCAGGCAATCCACCCTCCTTGGCCTCCCAAAGTGCTAGGATTACAGGCATGAGCCATTGCACCCAGCCTCTGGCTAACTAAAAAAAAAATTTGTAAAGATGGGGGTCTCAGACAGGCGCCTTGGCTCACGCCTGTAATCCCAGCACTTTGGGAAGCTGAGGAGGGTGGATCACCTGAGGTTGGGAGTTCACGACCAGCCTGACCAACATGGAGAAACCCGGACTCTACTAAAAATACAAAATTAGCTGGGTGTGGTGGCGCATGCCTGTCATCCCATCTACTCCTGAGGCTGAGGCAGGAGAATTGCTTGAACCTGGGAGGCGGAGGTTGCGGTGAGCTGAGATCGCACATCGCTCTTTAGCCTGGGCAACAAGAATGAAACTCTGTTTCAAAAAAAAAAAAAAAAAAAAGATGTGGGTCTCACCATGTTGAGGTTTGGAGGGTCTCAAACTCCTGGCCTCAAGCAATCCTATCACCTTGGTCTCCCAAAGTGTTGGAATTACAGGCATGAGCCACAGTGCCCAGCCAACTAACTCTTATATATTCCTGACGGGAACGCAAAGCAGCAGTCTCTTTGGAACACAGCTGGGTAGTTTCTCATTAAGTTAAACAGATTTACTACACGACCTGGCAATCTTACCTCTATATATTTTCCCAAGAGAAATAAAAACGTATGATGACACCAAAACCTGTTTGCAAATGTTTAGAGTCCTTTACATGTAATATCAACTGGAAACAGCCCCAGGAACCAGCTGGACGCACCACTCAGCCACTCGAACAGACGCGAGACCTCCTTCTCATGAAAGTGCACAAATGGCCATCTTGAGAGAAAAGGCCAAACAAGTCCAGGCCCCCAGTGCTTGGTGTGGAGTCATGCCACCCTGGCACACCCGGCGGGCAGTGCGGAGATGCCTGCCCGGCCCGGGGCATAGGCTCTCTGTGGCAGCCGGTGAGCGCACCGAGGCTTCAGGCTGCTTGTTCCCTGTAGGAATGCATGTGGGGGAGAGGTGCTCTTTTCCTTTGCAGAGTGGAGCGGATTCATTTGCACCCCTCAGGCTTTCTTTGGTACTGAGTGCTTTCTGTAGGGTGGGGCCCCTTCCCGGAACTTTTCACAGCCTGGGTGTCTGAACAGCAACCCTACTGCCATAGGCACTATTAGTGACCCTGTTGTAGACAGGAGGAAACTGAAGCCCAGAGAGGAGAACTCACTTACAGGGGCTCAGGAGTAGTAAGTAGCAGGGCCAATCCTGGGCTGTGCGCTGGTACTGGCATTGGCAGTGGGATCTGCGGGCTCCCTTGGGGACATGTCAGACAAGTAATGGCATCCATCACAAGGGTCCAGGTGGAGCTCTGAGGGGAGGCTGGTCTGAGGCCCAGAGCCAAGTTACCCACCTGGAATAAGCTTGAGGACAGCAGGTCCCTGAGCTGTGTCAGATGCTTAGAGGAGGCAGGCACCCGGGGCAGGCTGTGTCACCCTCTTGCTCTGGCCCTGTGAACCCTGAGCTCCCTTTGCTTAAGAGAGGGAGGCTTGGCAGCTCCTAGAGGCCCCGGCCCTGGCTGAATTTCTCCAGGGTCCTCAGAGGGTGGGGAAACGACTGGGTAGAAGTGGGAAGAAACCAGCCCCGCGCCATCGCCCAGGCTCTTGGTTCTTGCACCCAGAGCCGTCCCGCAGGGAAGCAGCAGGTAAAGATGAGTCACTGATTTGGGGCTGCAGGCCAGGCACCAGGCCAGGCTATAAAAGTTATTATGCAGCACCACGGTGGAAGGCGGGGGACACAAATAGCATCCCAGGGAAACCAGTGGCCCTGACTTGGAAAGCAAACCTCTCTGCAGCCACGGGACCCCCAACTGCAGCCTCACAGAGCCCGCCCCGGCCACCCCAGTCTGGGCTAACTGGCCTGCCTTCTCCTCCAAGATTCTCTTGCCTGGGTCCCTCCTCCCTCGGCCTCACTGCACTCCTCTGGGAACCCTGTTTTTGGACTCCACCCTTTCCTGTCTAGACCACTGTGAAGGCCTTTAGCCACCTCTTAGAGAAGCAAGATTTTCAGCCCTGGCTTTCCACCCCCGCACCCTACAATAAGTAAAATAAATTACCCACCCACCACCTGCCTCCACTTCTCTCCACGGAGCCTCATTCAGCCTTGTGGCCACTCGTGTCTGTTTCTAAGGGAACAGTCAAGGGCGAATCAGTGGAGAAGCTGGCCTGCGCTGGCAGGGGTGCTGCAGTGGGGCTGTGCCCCTGCCTTCCTACATTTCCTGCCAGGGAGCCACTCCATCCTTTTTTGCCTTCTCCCAGGCTGGCCAGGGGACAGGGTCATGTTCACACAGTGCTAAGGGGACACACTGATGTGTGTGACATCAAGAACTCCAGTGCCCACACAGCCCGAGTCTGGGTGGTGAGCTCCAGGGACACCCAGCAGGGCTGCAGGGGAGCACCAACTGAGCCCACGGGGAAGGAGGCGTCCGCCAAGCCCAGAGCCCAAGGACCTGGCCAAGGCGTAGGGTTATGGGGGACGGAGCTGGAGGCAACAGGCTAGAGAAGAGATAGCTGGGGGTGGGAGGACCTCTCCAGGGTCGTCTCACAGCACGCAGCGGACTCGCTCTGTGCTGCTGCAGAGTGACTCTGACAGTCACAGCCAGGCAGCCGGGGACAGGCACAGAGCCAGACTCCCTTCTTCCTCCTCCTCCCTCTTGCTGTGCAGCGCCTACTCAGTGCTGGGAGGCTCTGAATGGCACAGGGATGGAGAGTGTAACAACAGAGTATTATGGGCCCTGCCCGAGTCTGGCAGGGAGCTCAGTCTGGTGGGGAGACCAGCCCAGGCAGAAGCAGCAGTGCATGCACCAGGCACTCCCTGGCTCTGGCCGGAGGGCTCAGAGGCCTCAGGGCCTTCCAGCACTGGTCTCCGAATCTGAGCCCCCCATGGGACAGGATGGAAGCTGCCAGCAGAACCAACAACTCAGTTCCCCGTGACTCCAAGTGGAGATGGGCAGGAGCACTCCCAGGAGGTGCATCAGCAGTCAGAACCAGGGGCTTGGGCTGCAGGAAGGCAGGCCGCTGGCCAGGCCCCCTGGACTCAGGAGCCCAAGGCCAGGACATTCACCAGGGCCAAAGACAGCACCGCCAACAAGGCTGGGCTCCAAGGCCGGGCCGCCTCCCCTCTAGCTTCCCAACACCAGTGCTCCCTGAACATTTCCTTCCAGGAAGACAGGGGCTATTAGCTACTTCCCAACCGATTCACAGGGATGTTTGAAATCAGCAAGGAGTGTGGGTTGGATCTACATTTCTGTTCATACCAGCCAGGCACATCGGAAGGCTCACAGTCAGAGGATGCTGGGACAAATGCCACAGGAGGTTCCTTTTTGTCTGGCTCACCCAGAAGAGAGGCTCCTCTCCTCCCTTCCCTGCAGCACAACGGCCTGGCTGGCACCCGAGGGCGGCCGGCGTGGGCTGACCTCAGAGGAGCAAGGCGTGTTTGCAGCTCTCTGCTCACATCCACAGTGGCCATGACAACAGACGCAGCACCATCCATTAAAGCTCTGTGTCATTTGGCTTGATTCTCACAATGACCCCCGGAGAAAGGGACTACTATCCCCATTTTCCAGATGAAAAAGGAAATTGGTCCTTAGAGTGATCATCCGCCCAAGGCTAGTGACAGGACTCAGATGTGAAACCGAGGCCCTCCAAGATCTCACATCACAAAGAAAGCCCATCTCTGACTTGGCAGGGGAAGCGGGAGGCCACACTGGGCAGAGCTGGATGTTGATTCTGAAGGCCTCCCCCGGTAAACTGCTCCAACAACAAAAAGGGGCTTTCTGTACATTATCTGCAAAAAGCCAGGGGAGGGGGAGGGAGGGGAAAGCAATCAAAGCAAAGATCAATTGTGTTGCAGACAATGTGGCAAGAAGACAGATCTCGCTGGAAATTCCTTCTGACTGGACTCTGCCAGGATCAGAGTATTTTTCACTCCAAGATTAAGCAAAATTCTTTTCTTGTCATAACCTCCTACCCATCTGTGTCCAAACTCCCACTATCATTTTTACGCCATGCACATTTTAAAACCTATTTTGCAGCTTTCTCTCTGTGTGTGTTAGTTGACGCTAACCTGCCTCCAGCTTTAAGAAGAACAGAGAAGCACAAGAGGCCCCAGGAAGCACCTGGGCTGGGGGAGCCTCAGGCTGGGACCCTGGCGGGACCATGGCTGGGGTCTAGGGCAGCTAGGACCCCGCCTGCCGGCAGGGGCAGCTGCAGCCATGAAGCTCAGAGACTCCATGGCCTGGCCTGGACAGAAATGGAGAACAGATGGGAGAAGAGAATGGGATTTTCTTAATAAGGGATTGGATTTGGGATATGAAGGGTGAACAGAAACTAGGATTATGAGGTCTCCTGGATGGGGCAGCTGTGTGGCTAGTGATGTTGCCATGACGGTGGGAGAGAGAAGTCAGTCACTGGGTGGTGGAGATGGTGGTGAAGAGGTGTTTGGTGGATGGGAGGAAGCAGCGTAGGGTCCAAGCCTGTTCAATGAGAGGGGTCAACAGCACACACAAGGGAAGGAGCCCAATCTGGAGGAACGGACTTGTGGGAGAGAAGTTTCCCACTGGAGGGGGGACTGAAGCCATGGGAATGGGTGAGTTCCACCTACGGATGGACTATGGAGAGCCCAGGAAGAGAAGGAAGCCAAGGGCAGCGTTCCAGGGGCTGATGACTTTCAGGGCAAGCCAGCAAAGAAGATTGGGAACCAAACAGTTAGGAACATAAGAGGGACCAGAGATGTAGCATCGTGGAAACCATGGCAACAAGAGCCTCTCGGCAGCAGCAGGCAACAGCACTGAACGCCGCCAGCGGAGACTGCT
Source organism: Theropithecus gelada (assembly GCF_003255815.1). Taxonomy (NCBI): domain Eukaryota; kingdom Metazoa; phylum Chordata; class Mammalia; order Primates; family Cercopithecidae; genus Theropithecus; species Theropithecus gelada. Next base: position 36,107,265 of record NC_037668.1, on the reverse strand, counting down.
GTGAGATGGAACCAAAGTCCTCGACTTGGTGACAGGGACTTCTCAGAACAGTTTTAGTGGCCTGTATGGGTATCAGCAGGGGAGGAAGGAGCCAAGTGACCTGGGAAAGTATTTTTTATTCATTTTCCCACTGACTTCTTAGTTTTGGGAAACGGACTGTTGCCACTTGTGTTTTACCAAGGAGGAGGTGGAAGTTGGTGGGGATCAAGTAACTTGCAGCAGATCACATGCTGGGAAGGGAGGGCTGGGCCTCCAACTCCATCTGCCCATCGTCAAGGTACACGCCCTTCTTAGGAGGAAGGGAGGCATCACTGCATAGGAGGAGGCCTTTGCAGATGTTAGTTGGATAGAGAAGGCCAAGAATATCCACCGTGGGGTGGGAGATGTGATGCTCCACCCAGCAGGCTGAAAGCCCAGCCATGGCTGGAAACCCAGCCCCTTGGCAAGGTTGACACTGCCATTGTCCCACCATCGTTGGCAGGGATGACTGAGTGGCTGCAGTCTCCCAGGGGGCCCAAGTCTTCCATACACTGCATTTCCCTCTCGCTGTACAGCTCAGCTGGGTGACGGCAGCTGCTCATGATGAACTGGGGCATCATGGGGACTCTGCATAGGACGCTAACTGAACTCTGCCTCTTGGGCCTGTGAAGCTGACTACAAACCATGTCTTTAGCACAAGTGTGGCCAGTTCAGTACAAACTTGTCCCAGATGGACAGACAGGCTCAAAACACAACCTTTCTGACAACAGATGGCCTTCCAGCGGGCTGGGGCTGTGCGCATGTGTCTCTGCCTGACCATGGTCCTTATGAAGCCAGACTTCCTTGGGGGGGCCAATGCCTTTCATTCCCGGGGGAGCGGAGGAGCCTGGAGGAGCCAGGGTGGGCTTCTGCAGCACCCTCAGCATGAGGGAGGCACACGCAACACCAAGGCGCCCGGAGACCCGCACAGCCCAGAGCGAGGGAGTGAGTGAGGCTCCTGCATGTGGAATGAAGCTCAGAACCACACTGGACACAGCCGAATGGCCAGTGAGGGCCTGGGACTTCAATCAGACTGTCAGAGGCGCCCAGAGCTGGGAGGCCAAATGTGGAAGAGAGTGGCTAGCAGTGGGTGGTGAGAGCTGAGCTTTGGGAGAAAGTGCTGGGGAGAGGGCACCCCAGAATCACTTTGGAAAGCAGGGTGCATTGTGCTGGGTGGAACACGCTGTAGAGATGTCTCCAACAGCCCTCAGGGCTGGCCTGGCCTCTGCAGCCTCATTTTTTTCCTGGTGTTTGCTGCTCTCCAGGCAGTACTCTTCCCCCTAGGCTCTCCCCGGGAGTGAGGACCGGCCTCTAAGGGCCCTTCCCTGGCCTGTCTGGCTCCCCTCACTTCAAGCACTGGCCCGCAAGTCCAGTACTTACACATTTGGAAATGTTAGTGTCCAGAACAAACCTGCAGAGACGCTATTCAAACAGCAAGGCCGAAATCAACAGATTCAAGTTGAAATGTAAAACACCAACAGCAAATGTCTAAGCAGCTTTATTTGTTCTGGAAATATTGCTGCAGTGGTTTGGCCGGCAAAATCAAGTGTCCTGTTAATAGTGAACAGGCTCCTGGCTAACACGGTGAAACTCTGTCTCTACTAAAAATACAAAAAATTAGCCGGGAGTGATGGCATGTGCCTGTAGTCCCTGCTACTCGGGAGGCTGAGGCAGGAGAATTGCTTGAATCCGGGAGGCGGAGGTTGCAGTGAGCCGAGATCGCGCCACTGCACTCTAGCCTGGGTGACAGAGCGAGACTCTGTCTCAAAAAATAAATAAATAAATAAATAAGTAGTGAACAGGAAAGCAGGATGGGCAAGGGGCCGTAGGAGGGCTGTTCTGCTGAAGCTTGGTGGTCCAACTTCCAGCTGGTGCTGTGCCGCCTCCTGCAGAGACCTATCCTGGGAGCTTATGCAGGAAAGGAGGAGCTGTGAGTCCTGGGCCCATCGCCACCCTCACCTGGCTGAACCATCCCTGGGCAGTGGCGCTGATGGGTACAGGGAGACAGAGGCCTCAGTGACCCAAGAGGTGGTCAGACACATCCCCAGAGTCCTTCCACTCCTTGCCAACCCAGGGTCCCCGCCAGGAGCTCTTCTCCAAAGCCGCAGCTCTGCCCCTCCTCATTAGCAACCACGCCGCATACCCAGTCACATGCTGAAGTGATTTACGGAATCTTATGGTCTGTGATTTAGCACACCTAGACTTGACTATCTCTATTCTAATTAAATTAACAAAAAATTAAGAGTGACAAAATGGCAAAGATTGATTGATCTAATGTGTGCCTTGCTGCTTAGACAGGTACAAACTTCTTTTAATTTTGCATAACACAAAGGGAAATATCAAGCATTTCATCTGCTTGTTTGCCAAAAAATTAGCCGCAGATTCAGAAAAGGCTCTCCAAGGCCCACACATCGACTCATATCGATCATCACACACAGTGCGGGGCCCGCAGGGCAGTGGACATGAGGAAGGTCCCCAGGCATGCGGGATTAGCGTACAGGTGAGGTCTGCAGCCTTAGAGGGCCCTGGCCAGCTTGCTCCCCTTTCCTGCACCAGGCCAGCTGCCCCGGAAAGTTGGACTGGAACCAAGCCACGGAGCCGCTGTGAAGCTGCGGCCACTTTCAAACCTCTGGCAGAAGCAGTAAGTACAGATTGTGCTGCAGGCGGTGCTTTCAGAATGGAGCCAACAGCCATCTTTCGCTCCATTCCCCCTGTTCCCACGTCCCTGGCAGAGAAACCTTCCCATGGGTATTTCCTGCAAGAGAAGCCACAGCTTTCCCCTGCTACCGTTCCTTTCCCGAGGTGGGTCTCGCACTGGGAGTTGGAGCAGGGCGTGGCAGCCCAGTCCCGCCCTGTGTTTCAGTGGGGAAGGAGTTCCATGCCCTTCTCTGCTCCATTACATGTATGGGGCTCTGTGGTCAACTTTGGACTCCTTCTCTCCCACTATACTGGAAAAATGGGGGGCATATTCTCTGTTCTTCTCTGCATACCAGCACCGAGGGTGTCACTGGCACATGGTGGGGACTCAAGAATCCTCCACGATCATCATCCTCATCACCTTCATCCTCCTTATCAAAGTTATCATCATCACCATCATCCTCCTCCTCCTCCTCATCATTCTTATCATCTTCAACAACATCAGCAGCACTAGCACCACCACCACCACCACACCATCGTCTTGTTCAACAGCATCAACAGCAGGAACAGCACCACCGCTGCCATGACCATCATCACCACCATCATCTCACCATCAGTATCCTGAGCTAGCACTTACATCGAGCTCACTCTGCCACAAGTTGTTCTAAGTGCCTTCTATGTAGTAACGCACTTCAATGCCCTCAACAGCCCTATGAAGTAGGAATCCTATGCCCATGTTTACAGATGAGAAGACTGGGGCACACGGAAGTTAGCTTAACTTGTCCAAGGTTAGTTACTGGGCAGACAGGACCAGGGTTTTAACCGGTTTGAATCTAACTGGCACCGCAGTCTGTATTCCAGATTGCTACACTACACATGTGAGATGAGTGAGAAAGAGTAAATGAATAATTAGGCCTCTGAGTAAGTATGCGGAGAAATGTTCAGTGGGTGTCCAGGAGCCTTAGGGAATATGAAATGCTTTTCTCACTATTTATATTTGGCAATGATGTCCATCCTGGCCCTCCTTCTTCCTTTTCTGTGGCAAAGATCTTAGTGTGTTGATGACGTAGGAAGCCCTGCAGGGTTGGGACCCACACTCTCCATGTTGTCTCAGTGTACAATTTACAGGCAAGCCTGCCCTTGATTTTTATGATCATGTGATTATCTTGCTTCTTCCCAAATGGAACGCTAAGCTCCAGACAAGCATGGAGATGGTCTGGTTTTGTTTATCATTATATTCCCAGTGTTTAGCACAGTGCCCAGCACATACTAGTTGCTCAGTAAATAGATACTGGTTGTATAAATAAATGAACTCATTGGCAAAAGGAAAGCATTTTCTCAAAATTTCTTAGACTCAACCTTTGAGGCTATAGGAATATCTATCTATCTATCTATCTATCTATCTATCTATCTATCTATCTATCTATCCTTTCTATCTAATTATTTATTTATCTATCTATCACCTAGGAAGCATGTATCTATCTATCTAGGTTAAGAAATCACTGCAACAAAGAGGCATGTACTTAATGTTTTTTGTCAAATATTGCTGTCCTTTTATTCTTTCACCTGCAGGAGGGCTCATCAATGTATGGAGAAATGAAAGAGCACTGCGTTTCACATTGGAGGGATCTGGGTTTGAGTTCTTGGGCCAGCCTTGCTACAGTGGGGGCAAGAACACCTATCACACTGGCTTATTACGGAATTCAAATGTGGCCGAGTATGTAAACTATGAAGTGTAGAATAAATTACTTGGCTTGCCAATTCCCCATAGCTGGTATTAGAGGCTGGCCTCAGATGGAAGAACCAAGGGCTGTGTCTGTCCTGGGAATGATGGCAACACCTTCCATCCTTCTGGCCCATGTTTACATCTGGTACTATGCTAACCATCACAGAGCAGTTAGCACACATCCTCTCCAAGTACCAGATTTACCTGATTTTATAGATAAGGAAATGATATCCAGAAGACATATCCCAATTCACCCAAGGAAAACAACTAACTTTGCATCTAACTCTGTGGCAGAGGTAGCTCTCCGTTTCCATTTGCCCAGCTTTCTCTTCCTTAAGTACTAGAATTCCCAAATTTAGCTGGGCATGTGGACACTCAGAGTGAAGCCTACATTTCCCAGCCTCCTCTGCAGTTAGATGTGACTGCAATTGCATTCTGGCCAGTAGGATACAGGCAAAAGCGTTGTTCTCTCCTTTCCTGCTGACTGGAATGCAGGCACTATGGCTTGAACTCAAGCAACTATTTTGTGCCACGAGTGAAGGCTATATATTGAGGACAGTGGTACTGCATTATAGGAGGCTGGGAACTCTGATGAGCAACCAGCTGCCCAGCCAGTTCTCAACCCTCTAACCAATCGTTCCCCAGGTAGAAAAATCAAACCATCTTATTTAAGTCACTGCTGTTACGATGTTTTTGGTCACTTGCAGCTGAACCTATCCTGATACAGCCTGTCTGACTCCAGAGCACATTTTCCTAACCACTTTCTTTAGAAAGCAGCTTATCTTTGCCACCCTTGCATGACTTTAGGGCATTATGATAAAGCCCCTGGCACAGAGTCTGGCTCAGAGTGAGTGCTCAATAAATTCCAACTAGCCACTGCTCTCATTGTCCTGTGGCCACTGCTGCTGCTGTTCGCAAGCACGTGCCACCCTAACAGCTTTGCTTAGCAATCCAGAATGATCAGATCAGCTGGGTGGACCAGGCAAGGTAGTTTTCATAGAGCCCAAAGTGCCCAACCCTGCCTGGCATCAGAAGGGAGGACTGTTCGTGATCTTGGCTCCAGAAAGACTCTTCAAACTATTTCTAGCAATGCTATATTTATGCCAGATTCTTACTTAGACCTGACGGAACTAGGCCCTAAAGAGGAAGAAGTGGCCAGAAGTGGTGAAATCTGATCCAACTGGGCAACCTTTTTTTTTTTTTTGAGACGGAGTTTCGCTCTTGTTGCCCAGGCTGGAGTGCAACGGTGTGATCTTGGCTCACCACAACCTCCATCTCCCAGGTTCAAGCAATTCACCTGCCTCAGCCTCCAGAGCAGCTGGGATTACAGGCATGTGCCACCACGCCTGGCTAATTTTGTGTTTTTAGTAGAGACAGGGTTTCTCCATGTTGGTCAGGCTGGTCTCAAACTCCCAACCTCAGGTGAATCATCTGCCTCAGCCTCCCAAAGTGCTGGGATTACAGGCATGAGCCACTGCACCCGGCCTTAACTGGGCAACCTTCCTTGGGATACCGGAGGAGAGGGACATGCCAGGCAAATGGACAGTCACTTTCTGAGCCTGCAGGAAAACTAACCCAGTGGGCTCCTGGGAAATCCTCTTTGAAGAGCCAGATTTGCATATAAATAATAGATATGTCAAAACATATGATGTCTGGATTTGGTATTCATCCTAAGAGTTGAATGCACAATTTGAAATAATTTCCTCAAATTCTAGCAGTGTTCCTGCAGCCCCTGTCCTCAGCACTGGCATTGGGCAATTAATTAAATTGCCATTATCCTCCACGAAGTGATGACTCCTGATTAAGAACAGCTCTTTTTCTCCACCGCGCACTCAGCAGTCCTGTTTCTGCCTGGCCGCAGCCTCAAGTCTCTGCTCCACGGCGCAAGGCAGACACACACAGACAGGCTTTGTCGGTTCACTGATGTGTGCTGTTTGGAAAACGAGAACACAAGGAAAGCGGTCCTTAGGAGGAAGAGGCAAGGAGAGGCATCGGGAGGCCAAGAGATCAAAGCGAGGTGTCAGAAACAAAGAGAGTGAAGGAGTTCAGTCTCCTTTTAATGCCGCCTGCCAGTTCAGGCGGCCACTGCCCTTGCCTTCTAGGGAATTCTGCTGGTTAAGAGGCTCAGACAAGCCCCAGAATGTCCCGACGAGGACGCAACAGGAAGACAATCCGTAGACAGAGAAAGTGCTTTGTTTTATGGTTTCCTGGGCACTGACACCAGTAGCCTTTTCAGCCAGCGGTTCAAAATATGAGACACTGGTGTTTTTTCCTGGCTCCCTGAATTTAAATTACATCACCAAGGAAGAAACTTCCCGAAGGAAACGCATCTCTGCAGATAACGATCCCTCACGATGGATTTCAAATTGTAATAAAAATATAACTTGAATGTTAAAGGTGAATTTCAATTAAGGATTCCATCACATATTTTGCTCCAGACCACAATAAAAAAACTTATTTCACTGCCAACAGCAAGTCTCCTGCGACATCTCTTTGAAAACCAACTATTTTTGAAAGCCAAGTTAGAAAAACACATGTGCTCTAGGGTATAAAGAAAGCAGCATTGTGTATAAAATGTAATACTGAAAGGTAGATCTTAGTATATTGACATTATAAAAACCGGGTAGCAATGGGAAATAATATTTTTACAAAGGTGCCAAACATAAATGCCAGACCTGCAGGCAAATTTATAGACTCTGTCGTGCACGGTGGCATTTCACCATCAGGTGCTCAAGAAAGCCAGGGAGGAGGGTGCCTGCAGGTGCCACCCTGAGGCACACAAGCCACTGTCAGGCTACCCAGGTAAGTCAGAGACATAGTGGGCATGGAGATGGGGGTTCCTCGAGGAGCCTGTGCAAGATATGAGCTAAGGAAAAGCTGGAATAAAGTCCCTCCCAGGAAGACTTGGCCCTTGGGTCCCCACTTTGAATGCACCTATTGAGCCCACAGGCCTCATCCCCCACCAGCCCCATAGTTTAGTGCGGTCTCTGACTCAGTCTCCGATTTTTTTTTTTAATTGAAGTAAAAGTCACATAGCATAAAATTCACCATTTTAAAGTATACAGGTCAGTGGATTTTAGGATGTTCTGAGCTGTGTAACCATCACCACTATCTATTTCTAAAACATTTCATCACCCTGAAAGGAAACCCCATTCTCCTGAAGCAGCCCCTCCCCACTCCTCCCTAGCCCCAGCCCCAGGCAACCACCCACCCACTTTTTGTGTCTGTGGATTTGCCTGGACATTCACATAAATGAAACACGCCATGTGCGGCCTGTTGCGACTGACTTCTTCCACTCAGCAAAACGTTCTCAGGTTCATCCTGGCGGTAGCGTGGGTTCCTACTTCATTCCTGTTTATGGGCAAATATTATTCCATCGGATGGATAGACCACATTTTGTTTATTTCTCCGTGGAGGGACTTTTGGGTCACTTCTTCCTTTGGCTACTCTGATTACATAACACGGCTTCCTCTCTCTCTCTGAAGCCAGGATCTCTCTGGCAGAGCACACAGTTAGTTACATACAAGGCCATCAGGCTTCTTTGGCTGAAGGGCTACAGGAACGGGAGGTGCCACAGTGCACAGATTAACTGCCCTCCGGCACTTATGTAAAGTTCACTACAGTTGGGAGAATTTCCTCTAACACCATCTCCCAGGACAAACTCAGATGTGTCTGAGCGAGGGGTTGGCAAACTTGTTCTGTAAAAGGCCTTTTCTATACATCTTTTCGGCTTTCTGGGCAATACGGTCTCTATGGTACCTTCTTGATTCCGCCATAGTCTTGGAAAAGCCACACAATATGTAAACAAATGTGCATGGAGGTGTTCCAATAACACTTTTTTTTAAATTACTATTTTTTTGAGACAGGCTCTCACTCTGACACCCAGACTGGAGTGCAGTGGTACAGTCTCGGCTCACTGCAACCTCTGCCTCTTGCGTTCAAGTGATTCCCCTGCCTCAGCCTCCCCAGTAGCTGAGATTACAGGCATATACCACTACCACTCAGCTAATTTTTGTATTTTTAGTAGACGGGGTTTCACCATGTTGGCGAGGCCAGACCAGGAGTTGGTCTCGAACTCCTGACCTCAAATGATTACCTGCCTCAGCCTCCCCAAAAAACTTTATTTTTAAAAGCAGATGGTAGACTGGATTTGGTCCATGGGCCACAGTCTGTCAATCCTTAGTCTAAATTAATTGCATCCACTAGCTGCAGTGATTAGTTCAGGAGGTCAGATGACCTAAACAGATCCAGGGCAAAACCTCGGACTTTTTACTCAATGGTTGGGAAAAGAGAGGTTCTCTCTTCTTTAGGACAGTGGAGAGTATCTGTGGGGCCTGAGATGCCTACAGTCATTTTACTAACACAGGGAAGCCGGCCTGAGAATAGAGAACAGTAAGGAGGAGGGAGGCGTTGAGAGAATGGCAGGAGAACAGGGCCAGACTCTTGGTTGAGCCATGCCAGAGGTCTCCTCTGCACCTGGCCTTTTCGCTGCTGCTGTTACACATTTATTGCTTGTCTGTCTCCCCATGGTGAGGACAGTGTTAATTGCTGCTGTATTCCCAGTGCCTTGTGCTTTTTAAGTCCCTAGTAAATGCTTGAATGAATGAACTCTGGGAGGTGGTCAGGTCTCTCCTGGGGTAGAGAGGTGAAGGAGGCCCCTCAGCCCTCAGTCAGGAGAGTGCTCCCTATGTGCTGGGACGGGGGTGGGCAGACTGGATTTGGTCTACATTAATTATATTAATTAAATTAACATAGAGTGGGGCTTGTTTGAGTGCTGTCTTGCCTGGGCAGAGTGCTTTTCAGAATGGACATGCAGCAGGGGTCCAGCACTTCCAGACAGATCCGAATCTGTGATCCGGTCTGTGATCTCATCCATTAGAGCCTTTGGACACAGGCTGAGGACAGACTAGTCCCCAGGGAGCAGCCCATCTGGGCTGAGGACAAATAGTAACTAATCCTAGGCTGACAGTCCCATTGGCTCCCATCTCCAGGACAAAAGAGATACCAGTGTTGAGACAGGGGGAGATGTCAGACAGAGCCAGGTTCAAGTCCTAGCTCTACCATCCTCCACGTTCACAACCTGGGGCTGCAATTTTGATCTCTTCTGGTCTCTAATATGAAATGGGTGTGATGACACTTACTTCTTAGGTATCATCCAGGAATAAAGAGGGAGGACAATGAAGCCAGCTAATACTGACCCCTTCTGCTGCATGAGCTCACTGGCATGCAATGTTCACACTGCAGGACTCACTAAATTAGGCACTGCTTATACCCTGTCTCCATAGATGCTCCAAGGAATTGGGCCAGGGTCTCCAGGATGACAGCACACCTTGGCTCACGCTTATGTGTGGTGGCAGGTACACTCTCCTCGCGAGCCCCCTGGAGCTAACTAGCTTCCTTTTTGCAGCTGAGGACTAAATGCAATGCAGAGTTTCCATTTAGATGCTCCCCAAGCAAGCAGGCAGATGCCAACGGCCAGAACAGAGCCATGTTCTGGCCAGTTATGCCCAGGCCCATCGAGTTGGCAGAGACAGCGAAAATAAATACATTCATAACCAAATAAATAAATGAAGAGCTGCTTTCTTACTATTCATACCTCTGCAGTTTGAAACATTTCTAGATGGAGGTGGCCAGGATGCTATAAATAAACAAGACCCAAGGGAGCCCTTAGGTGACCTTGAAATATTTATTTGGCCTCCCTATTAGCGTTTTAAAAGCTGAGGACTCGGGGCTCTTAGTCCGAGGGAAGCGAACTGGGAGACCCCTTGGTAGGCCTGCTCCCTGATAGGAAGGGCCCCACCTGGGAAGAGCAGAGTGGCCCTTGCCCCAGTCCGCTGCCTCCTGTCCTATAGGGTACCTCTCTCTGCCCCCTTCTCTCCGCCCTGTCTTTGTTGACAAAGGGTGACTTAGAGGAAGCTGGCTCTATAAAGCTTTAATATTTGCATTAATTAATGGAAAGGCCTTTATGGTAGGAAATATCCAATTCTCAAATTCACAAACAAACCTGAGTCTACCATCTCTTGCCTGGAATCGAGGCCCTAGTATTTACTGCCATCCTCCAGTCCGGGTAACCATGGGGACACAGGTCCCCTAATCAATGGTGCCAGCCTGCACAGGGGAAGGCCCGGCCTGTTGCTGCTCCAGACAGGAAGATGGGTTTTGATGGCTGAACACCTCGACTCCTTTTACCTGTCCCCATGGGTGTTGGTCCCAGGGCTGGCATTTTTTCCTTTCTTTGCCAACACACCATGTGCATCCGCCTCAGTCCCCCAGTGGCAACCAGGGGAGAGCATAAGGCCAGTTGCCATAGCAACAATAACTCTTTGAAACAGGATTTTGCTCCTGCCTGGTGAGGTGATTCGGGGGCCCCACTGGAGTCTCTAGGGTGTGGCCGATGGTGGCTTTGGGTTGGCGGCTGGGTTGGGTAATCCTTGTTAGTTGGTTGGAAGCTGAGGAAACTGCCCTGCATGTACTGGTGTCCTCTCTAAAATGTGCCCCATGGTGCCCTATCTCCCAGAAGCTCATCTCAGCTCCTAATGCCCCAACACAAAGGACCCAGGCCACAGATTCATTCATCTTCTGCTTCTAGAACCTTCTAGGAAAAAGTAGCTCTACCAAGGAGCCCTGCAAGCACACTGCAGACAACCCCAGGGGGTGCAGGGAAGAAAGGAAACAGCGTTTCATCTCTGGGTCTGACCTGGCTGGGCTGGCGGCTATCTGCTGGTTATCGAATCCACCAGGTTAGCCCAGGGCTACTTTAACGGGACCCAGCCCCACTGCTCTACCAGGGTGCAGCTGTTGAAAGCGAGAAGCCTTTAGGGTGAGGGTTATATGGGCAGCTCTAGATGGTTGTTTTGGCTTCAGATCCTGGTCCTGCTGCCGACTAGCTCTGCGACCAGAAGCCGCGTCTCTCATCTCTGAGCTTCATTCCTTTGCAAAGTGGGGGTAATAACGGCATGACTAGTGAGTGGCCAAGAGGCTGGTAAGAAGCCCAGAGAGTTCCTTGAGCCTTCACTTCCACACACACACCTCTCCAGTATTCTGGTGTTTGGTGAGCGTGCATACCCATTGCTCAGGGGCACCGCAAGCCTGCTTCCCTGTATTTGGCTCCTTGTAAAGATAAGGCTAGAAGCCTTTACAATAGGTGTGGCATCTCTAGAGCCATTACTCTGTTCTAAGGAATGCTGGAAGTCTCCAACCTTCTTCCCTTCTACCCAGGCAAGGCTGCAACGGAGCAAACTGCTAGGCAGAATTTTTTGCCGTTGTTGGCGGCCCCTCCTCCTCTCTCCATGCCGCGTCCTCTGCTAAGCAACGAGCTGGGCTCTTTTCTCGTTTGCCCTAGGATTGCAACAATTCCCTTTTGTGTTGAATGTGAAAGTTCTTCCGTTTCCAGTTTGAAGCTATTACTGTTATTTTCCCTCTCTCAGCAGTCTGTGAATTTTCTAATACGGAGAAAACAAGAGCAGGCATGCATACACGCTCACAACTTTGCCCATCCCTGAGTTGCGGTATTGAATAAGGGCTCTATTAGAATTTCATCTCCACATAGAAAGGAGCGGTTGGGACCAGGAGCACTGTCTGTGCTGAGATGGGCAGTTTTCCATCAGGGGCCCGGCTGCTTCCTGGGCAATTTGTCAACGACATGTACTAACTCTGGTCTTCCACCGGAGGCTGCGGTTGCCAGTGGGGTGGGGAGGCAGGCTCTGGGGCCTTCTCCCCGGGCAGGAGCCACCAGCCAGGACCCTTCTTGCTCTTCCTGACTTTGCCAGGCTCAGAGCAGCCGGTCGCTCCTGTTCATCCCATCCATGGGAGCATTCTTTATTACCCAAGGAAATTGAGGATGTCCAATAGTGAGGGAGGAATAAATCATTGTTCTCAGCTAAATGGAGTAGTGCGGATCTGCTGAAAATGCTGCCTTTTATCAACAGTGCAAATAATGAAGATTCCATGCGCTGAGAACAATGAAATGAGCCACTGCACTATTGATGGGGTATTTGTACAACTCTGTGAGTTATGTTTCAAAACCAGGCTCTATTAAAGATGCAGAACCCTTTTCAGAAGCAAAAAGACTAATATTGTTCTCCAAATAATTTATAAGTTTCCTCACAAGGCAAAAAAGCAAAGTTGTCTGGAAGCAGGTGATCACTGTTTCGGGTTTCCTGTTGTCTCTTGGCTCCTCTGCTCTGTGGGACTCAGACTGAGTCTGAGCGCAACCTTCCTCCACTGCAGTGTGCAGGCCACGTAGTCACCATGTAGGAACCTACAAGGCTTCCCCACTGGCAGGGGAGAGTCAGTGGACAGGGGTGGAGCACTCCCACCCACCTGTGCACAGTGCCTGGGCCCACATCTCACTTCATTCAATTGCAGCCAACTCAGGGTTCCCCAGGGGCTGGGAGAACTGAAATCCACAGAGAATCCAATCCTCGGCTTTAGCAAAACCCTTGCTTATGCTGGAGCTTTGGCAGCCCCAGCGACATTTGGCGAAGTCTGGAGACTTGCTTAGCAGTCACAACTGGCGGAGACGGGGTGCTACGGGGTAGAAACACTCCAGGAGGTGGAGGCCAAGGATGCTGCTGCATATCCTACAATGCCAGCATAGCCCCCTACAACCAAGAATGACCCAGTGCCATGGCTGATAGAGCCATATTGACAGACTCTGCACTAGAGTCACCATTTCATTTCTTCCCCTGGTTCCCATGCCTCCTGCAGGCTAAGTGTGGGGGTGGAGGGAGCTGGCAAGAGTGTGTGGAGCTTCCACAGTGAAACCAGGTTGGTGACAAAGCTCTGAGTGAAGGCACTGTGGAAGCACCACCCGGTTGGCCCAGGGCCACTTCAACGGGGCCTGGCCCCTTTGCTCCACCAGGGTGCAGCCATTGAAAGCGAGAAGCCTTGTAGTGGTGGCTACTCGGGCGGCTCTAGATGGCTGTTTTGGGTTCAGATCCTGGTCCTGTTGCCAACTAGCTCTGCAGCTGGAAGCCACGTGTTTCATCTCTCTGTGCATCATTTCTGTACAATGTGGTAATAAGAGCACAGGGGGATCCAAGGCTGCTGGGGGTATCAAATTAGCTCCTACACACAAAGCACTCACGGCAGCGCTGGCATAGGGCTCCATCACTGTAGGCGATGATAATTATTAACACTGATGGTGATGAAGTTGATAGAGAAACACAGAGACGTGTTCACAGGCAAGGCTAAGTAATAACATGAGATACCTGACCACGGGCCCACTATGTCCGCAGCTGCTCAGTGATCAGCCTGCAACAGACCCAGCCCAGGAAAGATGTGCAGCTCGACTAGATGGTGGGGTAGATGTGGATACTTCCGAGCTTTTGAAAAAGAAACTGCATGCTAGTTTAACTAAACAACAAAAAACTAAACACATACAGCAAGGATCTTCACAAAAATATCACCAACATTTTCAGTCTTACCTAGATTTGTGCTTATCAGCATCGAACAGGTCTATGCTGTCCCCTAAGGGACCTGCAATGGCTTCACCCATATTGCATGAAGGAGAGCAGCTTCTGAAGGGCAAGGATGGGCTCTGGCGGTGGCTGGAGATGCAGGAAGGTTGGGGAGGGAGGACGGTCAAGCCTGGCAGCCTCAGCCCAGGAAGACCTGACTGTTCTTGACACTGTGAGCCCAAGCCACATTACTGGCGTAGAAGCTTCAGGGAGAGATCAGAGCCCAGGTGGGGCAGGGATGCAGCAATAAAGAAGAGAGGTGCATGCGCAGCCCAGGACTTCCCCAGGCTGGGTCTGGACTCCAGGAGAGTTTTGCTCCATCTTGACCACTGGCCAGTTGTGTGATCTGAGGTGATGAAGAACCTTCCTAGATCTCAGATGCCATCAGATGCCCAGAGGGCCACTCTCTACTTCCTGGTCATGGTAACCAAAAATGTCCCTGGAGTGGGGGGACAAAATCATCCCCAGTGGAGAACCACTGAACCAGATGAGCTCCAGGATTTCTTCAGCCCTAAGCTGAAGATCATGGAAACGGGATCATCTGTCAAATGAATGTTGGGGATGTGGGCAGGTTTCTGCAGGCAGCTGCTGCGCCACCCACAGAGGCCAGGTCGTTCCTGAGAACTCTCACACTGTGTTGAGCCACAGAGACTCCTGAGCACCTTTGATGAGGACGGCCAAGAAACTCTGAAAGACAGGGTGATCAAAAACACAGAGTGCGGCCGGGCGTGGTGGCTCACGTCTGTAATCCCAGCACTTTGGGAGGCTGAGGCGGGCAGATCACCTGAGGTCAGGAGTTTGAGATCAGCCTGGCCAACAGGGTGAAATCCCATCTCTACTAAAAATACAAAAAGCTAGCCGGGCATGGTGGCAGGCGCCTGTAATCCCAGCTACTTGGGAGGCTGGGGCAAGATAATTGCTTGAACCCAGGAGGTGGAGGTTGCAGTGAGCTGAGATCACGCCACTGCACTCCAGCCTGGGTGACAAAGCAGGACTCCATCTCCAAACAAACAAACAAACAAACAAACAAACAAAACCCAGACTGTTAGAAAACGCCATATCCCAGGACTCGGGGCAATAATGGCGGGCTCTGAAAAATCATGTTCGGTGGGAAGGACAAGGGGGATACAGACGTGTGACAGTCGGAATGCGTTTTTAATGAAATGTAAGAATGGAAAATTTGCCTTACTTCTCCATTGATATATCCATTTATGTGGCATGTGATTTTAAATATATCTGAGTAAATGCATTCAAAAATAGCAAGAAACCCAAGAACGGCGACTATCAAAACCCCTCCCGGCCACAATTTTCTTTCTCACTTAGCGATATATTAATCCTTGAACACTAATATGTGTCAATAAATAAGAGTCTGTGGAACATGAAATGTTAAAAGCCTTTCCAGGAATGTGTGTCTTCCCTCGAATACGACCCGGACAGTAATGGATTATTTTACTCCATTTCTGGATGTGCACGTTTCTTACGTTGATTTTAAAACCCTTGGGTTCAAATGTACCTTATTACATTTTAAAGTCTTTGGATTGTAGCAGAAAAACGTTCTGCACTATAAAACATAGAGCATAGTTGAGGTTTGATGGGTTTGCTTCTATTTTCTACCCCACAAAACGCTTTCTAAATGCCATTAAAATTTAGCATACACCATAATAACCAAGCTGCATTGTTCCATGTTTAAGTCAATTGACTTCTGAGTTTTATTTCTTCATATACATCAAATCAAATAAAGTTGCTGCTGCAGCAAGAGGTAAGGACATGGCTGCTGTTGTTGGATGGACCAGTCCCTGCTGCCCCCGTGGAGGGCTGGTTGGGTGCTGGAGAGGCTGTGGAATGTGACCGTGATTGATGCTGTGAGCCTGGAAACGAGAGAAGTGCTGTGATGCAAGCAAGAGGCCTGAGCACCACAGCAGGGACCCATGTCACCAGTGGGCCATGGCAAGGGCCTGAAGCACCTCAACCCCGGGTGAGAAGAGTCTATCAGGGAATAAGCCCGAATTTAGTTCCTAGACACTCTCCTACATAGCACTGTATTGAATCAAGAATCAAGCTTATCTACAGAGAGGTCTGGGCTGTGGCCTGGGCTCCTGGGAGGGGATTGCTCAGGTGAGAGTGTCTTTGTTTGGAGCTTTGGGCCATGCCCAAGAGTCTAACAATGTGATAAGGGGGGGTGTGTTTGGGGTCACATGACCTCAGCTTGACCTAGGCAGGGGCTGGAGGCAGAAGACATGTGGGTAGCTAACCAGGTCTATGTCTGGGCCCCAGTAAAGACTCGGCACCAAGGCCCTGCAAGCTTCCTGGTTGGCAGCACCGACACACAGGCTATGGGGAGACGCTAGTGTTCCCACAACTTACCCAGAGAGGATGGCTGGAAACCTCACCTAGAATCTTCCTGCACCCTGCCCCATGTGTCTCTTCCCTCAGCTGATTTTAATCTGTGTCCTTTCACTCTGATAAGCCTTAACCACGAGCATCACAGATTTCAGCGAGTTCTGTGAGTCCTTCCGTGAAGTATGGAACCCCAGGGTGGTCCTGCCCTGAATTTACACTTAGTGTCAGAAGGGAGGGTGTGCTTCTGAATGACCCCCTCAAACTCTTACACTAATTAGGGCACCTCAAGTTCAAGTCTGAACTCTGTTCTTCCCCTAACTAGCCAAATAAATTTAGTTAGGTTATTCAATTTCCTGAACTTCACGGATCTCACCTACACAATGGGCAAGCTGTGACAGTTTCCTGCACTGGTCGTCTTAATTTCCAACCAACCATGACTGCTCCCTCTGCTCTTGGGCCCCCTTCAGACCCTCCTCACTGAGGACACCACCCTACCTTCTCCAGTCCCCCATGGTGGGGGTGGAGGAGGGGCAGGAAGCAACCTCCACACCCAGGACCTAGCCGACCTCTCTGGCCTCCACACTATCTCCCCTCTAGTCTTGGGCATCATGTCAGCTTTGACTGAACTCCCAAAAACAGAAGCGAAGGAGGAAGGTGGAGGTACCTTATGCCACAATGCAGTGGGACAGTCATGGTGCCATGGGAAGTCAAGAAGGCACAGTGACTGGCAAGGGCTTCGTGGCAGGACAGCCCAGGCCCTGTCGATGAGCAGCTGGATGACTCTGACTCTGGGCAGGTCCTCATCTCACGCCAGGTTCATCCAATCATTTAACAATTTAAATTTAACTATATGTGTGGAACACCGCAGCGGGCCAGGTACCACGGTGGGTGCTGAGGCTGCAGCAGCGTGCAAGACAGAAATGGAGCTAGGGGAGGGCAGACGAGAAAAGAAGCAAAGGCAGTCCAAGTGATGAGGGCCACCCAGAGCCACCCCAGAGCCACCCCATGGGTGCACACAGCAGGAGCTCCTGTGCTAGTGGGGGCGGGGCCTGGAAGGAGTCACTGACTGTGAGCTCACTCTGCTCAGCCATAGATGGGCAAATAGGACTGCTTTGTGTGCTGGGTATCTGAACCCAGTGAAACCATCTGTGCCCAGTGCCTGAGCCCAATGAAACCATGAGTGCCCAGTGCCTGCGCCCAATGAAACCATGAGTGCCCAGTGCCTGCGCCCAATGAAACCATGGGTGGCCAGTGCCTGTACCCAATGAAGCCACCCTGTGCCATGTCTGCACCTAATGAAACCATGAGTGCCCAATGTCAGTGCCCAATGAAACCATGAGTGCCCAGTGCCTGCGCCCAATGAAGCCACCCCGTGCCCAGTGTCTGCACCCAATGAAATCATCAGTGCCCAGTGCCTGCACCCATTGAAAGCATAAACGCCCAGTGTCTGCACCCAGTGAAACCATGAGTGCCCAGTGTCTGCACCCAATAAAACCATGAGTGCCCAGTGCCTGTGCCCAATGAAACCATGAGTGCCCAGGCTTGTGCTCAATAAAACCATCAGTGCCCAGTGTCTCATGATCTGGGTCAGGGTGAGCACTCAGCGGATGGCATCTATTGTGGTATTGGCATCCAGTGCCACAGACTTGGGCTACTTATTCTTGTAATGTCCCAGGAGTAAAGGAAATACCAGGAGAGTGCAGAGGGCCCAGATCTCAGCTTGGCCCCAGATGCCAGGCATCAGTTCTCCCAGTGTTTCTCCAAAGGTGCCATCTCAGTCCCTTCCCAGAGCCAGGTGCTAGCCAAGGATACAAGAGCCCGTGTCAGCTGCAAGGTGTTCAGCTCCACCTGCCGAGCCGGCCTCACCCATACAATGTGCAACCACCCTAATGTGTTAGGACAGGAAGGAAGTACAAATAAACATAATAAATCTGGCCAAATGGCCATTATAATGTGGAGTGAGCAGGGCTGGGGACGGGGGCAGTCTGGTCTCCTTTATGTCAGGGGAGCTTACAGCTCTTTCGTTTTACCTGGGGCTCTGTTCTTTACAGCAAATTGGACCTTTCGCTCTGAAAGAAATAATTACTCTCTGAGGAGAAGAGAGCTGGCCATGAATGCTGATATGACACTCAATGTCACCTTGCCAGTCAAAAGAGGCTCCAGCTCCTTCGCTTGGGTCCCGGCCAACTCCCCGTCTCTTTCTCATAATGGAGGTCACCTCTCTATAGAATTTGTTGATGATCTCCAAAATGACAAGTTAGAAAGCTCCTGTCAGCAGGATATTTTTTTTTAAGAGGAAAGAATGGCAAAGAGAGGGAGGCAGCAGAAGCCCTGGGGTGAGGAGAAGGGAAGGCCCCAGAGTGAAGCCAAAGGTCAGGTTTTGCATAACCAGAAGCCAGGTGACTGTGAAGTTCCATCCAAAATTAACTTCTGGAACCAGTGACCCAGACAGATGAGTCGTATCAGAAATCGGCTGCTCCCCACTGTCCATTCCAGGGAGGGAACCTGCAGAGAGCGCTCAGGAAGCCAGCAGCCAAGCTGGCGGGTTCCTGCAGTCTCCTGTCAATGCACAAGGCTGGCGCCAGTGCCCTCTGCAGCTCGCAGCCCAAGGGCCTTCATTCAGATGTGTGCAGCGAGGAGTCAACTTGACTGGGCAAATAAAAATATCCACAGCTGCGCCATCAAAGACACACTGGTGGGGTGGGAAGAGCTGAATGTTATCATTAGCTCTCTGCAAGGAGAGAGCATCTACTTCATCTGCTGCAAGTCATCTGTGGAGCAGGGAAATATTGGCCCTAGTGGTTGTAAATAATTCCATTTGCCAAGAGTCCAGAAAAGAATTCTAGCCACACGCACACTCACCCAGCATCAGCATGGGGGCCACAGAGCTATTCTGAGCTTTCTCCAAGGCAAACCGTGGCCTTGGAGGAGGAGCCCTAGAGAGAAGGGGGTCGCCTGCCCTGTGCCCATGTGGAATATACCCCACATGGAGCTCAGTAGAGCCAGGCAAGGACAGGGCAGGCAATGAGGAGGGCAGGCAAGGTGGGCTCTTCTGAGCAGGGTGTGATTGGCAAAGGGACGGAGATGTGCTGAAGACGTCGCGTCTGCCCCTGGGAGTCACATGGCCACTCGCTGAGAAAACTCCCCAAATCACATTGCTTTTTGGGTGCTGGTGAATTCCGCCATCCATTTGACAAATATTTTCTGAGTGCCCCATGCCAGTCGCTGTGCCAAGTACATTGGGGTCACAGAGAACGGGCAGAGTCCTGGAGGAGGAGAAAGGAGCAAGTCACCAGGTAATATTCATGACACAGTGGGCTCAGCATGTGACAGTGCCAAGTGAGCCCGGAGGGCCATGGAGGATGCCCCCAGGTCAGGGATTCAGATGCAGGAAGCTGATGACCCTGTGCACAGAGGGAGTAGCCTCCAGAGACGAGAGGGAGCTGCCCCGAGCAGTGCTTTCCACCCATCCCCACGTATTGCTCTGGGTGGAGCCAGATCCCCTGACTCCATCAGTCAGCAGAGAAGCCACATCTTGGACCCTACGCCCCAAGATCCCAAGATCCCAGAATCAGTTCCTGGTGAATAAAGCCAGAGCTGAAGTCTCAAGCCAGTGGCAATGGGAGATGCCTGTTTTGGCCAGAACTGTCATTAGAATCTTAGGAAGCAACTGAGCCAGAGGAAGAGAAAGAGGCTCTCCCCAAACCAAGAACAGGGTCCAGGAGGAGACTCCGGCATCTCTACTTCTGCACAGCTGCGCTCGCTCTCCACCAGCAGGCCCAGGAAGTCCACACCCAGGCGCGGCGCCTAGGTAAAGAAGACGCTTGGCTGCACATTTATACTTTTAGAAGCATTAAAAAAAATAGGTCTGAAATTATTTTTTAAATATGAACAGGAGGTTTTAATCAGAACAGGAGAGAGGAATTCCTTTCCAGTAATAGCCCAGTAATAGCACTTCCTAAAGTAATGAGATTTCAGTATTCAACAATAAAATGTGATCTATTCAGGATTCTAGGAAATAAAACTCTAGAGATAATTCGAGGGTGATTTTCTGATGCCTGAATGGGTGTTATAGGTTCAGACCATTAAGCCCATCCACAGGCGCAGCCACCAAGTGCTTGCCGCTCAAAGGCCTCCAGACAGAGGCTGGAATGCGGCGTCCACTGAGGCCTCCCTCCCCACGACCTCTGGAGACCACAGGTTGGTCCTCATGGGGTCCGGCCTCCAGGCAAAGTGTGAGCTTAGCTGGATGTCACAACTGCTCCCTGGGCTTGGTCTCTGGGGAAGGTCATGGGAGGTGCTCTGCACCCTCTGGAATGACTCTCAATCCTTCACTGTCAGCCACACCGAGCCTAAGGACGTGCACTATAGAAGCCCATGATCACAGCCATTCCCCTGACTGAACTGATCGGAGAAACCAGTTTGACAGGTGGCTCATTCATTTATTCATTCACTCAGTATATACTGAGCCCTTGCTTTGTGCCATGGACTCTGACTGATTCTAGAAGCTCTGTGTGCAGTGTTTTTACTGGGCTTATCCAAACTCCACAGACAGGCGTCTCTGCAGCCCCAGAGCCCAAGCACACGGGGATACCCTCTGCCATTGCCTAGAAAGCATCTCACGTATCCTACCTCTCACCTTCAACATCCCCTCCTCAGGGAAGCCTCCCATCACCCCATATCTGCAGCTGCAGCCTCCTTCACGCCTGTCTTCTAGCACAGGTTGAAGCTGTAATGACTACCATGCACTCACAGGTCTGATCTGTGTACAAGAAACCCAGGAAAGCCGTGAGCTAGGATTGTGCCACTGCACCTCAGCCTGGGTGACAGAGAAGAAAGTCCTTGTCTCAAAAAAAAAAAAAAAAAAAAAAAAAGAGTCACGAGGGAACCTGTGTGCCCCCTCCTCCACCATGTGAGGATGCAGAGAAGGTGCCATCTATCAGGAGCAGCCCCTTACCAGACACTAAGTCTGCTGGTGTCTTGATCTTGGACTTCCCAGCCTCCAGAACTGTGAGCACTAAATATATGTTGTCTGTAGTTACCCAGTCTAAGGTATGTTGTTCTAGCAGCATGCATGGACTAAGACACCTCGCTGGTCTTGCTGCCTGCAGTGTCCTCAGGATGTTGCATGCCACCTGCATGGAGTCAGCACTCGATAAGCATTGTTTATGAATGAATGAAGTGACTCTAGAATCATCCTGTGAGGCAGGGCACTGGCTAAAGGGATCACAGTTTCAGGATTCAAGTGAAAAATCTGCTCTAACCCATGAGCTACCCTGGAAGAGGCACTCTTGGCTTTTCTGACCTCAGTCCCTCTCTGTAAGCTGATGGGCTGGACTAGATAAGCACTGTGGTTTTTCTGGCTTTAGCCTCTGTGACTTTATGGTTCTGTGACTCTCCATCAGGCATCTGTTCCCAAGTGTTCCTGGTCCCTGGGATACTTTGGCTTGCTACGCCTTTGAGGAGGGCTAGCAGGGTGCAACAGGTTTAGTAGAGGGCAGATCTACAAATGCTTATTGGAGAAATACCCCTCGCCTGGCCACCTAACCACGGCGCTACCACACTCCACTCATGGAGAATCCTTGCTGGGGTCAGCCGGGCCTCATCACAGCCAAGAGGAGACACACACCAGATGCCTTCCCTCCTGCACTTGGTGGCCAAAAATAGACCTGCTAATCACAGGGCTTAAATCCTTCTGAGGGTCCCAGAGGCAACCACACAGGCCAATCGTTCCAACGTCACCCGTCCTGTGAAATGTCACTCACTGGCAAGAACCAAACCACCTGATTTGCAAACTGCTATATCCTGAAAGCCAGAAGACAGCGTAAGAGGAAGGATTAAGTGAAGCTCGGCTGACAGATGATGTTCTACCAAAGGTCACCCCCAGATCATTTCTCCATCCATTATTTATTAACAACCTCCGAGACATGAGCATTACATCAAATGTCCAGCATCGGGAAGATGATAAAGTAATATTTTATAGCTAGAGGCCTCTTAAAGGTGTTAACAAAGAGCTTACAAAGTGATTTCAATGTGTTACAAAATAATTTGTTAAGAATTCACTGCAGCTGAACATTAAAAGAGATATTAATCACCAAGTGAAATGGATGCAAGAAAAACAGCCCAGCCCATGTCCATGAGTGATATAATAAGTGGGCACCATGTTCCTGTTGATTTAGCACTTGGGTCAGACAAGGGCACAGTCCCTACTCACTCTCTTATGTTTCAATTCAATCATGTCCCTATTTAAAAACTTCTGCAATCTCTTTCTTCTTCTACACAGCACCTCCCCGAGCTAGGTGGGTTGGCATAAATGGTCATGTTCCACTAATTATCTTAGACCCACATGCATCACATCTATCCAAGTCCACCACCTCTAGACAAGTCCACTCACTCTATTCAAGTCCACCAGTCCTAACCGAGTTCACCACCTCTACCCAAGTTCACTCACTCTATTCAAGTCCATCAACTATAGCAAAGTCCACCAACTCTATCCAAAGCCACCACCTCTACCCAAGTCCACTCACTCTATTCAAGTCCACCAGTCCTACCCAAGTTCACCACCCCTACCTAAGTTCACCCACTCTATTCAAGTCCATCAACCCTACCAAAGTCCACCAGCTCTATCCAAAGCCACCACCTCTACCCAAGTCCACTCACTCTATTCAAATCCACCAGTCCTACCCAAGTCCACCACCTCTACCCAAGTCCACTCACTCTATTCAAGTTCACCAGTCCTGCCCAAGTTCACCACCTCCACACAAGTTCACTCAGTCTATTCAAGTCTATTAACTCTACCCAAGTCCACTAACTCTATTCAAGTCCACCAATCCTACCCAAGCCCACCACCTCTATCCAAGTCCACCACCTCCACCCAAGTCCACCAACTCTATTCGAGTCCGCCAGTCCTACCCAAGTACACCACCTCTACCCAAGTTCACTCACTCTGTTCAAGTCCACCAATCCTACCAAAGTCCACCAACTCTATCCAAAGCTACCACCACTACCCAAGTCCACCAACTCTATCCAAGGTCACCATCGTTACCCATGTCCACCACCTCTACCTAAGTCCACCAACTCTATCCAAAGTCACCATTGTTACCCACGTCCACCACCTCTACCTAAGTCCACCAACTCTATTCAAGTCCACCAGTCCACTAACTCTATTCAAGTCCATCAGTCCATCAGCTCTATTCAAGTCCACTAACTCCCGAAGTCTACTAACTCTTCCCAAGTCCACTAACGCTACCCAAGCCTACTAACTGTACCCAAGTCCACCAACTCTATCCAAGTCCACCACCTGTACCCAAGTCCAATAATCCTATTCAAGTCCACCAATTCTACCCAAGTTCACTAACTCTACCCAAGTCCACTAACTCTAACCAAGTTTACTAACTCTACCCAAGTCCACCAACTCTGCACAAGTTCATCAATTCCATCCATGCCCACCAATCATAAGAGAAATGCTAGTAAGACAGGTTAAACATAAGTTATAAAGTCACATGACTAGGACACGAAGCAGGCAGGGCACACGTGTTATGCCCTTGTGAAGACACTGGGTCATTTGCAAGTAGGTGTGACCGTTTGCAAATAGGCCTCCTGGCCCTGTCCCAGTATAGAGAAAATTTTCAGAGTTGGTTTTCTAAGACATATATACAGATTATGGCCTATGCATCCAAGAAATATTAAACTCCTAGAGGGTAGATATCAAGGATTCTTCTTCAAAGAGGAGCCCAGAAGGAAGGCAGCCCCAGGGCCTGAGGAATCAAATGACAGGTGCAGAAAGAGAAGAAAGGAAACAGAGGCTCAAAGATGATTAACACACAGGAACCCAGCTTGGAGGAAGCCTGGTTTACGCTACTTGCTAAGCAGACGAGTTGGGATAATCCCTACCAAGGCATTTTCACCCCAAATTTATTTAACTAGTAGCGAGTCCTCTCTTGCATAAGAAATTTATTGCCATACATAAAAGTTTAATGTACCCCCAACCTTCCAGGTTAATATTTATTGCATGAAATGAGATTCACCTTGACTTTTTAAAAAGTTGCACTGTGGAAAAGTTGCTCAGATGGCTGGATACACGGGACCTGGATATTCTGGTTCCTTCTACACAGCTAGCAGGGAGGATCCTAGAAGTCTCCGAAGGAAGAGGATGTGGCTTCAGAAGGTGCCCCAGGCTTCTCCAGCCTCCCCTTCTGGCCTGGCCAGCTCTAACTCTCCCATCAAATGTCAGCTAGAAGGTCATCTCTCCGGCTTTTCCTGGCCACCACCCTCTCCCCTGAAGATTCCCTGGTTGACTCTTAGTTCCATGACACTGGGGACCAAATCTGTCCTGTTTGCGTTTGTATCCCCAGAACTGATGACAGGTCTGGCCCAAGCTCACAGTATAGCAGATATCTGTTGACCAAATGACTCAATGAACATTCAGAGAACTGAGGACCCACCCTATTGTTCCATCCAGGGATGACAACTTGCCATGATGCAGGATCACAGATTCCAAATGAATATGGCGTTCCTCCTATTTTGTTGTCCAAAGCAGCCCATTGGCCAGGCAGGCCGGCAGCAACTGAAGAGCCAAACCGAGCTTCTGTTACTAAATCCTCTCCCTTCCCAAGGAAGAAACATCCAGAACCACACTCTAATACCCACAGCCCCATTTTCCAGGGGCAAGTCCATTAACAATGGCTGCTGTACCAGCCACCCGGGATCCTCAGCTGAGCACAGACAGATTTATGCGCCGCAGAAAACAACCCTATTAAGTTCAGTAGTAAACTCCCTTCATCCCAGCCACTGTGTGTCCTGACTGCCAATGGGTGCAGGCAACTCTGGCGCAGAGAAAGTGGCAGGCACGGCAGGAGAGGGATGACCTCTTGTTCTCATCACACCTTCCCTTGCTGCAAATCCTTGCGCCTGTGCAGGCCAGCACAGCCTGCTCACTCTGCCAGGCGAGGCAGGGACAAGGCTAAGAGGGACAAGGTGAAGAGAAACAGCTCCAGGGACTGCATAGTCCTGAGGGAGCCACAAAAGCTGTGAGCACCTCCCATGCTCCTGGCACAATGTGGATACACCGAGGCTCGTCATCTTTGACCTCATTTGACCCCAGATCAATCAATCCTCCAAGGTAGGTGGTGTTAACCCTACTTTGCAAACAGGGAACTGGGCTTTGGAGAAGTTAAGCCACTTGATCAAGGTCATCTGCTGGTGAACAGTAGACCTGAGATTTGAACCTGATCCAGAAGAATGCAAAGACCATCTCCTCGGACTCACACTCCCATGCGTCAGTGCAGGGGTCCTGTCCTGGCACGGCTGTGGTGGGAGTCACCTCCAGAACCTGCCCCAGGGCTGAGTCCCAGTCCCCATGTGAACAGGCTGCACCTCCCTTTTTCTAGCTGTTATGGGTTGAGTCCCCTAACACTTACATGTTAAGTCCTAATCTCCAGTATCTCAGAATGAAATCTTGTTTGGAGACAGTCTTTAAAGAGGTAATCAAGTTAAAATGAGGCCTTAGGGTGGACCCTAATCCAATATGACTAATTACTTATAAAAAGGTGGGGGTTGGACACACACAGGGAGAATGCCATGTGAAGATGAAGGCGGAGGACAGAGTGATGCTTCTACAAGCCAAGGAACACTGAAGCACACGCCAGCAGCCAGGGGAGAGGTGCAAGACAGATCCTTCCTCCCAGCCTCGGAGCCTCCCTCCCAACCTCCCTCCCAGACCTCCACCCTTCAGAACCATGAGACAATGAACTTCCCATGTTTAAGCCACACCGTTTGTGGTACGGCAGCCCTAGCAAACCAACCCACTAGCTCTGGAAAACCCCAAGCAGACCCCGCTTCAGAAGGGACGAGTTTCACCTTCCCTGCTTATCATGCAAACACCGCGCCCTGTTCCCTCTCAGAGCTTGTATTCCAAGAACACAGGCTGGAGCCCTCGTGCCAGCTCTCAGGAAGCTGTTGCATCTGGGTATGGTCCACCGGCCCATCTGCAGACCGCCTCATGTCTGCAAAGGACAATGCTCCAGAACATTTCCTGCTACAAAAGAGTGTAACACACATTGCAGAAGGAGAGCAGGAAGAGGGAACTGAATTCTAAGTAAAGGCTTCATGAAAAGGTGCCATTGAATGGGGTGAGGGGTGAGGAGGATTGTGGTGCTGGGAGGACAGGCTGCCTGACTCCTCTGCGTCCTGGTGACGGGGCCCAATGTGGGGGGTACCAAAGAAGTCAAGAGAAAACCAGGGGGTGGGGAGGGGCTCTCCAGCCTCACCAGAGCACAGTTTGGTGAGGCCAGCGATTGCCTTCTCTGTACTGGGAACGGTGCTGCCCAGGTACCCAGCTCTTTTGTGAAGCCTAGGACCCACGCAGCATGCCCTTCTCCATGGCCCCTGCACATGGCACACAGATGAGGAAAGGCTGGCTCCCCACTGACTCCTGGGGTCTCTGAAGACTCGCTGGAAAAGGGTCACCTGGTACCCATGACTGATAACAGGGCTTCATCCAGAGCAAGAGCAAATAAGACAATGAAGGACTCTTCCACCTGTCCCACCTGGAGCCCCTCTTAGGCAGGTGAACCTGCTCCACCCCAGGCTCTGCAGACAGGGCAAGCTTCTAGAACTTTCTAGAAGGGAGGCTCCCACCTCCCAGTGTGCCACGTGGGCTGTTGAAGGGTGAGATTTTACAGCCAAAGCCACCAGGCTCCAGAGCCCCCAGGACTAGCAGCTTCTCTGCTTCTTTCTCAACCCTTGCTGCCCATCAGAGATCCACTCCTTGGCATGGGGCTGAGGAGACAAAGCCGGGACCACCCTGTCCGTCCCTAAACAACACGTTCCATAGCAGGGAGCCCGATTAACAAGACCTCAAGGCCTCATTGGGTCTGGAAACAGCAACTTCCTCTGACCATGTGCCTGCCAAGTCACATGAGGGTGGCTGGCTCACCCTAGAAGAGGCTGCGAATCACAACTCTCCAAAGAGGAGAAAGGAAAATATATCTATATTCAGCACCTCAGATTTATTCCTGCAAGCTCACAGAGGTAGCCAAGTCTGATGAGGCGAGTCTGCGCACCGTGATGAAGGAGCAGCTGGGGCTGCCGGGGGCAGGGGTGGCACGGGGCATGCAGGGACACTGGAGGAGGAAGGGAGGCTCCACACCGGAAGCAGCCCCACCACCGCCCACCTCCAGTGACGGCCACCTAAGCGTGACTACATCAATAAAAAATACAAACAGTGTAAAAAGTCATCAAGCAGAGATGAGTTTATTACTAATTATGAGAAGCTTGACATGCCCTGACTTCTCGTAAAATAAATGAAGTCCATTTTTAATGTCTGCTTCCATGACTTCTAGATAATAGGGACATTTACTTCAAGGCCACATCTCATTTATCTAGGCAAGGTTTTTAGCTACAGATTCAGAAAAGCAACCTTAAAGCCCACCTGCCTGGTACCAGAGGAATAAATGGGAGGACGTGGGGCTTTTTGCAGCCCCAGTGATCAGTGACCACAGCCTTTCCAATGAACCTCTTTATTTGCAAATAGAACTGGAAGGAACCTGGAAATATGGGCTGTTCTCTGTGTCCATTCCCCTCCTCTGCCCCAAAGATTTGGGCTTGGACCTTCATTTTGAAAAGGAGCCCCCAGATCCCTCCAGCACAAAAACAACTGTTAGCACAGCCCAGAAAACACAGGGCCCTGTCTGTCACCATCCAAAGAGTCCCTGAGGGAGATTAGCCTTCTAAGGAAGATGCCATTGGTCTCCTATCTCATTCCAGGTGGGGACAAGGACCTGGGGGCAGGGACCCCAGGCTCCAGCAGCCCAGCACTCTGCCCAGACACTGCAAGGAGTCCTTTCCAGGGATTTCCCCAAATCAAAAGGAGCAGGCCACATGGAAAGGTCCAGAAGCACTGAGTCATAAGACCCTAAGGATGAAAAACACACATGGATGAGGACATCTGCTTTTATAAAAATATAAAAACAAAAGCTAGCAAACCAGAAACTCTTCTATGGCTTTCCAGGGCCCCTTAGATAAAGAGTGAAATTTTTAGGATGGCTTAGAGGCGCTTTCTCAAACCCTTCCTCCAAGCCTCATCCCTCCCTCTCACATGTATTAAACGAAAGAATGACCATTCCTATGAGATGGAAATCGTGACCCCTATTTACAAAGAAATGGAGGCTCAGAGAGGTAAATGAGTTGCTCAAGGGTCTGCAGCTGAGTGGGGCAGTGCCAGGACTCGAGACCCCAGCAAGGGGGAAACTCAGTTCCTCTGCCTCGCTGCCCCTCCATCAGCTCACCCCCCTCCTTCTCACCAGGAGCCCTGATGGCCCCTCCTGAACCAAAAAGGGCAAGGCTTGGGCAGTGAAGTTGGGTCCTGGGCTGTTGGCTATGGCTGCTCGCAGTGTTCAGGAAGGAAGATATGAAGGAAAAAATGGGAGGGAGGGGCATCCCTAGATGCCTTCTTTCCTCCCTGTCGGATGCTCCAGGAGACTGGATGACATCACAGGGCCCTTGGTTTCATCCTCAAATTCCCTGAGCCAAGAAATCCACCAGAGCACCAGTAGGGTCTGTGCGTAGCTATATTCTTCACCTGGAGCTGGAAATGCCAGAATGAATGGACTCCAGGGAGCCTCCGCTTCAACTAGGAATGGACTGAAAAGTCCATGGGGGGAGGGAAGGGGGGAAGCAGGGAAGGGAGCTGAGTGTGGGTGATCACAGCAGCAGCCGACATGAACCACAGCTTCCTCGGGCCTAGGGCTTTATAGATGTCCTGTCACATCCTCCCAACCCCAGGAAACAGGTATTATGCCTGCCCAATCTCAGAGAAGGGAACCAAGGCTCAGAGAAGTTAAGTAATTTGTCCTCGGTTGATCAGTAGATGGAAGAGGCAGGATTTAAACTTGTGTCTAAATGATTCCAAAGGCCCTGTTCGTAACCAACATTCTGCTTCCCTATAAAAGCAGCCAGCAGGAATGGGGCAGGCTGGGTACCTGCAGAGCCAAGCCCTGACATGCTAGAGGGACCCTGGGGACAGACAGTCTGCTGATGGTCCATAGGTTCAGGGATCTCCATTCACTGGGATTCAGAGACTGGAGGAGGAGGCGGTAGCAGTCACTCATGCACACTTCCAAATTTCCCTGAACCATCTGTAGGCTCCACCTGTGTCTACAGGAGGAAGAGGCTCGGAGGTTCTGGGGAAACATCTTTCAAAAGGCAGGTCTCACTCAAGATCACCTGGTGTGGCTTCAATTTAGCACGATGGTGCTAAAACAGCATCAGCAAAAGCCCAGCGCCAGGCAGGAACATCCTGCACTGTGTGACAGGTGTGGTGCAATGCAGCATTCCAGCCTGTTGGCCAAAGGCACTCGAGCCCTGCCCAAGGCCTCCACAGAGGCCCCAGGAACTGCCTGCAGGGGGCACCCACCTCTTCATAGGCATGTCCATCCAGGACAGGGGACAAGGGAGCCTGGGGCTCCTCTAGGTGTGTAAGAACACTGCAGCCAAAGCAGCAAGCCTGCTGAAGCCAGGGACACCTCAGGATTCCATGCCTCCCCTCCCAAACCTGGCCGATCATCCTGCCCACAGTGGCCTTGACATTCCATTATTTCAACAGTCCCTGCCTGAGCTCTCTCCAGCCTTCTGGATGGCGGATGAATCTTTCTGTTCCCAAGTCTTACCCAGTGACGTCATACCTAGTTCTTCCTGAGGGCGAAGAAGGGACATTTGTGCTTAGTCCTTTCATGAGTGGAGCCAGCTATGCAAAATCTGGATTAAGAGTATTCAGAGGGAAAAGCATGTGCAAAGGCCCTGGGGTGGGACCAGATGTGGCAACGCTAAGAACCAGTAAGGTGGCCTGTGAGCTGGAGCCAAGGGAGTAGCAAGAGGGAGGCTGGTGGGAGACGAGGCTGGAGTGTGGACCTGAGTGGGGAGGGGTGGAAGGCCACAGCAGGGGGTTAGATTTTATTCCAGCCACAATAGAAGTCACTGGAGCATCTGAAGGCAGGAAGTATTAAGACACATGGCTTACGACCATTTACTTTAAAAATCCCTTTCCTGGAAAGGGGTCTGTGGGTGGATGGCCAAGGAGTCTGCCCGGGAGAGGAAATCAGTGAGGACACCCACAGAGACAGAGACACGTGCCACACACAACACTGGAGCTGGGACAGAGTCTTCGGCTCAGCCACTATGTCTCCCGTTAAAAACCCGACAGATACCAGGACACAAACACGTGGTGAAATCCATCCTGCAGAATCTTCTCAATTACCCTTTCTAGGGGGTGCCAAGGTGCACCTGCACTCAGATGGACTTTTGTCAGCTCCCAGATGACAAAAGTGATGGCCCTTTGGAAAGGACCCAGGAAGCCCAGGTTCCCAGTAACTGGAGGGAAATGCACTGCTGACGTGGTTACCACGCAGGAGTCTTTTCTTTTTCTCTCTCCTCTCCTCACTTTTCCTTCTTCCCCCGCCCACTTCCTCCTTCTCTCCTCCCTCATCTTCTCCCTGCTTCCTTCTCCTCCTCCTTCCCTCTCTCCTGGAATCCTGGCCCAGCCATTGGGGGTGAGCCAGTGCCACTTATCTCATCAGCGGTGACTTTTCTGGGCCATCCTGGACCTGGCGCTTTCCTGATGGTTTCAATTTTCTGCTCTCTGCTTTCCTGTTTTATGGCAGTCATATTAAAAGTGGGAGCAAATCACTTTGTTCTCTTTTGTATAAAAACTCCTTCTCACTTGTGTGCTCTCAGCACTGCCTTCCTCTTGGTCGGAGGCTCATGATTTGGTAGTAATAACGCTCTGTTTATACTTGCCATAAATGTCAAGCCCAAAGAATATACTGTAATCGTATCTTATCCTGCAACGCAGCGATTTATGCACAGCTCCGAGTGCAGAGCCTTTGAGGCTTTCCAAATGACCACGGCTCCTTGAAGGCCCTCTGACTGATCCTACTCTGGCCAGACAGGTAGGCGAGAGGGGACGATGCCCTCAACAGAAAATGGAACATGTTTCTCCAGTCTCCACGTCCAAGTTCATCACCCCGAATGGCCTGCCTCCATGGAAGCTAGACTCAGAGCGCAGCCGTGGCCGAAGCCCCGCGTGTGCTCAGTCACTGACCTGTGGGCTGGGCAGAGGCCCCCCTCTGCTGCTTCTGCTGAAAGAACAGTTCCTGGATGATGGGACTGGCTCCCTCCTTGGCCAGTGACTGCCGCGTCGTGGGAGGTGCCTTGGCCCTCTCTAACACAGCAGCCTCACCTACCCGATCTGCATGTGGGCCGGCTTAGGAGCCTGGAGGCATTCAGGCCATAATTTTGCTAGAAGTTCCTACCTGGCTATTTCTAGCTCCTGCGTGCATGGCGTCACTAAGATTACAAGGCAGAACAATTCACTCGCTCTGCACAGTCCCCAGATAAAAGTCATTCCTCAGACATCAGGATCGTGCCTAGGAAAAGCATGAGGCCACAGGGATGCTCTCCCTGAGAAAAGGCTCACTTTGGCAGGTGGTCCTGTCTGTGTCAAGTCCTGGGGGTCACGCTGCCTAGTCCCCACAATTCCTAGATTTCCTACGATGCCAAGGTCTGCCTCCACCAAAATGCTCAGGAGAGACCTTAGAGTGCCACAGCAGGAGTGCACCCCACCCATGATGGACCTAGAGGACCCGTGGGCAGCTGCTGGGGCAGAGGAGTGCCCTACTGGGAAGCCCTGGCAGCTTGGCCCACGTGGAAGGAACACAGGCTACAAAGCAGATCTGATCTTTAAACAGCAGCAACTACCTTATCATCCCCTGGGGGAGTTAAAAGGGTCCTGGCAGAATGCGGAGGGAGAGAGACCCAAATCCAAGAAGTACTGTCTTTTGTACAAAGCATGGCGCATGTGTGTTGTGCACATACACAGATATCCGGAAGCTCATACACACACACACACACACACACACACACACACACCCCATATGACTTCGTTTTATTAAAAATACCTGACCATTCTGTACTAACAGTCCAATATGAAGAAAGAAGTCCTGGCAGACAGATTGTGACTCAGTGTAAAGAAAAAAAAAAATGCAATTTTCTAACGGTTGGAACTTCCCGGTAAAGGAACAGGCTACACAAGCGGCTCCTCACAGGGGCTTTTCAAAGGCCACACGGCTGGCTTCTAGCAGTGATATCACAGAAACGGGAGGCTACGCTTTCCTACCTTAAGTTCTTCCTGGAATAAGAGAGGGTCAGATTAACAAAATGAAAGGTAACAGCAGGTCCCATCCAAGCCTGCAGCTATGTGACTGTGCACCCAGGGCTTCAGGTACATAGAGGGTCTTGGGGGACCTGGCGGGTACAGAGGCAGCAGGACCCTCTGCAAAACAACATCTCCCGTGGCTCCTGCTCCTGGGGACCCTCCTGGGGCTCTAGGACACACAGAGAATCCGGCACCCACTGTTCCTGCCCATAAGGGGTGCTCAGTGTGGGGGACACAGGTGGAAGGCAGGGGATGGGTGCTAGGATAGTGGGGAGAGCAAGAGCAGGTGCCTGGGGAGCCCACAGGAGTGAGCACCCCTCTCGGGAGGCTGGGGCAGCGTCTTGCCAAGATCCGCAGCTCAGTTGAGGATCCACAGGTGAGATACTTGGAAAGGTGCCCCCTCCTTTCCAAGTGTCACACAGGGACCCCAGTGTGAGCCCAAGCTGAGACCCCATCCCTCCTCCCTTCTTCCAGAAGTTCCCTCCTGTTCTCACCGGGGCTTACACAGGAGTGAAGCCAGGAGGCCCCCAAGGTCCAGGGCTCACCAGGGCTTTCTTTGAACATGAGGTTCAGATGCATCTTGCTTTAGGACTGTTCAGGAGTGAATTGTGTCCCTGTGAAAAGGTGTCAAAGTTCTAAGCCCCAGAACCTATGAATGTGACCTTATTTGGAAAGCGAGTCTTCGCAGATGATGAAGTTAAAGTGAGGTCAGACGGGCAGGCCCTGATCCAGTCTGACCGGTGACCTTACAGAAGAGGAGAGGAGGAGACAGACACCGCCAGAGGGAAGACCCTGCGAGGACCAAGGACAGAGGCCTCAGAAGGAACCTGCCCTGCCTGCATCTTGATCTCAGACTTCGCTTCTCCACGACTGCGAGAAAAACAAGGCTGCTGCGTGAGTCGCCCCGTGTGCGGTGCCTTGTCATGGCAGCCAGAGTAAACACATGGCATGGGATGAGCCCTGGGCGCTGGACAGAGGGCACACACCAAGGACAGACGGGTCCAGGATGTAGAGGTACAGAGGTGTGCAGGGAGTGACTTTCCCCTTTAGGCCCCCAGAAAGCGGCTGGAGGTGAGTGCTGGGCTTCGTGCGCTTATAAGGTGGTAATTAATGGCGGCAGGACGGTGCCCCATTGGATGCTCTGGGATATTGTACAAGTCTCCGTTTTGCTGACGCTGGAGAAAAGAATGGCGATAAATAAATGTAAAGCACGCTGGTGATGGTGTGAAATGATGCTTCATCTAATTATCACTATTCCGTGCTGTCGTTAACACGCGCTCGAGGAGAATGGTAATGACTTTTACGTTTATATTGCAGCTCGGATTTGCCGTCTTAAGCCCATAGC
Organism: Theropithecus gelada; assembly: GCF_003255815.1. NCBI lineage: Eukaryota > Metazoa > Chordata > Mammalia > Primates > Cercopithecidae > Theropithecus > Theropithecus gelada. The sequence goes on along the minus strand of NC_037668.1, from coordinate 36,073,528 downwards.
ACGGGGACACAATATTCCCTGGGATGGAATCTCTTACAGACAAACGACGGGATTACACAACTCGGTAAGAAGAAATGACTCACTGTGGCCGAGTTGAAAACAGCACAGTAATAACACACAGGACTCCAGGAGAGCCCGAAGAAGACCCGGAAGGTGAGGAAATGAGAAGTAGGCAACTTTGATGGGCACCTGAGGGATGTCGCTGGAAAATCTTTCCTCAATCACAGACGTCCTTTTCTGCTAATGAGGGTCATAATACAGTGAATGTGGGTGGCCCCATCTCTCTTTGATGCTTAATGGACTGTGGCATCCCTGAAATTTGCTGTTCTGAACGTAAGGGGTGAATGGACCTGGATTGAAGCTGAACATCCCCTGTGGCTGCTTTTTCTCCAGGTTCCTATTATCTCTTGCTCAAAACTGGAAATACTTCAGTTAACTGACAATTTGACAATTTCACTTAGTTGGATCCTGGCCCTGGAAGTTATCCTGCAGGGACCATGCAGTTCCTTGTAGGCGGCCAAACCTTTGCCCTATTTCTGCCACATTCCTGCGCCTTCCAAGGGCCAAGTAGAGGGGGCTATGCTTGGCACCACAGCTCCATGCAGCTATCTGGACCATGAGTGGGCTCCACAACCCCCAGGACTATCAATCTGAGGCTGGCCTGCGGGGGTGTCACCTGTGCCTGTGTGAGAAGACAGGCGTGACTGGCGCAACTTCCTTGCTCAGGAACCCAGCTGGGAAATGGCATGGGAATGAGGCAGTCAGCAGCAGAAACTGCAGCTGAGAAGTCATCGAGACCAAGGCCAGAACGCCGAAGCTGGACCAGGAGGAGTCGAGGCAAGGCATGAGAACCAGAGGCCACAAGACGGAGAGAAGGGGACCCCAGAGGGAACACAAGGCTGGTGGGCAGTGAGAAGACAGAGAGGCAGGCCTGCAGAGTGGAGGCAGAGACACCAGAGGCCCTGCAAGTGAACACAGCCCCTGCCCAGTCCCTCACCAGAGCTGCCTCTGTCCCCCGGCCTTGCCGTGAGATCCAGTCCTCCCTTCGGTGTGTCAAACCACTGTCCTCCTAAGGTGAATAAATTACGGCACCCCAAAAGATACGTCCACATTCTAACCTCAGAGCCTATGAATGGGACCTGATTAGGAAATAGGGTCTTTGTGGGTAGAATTAAGGGTAGAGATGATACACTGCATTAAGGTCATGCCTGACTCCAATGGCAGCATCCTTAGGAGAGGCGGAAAAGGGCGCACAGAGCCACGGGGAAGAACACTGCCAAGTGAGGATGGAGGCAGAGGCAGAGGCTGTGGGGATGCAGGGATGCAGCTGCAAGCCAGGGGGACCCTAGATTGCTGGCAGCCACCAGGAGCTGGAGAGAGGTCGGGACAGATTCTGCCTTAGAGCTTCCAGAAGGAACCCACCTGCCCACACCTTGATTTCAGACTTCTGGCCTCTAGAACTGAAGAGAAAACATTTCAGTGTTTTTAAGCCACCCAGTTTGTGGTAATTTGCTATGGCAACCAATACAAGTGACCCAAGGAAGGCTTAGCTCCCTGCAAGCAAGGAGAACATCTTCAAAAATCAAAACCAAAGACTGTGACCTGGGGGCTGGTGTGAAAGAGAAAACCTTTACAGATCAAAGCCAAAGCCCGTGATCCTGGGGCTGGTGTGACGGCAGAGGCCTGACTGGCTGGGCTCTGGAGCCGCCTGGGCACCAGACCCTGTGACCTTGGGCCACTCCCTCTCTAGAGCTTGACTCTCCTTTGAGAAAATGAGGGATGAGTCCTGAAGCCCCTTCCTGATGGAACAGTGCGGGCCTCACTGTGGAAAGATGAAGTGGGGACAGGCCAGTGATGTACGCCCAAAGCCTCGATTCTTTCTGAGAACCACCCGCCACTCTCCCCACCGAGGAATGTTACTCAGACACGGCCACCGGGATGAGGCAGCCGGATCTCTCCTGACCATAAATAGCTCAGAATCTCGTCACCATCTATTGCTATGGAGTTTGGAGAGGAACATTTGGCTCTTTCAGAGGCTGTCCCCAAACGGCTGAGGCATATGGGACAGGTCACCCTGCAGAGTCAGAGGACAACACATCCGTGCTGGCTGCCGGATGCACTTTGCACTTCAGTCTGTGACAGTCGAGTGTAGCTGGGACTCTCTGCTCTTAGCTGCAAGGCCTGGCCCCCGGGGACACCCAAGAAACCAAGGGGAAGGAGCCCAGCCTCCTGGGGTGAATGCAGCTGAGTCTCTGCTGGGGGTGCCACCTGCCTCAGACCCAGGAGAAGGGGCAGGACCAAACAGCCCCCTTCAGGGCCAGGAGTACTGAGAGGGCTGCCTCCTGCCAGTCCCCGTGGAGCTGGGAGAATGACAGTCCCCTTAGAAGTAAGCCCCCCCGGCTTCCGGAGGCGCGAGCTTAACTTCTACTCTCTTCCCCGCAAATTCCACTTTAAAAATACTTTGGATTTTCAAAACAAGCCTTGATGATCGGCACCATCCCTAAGAGGGGAAATCTTATGGGCTGAGCTTGCAGGCCAGTGTGGAGGTGTATTATGATCTTCACAATTTCACCCAGTTAACAAGAAAGCTCTCAGCTGTTTACATTTTAGGCTAATTCTGGGCCTTTTCTTGCTCCAGTTCCCCTGTCTTCAGCAGAAGGCAGCTCAGAGTCATCAAATGCCTTCGTCACAGATCCAGAGATAACCAAAGAGGAGAGTCTGAGGGACTGCCTAGGCACTGATTGCCCCTTCCATTCTAGAGAGAAGTAACCTGAGGATCAGAGAGGGAGAGAAACCTGTCCAAGGTCACACAGCAAGGCAGCATGGATTCTGAACCAGAATCCATGATTCCAGTGTCCTTTTCTCTTCTCAGTTCATAGCTTCCAGGAAGATACGTTGTAGGCCTTGGTAAGATGGACTAACTTACCCCAGGAGCTTTCAAACCCTATAAACACACTGACTTCACTAAAAGCGAGCCCAGCTGATGCAATCAACCTTTCTTGAGCTTAACTCCCAAATGCAGTTGCCAGCTGGGCTGCTCCCTGGACTTGTCTGGTATTTAGGGATTTACTGTGGCTAATACCAAAGAAAAGCGCGCACAGAGGGTTTCCCCGCACCCCAAAACACCTCCTCAGATTCAGCAATCCTGACATTTCTCAGAGCCCTGGAGCTCTCCCTCCTGCTCTCTTTCCACAGATGCGGTGGGATTCTTCTCGTATGTTTAGGAGCAGAAAGGCAGGTAGGTCAGTGGCAGTAGCTTAGCCTGAGTGACTATGGCCACTGCTTAAAAAGTCAGCCTACTGACTCTCAGGCACGAAGCCCTGACGGCATGCCCAGCTCTGATGTCGTTAACTGGGCATAATCTTCCCAGCCACCTGGCATGGGGGTGTAAGCGCTCACATTCTGGCATGGGTTTGGGCTCTAGCAGCCAGTTTTTCCCAGGACTGGCACCCCAAAGAATCAGAGAAGTGGAAAGTGGGCCCCGGGGTTTACAAACAAGCTTCCTGTGGATACAACATCATCTCACCTAAGTCACTCTGAAAGTCTTCTAAGTACAAATAAAAAGGCTATCAGGATGGGCCCACCATGGCTGATGTGTCCGAGATAGCAGGCGATCATGGGAAAGGAGTTGGCAGCACTGGTTATCCCCAAAGGGATTAACAACAACAGATGAAATCAACTCCAGATAGATCCAGAATTCAAATGTCAACATCAAAACTGTAAAGCTTTTAGAAAAATAGTGCTGAATATCCTCCTGACTTTGAGATAGGCAAGGATTTCTGAAACAAGACTAAAAAGTGCTAACTGTAAAATATTGATAACACTGACAATATTAAAAGTAAGAACTATTCAACAAGACATCTTAAAGAAGCTGAAAAGCTACAAACTTAAAAATACAAGATATTTGCAACATATAAAAGGGATGAAGGATTCTTATCAAGAAAATATAAATAATTCTTACAAGAAGAGACAACTTGATAGAAAAATGGGCAAAAGACTTGAGCAGGAGGCTGGGTGTGGTGGCTCACGCCTGTAATCCCAGCACTTTGGGAGGCCAAGGCGGGTGGATCACAAGGTCAGGAGATCGAGACCATCCTGGCTAACATAGTGAAACCCTGCCTCTACTAAAAAAAAAAAATAAATACAAAAAATTTAGGCAGGCCTGGTGGCGGGCACCTGTGGTCCCAGCTGCTCGGGAGGCTGGCGCAGGAGAATGGCATGAATCTGGGAGGCGGAGCTTGCAGTGAGCTGAGATCGTGCCACTGCACTCCAGCCTGGGCAATAGAGCGAGACTCCGTCTCAAAAAAAAAAAAAAAAACTTGAGCAGGAAAGAGGAGAAACACATGGCCAATAATCGCAGGAAGAGGGGCCCACTCACTCGTAATCAGGGAAATGCTGGTGAGGGCCCGGGTCAGACACCCTTTCATCCTCACTCAACTGGCAACGATTAGGAAGTCTGACTTCATATGCAGAGTCGGTGGAGACCCTGGAAATCACTTATGCACAGCTGATGGGACCATACATTGGCCATCACTTTGGAAAACAACTTGAGTTAACTTGTAAAAATGAATATTCATGAGTCTCATGGATTCCAGTAAAGACAACTACATTTGCTATGCCTCTTACTGAGAGGTGAAATCCAGTTCCCCTGCCTTCTAATCTAGCTGGTCTTGGTCACTTGCTTCATCAGTAGAATGTGGTAGGACTCACATTCTGAGCTTCTGGGTTGGCCCTAAGAAGCCTGTAACTTCCACCAGGTATATGGAAAGCTCACTCTGGGAACCCTGAGCTGCTATGCCAGGGAAGACCAGGTGAAAAGACCACATGCAAAGGTCTTAGCCTCCATACAGAGAAAGAGGCCCAGGCCCCTTCAGGCCAGCTCCAGGGATCCAACCCTCAATCATTTCATCTCAGGTCCCGGGTGTGGTGGAACAAATCAGAGTCACCCCTCTGAGCCCGACAGCAACATACATGATTGTGGTTATGTGGGGTGGTTTGTTTCACAAAAATAGATACCTGGATCACCCAGCAAGCGCACTCCTAGGAGACAGACACAAAGATGACTAATCTGGGCAATGCTATTTCTAACACAAATCTAGAAACCACTGAATGCCCGAAGACAGAAGAGTTCAGCGAATGGTGGTAGAGACCCACAGGGGAATATTATACAGCTGTGAAAACTGATGAACTGTAGCTACACATCAACCACATAAACGAGATTTAGAGACACAATGTTAAATTTCAAAAGCTAACTCCAGAAGACCACAGAAGAGACAAAACATTTTTTATACAGTTCAAAAACAGGCAAAAAGTAAACAAGGAAGTATTTAAGGATGCACTTATAAGTGATAAGACTGAAACAATAGGAGGGAGATGTAAGCACAAATTCAGGGTTGTGATGACCTTTGGGAGGTGGGAAGCTCAGGGAGGGATGGAGAAGAGCCCGTGACAGACATGGTTAATTGGTAATGTCCTAGTTCTCGGATTGGCCAGCAGGTCATGGGCATTCCTTGTTAGAATGTTTAAACAAACACTCTAAAGTAAACAACAACAATAGTGTGTCATGAACTGAAGATTGTAATTCATCTAATTTCTCTAATTCCTCCTTTGTTTTAAATGCAAACATCTGACTACACAGATAATGGAGGTTCCAGCCCTATATGGCCTCGGAGGTGGCCAAGATGCCCCTGGTAGGGATCTCCTGAATTGAATGATGGAGAATGATACTGTCATCAATCACCCGTGTGCCATGCACCCCACAATCCAGGAGAGCTGAGGCACAGGAAACTTACACCAAAAAGGCAACCTTCCCCTCCCACACCCCAAGCCATCAGAGTCACTGAGCCCTGTGTTTTACTGTGCCTACCACTTAACACGGAAAGATATTACTGATGAAAGATGAGTCCTGAAAGGAAAGTTTGGGGTTTTATTATACCCCTGGGCTAGATTGGGCAATCTTTGAAGAAATAAGGTTGTACCCTTTTCATTTCCTATCCACAGGACAATATTTTAGCCGTGCGAGGGGTCAGGGAGAAGGAGCGAGGGCTGGGGCTGTGTGATGCTCTATAGAACTGGTGCCCACTGATTGCGAGGGCACTTGTCTCAGGCCTTAATAGGAGCAAGGAGTTCCGTGTCTGATTGATGGTCCCAGGGAAAGTGGAAAATGCCTCTTGAAGGCCAGGCATGAAGTTGCAGAAAACAGTTGGGGAGGTGAATAGTTTGCCCACTGGCCAGCCAGACCTGGGAGTGCTCAGGCCCTCAGCCCCAAGATGGCTCCATCTTCAGCTACCTGAGTTTCTGGTCACAGCTCTCTAATGACCTGCTGGGTCTCTTAGACAAGGTCCTCTGTTCTATTTCCTTCTTCTCTATTCTCCCCTTATTTCCAATATTAGGGTCAAATTACTTGCTCCGTAACATAGCTACAGCCCTATGTTCTAGGATTCTAAGTGTTGTAGGATTTTAAGATGTGGGCACCATTCTTCAAGGGCCACCATGGGCACCCTGTCATGATGATGGGGGTGGTTTCTCCCCATCCTAGACCCCTGGGCCCTCTAGCTCTCCGTCCCAGCCTCATTCTTCCAGGCACCGCCTAAGCCTCAATTCCCAGGCAGGAAAGCATTTATCAGGGAAAGGACTGGAATCCGGCTGCTGTGCCCCCATGATGGCTCATCAGGGTAATCCTGGAACCACGAGAGGAATCACCAGCTGAGTCAGTGCTAAAAGGGTGGAGGGGGACTACTTCCCATTCCAGGAAGCCCAGGGGACCCCCTGGCTCTGCATCCACCTCACTGCCTTTGGACAGGTCATGAAGCCTGGAGCTCTTCTGAGGTCATGTGGGTACAGCACCCTAGACCATCTGAGACCTGGGACCACTCCCAGAGATTGTCCTCAGGGGGCAGACTTAAAAGAGACCATGCCCATTTATTTTCAATGGGGAAACCGCTGTGTGCCTCAGTTTCCACATTTGCAAAATACAGTGATAATGGCACCTACCTTCTAGGGTTAGTATGAAGACTCCCTGAGGTATTGCACGCAAACAGCTCCTAGGCCACAGCAGGCCCCCTTCCATGGTGTGCTTACAGTCAGAAAGATTCTCCTCACTGCTATCTGCCCTCCAGCATGATGGGCCCTGGCCAGGGAGAGGCAAGGAAGGAGAGTAGCCTGGCCTGCCCTGCTCCCCAGGAGGCCAGCTCCTGGAGCCCCTTCTGAAATTTAATTCTCATTTATCCTATGGAGACTAAGACAGTCACGATTTTGAGTTCTGTGGAGAGAGAAAGCCCTGGACCCTGGCCAAGCTGCTGAGCCCAGACTGTCTGAAGATAACGCACACACAGATGATGCTTACGGCAGAACAATCATGCAGGCATTAGGCTGGTGGCAGCCACGGGAAGCCCGAACTGGCTGGGGTCATCACCACCCCCTGGCTGGGCAAATGCCAGCTGGGGCTGCTTTCATCATTATTTACAGGGGAGCCAGCTCCAGGCTGGGCGACAGCTCAATTCAGAGCCCTAACAAGAGAGCTTGGCGTATTCTTCCTTACCAGAGACAATCTTGCACCTACTTTGTTTGCTCTTAGATATCAAACGGAATGGAAATATTTTTGTTTCACTGGACAGGATGACAGCTGTGCCCCACCTCCTGGCGGGTGTCTCATTCTGCTCAGGCTGCACAGGCTGCACAGGCTGGTCACCTGCTTCTGTGGGTGGGAAGAGAACAGTGGCTCCACTTCTCTTCCTCATGACAGCACCCCCCGTCACCGCCAACCACCAGACATGCCTCAGCATGGTCCCCACATGCCTGGGAAGGAGCTCTCTTTCCTATTCCATGCCATGGGGAAGCTGGAGGCCTTGCACAGCTGAAAGGCAGCTCCATGCTCAGCAACCATGAGCCAGAGCTCAGGGCGCAGGCTGCCCACAGCCCTTTAGGAAATGTTCCACCTCCAAAACCCTTTGTGATCAAAGAGCTGGTGTCTTAAGAGAAGGTGATGGAGTGCCATCAAGGCTGTGTCTAGGCCTGGCCTAAGAACGAATGTCTTGTATCATGAAAAGCACCCTGGCCAGCCCAGGCTACTTCCTTCCGTAAATATATGGCCTAGGCTTATGAATACCATATCTTTATCATGGCATTCACTCCTTTGGTTTGTGGACTATGTATGGGTTTGTTCATGGTGTGAACTCCTTGAGAATAGAAACTGTGTCCTGTCCTCCACTGAATTCTTGTGGTCTAATTCATTGTTTGGTGCAGAGTAGGCTCTGAAGTCATGTTTTTGAATGAGACAGTGCATGCATGCACGGTTGGATGGATGGATGGATGGATGGATGGATGGATGGATGGACGGATGGACAAATGGAAGGATGCATGGCTAGATGGATGGAAGAAGCAAAGAATGCATGAATAGATGGATAGATGCATAGAGAGATAAATGAATGCATAAATGTATAGATGATGGATGGAAGCCAGGAAAGATGGAAGGAAAGAAGGAAAGAAGGAAGGAAGGAAGGAGGGAGGGAAGGAGGGAGGGAGGGAGGGAGTGAGGGAGGGAAGGAAGGAAGGAAGGGAGGGAGGGAGGAAGGAAGGAAGGAAGGAAGGAGGGATGGATGCAGGCAGGCAGGCAGGCAGGCAGGCAGGCAGCACATTAGCTGCTCATAGGAGAAAGCAACCATCTGGGAAAGGGCTACTTCCTGGGCCCTCCCCTAGTCTTGGTCTCTCCACAGAGACATGTCTGCATCTGACAGGGGTCCTGCTTCATATTGCTCCTCTGGGGAATCTGGCTGCATGAAGCACTTCACATGCCTTTTCCTGGACACAAGTATAAGTCAGGGGTAGGCTAGCAGGGGCAGGAAGCATCAAGCCTCCCTCCAGTCTTACCTTATCCAGGGCATCTTTCCAGAGAAGAAAAAATGACAAGCTGCAACGATTGGCAAACTATAACCATGGGCCAAATTCAGCCGGCTGCCTGTATTTGCAAATAAAGTTTTATGGGCCCACAGCCACATCCATTTGTTTACATATTGTCTATGGCTGCTTTTGTTCCATAACAGCAAAGTTGAGTTGATGCAACACAGACCATATGGCTGGCAAAGTCTAAGATATTTACTGGCTGGTTCTTTACAGAAAAAGTTTGCTGATTCCTGGGATAGAGTGTTGTTTGGGGCCCTATCATTGGCCATGGGACCCTGGGTCAGGCTCTGAATGTCTGTTTCCCAGTATGTCTGCTGGAGACAAGATAGAAAATCAAGATGCCTAGAACAGAGTGAGATGATCAGCTGGGCGCAGTGGTTCATGCCTGTAATCCCAGCACTCTGGGAGGCTGAGGCGGGTGGATCACTTGAGGTCAGGAGTTCGAGACCAGCCTGGCCAACATAACGAAACCCTGTCTCTACTAAAATTACAAAAATTAGCCGGGCATGGTGGTGTGCACCTGTAATCCCAGCTACTTGGGAGGCTGAGGCAAGAGAATTGCTTGAACCTGGGAGGCAGAGGTTGCAATGAGCTGAGATTGCACCACTGCACTCCAGCCTGGGTGACAGAGCAAGAACTCTGTCTCAAAAAAAAAAAAAAAAAAAAAAAAAAAAAACTCAACCAACCAACAAACAAAACAGAGTGAGATCAGCATGAACATGCTTTGAGAAGAGAGGGAAAAAACTCAGAATGGCCAAGAAGGGCAGGAAGGGCTCGGAAGGAGACGTGCCTGGGTGTGCATCTTAGACCTGTCCCTCTGGACAAGTCATTCATTCTCTAAAAACTCATCTGAAAAATGATGACAATAATTCCTACCAAATGTCCCTCCTTGGAGAGGGCTTCCCTGACTGCTGTATCTGAAATACTCCACCTTCACCTGGCTTTGTCTTTTGTTCTTTAAACAGCTTTATTGAGACAGAGCTCACATTCCATACAATTCTCCCATTTGGAGCATACAATTGAGCGGTTTTAGTATATTCACAGAGTTGCACAATCACCACCATAATACATTTTAGAACATTTTGAACTTACTTTTAAAAATACACGATATGGTTTGGGTCTGTGTCCCTGACCAAATCTCATGTCAAATTGTAATCCCCAATGATGGAAGAGGGCCCGGTGGGAGGTGATTAGATCACGGGGGTGGAGTCCCCCTCACTAGTCTCATCATAGGAGTGAGTTCTCACCAGATCCGGTTGTTTAAAAGTGTGTAGCCCCCTCCCTGTTCTCTCTCATCCTCCTGCTCCAGGCATGTAAGACATGCCTGCTTCCTCTTCCACCATAATTAGAAGTTTCCTGAGGCCTCTCCAGCCACGCTTCCTGTACAGCCTGCGGAATTGTGAGCCAATCAAACCTCTTTTCTTTATAGATTACCCAGTTTCAGGTATTTCTTTGTAGCAGTGTGAGAATGGACTAGTCCAATGGACATCACATAAAATTCACTATTTTAACTATCATTAAGTGTATGTTTCGGTGGCGTTAAGTCCACCCACACTGCACAGGCATCTTCCCACTGTAGTTCCATTGCCTTATCCTACTTTTTTTCTTTCTCTTGGCACACACACCAACTTGAAAATCGCTGATGTTTTAGTTCTTGACTGAATGCCCTTCCCATGTGCACTCCATGAGGGCAGGGCTTTGTCGTGTTCACTATTTATCTCCAACACTTGGAAGAACATCAGGGACATGGCAGGTGCTCAGTCAATATTTGAATACATGAATGGACGATGCGTTGACGCAAGGAGTCCATTCCTGCATACATGGTGGGCTTTATGGAAAAGCTCAGCGATGCTCCTGGTGCACAGTCTGTACTCAAAGGCAGACGGCTCCAAACCCTCCAGAACTAGGCCAGTCCCTTTGTGCTACTCATGTCCCAGCCCCACGCGAGTAGCTTTCATCCCTTGTTACCTGGCATGACTCTGTAGGTGGCATTGTCATTTGTGTGCACTTGTTTCTGTGGAAGGGGGTGCATTCTCTTCTTCTGCATCTTCCTCCTGGGACCTAACGGGACTGGGTGCTGGGTGAGTACCAAAGCAGGAGGGAGACTGAGGTGTCAAGAGCAGAAGCCTCAAAATCTGGAGGAGGAAGTGGCACCTCCATCTCTGTAGGAGTCAGGGTTCTCCAGCAAAAAAGAACCAATAGGATAATATATATGTGTGTATATAATATATGTACATATATGTATATATAATATACATACATATATGTATAATATATGTATATGTTACATATGTATATATGATATATACATATTATATATGTATATATGTTATATACATATTATATATGTATATATGTTATATATGTATCTATGATATACACACATATTATATATACATATATAATATACATATATATGAGAGAGAAAAGTTTATTTGTAAGGAATTGGCTCACACGATCTATTGTGGGGACTGACAAATCCCAAATTTATTGGGCAGACAAGCAAGCTGGAAATTCGGGTAAGAGTTAATGCTGTAATCTTGAGCCAAATTCCACGAGGCAACAGGGTGGAAACTCAGGCAGTGCTTCTAGGTTGCAGCCTGGAGGCAGAACTCCTTCTTCTTAGGGAAACCTCCGTCTGCTCTCAAGGCCTGTCCCTGATTGGATGAGGCCCACCACCCACATTGTGGAGGGTCAACCACTTTCCTCAAAGTCTACTGATTTAAATGTTCATCACATTTACAAAATACCTTTACAGAGACATCGAGACTGGTGTTTGACCAACATCTGGCTACCAGGGCCTGGTTAAATTGACACATGGAATGAACCACCACAATGCCTATTAGACACGCCCTCTCCCAATCTCACAAGGGTTGTTTACCTCCCTGCAAAGGAAGAGGACAATGTGGCAGTTGGGTGGACACAGGTCCTCAGTCTCTGTTCCCCTCACAAGGTGATAGGTATTGACGGACTGGCTTTAAGCCAGGCCTCCTGGAACCACCAGGCCACTATGGACTCACCAGCATTCTGCTCAGTCATCTGCCGTAATCTGCCTAAACAACTCCCCCAGAGAGATCAAATCACTAGGGATCGTATTCAAGTCATGTACTGGTTGCTGCTCAGAGGCCTCAGGGACACAAACCAACAGAAAAGCAAAAAGGCTTCTGGACCTGCCACCTCATTTTCTTTCTTCCTGGACGGGACCTAGGAGCTATGACCCAGAGGAAGATAGGGAGGGGGCCTCTGGCCGTGAGTTCCTTGGCACAAATGTGGGGACTCCAGAGGACAGGAGTGAGGAAGACAGAAGGGCAATGGCCTTCCCTGTTGGCCCCAAGAGAGCTCCGTGAAGGAGGCCCAGTGCTGAGCTCTTCAGGGGAGGTTCCCAGCTCCCTGCCCACCTCGGGACATGAAACAGAGAAATGCGATCAAGGAGTCAAGGCCTCCTGCCAGGTACCTCGCCCCGGCCTTGCTGGGCTAGGCTCTTTGCCTTTCATTTCTCAACAGACCTCTCTGCACCTCCTCAACAGTCCCAAGTCATTTATGTAACAAGTCCTGTGCCTCTTCTCTCTGCTAAGCGTCCTCTCCCCGCCCACCCCTGCAATCACACATATGCGCTCCTGGGAGGCAAGGGTGGTCATGGAAGCAGGGACTATGGGCCAGGAACCCTGCTCCATTCTGGAAGGATGGCCAGAGAGAAGCTGCTTCTGCTAGCTGGTGCATCTCGTCACCCCCAAGTCAATTCGCCTGCTCTGGGTTCGCAAGTTCATGCTAATCATGACTCTTCCAAGCCAGGCATCCATGGCAAAGCCCTACCAGGCAGCTCCGGGCTGCAGGGATGGCCCGACTGAACAGCCCAAGCCTCCGGGCGCTGAGGAACACAGGTGCCCTCCATCACACGGCCCCAGGCCACAGCCAGTAGAGCTCCTGGCATCTCAGGGCTTCATGGTGGGCCAGGTGGGCTCGCTCACTCACCCACACTGCGAACAACACTGTCCCCATGCATCCCTCCCCAACACCCTGTCCAGGTAGGCCATGGCCAGGCAGAGGGTGACAGCGGCCATTCCAGGTGGCCAATTTGGGTCTTTGTTTTGTGTTCCAGTGGGATAATGAATGAAAAATAAAATCACAGGTGCTCGGGAGAGGGTTGCTTCTTGGGCAGGAAAGCCGGTTATGGAGTCGATGAGCCGGTGGTTACATTTTAATTAGTTTGATAAATAATTATGCCTCTGAGACACCCAGTCTGCCTTACAGGCTCTCTTCCCCACCACCAACAGATTCATCTTATTTAACCACATTTTACTTATTACACAAACCCGTGTTCTGTGTTTCAAATACCAAGGTTGCAGAGGTCTTGGTTTTTGCCTTTTTTTTTTTTTTTTTTTTTTAACGTTATCTATAAACACATCTACCTCCACTGACTGGCGAAATTCCTGCACTGTAAGTCAGCCTGGCAGATTCCACCCTGGAGAACACATGCGTGAATGCTCTCTGCCCATCCTCTCTGAGTATAAATCCTGGCTTCGCTTTTCCTCTGCGTGAGAGCCCTGCCTGGTTTTTCTCCCCAGAGCGAGACGTATATGGCTCTCAGGTGCAGGCCCAATTTTTTTATCCAAAGCACGGGGAAGCCTCAAGCTGGAGTCCCAGCTCCAGGGCATCAAGAGAGAAGTTGGCAATGTGCAGGGCCTAGAGCACTCAGCTGCTTTGACAGGCATCCCCGGGACTGCTGACGTCCCAAGGCACTGACAGGTGGCTGCTGAGTAAACTGTCATTTGACCTATATGTTTGTTTTGATAAATACCCGATAGGAATGTGCTGCTGGTAAATTTCAGTTCTCAGGAAAAGAGAGTTCTTTCATTCCCAAAGATATTGACACCCATGACATTCCTCATTTCCTTAGCTTTGCAAGGCAAACCGGGACTACCCTGAAAGTCTGAGATCTAACTCACTGGGAACTTGGTGGGAACTTGCACAGAAGAATCCAAACAAAACCCCAGAAGTGTAGCCTCAGGGTCTGACACCTGCCCCCACAACCCACCCCACACATACGCTCACGCACACACACACAAGCTGTGCTGCCAGACAAGGCCCCTTCTCCGTAGTATATAGGCCCAGTCAAGTCATAGCAGGGGTGTCTCAGAGCCTGGATTTGGTTTAAAAAATGGTTTGTCCTAAAGGGAGCTGTATGAGCTTCAGCAAGCAGATTCATCAGTTTAAATTGTCTGCGGAGTGCAAAATGAGAGCTTCCTCCTAAGTCATGCTATGACATGTTCTAGTTAGGAAGGGAGCTTTCCCGCACTCCAGATGCCAGGTGATAAGAATTACTGATGCATTGCTTTCAAAGCAGTTGGTTTTATGGCTTGGCAGAGCTGGCTCTCAGATTCTGCTGGGCTTCATTTGCATACCGAATGACAGCCTAGGAAAAGGCGACCCGAAGGCCTCAGACACCGTCAGCCTCTTCCATCTCTGCTGCCAGTTATAGGTCATTTTAAACTAACATCTGGTGAGTGTATTTTTAAACCGCATCTGTAGCTTTAATTAGGGATCTCCTGGGAATGTCAGGGGAGGAACGAGAGAGACATCCCCAGGGGGAGATTAAAACACTGGCAGTTCCACGTATGCAAAGCCCCGGAAGCTGCCTTGGCCCAATTTTATTACCACTATATGATCGACTGTGATAGGGAAGCCCTTTGGACAAGAAGATCTTAATATTAGCTACATGCTAGGGTAAGCAGAAACTCCATTTCCACATCCAAAAGAACTTACTGCCTCCAGAAGGTGGCTTCTGTGCCCAAGATCCAAGAGGGGTTTCCCCTCATGCAGCCACAGAAACCTAAACCGTCCCGAAAATGTTGCCAAGGAGTGGAGAGATCACCTTAGGACCCTCCTTCCAAGAGTATTTGCCATGAAGAACTAGTCAAGGGCTCCTCTGCCCTGGTGGAGAGATGGATTTTTTTCCCCCTTTCTTTTCCAAAAGGATAATTCTGGAATGATACCTCATTACATGTGACAGACTTTACTTTCCACATAGACCAGTGCAATTTAATAATCCTCTTACACGTGTTCATTTCTTTCAGCGATGTTTGAGATCTGCAGTACTATTTTAAAATTGTGTAAATTTTCAGGGATGTATATTTAAAAGCCAAATTAAAATGGCCTTTCCTCTCCTTCCCGCTTGCCCAGCTACATGGCATGCTTTGCCCACATCAGGCTGTAGCCTGCTGGAGAGCAGAGAGCCCCAGGAGTCTAAAGAGAGGCGGCCCTGCTGCTTGGCGATTTCCATCCCCACCTCCTTCCTTGATAAATGTAAGTAATAAAAAAAAAATTCCTCCATTTCGCTGGAATGCCCATTAAAATGTAAACACAGAGAGAGGATTTTGAGGAGGCTACAAAAATGCTTTATTCAAGAGATTGCAAACGGCAAGGCAAATCTAAAGTTGATTTTTAAAGCTAGCCCGTGGTATGTAAATACACGAGGCTTCACGCCCCTGCAAGGCACACAGATCACCAGGGTGTTCATTGGAAAATCTGCAACATGGCGGAGGCTGTAATCCCAGCCTCCCTAGAAGCTGGGACGACAGCAGCATTTAAGACCCTCAGCCTTTTCCTTTCACAAGTTGTCTTCCTGGATCCGATATCAAGATCCAATGCCTTGGCCGCACATAGCAGGAGCCCCTGACATTTCTCACTGCCAAAATGTAGGACGTCTGCCGGGAAATCTCCCAGTGCAAAGGGAATTTCACAGCAGAGAGAACGGTGTGTTCTGTCTGTACCCTGTTCCACCTGTGACCTTGCAGGAAGGCACGCCTATGCGATCATCACTCTGCAGTGTGGGATCCAGTATTAGATCCGACTCCCCTGAGGGTCTCTCCCTCACTGGCAGGAATGACAAGGAGGTTCAACGCATGCCAGTTGCCACAGCTTGCAGAGCCCGAGCTCGACAGGGAAGCTCGTCATCACCTGAGAGTCGTCCTCTGACACGTTTGCCATCCCCGTCCAAAAACTGCAGAGAAGGGCGCCGTCATCAATTCTACCATCAATCAGTTCAGCTCCTGAATGCCAGTCACTGGGTGACCTGCCACTAGGATTAAAGAGCATTCTGTTGCTCACGCCCTCTGGAGTGGGTGCAGGAAGAAATGGCTGAGGGATGCAAGGGAACAGACCATAAAGGGCTTCACACTTGCCCCCTCATGGAAGCCAACTTCTCCCACCAACTCTCCATGTGTGACAGTCCACGACAGGGTGGCCGTGAGTCCACTGTGAACTTATCAAGTCTACGGTCAGCTTTCCCTGCACCTCTCAGCACATAAGCTCATGCTTCATGCAACCATGGGGGTTGCAAGCCCAGTAATGGGTATTGTGTGTGTGCGCGTGTATCTGCGGGTGTGTGCTCATTTCTGTAATCTGTGAGTATATTCTTTATTTTTACTGCCCGCTCTGCTCAGCCTGCAGACAGCACAAAGATCATCAGCAGCCTCCTAAATTATGGATTGGCTCACCAAGTACACTGTGTCGCTCATTAGCGACATCACCATACAGCTCCACACAACAATAAATTAAGTAACACAATGGCTGCGGGAAAATTAGGTGAATAATTCTCACGTGAAACTGAAAAGTTCTGGATGTCTTTGGTTTCTTCCGGGCTGCTCCTGAGATAATACAGTCCCATGAAGAGACAACAGACAGGACTCTAAATTCCAAGGGTACAATTCTTCAGAGAGAGTTAGGTGTGGTTTACATTAAAAATAGAACAGGCTCCCACAAACAGACTTGTATTTATATAGAATGCTGCGACAACTGTCATTTTACATTAGTCAGAGAAATCCCACAGGACTGGTATAAGTATTAAATGTGGCAATTTTTTTTTGTTTACCGACAAAACATAATAAAAAGAACACAGCCTCCTGGATGACATTCCGGAGGATTTTTTTTTTTTCTCCTCTTTCCCCGAAGTCATTCATAAAATAAACATGTGTTCACAGTCCTCGCTGGCCTTCTTTATGAGTCTCCTGACAGGGAACTCAGAGTGGCAGAGCGGGGCCCCCTCAGAGGCCCCACACCAGCAGCCCCTCTCCAGACCCGGTGCCCTCTTGCCACATTTCTATTTGGTGCACAAACAGCAACTGTGAAGCGTGATCCCAGAGTCTCCCTGGAACCGTGTAATGAGGATGGAGTTACAGGGTTTCAGTGTGGACATTTATGTTGTGGGGAAAGTCAATCTTTCTGCACAAACAGGTTGGGGAGAGGCATCTAAGTCTTGAATCCCAAATAGTTTGTCATGGGCCTCCTGCTGCCAAAATACAAAGATCTCAAAGGAGCTCTGTGGGATCAACCAAAGCAGAATAAGAAGCACAAGGGACACGTAAGTTATCCAGAGTCAGCAGCCCTCGACGGCCACCTTCCTCATGTCCCCATCCGTTGCGGTTGAGAAGGTCAAAGAGGTAGAAGAGGTAGAAGACCAAAATACAAAGATCTCAAAGGAGCTCTGTGGGATCATCCAAAGCAGAATAAGAAGGACGAGGGACACGTAAGTTACCCAGAGTCAGCAGCCCTCGACAGCCACCTTCCTCATGTCCCCATTCGTTGTGGTTGAGAAGGTCAGAGAGGTAGAAGACCAAGAGGAGCTGCTGACCCAGGCATGAGGTTACCTGTCTTGCTAAGCACATGGTTGTGACCATAGTCAGCTCTCTAGGGGGTGCCAAGGGCAGAGGTTCTCAAAGCATGGCCAGGGGGTTCTAGACCCTGCTCATAATAATGGTAGCATGTGATGTGCCTTGTGTGTGCCACAACATTTTCCAGAGGCCACTGGATGTGATGATGCTGCTGCTCTGTGTATTCTCAGGTTTTAATTTTCCTCAGTTTTAATGCAAATACAGTGAATATTAGGAGATGTAACTCACATAATCAAAAGGATGTAAGAAGGATGGAGCTTTGTGAGATCCTCATTCATTTTTAAGCATATAAAGGGGTCCTGAGATCTGCATGAGGGCTGCTGCTGCCTTCAGGGGTACCTGGCTGAACTGATGATGGTCCCATAGGCTCGCACTCCTCTGAAAGTCTGGCATGGGGGACCTCACTGAGGTGCTTGTTTTTTAAGGTGGAGTCTCGCTCTGTTGCCCAGGCTGGAGTACAATGGTGTGATCTTGGCTCACCACAACCTCCGCCTCTCAGGTTCAAGTGATTCTCCTGCCTCAGCCACCTGAGTAGCTGGGATTATAGGCGCCTGCCGCCACGCTCAGCTAATTTTTGTATTTTTAGTAGAGACGGGGTTTCGCCATGTTGGTCAGGCTGGTCTCGAACTCCTGACCTCAGGTGATCCACCTGCCTCGGCCTCCCAAAGTGCTGAGATTACAGGCATACGCCACTGCACCCAGTTCTAACCCCATGAGCCAAACATGGCCCCAATCTCCCAAAGCCCTGTGATGTGGCCGCAGCCTGACTCTGGTGGTGTGACTATGAGGCCAGCCCTGCCTGCTTCCCCCAGTATCTGGCTGATAGGATGTACACAGCTCCAGCTGGCCAGGTTTCACTGTCATATCCATTCCCTGCATCAAAGAGAGAATCGACACAGGAAACCATGTTGGCATTTAATACTTTTTTCTCTAATAACTTAACAGCCAATTAGTATAAATAGATGTGATTGAACCATTGCCTGATATTTTCCAGTACATGTTCACATGTCCTGGGTAATGTCTTTATTTAGAATTCAGATATCTGAGACTGGGGTCACCTTAAATGTGCAATCAATGATTTGATTCAATGAGGCGAAATGCCCCAATCCTGTTGGGGTTCACCCATGCTACATGTGGGTGCTCCTGGTTCCTCATCTCTGGCGTCAACTCACATTTGGGTCCAGAAGGATCCTCAGGAGGGGGTGTACGCTTCATCTCCCAGCCAAGGAGGATGCTAGAGGAGCTCTGGGTAGGAAAGGGACAAGAGACGTGCCTCTTCCCTGGCAGCAGCTGCACCGTCAGGCCTCCTCCTGCTGCATGGTCAAAACAGGAGCGGGCTGAATCCGGGTCCTGTGACTATTACAAGCCTGTGGCTGGGGGCTGGCCATCTGGTGTCTTGGACCCTCTATTACTTCATCATATTATATACCCACCTCTGTAAGTTGTTCTGTGGAGTAGAGATCTCACATGCAGAGCCCGGATTTGTGCCTGGTAACAGTTGACACTCAACACACCCAACCTTCCCTTCCTGGTAGTAACGGCTCAAAGCTGAGCACCACGACCACCAGTCCTATCTCCATGTCTGCTGCCTGCCTTGAAGCCCAAGAGAAAGTGTTGGGGAAGAAAGAAGCAGAGGGCTGAGGTGACCAAGAACAGCCTGGAAATCCATCTGTGGCCATTGTTCCCCATGAGCACGGGCCTGGAGGGTCTGTGGGAGAGACAGCCTTCTTACTGCATATCCTTTTGTATTGTGTGTATTTTTACCAGTTATGTGTGTATTTTCATAATCATAAAAAAGGAAAAAACCCCTCTTTGTGTTGGGATAATCATCATTACATAGGATTTCATATCATTATCTATAAAAGTGATAGTTCTGCAAGCCTTGGCATTATAGAACCTCAGTAGCAACAAATTTGGGGTTACCCATAGAAGAGATGGGGTATCACTTCTGTAATCGAACAGTCTATCTCCCTCATCTCTGTATCATCACACACGTAGGGTATTTATTGGAAATCACTTTTTCTGGATGGTCTGTGGTCAGCTTTCAGGGAGAAATGGACCTCGAAGTCCCTTCAGCTGTCAGATCTCAGATTCTAGAGAGATCAACCATGGGAGAAACATAAAAAAGAGTTTTCAGAAAAACAAAGCCTGAGAGCAAAATGTTTTTGGTCACAGGCGAGACAATTGGACATAAATTGGCAAAATTTTAAAAGAATTTTAGAATCTCTTGGTTCTAAGTTTGGTGTCAAATTTTGGAATTTCTTTCCACTAATGAAAAAGGTCTTAAATTAAGAAAAATAATGCTTAATTTTGAACATACCTGCAACATCCTAATTGGTCAAAATATTAAATTTAATTATTTAGAAAACATTTAGTCACAGTTTGTGTTCATCTAGGGGAAGAGATTTTATAACTCCAACATAATTAGAAATTACATTAAGTTATTAATTTAGAGCTTGGGATTTTTCTTTTCAAGATGTTACTTCAACTTCTTTGACATAACACTTCTATGTGAAGGGAAGATAATCACATTCTTTGGATTTTTAACGGCAGATTTAGGAAGGATGAAGATGCATTAAGTGGAGTTAAGGCATTTTGATTTTGTCTCTGGTGCAGCTTTTGGAGCACAAGGTCAAAGGAAAAAATAACCAGGCACAAGAGGACTCAATCCTCCATACACGAGAACCAGCACAAAGAAGAAAAGTTAAGAATCAGATCTGCCAAGACTCAGATCTTGGAAGTATCAAAAACATAATATAAAATTTGTTTGTTTAATCTGTTTAAAGAAAGAAAAGAGGGAAGCAAAAGTATGATAAGGGAACAAGAAAATCTCAAAACCAACTAGGCAGATTTGGGGGGAAAAGGTAAATAGAACTTATAGAGATAAAAAATACAACAATTAAAATTTAAAACTCAGTGTAAAGAAAATATTAGATAGAAAAAGAGAGAATTGGTGAATTAAAAGACAAATAAAAAGATATTACTAAGAAAGCCAATACAGAGAGAAAATGTTGAAACATAAAATAGAGGTAAAGATGCAGAAAGCAGAGTACAATACAAATGATCTGACTTCAAGAAGGAGAGAAAAACAGGGCAGTGGTGATAACTGAGTTTGTCCAATAATTTCTATTTTTTGTTATCTATTTATTTATTGAGACAGGGTCTGGGTCTGTCTCCCAGGCTGAAGTGCAGTGACAAGATCTTGGCTCACTGCAACTTCTGCCTCCTGGGCTCAAGCCATCCTCCCACTTCAGCCTCCCAAGTAGCTGGGACTACAGGAGCATGTCACTACAGAAGCAAGCAAATTTTTTGTTTGTAAGAAGGTGTTTTGCCATGTTTCCCAGGCTGGTCTCAAACTCCTGAGTTCAATCCACCTGCCTCGGCCTCCCAAAGTGCTGGGATTACAGGTGTGAGCCATCACCCCAGCCTGTCTGAGAATTTTTAGAACTTCTGAAAGACAGCCAGCCATCAAATCCGAGAAGGAAGCCCAGTGAATCCCAGTCAGGAAAAGCAAAAACAAACCATCACCTAATACATTACAGTGAAAATGTGGAACACAAAGCTAGAGAGACAACCTCAACAGCAGTCAAAGAGAAATGACAATTAGAATGACGGCTGATTTCTCAATTGTAACAATAAGTCTCAAGAGACACTGGATTAATATTTTCAAGTGCTGAGAGGGAAAAGAAAAACAAACAGAATTGTCAACCTGAAATTTTATATTCAGCAAAACAATCTGTAAATAATGAGGATGAAATGAAGATATTTTCAATAACAAAACAAAACTTGAGAGTTCACTTCCAACAAGAGTCCACAAAGGAAGCTTCTCCAGAACATACTTCAGGGAGAAGAAAAATGATCCCAGAAGGAAGGTCTGAGATGTAAGAAAAAATGATGAGAAAGAAAGTGGTGGAATTGAGAAAAAATATAAACAGTCCCTCCTCCCATGCATGAGCTGTACTCCTTCTTACCTATTCAAGGACATTCCTCCAGCAGTTTCCCCGCCCACTGTCTCCTAATATTATCAATGTTCCGCTCCCTACCAGATCATTCCAACTTGCATATAAACATGCTGTTATTTCTTCGATCTTAAAAAAACCTTCTCCTCATGTTTCCAACACTACCACCTTATTCCTTTGCTTTCCTTGCAGTTATCCCTAAAAACAGACATCTTTACTTACTTGTCTCCCATTTCTTTCATCCTGATCTCTTTTAAACCAATTCCAACAGACTTTTTCCCCCCACCTATCCACCTAACTACTTTGGTCAAAAACCTCCTCATTGCTGAATCAATAGCCAGTTCTCAGGGCTCCTTGAAGGTGACCTGAAGACGGCATATCACCTCCTCCTCCTTCATCCTTTTTCGTTCACTTGGCTGTCACAGTGCACTTCTCCTGAGGGGTCCTTCCCACCTCATAGTCATGTCTTCTCTACCTGCTTTCCTGGACCTCCTATGTCCCTGACAAGCCTCAGGGCTGATTCTGATGTTCTTTCCTACTCACTCCCTCATTGTATTAGTTTCATGGGGCTGCCATAACAAAGTGCCACAAACTTGGGTGACGACAGCAACAGAAACATATTCTCTCACAGTTCTGGAAGTCTTAAGTCTGAAATCTAGGTGCTAGCAGGGCCGTGTTCACTCTGAAGGCTGCAGGGAAGAACCCTTTCTTGTCTCTTGTTTCAGGTGTTTGCTGGCAACACTTGGCATTCCTTGGCTTGAGTTGCATCATTCGACTCTCTGCTTCATCACTTCATGTTTTTCTCCTCTGTGTATCTGTGTCCAAATTTCCCTCTTCCTTTAAGGACACCAGTCATATCAGATTTACAGCTCACTTCACTCTAGTCTGACCTCACTTTAACTTGATTACATCTACAAAGACTCTATTTTTAATTGAGGTCACCTTCACAGGTACTGGGACTTAGAACTTGAATATGTCTTTTGAGGGGGACACAATTCAGTCTCTCAACTAGAAGTACTACTTCCATGCTGATGACGTACACATTTATCTTTCCAGCTTGACTTTTCTCCTCAACTGCTGAAAGGCAGCTCTCTGCAGAGCTAGTGGAGCTAAAGTCTCTGGGCCTCTCTTGTATTTGGTTTTTATGTAACTTTATGTTTTGTTCCTTAAAGAAGGCTCTCAAAATTGCATAAGCTTCAGGTCCACAAAACCCGGATCTTTTGGCCAGGTGCAGTGGCTCACGTCTGTAATCCCAACACTTTGGGAGGCTGAGGCAGGCGGATCACTTGAGCTTAGGAGTTCAAGACCAGCCTGGCCAACGTGATAAAACCCTGTCTCTACTAAAAAGACAAAAATTATCCAGGCATGGTGGTGCACGCCTGTAGTCCCAGCTACTTGGGAGGCTGAGGCACGAGAATCACTTGAACCTGGGAGGCAGCGGTTGCAATGAGCCAAGATTATACCACTGCCCTCCAGCCTGGGCAATAGAGTGAGACTCTGCCTCATAAAACAAACAAACAAACAAAAAACCCACCAACAACAAACCAAACCTGGATCTGCCTTTGAAATGCCAGACTTGGTGATCCAGCTGCCTCTCTGAATTTTTGAGGCATCTCAAATGCAGTATGTCCACAGCAGATCTCCCATGCTTCCACCAAAACTGCTTCTCTTATAGCTTCCTCATCTCAGTTACGGCCCACTCTATTCTTCTATTTTTTATTTTTTTGAGACGGAGTCTTGCTCTGTCGCCCGGGCTGGAGTGCAGTGGCCAGATCTCAGCTTACTGCAAGCTCCGCCTCCAGGGTTTACGCCATTCTGCCTCAGCCTCCCGAGTAGCTGGGACTACAGGCGCCCGCCAACTTGCCTGGCTAGTTTTTTGTATTTTTTAGTAGAGACGGGGTTTCACCGTGTTAGCCAGGATGGTCTCGATCTCTTGACCTCATGATCCGCCTGTCTCGGCCTCCCAAAGTGCTGGGATTACAGGCTTGAGCCACCGCGCCCGGCCAGCCCACTCTATTCTTCTAGGTGCTCAAGACAAAAACATGCAGAAAAAAAGCTTGACTCTACCCCATCTCTGTTCCATTAGGAAATCTGTGCCAAGTCCCGGACCCCTTTCTCCCCATCCACCTGGCTATACCCTGGAGCAAGTCACCATCACCTCTCGTCTGGTTACTACATTAGCATCCTAGCTGGCCCTCCCACGCTGGCTTCCTTGCTGTCTTTGAACATGCTCAGCATGCTCCAATTAAAACTTTGTACTGGCTGTCCCTCCACCTCAGTGTTTCCCCTCCAGGCAGACATGGCTCCTTCCTGGCACCCTCCAGCCTTCATTCAAGGCCGCCCCTGAGCACTCCATAGAAAATTGCCATTTGCATTCCCAGCCTTCCTATCCTGTTCTACCTTTTCCTCCCAGTCATGACCCCTTCTGACATCTTCTATCATTTCCTCGTGGATGATGTTTATTGTTTAGAATCTGTCACCCCAGCTAGAATGTCAAGTCCATGAGGGTGGGGACCTGTGCCTTCTCTGTTCTTTGTGTTTCCTATGTTCTTTGTGTTTCCTATGTTCTGAAAACATTGTGTGGAATTTAATATTCAATAAGTATCTGTTGAAGGGAAGAATGGAAATATTAATTGTGTAAAATGATAATGATAACAAGGTCTATTTTGGAGGGGTATAGAAAATCAAGATATAATCAACATCTTCATAGAAAGAACACATTAGTAGAGGGAGGAACGCCTGGGTGGGGGTTGGTCATGGATGGTTTGAGAGAATGGTCAAACTGTAGATTAACCTTAGGCCCTGTTAGGGTACCATATCTATGTTAGAATTTCTAAGGTAACCATTGAAAAATATAAATAAAGGATACAGCTTCTAAGCACAGCCTTTTTTTTTTTTTTTTTTTTTTTTTTTTTGAGATGTAGTCTCGCTCTGTCACCCAGGCTGGAGTGCAGTGGCACGATCTCAGGTTACTGCAACCTCCACCTCCCAGGTTCAAGCGATTCTCCTGCCTCAGCCTCCCAGTAGCTGGGATTATAGGCGCCTGCCACCACACCCGGCTAATTTTTGTATTTTTAGTAGAGACGGGGTTTCACCATGTTGGCCAGGATGGGCACAGACATTTTAAAATGGAAAAGGGAAAAACATTAAACTCAATTGAAAACATGGCGAATGAAGGAAAGAAAAAAAAATCACATGCAAAACAATAAAAACAGAACAAACGGAAAGTGCTAGATGGAAAAAATAAATTCAAATAAATGAATAATTACAGCCAAAGTACATACATTCAATTCTCAAAATAAAAGAAGAGATTACTAGCCTAGATTTTTTTAAGAGTCTTGATATATGCTATTTAAACCTGGAGTAGTGCAAACACAAGGAAATGAAATGTTTAACGTAAAAAGATGGAAAGAGAGAGATCAAATACTAATCAAAAGAAAGCAGATAAAATAGATTTCAAGGCCAAAAGTATTACTAGAGATAAAGAGGATCACCATATTGATGAACTATTCAAGAGGAAGTTACAACTCTGAACTTGTATACACCCAACAATATAGCCTTAAAATATTTAAAGCAACATAGAGCAGAAATTCAAGGAGGAAATAGACAGATACATCATCATAATGGGAAATTTTCATATACGTGTCTTAGTGCTTGGTAGATCAAATAGACAAAAAGAGAAGAATAGAAAAGATGTGAATAACACAATTAATAAATTTGACCAAACATATAGGGCATTGCACTGCAGAACATACATCCTTTTTAAGCATACATGGAACACATTTTAGACTGTAAATCAAGTTTCAACAAATTTGAGAGAAACTGTATTTCACAAAGCATGATCACAGGGCAATTAGGATGGAAAATTTTAATAAACGTGCCCTTCCTTCATTCAAAAGGTATTTATTGAAGATCTACTAAGTGCCAGACAGTACTTTGTGCATTAAGGCTACAACAGCGAATAAAAGAAGACAATCATCCCTGCTCTTAAAGGAATGTAGGTTCTAGTGAGTGCAGATCGCGTCACTGCACTCCAGCCTGGGTAATAGAGCAAGACTTCATCTTGAAAAAATAAAAAGAATAAATAATAAAAAAAAGAAATAGAATAATCCCAGGCTGCAGGTAGGGAGTACTGAGGAAGCACAATTTTACAATTTTAAATTGGGTGGTTTGGATTTCCTTCCCGAGAAGGTAAACTTGGAGTAAAGACCTGAAGGCCATGGGGGAGCAAGCCATGTGGATATCTGGAGGAAGACTTTTCTAAACAGGATATAATGGAAATCTCCTCCTCCCCATATATTTGGAAACTTCAAAATACTTCAAACAAGCCATAAATCTTAGAAGAAATAAAAGTAAACACTGGAAAATATATTGAACTAAGTGACAGTGGAAATGCTACTGACCCAAACTTGTAGATGCATCTAAAGTAGTACTTTGAGGAAAAGTTATATATTTTAAGGTTAATTTTTTTTTTTAAAAAAAAAGGAGTAAAAAATAATAACAAGAAATAGAAAAAATAAAATAATAGACACACAGGGAAAAATTGAGTCAACACAAAAAAGTAGAAGGAAACAGGGAGGGAAAGAGGAAGGGAAAGGGGGAGGGAAGGAGGGAGGAAGGGAGGGAAGGGGGAGGGAGAGAGGAAGGAAGGAAGGAAAAAAGGAAACGGAAGGGTTGAAATTTATGACACGGAAAATAAGCACACAAGAGAGGGGATCAATGAAGTCAAAAGCTGATTCTTTGAAAAGTCTGATATTGACAAATCTCTGGCAATTCTTATTAAGGGAAGAGGAACAAAGGTACAATTAAACAATATTAGGAAAAAAACAGACACATAAGTACAGACGAAACAGAGATTAAGAAGATAAGGCAATGTTATAAACACCTTTATGCCAAGTTGTTTGAAAACTTAGGAGAAATGGACACATTATTAGAAAAATGCAAACTACCAAATGTGAGTCAAAAAGAAAGTGACTTGAGCATTTTATATCCCCACCAGCTGTGTCTGAGAATTCTTGTTGGCATGACAGAATTGGATGGCTATTGCTACAGTTGCCCATAGGTGGCCATCTGTTTTTAAAAATAAAGTTTTATTAGAACATAGCCACACCCATTCATTTACATACCATTTCTGACTGCCTTCTACAAAGACAGACTAGCTGCAACAGAGATCATATGGCTAATAAGCCTAAAACATTTACCATCTCTCCCTTTGAGAAAATGTTCACTGACCTCTGCTTTACAGAAAGATAAGAAACAGCCCAATTAATATGCAATTGGAAACCAAATGAGAAAGCCAGAGAGCCTTCGATTGTGGGGCCGATAAAGCCCAGGACCAAGCCTAGGATCTAACCGATCAAGTAGCAGAGATGCAAAGCAGGTTAGACAGGCAACCAACACAGGTTTGTTATGTCAGAGTCAGACACCAGGCTCAGAAAACGGATAACCCCAACACAGGGGATAGGGACATCTGTGCCAATGTCCCCAAATAATTTGAATTCTTCAGACTCTTCCAAATCTTCCAGGCCTGCAGAAGCATCCACCCCTCCCTTACTAGAGCTAGCAAACCCCTGTTCTAGAAAACAGTGCAGAGGTCTCTCCCCTACAAGGTAACTGGTGCCTTGACTCAAGACATGTTCCCACTTTCCCTACTAACTATTGGGCCTAGGGTTACGTGGTGGCGTAACCCAGCAGGGGAGGTGCTGGGCCTGATAAGAAAGGAGAAGGAGGTGCAAGTTCTAGCCAACATGTGCTACCAGCAAGGAGGGAGGACAAGGGGGGATGGACTCTGAGGGAGCCTGGTCAAGTAAGCCTGACCAAAAGACTAGATAGAGAAAAGGTACTCTCCTGATGTCTAACACCACAGTAGGGATCCCTGGGGACGGTGTGAACTCTCCACTGGGATGGCTCCTAAAATATGCAAAAAGAGATGCTGAAATGTCAGAAAAGCCCTGACAGCTGGCAGAAGAAGGGATTAAAGGGCCCAGGAGCTTGGGCATGCTACAATAGATCTATCATGTATGCCCAGAATACCTGCTGATGAGTATGTTCCACAGGAAAGACCAAAGAGCACACTGTTCTCCAAGGTCATACGGATTGTGCCAGAGGGCCAAGCATCACTGAAAAGTTTAGGGGTGGCTCCCCTCTGCAGGCCAGGGACGGAGGGCTGATGGAAGGAGAGGCTGACAGAGAACCTGGCTTGCTGATAGCAATGGTGTGATAGGACCCCAAAATGGTAAACGCTAGTGCTTAACCATCAGAAGTCAGGAGCCACAACTACCAAAATGAGCAGCAAGGTCAGAGTGGCAGCCAACGGCCTGCTGAGAGTTATAGAGAAGGTCACTGGAACACAGGGTAAGATGGATGGGCAGCTTACAAGCTTGTTGAGTAGAAGAAATCAAAGTTGGATGCCTGGGAGGCTGATGACAGTCACTTCCATAAAAAGTCACAATCCCTTACCAATCTCTGGACGCAAGTCAGTTTTTAGACCTGCAACTTGCTGGAAAAAGAGATGGGCAGGTGCCCAAGAGAAAGGACCTGGCAATTCCACAGCAAGTGTATGCAATGAGCTCATTTCCCCATTCCTTCACCAAGGGGCTTACTGCCATTTATTTGGGTAAGTGTGTATTGGGAAAGACCCAGGTATTTTAAGGATGGTTTGGCACAGGGTCCAAGTTGATTTGAGACTCAGAGACCCCAGGTGTCATCGTGGTCCCCCTGTTAGATTAGGAGCCTTATAATAAATGGAGTCCTGCCCAAAGTCTCATTACAATGGATCCACTGAGCCTGTGGGCCCAACTGATGGTCATTTCCTCTTCTTGAATGTGTAACTGGGATTAGCCTACTTGGCAGTTGGTACAGCCCCACATTGGGCCCTTGGTCTGTGAGGTACAAGAGGGAAAAGGCAAGCAAAAGTCTCTGAAAGTATCCCTCTCACCATGCTGGCTAAGATAGCAAAAAAACACACATCACAGCCCAGGGGGAGAGTGGAGATGACAGCCACCCTTAAGGATCTAAAGGAAGCAGAAGGGGTGGTCCTCATCATGTCTTCACTTAATTCACCAATGTAGACCCTGAGGAAACCAGATGGATCCTGAAAGATGCCTATCAACTACCAGAAGTTCAACTGAGTAGCAACCCTGATCAATCACACCCACCCGCCAGATGTCTTTCCTAGAGTAGATTATTACAGCCTCAGATACATAGCATATGGCCAACTGATTTGATGACTGTGATCTCTTCTTTTTCAATCAGAAAACATTTTCATTCAAATGGAACAGATAACAATCTTCATTTGCAATAAAAAACAAAAACTCTAAGAAAAGCGAGATAGAAGATAACTTCCTCAATCTGATAAAGAATACATACCAAAACTTTACAGCAAGTATCATAGTTAAAGGTGAATTAATGAAAGTTTTCCTTTTGAGATCAAGAGCACAAGACAAGAATGCCTACAATCCCCTTACCACTTTTACTTGATACTGGGTGGGAGATCCTACTCAGTGTAATAAAGCAAGAAAAAGAAATCAAAGGCATAAAGATCAGAAAGGACTGAATAAAACTTCCATTACTTGCAGATGACATGATTGTATATGTAGAAAATACCCAGAGTACTACAGATAAGCTATTAGACTGGGTAAATAAATTTAGCAAGGATGCTGGGTACGAGGCCCATACACACAAAAGAATTGCATTTCTCTGTATTGGCAGCCACAGAATAAATAACAAAATTTTTAGTATGCCAAGGGAAAAAAAAAACCGATTTAGTATAGCATCAAAAACATCCACTCCTCGGGAATACATCTAACAAAAGACGCACAAACTTTACACTTTGTTTTAAGCTCATTGAGAGCAAGGACCTTATTGTGCTCGTTGTTGAATCTTCTCAGGACTTGGAACGCGGCTGACAGATGATGGCTGCTCAGTAATTATTTGCTGAATGAATGAATGAATGAATGATTATATCCTGATGCCCAGTATGTGTTTCCTCCTTACTATTCATATTAGTCCATTCTTGCACTGCCATAAAAAATAGCTGAGACTGGGTAATTAATAAAGAAAAGAGGTTTAATTGGCTCACGGTTCCACAGGCTGTACAGGAAGCATGGCAGCATCAGCTTCTGGGGAGGCCTCAGGGAACTTACAATCATGGCAGAAGGCACAGCAGGAACAAGCATTTCACATGGCCGGGGCAGGAGGAAGGTGGGTGGGGGAGGTGCTATACACTTATACACAACCAGATCTCATGAGAACTCACTCACTGTCACGACAGTAGCACCCAGGGGGAATCTGCCCCCATGATCAAATCACCTCCCACCAGGCCCCCTCTCCAACAGTTGGGATTACAACTGAACACGTGACTTGGGCAGGGACACAGATCCAAACCATATCACTATCTCAAGCTCACCCTTCCTTCAGATCTCCACGTAAATGCCACTTTCTCACCCCTGCACCTTTCCTCTGAACTGCCCACCACAAATTAATTAATTAAGTAACAAATCATGTAGCTGGTCATTCAGTGTCTGCCTTCCCCCCTCCCCTAGACTGAGGACTCCATGAAGGCAAGAAATGTATCTGGTATAAGAAGGTTCCCATAATATCCTTTGACTGATTGGCTGAATTAACATTACCCACAGTTCAATAAGCTCTCTGAGACTCCAGTCGTCCATTTTCACTACAACACACACGATTTTGTGCTGCCTTCATACGTTCCCAGTTTCCCTAGCAGTGCACCTTCACTCATTCGCATTCCCTCCTTCATTCATTCAACGAATATGCCCAGAGGCATGTGCATGTTCCAGGCACTGTGCTAGGCCCTAGGGATCCAGCAATGAGTAAAATGCGTGGCACTGGGGAGCTGGCTTTCATTGGTAGCGTGTGAAGTCCTGCACAACAAGGAAAAAAATCTTCTCATCTCTCTGCAGAGGAGAAAGGTTCTCCCTTCGCAACATTTTATGTCATCCCCCAAAAGAGCTGAGGAACCCAACCATCCTCTCCCGTGGAATTCTGATTTGGCAGCTCTCTCGGTTGAGTGGTCAACTAAGAAAATCCCTTTCATATAGTCAAGAGTTCATACTAGCTGTGATTCATCGGATACCAAGATGGAGGAGAAAAATCAGAAATACTTAGCTCTGGTCACATTACATTTTTCTTAAACCAGGGTAAGTGTCTCTTGTAAATATCCCCCGAAAATGGCTGTGAAACTCACTGGCCTTCGCCCCCCGTTCCCTGTTAAGTTGTCCAGTGCTATATTTTATTCGTGATATACCAAGTAACCACCCAGGAGAGACTTCCAGCTGACCAACCAGTCACTGACCAAGTCCACCATCCCCCAGGGAAGCCTTTATGGGCTAATTCAATGCCTAAAATTCAGAAAATCTCCAGGTGCCACCTGCCACTGCTCAGTGCTTCCCTGTTTTGTACAACTAGCAATGCAGGACGATTTCTGCCTTATTTGGAGGAATGTAGGCCTGTTCTCTGAGCTGCAGTAAATTTCCAGCCAGGGATGGGGCCTCCTTGCTTCTGCACTGGCACACTGGGCCCTGATGTCAACCTTGCAGTCATCTTCCCCCGCCCCCTTTCTTTCAAGCATACTAGCTCCACATACCTGCCCATTTCCCCAGGCCATTCTTAGGGAAGGCACCTGAGTCGTCAGAGCCTGGGTGGTAGGAAGGGCATCAATGGGCAAAGCAAGTACATCTCCTCTTGGCTTAAAAAGGATCAAGAAATGTGCCCTAGGCAGGGCAGAAACAGAGAAAATCAGTAATTTGTAGCTCTGGTCACATTACAATTATTATTATTTTTAACCAATGCAAGTGTCTCTTATAAATATCCCCAAAAAGAGTTTTGAAACTTATGCCCTCTAGCCCCTTGTTAAGTTGCCCAGGGCTGCGTTCCATTCAGGATATACCAGTTGACTAGTCACTGACGCAGGACACAGGCTCGGACAGGACAACTGCGTGTGGATGTCATCCAGCTCAACTGCTTCCAGGCCTGTGCCATCTTCTCTGCCTCCTGCGTTTAAAGGTATGAAGTACAACTGAGAGAGAGCCGACAAAGAGTCATTGCCAGCTCATTTTAAAAGCCCTTTGATTGGGAATTTTGCTTAGATAGCAACATGAGCAAACCTGTAAGCAGCGTTTACTGTGGCAAGCACTGTTCTATGGGCTAGACACATATTAATTCACCGAACCCTCACAGTGATTCTATCATCATTTCCATTTTGCAGATGAGGACAGGGAGCCACAGAGAGGCTGAGTGACTTCTTCAGTGTCACACAGGTGGATCATAGAGTTGTCA
This sequence comes from Theropithecus gelada, assembly GCF_003255815.1. Lineage (NCBI taxonomy): Eukaryota > Metazoa > Chordata > Mammalia > Primates > Cercopithecidae > Theropithecus > Theropithecus gelada. The sequence goes on along the minus strand of NC_037668.1, from coordinate 36,041,700 downwards.
TCCTTTCAACAGCCACAGCTAACAGCTAAATAACCTAAGCTGCTGCCAGTTTCCAGGTCCCAGACTAAGTAACAGGGGAGATCAGAGTCAGGTGGGCTGTCCCGGGGCCACACGCCTCCTGGGGATTTACCCTGGCCTCCTTCCTACTCCCGCAAGCCTGCTGTGGTCCCTTCCCAGTCCTAGGCCTTCCTTCCTGCTTCCCTTCACAATGTTGGTCTCCAGAGGGGCTGTGCTCCCTATGGCAGGTTCTTGTCCATCCAGTTCCAAGAACAGGGTCCACATCTTGATAGTTTGTTTCTGCACCACCTTCTTACCCCTGGCAGACAGGACGGAACTTGCTTCGAAGTTGAGGCCCCACACGGCCACTGAGTGAACAAATGGGTGCTCCCTTACTCTCTGCAGCTCTCCCATACACTGCTGTACCCCATTTGTATGGAGGGAACCCTAACTCACCCTCAAGTTTCAGCTCAAAAGCCTCTGAGAATCCGCCTGATCCATCTAGGAGGCCTCCCGCAGAGCATCTTCCCCCCTATCCTATCTGGGCATGGCCACCCTCCCCTCCCGCGGACCTCAGCACAGGCTGTTAGTGTGCGTCTGCCTCCTCCCCAGATTGTGAACTCCCTGAAAACAAAAGGCCAGGCCTTTCATTTCTGCATTCCCCAGTCTAGCAGATTGCTGGGCATATAAACATCTGCGACTAAATGAATGATCAGAACTGTTATGAACACTAGATGAAATAGTACAGCCACCTTTCTAGAAAGGACTCTATGAATGCTACAAGCAACAATAACATCAGCAACAGCAATAAATACCACTTATTGAGTACTTACCGTGCGTCAAGCATTCCGCTGACTACTTCACTTGTGTTATCTCTTTTAATCTTTAAAGGATCCATACCAAGGTGAATATTCCAAAATCTATGTTTCCCCAGAATCTAAATGAGACCTTATTTGGAAATACAGGCCCTGAAGATGTAATTAGTTAAGATGAGGTCATATTAGATTAGGGTGGGCATTAAATCCAATGCCTGATGTCAATATAAGAAGGCCATGTGAATACCCAGGGAGGATGATATGGTTTGGCTGTGTCCCCTCCCAAATCCCATCTTGGATTGTTATCCCGATAATTCCTGTGTGTCGTGGGAGGGACGCAGTGGGAGGTAATTGGATCTGGCAGGTTGTTTCCCCCATGCTGTTTTCGGGACAGTGACTGAGTTCTCATGAGATCTGATGGTTTTATAAGGAGCTCTTCCTTTGCTCCACACTTCTCTCTCCTGTCACCATGTGAGAAGGTCCAAGCTTGCTTCTGCTTGGCCTTCCACCATGATTGTAAGTTTCCTGAGGCCTCCTCAGCCATGTGGAACTGTGAGTCAATTAAATCTTTCCTCTATAAATTACCCAGTCTCAGGTAGTGTCTTTACACCAGCAAGAGAATGAACGAAGACAGAGGAGTAGATGGCATGAAGGCAGAAATACACAGGGAGGACACCAGAGTGCAGTGACACATCTATAAGCCAAGAACACTAAGGATCGCTGCAGCCACTGGAAGCTGGGAGAGGCCAGGAAAGATCCTCCCCTAAAGCCTTTGAGGGAGCCTGCCCTGCCCACGCCTTGATTTTGTATTTCTGGCATCCAGAACTATAAGACAATAATTTCTGTTGTTTCAGGCTACCCAGTTTGCAATCCTTTTAAGGCAGCCTCAGGACACAAAAACAAGGTCCTACAGAACAGAATCCCCACATCTGGCATTTGAGGCTCAGGAAAGTCTAAAGAGTTGTCCATGTTGACCCAGCTGATAAGATTCACCATGGTAAAAGCCAGGCCTGCTTCCCAGGCTTCACCCTGAGCTGCTGAACCAGTCTACATTCAGGTAAAGAAATGGAGAAGGCAACAAGCTCTTTCCTCATCTCTTCCCTCATCTCTTAGATCTCAAATCCTTTGAATAGAAAATAAAATGCCAAGCCAAATTCTGCCTCCCCCACAAATAGAGTCAGGCCAAGGCCTATCCTTTACATCCAGACAATTTTCTTCAGCTGACAACAGGAATAATGTTTCTGCAGCTCCAAGCCCCAAACAACCCTCCCTCCAACTGCACAAAGTCCTAAAGTGTGTGGGTAGATTCAACATGAACCCCGGTTCAAGCGATGCTCTGCAAGTCAGCTGCTGCCAATTGCTTTCCAGGAGAAGGGGCAATGAAATGTAACCTCCAAGCATGTTCTCATTCATTCTTCGTGTTCTCTGCACGCTTCACTGACCTTCGAGTCCAAAACCCCTTCAACATCCTCATCCCCTGCTCTCTTTTTCACTGAATCTAATCATTCTTCTTGTCAATGTCTCAAGGTCATATCAATCCTTCAGCCACAGACAGTCCCAGGATGATTAAAACTTCTGTAATCTCTTTGGGACTTGGAAGAAAAGTTAGGTTTTCTGGTGGTCAGAGACTGTTTATGCCAGATCTCAGATGCACAGCAAAGTACTGTCAGGCTTTAGGGGTGGAGCACCTGAAGCTGACCTCCATGAGGCAGACTTTATGTTCCAGAGGTGGAAATCTGTAACTGTCAGAAATGTGAAAGATTTGTCAATAGCACATGAAATCAGCCACCTCAATTGTGAAACCTAAGTCATGATTCCATTTGTCGCATGGTGATTTAAAAGCTCTGCTCTCGTTCTTTTTCACAGCTCCCTCTGTCTCTTCCATCACAGCCTATTTGTGGGAATTATTGGGAACCATCACTTGAGACACTCAGGTTCCATGATAAAAAGAGTTAATCATGCCTGGACTGGAGATGGCAGTTGGGAACCACAAACAGCACCATGGATACACAGGGCATGAATCTACATGGAATGCAAATGGACTCTCCCCACCCACAAGGACACACTTGAGAGCATCCGAAATCCCAAACCCTGGAGCTCTCACTGTAAGGTTCTCCCTGGACCCTTTCCATGTCCTGCACTGGGAGCTGTGGCCTTTGACTCAGATAACACAGGGTGTGCCCACCCAGAGCTGCTGTCCTCTGCAGAGCTGGCTGTGGGGAAGGTCGTCCACTGGAGGACCCTGCCTGAGTACTCAAACGGTTGCCCTACGTCAGGAGAGGAGCAGATTCCAGGGGTGCTCTGGATGGAAGAACAAGACCAAGTGATCAAAGTAACTGGCAGGCAGACTTCACATTTGTGTGAGAACTTGCTGGTAACCGAGTTGTTCAGCCTGGGAGTGGAGCCCTCCCGGGAGATGAACTTTCTGCCTTTGCAAATAATTGTCTCTTAAGAATATAAGGGTTGGTTGCCTGGCCTGCTGTGGGTAGGAGTTTAGATTCCTGAGGCAAAAATGTTTTCAAAACATGTAATCCTTGAATTCAGTGGCCCTCCTGTGCCTCTGAGAGCTCTGATGTGCCCCCTCTGCCCTGCTTTCTCACTGCCTTCCAAGGATGACCGATGGCTGCAGCTAAGTAGCCCCCCTTCCAAACCTGCCTTCCTGCCTTTTCACAGGCACTGTCTGTCTCCCCACGTACTTCTTTCCTAGTACATCAGGTTAAATTTATAAAGAAAATTATAAGGACATCTAAGATTATTGAGGGCAATTTGATAATATGTATCATATTTCAAAAATAAATATACCCAAACTCTGACTTTCATATAGTGGAGTAAATATGATGTTACTCCCTTTTCCTCCAGGAAATTTCCCCCGCCCCAATGCTAAGGAGAACAAGAGAAATACCAATTCTAGGTTTGATGTCCAGAAATTATCTCTAATCTCTTTTAACAGTGTCTGGAGAAGGGCCGACCAAAGCAATAAAGGTCTAACAGGGTTACAGGAAGATCCCTAACGAGGACGTCTACCGCTGCAGCTCTCAGGCAAAGCCGTGGAGTGCAGTTCATCAAAACAGTGAGCACATGCCCTGAGGCACAAAACCAACAAGCTTCTGTTCAGAAAAAGGAAAACAGGATTCATAGACTGGCAGCAGAGCACCGCCAGGACTCATAGGCTGGTCCAGGGAACTGGATATGGGAGAGGGAAAGAGGAGATGGTAGAGAAGAGAAATTGAATTGGTAGTATCGCCTCTGCAGCTGCTGATTTCTGTTGGCTGGAGATAGGGAAAGGTTCACAAATACAGACACGGCTCTGTGTCTAAGGACCTTTATGATTCAGAGGAAATTTAAGTTAGCCAGAAGCCCTACCCTAGATCACATCCTGTAAGAAATTCCTTCACATAGTAGTTCTGGGGGGTGGAAAAGTGGGATCCACTTTATGGAAATACAGGAATCACAAGAAAGGAACCAAAATCCAATTAGTATAAACATACAGAAAAAAAAAGGAGTAACAAGATAGAAATAAAAAAATGTAGGATGCTCACCAGGAAAATGTCATGGAGCCATTAAAAATTGTTGACCAAACACTACCACAACTTCAAAAAATAATGAACAAATGCTTCTTTAAAACAAAAACTCAAAGCAGAGACACAAAAGCTCAGGAAAGGCACAAAATCACATCAAAGGGGAATAAAACATGAATTGGCAGAACTCAGGAAGGAAGTAGAAAAAATAAATAAATAAATCCATCAAAGAAAAGAAGGCCCTTTTGGAAGCAGCCCAAAGGAGAACAAACCCCGCTGAAAGTCAGTAAGGGACAGAGAGGACGGCACCTGGAAAGTGAGCAAAAGTATATGGAAGCAGTTCTGGTTCCAGGCAAGATGGACTGAGTGTCCTGAATACAGCTATAAAACCTGGATTGATGTTGAAAGCAGCAAATCTGAGGACATTGAAAGGTATAGAGGAGCAGGCAAATTAAGGAGGAAGACCAGAATTACCCCTGAAAGAGCCATAAGCTTCCTATTCTTCCTTTGTCCCTGAGTCTGGATTCCAGGCAGCCTGAAACTAGGAATTGGACTGTGGAAAGAAAGAAAGCCACAGTAAGCTCTGGTTGCAGCTCAAGGAGTAAGAAAACAGGCTCTGGACACTGAAAGAGAGCAGAAGAAATCCCCCATTTTTTTTTTTCTTTTATCTATTCACTTGCACTGCAGTCCCCAGGCAATCCTGGGTGGAGATAGCAACGGTGAGGCCCACAGGTGCCTAAAACCATGAAAGAAGGGAACCTCTCTCACCAATAGCTAGACCTTTGATCCCAAGGGAGTCAGGTGAACTCATGTTGTTTTCTTTCATGTCTCTGACCTACTGCTGTGGTCCCAGATGTTGGCGCAGTCATGGCATCTGTACAACTGACCAAGGTAACTAAAATCCCAGCTTTACGGCCAGACGACTGAAAAATAGAGGCCCAAGGAGACGGTGGAGAGGGAAAATCTCACAAAGTTGTTCATAAACTCCTGGGCTCAACCCCAAGCAGCATATGCATGGAGCTAACAGCATGCCAAAGACTTTGAGAACTGAACTATGGGATAAACTACACCCACGCCCCAAACTGGCCACTGTATGGTGCGCAAACAGGACAGCCCCTGGGTCCTACACAAAGGCTTTGAAAACAGAACCTTGAAAGCACAGTCCATAAAAGTTCAGGCTGAAACCTGCAGCCTGAACCCACCTGGGTGGATTACCTACGAGCACAAAAATGTCAACATTCTCCTTTGGATCTCAGCATGAGCTAGAGTCCCATCACATAATATTCAAAATGCACAGAATAAAATCCAAAAATGGCTGGCATAATAACAACTAGAAAAAAAAAACTCAACTTTCATGGAAATAGATACATAGATGGTAGAAGTATCTGGCAAAGACTTAAAAGCAGTTATTATAGAAATGTTCCAAGAAGTAAGGGTAAACACTCTAAAAACAAATGGAAAAATGAAATGTCTCAGAAAATAAGTAGAGAATATAAAGAACCAAATGGAAATTTTAGAGCTGAAAATTACCATAACCCAAACAGAAAACTCACTGAGTGGGCTACAGAGCCAAATGGTGATTACAGGAAAAAAGTGAGCTTGAATAAAAACTATCCAATCCGAATAAGAGAGAATAAAAAAGATTGAAAAAAATTAGCAGAGCCTAGGGAACTGTGAGATGATACCAAAAGGCCTAATATCTGTGTTGTTGGAATATTAGAAGAAGATGAAAAGGACTGTGGTACAGAGAAAATATTTGAGTAAATAATCATCGAAAATTTCAAAAATTTGGCACAAGATGTAAACCTACAGATGTAAAGGCTCAGTGAACTCCAAATAAGATAAACCTAAGCAATCCATAATCAGATACATCTGAATCAAACTGAAAACTAAAGACAAAGAAAAACAATCTTGCTGCCTGGGCACAGTGGCTCATGCCTATAATTCCAGCACTTTGGGAGGCTGAGGTCAGCGGATCACTTGAGCCAAAGAGTTCAAGACCAGTCTGGCCAACATGGCAAAACCCCATCTCTACTAAAAATACAAAAATTAGTCGGGTGTCATAGCGTGCGCCTGTAGTGCCAGCTACTCAGGGAGCTGAGGCACGAGAATTGCTTGAACCCAAGAGGTGGAGGTTGCAGTGAGCCGAGATTGTGCCACTGCACTCCAGCCTGGGCATCAGAGCAAGACTGTCTCATAAAAAAAAAAATAAATAAAAATAAATAAATAAATAAATAAATAAAAAGAAAAATTGTGAAAGCAGCCAGAGGAAAACGACACATTACTTTCCAGGCAGAGGTCAGCAATTTGGGGTCCTTGGGCCAAATCTGGCTCACTACCTGTTTTATAAATAAAGTTTTATTGGAACATAACCATAACCATTCTATTATGCAGTATCTATGACTGTGTTAGTGAGGCAATGGCACAGTTAGGTAGTTGTGATATAGACTGTATGGCCTGCAAAGACAGAAATACTTACCATTTGGCCCTTTACGGAAAGAAGTTATTGACCCCTTGGGGAACAATGATTTGAATGGCTGCAGATCTCTCCTCTGAAACTACAGAGGCCAGAAAGAAGTGAAACATTTTTTAAGTGATGAAAGAAAGCACTGCCAGTCAACCCAGGATTCTAGATTCAGCAAAAATATCCTTCAGGAATGAAACTAAAATCAGGACAATATCACGTGAAGGAAAACTAAAAGAATTAGTTGCCAGCAGACTTGCTCTAAGAAATTTCTAAAAGAAATGTTTCAGATGGCAGGAAAATTAGATAGCAGAAGTAAGTTTGGAACATCAAGAAAGAAGGAAGAACAACAGAACTAATAAAGACCTGGGTAAATACAATAGACAATTATTCTCAAGTAGTTTAAAATATTTTTGATGGTTGAAAGCAAAAATCATAACATTCCTTATTGGGGTTTTCACTATATATATACATAATATATAAAACAACTAAAATATAAGGGGTGAGGGAATAAAGGAGTCTGTATGATGTTAAGCTTGCTATGTTCCACTTGAAGTGGTAAATATTGATTCTAAGTAGACTGCAAAAAGAATGTATTGTAACCCATAGAGCAACCATTAAAAAACTATACAAAGAGATGTAGTAAAAAAAATGTAAAATAGAACACTTAAAAATGTTCAAATAACATAAAAGGAGGTAGGAAAGAGGAAACAAAGGAACAAAAACAGGAATAAAAATTGTCTAACTGCAATAATTAAAAAACAGAGATTGTCAGGATGAATAGCAAAGAACCATGACCCAACGATGTGTTGTTCATAAAAAACTCATTTCAGATATAATGATATGAGTAGGCTAAAAGTAAAAGGATGGAAAAAGATATACCATGCAAATACTATGAAAAATAAAGTTTGAGTGGCTATATCAATATCAGACAAGGTAGACTACAGAGCAAAGAAAATTACCATGATAAAAAGAGATAGTGCTTAATAAAAAAAGAGACATAATGGTCCTAAATGTGTATGCACATAATAACAAGTTTCAAATATATGAAGCAAAAACATAAAGAACTGAAGGGAAAACTAAACAAACCCACAACTATAGCTGGAAGCTTCCATATTTCTCTCTCAGTCAGTAACGGAATGAGTAGACAGAAATCAAAGTCATAGAACAACTCAATAGCACCATCAACCAACTCTAACTGATAGAGATCAACAGCAGCAGAATACACATTCTTTTTAAGTATACATGGAATATTCACCATGATCATGTCTTGAGTCATAAAGCAAACCTTAAAATAATTAAAAGAACTGAAATCTACAAAATATATTCCCTGATGATTAAATTAATTTAGAAATCAATAACAGGAAGGTAACAGGAAAATCTCCAAATACTTGAAAATGGAAAAGAAAACTCTCTAAATAGCCCATAGGTTGAAAAAAAATTGAAAATATTTTTAACTGATCAAACAATAAAAATATAACATATCAAAGTCTGTGGGATACAGCCAAAGTAGTGTTTAGAGGAAAATTCATCCTATTAAATGTTCACATTAGAAAAGAAGAAAGGTCTCAATCAATAATATAGCACCCTTCTTAAGAAACTAGAAAAATAAGAGCAAATTAAGCTCAAAGCAGGCCAAAAGGAGATAGGAAATTAAGAATGAATTACGAATGGAATTGAAAATGAAAAAAAAAAAATAGAGAAAATCAATGAAAGCAAAAGCTAGTTTGCTGAAAAGATAAATAAGATTAATAAACTTCTCACAATACTAACAAAGAAAAAAGAAAGAAGACAAAACCTACCAATATCAGAAATGAGAGATGAGATATTAGACTCCATACACATGAAAAAGATAAGGGAAAACACTGAACAACTTCACATAGATAAATTCTACAACTTAGATGAATTAAATCAATATTCGAAAACCACAAACTACCAAAATGTACCCAGATTTTAAAAAACAACTGTAATAGTGCTTGGAATTGGAATAGTGCTGTAACTATTAAATAAGTTGAATTAGTAGCTTAAAATTTTCTGAAAAAAATAAATTCTCTAGGCCTAGATGGTTTCCCTGACAAATTTTACTAAACATTTAAAGAAGAAATAGTACCAATTTTACACAATCTCTTCCAGAAAATAGAAGAGGCAGGAACATTTCCCAATTCATTTTATGAGATCAGTATCATCTTGATACCAAAACCAAAGACAATACCACAAAAGAAAACTATAAACAAATATCTCTCAGAAACAGAAATGCAAAAATCACCAACAGAATATTAGAAAATAAAATTAAGTAACATATAAAAAGAAGAATATACTATGGCCAAATGGAATTTATCATGAGAATACAAAGCTGCTTCAATATCCAGAAATCAATCATTGTAATTTACCATATTAACAATCCAAAGAAGAAGGAAAAACGTTATTATATTCTCACCAGATGAAGGGCATCTACCAAAAAACCCTACAACTAACTTTATACTTAATGGTGAAATATTTGAATGTTTTCCCTCTAATATCAGGAACAGGGCAAAACTGTCCATTCTCACAACTCCTATTAAGCTTTGTAGGGAAACCCTAGCCAGTGCAATAAGGCAAGAAAAAGAAATAAAATCTTGTAATTGGAAAACAAGAAGTAAAACTGTTCCTATTTTCAGATAACATGATTGCCCACACAAAAAAATCCTAAGAAATTTACAGGAAAAAAAAAAAAAAATCCTAGAACTCAAGTGAGTTTAGCAAGGTCACAAGATATAAGATGAACACACAAAATTCAGTTGCATTTTTATACACTAGCAATGAATTAGTGAAAGCCAGTTTTTAAAAAATGCCATTTAAAATAGTTCAAAAATGGAAATACTTAGGTAAAAACCTAATAAAAATATATATAGCATCTATATGCTGAAAACTACAAAATACTAACAAAAAAATTTTTAAAGACTTAAATAAATGGAGAGATACATGGTTGTCCCTTGGCATCTGCAGAGGATTAGTTCCAGAAACCCCTGTGGACATAGAAATCCACAGATGCTCAAGTTCCTTATATAAAATGGCATAATATTTGCATATAACCTATGCTCACCCTCCCATATAATTTAAATCATCTCTAGATTGCTTATAATACCTAATACCTAATGTAGATGCTATGTAAATAATTGCTATACTGTATTTTTTACTTGTATTATTTTTATTGCTGTTATTTTTTCTGAATATTTTTGATCCACTGTTGGTTCAATCCACCAACATAGTATCTGAGAAATGGAGAGCTGATTGTACTGTGGTCACGTATTGGAAAACTCAGCATAGGAAAGGTTTCCAGTTTCCCCCAAAGTGATCTATAGAGGTAACACTATACCAATAAAAAATTCAGCAGAATTCTTTTTGTAACTATAGACATACTGATTCAAAAATGTATATTGAAAGGCAAAGTAATTAGTAGAGCCAAAACAATTTCCTAAAAGAAAACTAAATTTTGGGAAATTCGACTAACCAATTTGAAGACCTATATAGGCCTACAGTAATGAAAACAGTGTAGTATTGGTGATGTAATAGGCACATAAATGAATAGAACAGAAGAGACATAATAGAAATAAACTCCACAAATACAGACAATTGATTTGTTGACAAAGGTGCAAAGGCAAATTCAATGGAGAAGATTTTTTTTCAATAAGTGGTATTAGAACAATAAGACATCTAAATGCAAACAAAAACAAAAAACAGAAAACCCTCAACCTAAGCCTCACCCATTATACAAAAGTTAGCTCAAAATGGATCCTAGATCTAAGTGCAATATGTAAAATCATACACTTTTTTAAAGCGAACATAGGAGAAAATATTTGTGACCTGGAGTTAAGCAAATATTTGCTAGACATAAAACCAAAAACAGAATCCGTAAAAGAAACAATCGCTAAATAGGATTTCATCGAAATTGTAAAACTTTTCTTCTAGGAGACACTCTTCAGATAATGAACAGACAAGTTACAGACTAGTTAAAAATATTGGCAAATCACATATCTGACTCAACAGCAAGAAGACAAACAACCCAATAAATAATGAACAAAAATTTGGACAGACACTTCACTTAAGAGGATGCAGAAATGGAAAATAAGCCCATGCAAAGTTGTCCGACATCACTGACCATTAGAGAAATGCAAATTAAAACCACAATGAGACACCAGTACACACCTATTAAACTAGCCAAAAAACAAAACACACATAAAATCAAAATGATAAAAATGTGTTGACAATTTCTCACAAAGTTAAACATACATTTACCATCTAACACAACAATTCCACCTCTGAGTGTTTCCCTTGGAGAAATGAAAACTGTTTACATGGAAACCTGCATGCAAATATTTCTAGAACATCTATTCATGATCATCCTAAACTTATATATCCAGGGAGCAGATAAACAAACTAGTACATGAATACAATGGAGTATTACTCAGCAATGAAAAAGTAATGAATTGCAACATTGAGTGGAATGAAAGCACTGGTCTCAAAAGTTTCCATATAGTATAATTTCATTTATAAGACATTTTCAAAAAGACAAAACTATGGTGTTGGTGAACAGATCAGTGGTAATAGGTTTCAGGGTAAGGTAAGGGTGTGACTACAATAAAAATACCAGCTGGGGTTTGGTGGGGGTTTTTTGCTTTGTTTTACTTTAGATCGGTCTAATTCAAAAGTTTATTAGAGAAATACAAGAAAAAGTAGCCAAGAACATCCTGAAAAAGAGGAATAAAGGTGGACTTCCTTCATGAATATGAAAATGTATTAGAAAACTACAATAATTAAGAGTGTGGCAATCGAATGTGGATAAACAGACAATTCATTGAAACAGAATAGACAGTCCAGAAATAGATCCAAATACAATTAGAAATTTAGTATATAACAGAGAAGGCACATGCCTACCAGCAAGAAAAAAAGGCAGATGATTCAGTAAATAGTTTGGAAGCACTTGAGCAGCTATCTGGAGAAGAAAAATAAAGTTGTATAATATATTGACACTGTCCATCTACCATAACACATTCTAAATCATTCAGAGATTTAAATTAAGAAAAGAATAAAAACATTAAAATACTAAAAACTTTTTTTTGTAATTTTGGAACAAGAAATGCCCTCTCTATGCCATACATTTTAGAAGTCATAACAGAAAAGAGATACATTTGTCTACTTACACTTTTTAAAATGTCTAGAAAAATATTAAAAAGCAAAATCAAATTATAAACTTTTGATTTAGACTGATCTAAAGCAAAACGAAGCAAAAACCCCCCACCAAACCCCAGCTGGTATTTTTATTGTAGTCACACCCTTACCTTACCCTGAAACCTATTACCACTGATCTGTTCACCAAATTATGAACTGAGAAATTATTTACTATATATCATAGAAAAGTTAATTTCTGTAATATATAAAGAGCCTCTCCTAACCAATAAGAAAAAAACTCAAAAATCTAATACAAAGATTTGCAAATTTCTGAATAGAAAACAAATATGTTCAACTTCATTAATATGATAAATTCAAAGTAAAACTATAATAGCCATTTTATATGTTAGACCTGAAAGAAAAAAAAAAAAAAAGCTTTGATAGCACAATGTTTTGAGATAAGGGCTTGAGGAAACAAATGATTTCACATAGTGTTAACTGGAATGTAATTTAATTTACCATTTATGGAGGGCAATTTGTCAATATTCGTGAAAATAAAAAGCCACACAGTCCATCATCTAAACTTTCCTCTTCTATAATTCATTTTACATAAATAGTCACACAAGTGTAAAATGACATATGTGTATAAAATAATTGTCAATTATTAAAATATTGTTTGTAATAACAAAAGACTAGAAACAACTATTCATTAACAGAATGTTCATTAAGTTAAACATTGTGCCTTCATTCTATCCAATACCAACTCCCATCTCAAGGTCTTTTTAAAAAATAGTGGCAGAAAGTACATAACATGAAATTTACCATTTCAACCATTTTCAAGTGCACTATTCAATGGCATTGAGGACATTCGTATTGTGCAATCATCACTCTCCTTTTCCTAAACTCTTCATCATCCCAAACAGAAACTCTGCCTCCTTTAAGCAATAACTCTTCATTTTCCCTCCCCTCCCCCAGCCCTTGAGAACTTCTACTCTAATCCCTGTCTCTCTGAATTTGCCTATTCTGAGATCTCAGGGAAGCAGGACCATAGAATGCAGTGTGTGTCCCTTTGTGTCTGGCCTCTTTCCCTTCATACAGAGCTTTCAGGGCTTGTCCAGGTTGTCCTGTGATCTCAAAGGCTTTCACTTGCTGTTGTAATTGGAAAGCCTCTCCCCAGATTTCAACAGGGCTCCTGACCCCTTCAACTCTTTGCTCGCCAGTCATCTCAGCAAGGCCTGCCCTGACCACTGGATTTAAGGTTGCGGCCACATCCCGTGACTTTTCTCTGCTTTGTTTTTCCCTGTGTCTCTCACGACCATTTGGCACGCGACATATTCTAGTTCTTATTGTCTGCCCATCCCTTGTCTCTAGACTGTGCGTCAACAAGGGCTAGGACAGCTCCAGCACCTAGAACACTACGTTCTAGCAGCTGCTCAGTAATACTTGTGGGATCAATGAAACAATGGAAACGACGTAACCATCCAACAAAAGGCTAAGAAAAGAACACCTGCAGCTGGTAAAATGTACTAATTTGTGTGACATAAATTACGTTCACTATACAGTTGTGGCTAAAAATGAGACATAGAGTAAGGTTCAGCTTCATAAAAATGTTTGTGCATGTGTGTATGTATACATTGGATTTAGGGAGGACTTTTTATACAGTTTTATACTGTTTGCATTTTTATAATAGATTGTTTTTGATATCAACATAAAGACAAGATACTTCTGTTTTGGACAAAAATGCAATGTTTCTTTAACTCAAAGCTTGTGGCACTGAAGCCATGATCTCTAAGAGGGAAGAGAGTGCTCTAGGTACCATCTCAACTATCAGGCAGAAGACAGGAAGAAGTCAAGTAATAATAACGGTGCTTATGCTAGTTAATGCTTAGTGAGTGCTTCATGTATGCCAGGCACCACTCTAAATAAATGCTTCACATGTCATAAGTCATATAACGCTCCCAGCAGCACCAAGAGGAAGGCGGTGGTACTGTCCTCAGTCATAAATGAGGACACAGACCCAGAGAGATTACAGAATTTGTTCAGGGTCACCCTAGCCTCCCACGGCACCCGGGTACCCTTCCCCTCGGGCCCTCATCGCACTGCGCTGTCACTGCCTGGTAATTTGTGCATCCCCCAAAAATGACGATTTGGGAGATTAATTCCGCTGCGGATCGCCAGCCTCGCACAGGTCTGAAACATGGGGGTGCTGGTGAACCATGTTTATTGAATCCATGTGACCAACAAAAGAAAAGGCATCAAGCAGGGAAGCCCAATACCTGAGAGAGGCTCCTCCAAAGGGTCCCCTTGAGACGCAAGACCCTCAAGAGGGACTCTGGGATGGAGAGAAGCACAATAGGGGCTCCAAATGGGAACCAGATGAAGCCCCTCAACTCCTCCCAGTTTACAACACATGCATGCGGAATTACAAATCTTCTAACTGCAGATATTAGAGGTGCATATTTCATTACTCTCAGCATTGCATATTTATAATTTAGTGGTGTGTAAAAATTTATAAAGGCACAACTAGTGGTTGGTTAATGACAGCCACCGTGGCAGCCCATATTTTGGGCATTTCTCATGTCACAGAAATCTGGCCTGGAACATGCATAAAACAGGTGATGAAAAGACAGGAAATGGGCTGGGGGCTTTATGACAAAACCATCCCTAGACTCACAAAGGCTCTCCCCGTTATTGTCGGCGAGAGGTGAGCTGCTCCAAAAAGGGAGAGAGGGGCCAGGTGTGGGAGGGGATTGAGGAGCATCTCTCCATAGGCAGATGCATAGAAGCCCAATGCCAGCCAGGCTTCAAAGAGCAAAGCTTTCTGACAGAGAATGATTAAGGCAAGAGACCCACCACCCCCAAGAGAAAGCAGTCGATGCTTTTGCTGTATTGACAAATGCATAATTTTATCTTGGAAAAAGAATCCCCTGCCTTTCCAAAAGTGAGTCCTAAAATAGCTGCCTTTCAAGGACCAGCGTCCTGATCGAGTTTTTATTCATCCATGGCTGCAGATGAGCCAGAACAAGTCCTGGAAGTTTACCCCTGAAGCCACGGCTCTGGTCTCACAACTCATCGATTCCATGTGCTGGATGACAGGGGGCCAGGCCCAGGGGCCCGGGAAAGCCTGCAGCCCGTTTCAGAGCCCACAACAGCTTGGCTCAGGGCGGGGCTGGGCAGGTGGAGGCCTCCATGCTGCAGGAGGTGAGAGCACTTGCTGGGTAGCAGGAGGCCAGGCTGCTGTCGAGAAGTGGGCTAGAGAGAAGAGCATCTCTTCAGCAGGCATCCCAGGAGCACCCCCTACGAGGGTGCCCCCAGCATCCATCGTGTCTGCCCCAGTCTTCAAAGATGATGAGTGGGCCTTGGATTTTTCTTTCCTATCCATGCTGTGGGGAAGAGGTGAGCGGACACCCCCAAGATGTGGTTACATCCATCATGAACACACTGCCGGGCTCCACACAAGTCATCCGAGGGGCTGGCTGAACCCGAGGCACCAGCACTACAGGCTCACAGGGATCCTCCCCGGGCCCCACGGGCAAAGCCCCTCGGTCGTCAACAAGGGCTGGGAAACTAACCCCTTTGTACGTTCCACCACAAAGTCAAGGAAGTTGATCAACAAGCCATCTATTTTCACTTGGTACAACAATTAGAGCAGATCTGTATTTTTCCAAACTATCACCCTGAAAAAGTCAAACCACACTACAAATCAAAAAAGAATAATTAAAATCTACACCTCTTGCAGTACCACAGGGTAAGGCAATTACAAGGCACTTCTAATGAGCAATTTACGTAATTTAAAAAGTCAGACCCGTAATATGCAAAGAACGCTTCAGATGAATTACTGCCGGGTGACTAGGTGCACTTTGATCCTTGTGTCTGGCCCCTGCTGGCTTTGGCTCCTCTGTCACCCTCACGTCATATTTCTGGGCTCCTGGGTAACAGCCATGGAAGATTTTCTGCATAAGCTCAGACTGTGACTCATATTTAGAAAGTGCATTTAATACCGACTTGCATAAAGGATGGTGGGTAATTGCTGCTAGAATCCAATGTGTGTGTTGTATCTCATCTATGATACGCAATTTAGAAGCTATATTCTAGTAAGAGAACTTTATGACTTGCTGTCATGATAAATAAAAGTTTATGGCATAATGGAATTAATATTTACTTTGAGTGCAACACAGACTATTGAAATAAAGTTGCTCTGGAATCACTTTAAACCAGGAGAGTTTGCAAATGTCGCCAATGGACAACATGACACTTCCTCTCATTGCCTGCCTATCATTCACCATCTTTCAGGATTCTGCTTTAATCAATTTCTATAAGTTTTTTTCTTTTTTTTTTTTTTTTGAGATGGAGTTTTGCTCTTTGTTGCCCGGGCTGGAGTGCAGTGGCACCATCTCGGCTCACTGCAAGCTCTGCATCCCGAGTTCAATGATTCTCCACCTCGGCCTCCCGAATAGCTGGGATTACAGGCACCCACCACCAGGCCTGACTAATTTTTCTATTTTTAGTAGAGATGGGTTTTCACCATGTTGGTCAGGCTGGTCTCGAACTCCTGACCTCAGGTGATCCGCCTGCCTTGGCCTTCCAAAGTGCTGGGATTACAGGCGTGAGCCACCGCACCCAGCCTCTATACAATTTTCAAAACAATGCTTGGAGTTAAAAACATTGATGCTGGATGTGATGCAGTAAATGTGGAAGGGATCTGCTGCACCAGGAATGAGAACAGGGACAGGCCTGGAAGGGAGGATCGGAGTGGGGAGTCAGGGTGATTCTATGCCAGGGTCTAGGGGAGACCCTTGGAGGAAGGAAAATCATGTTTTCTGAGTGAGTCCCTATAATGCAGCTGTTTTCAGAAGGGCATTTGTGACTCATCGGACATTCAATCTGGTGCTTTATTGTGAACGGAATTTTTTTTTAAAGAATGCTATCTCAAATTCAAATTATACAGTGGCTGCTTGATTCTAAAATAAACAGACAGCAAGCAATTTTCTGACTTTATTCTAAACGATAATTACTTAAGGTACAGGGAGCAGTTGTTCTGGATCTTAAAGGAATCAGACCACAGTCAGGATTGCTGTGAAGCTAATGACACTGAAGCTTTCGAGGCCCCTCTGGTTGCACAGGCCCCTTCTAAGACGCCAGGTCTCATTTTGTGTTCCTTATTTTGTATTGCTCATTCTTACACAAGGTCCCATAAAACTGAGATCTGCCCTGATCAGAAGTCAACTTACATTTCAAAGCAAAATGACACAAACCAAAGAGAGAGGCTAGAAATTCTGACCCAGTGAGGGGTTGGGACACCCCCTTGTACCCCCTCACCCACAGTCCTTGCTTGCACGGTGCACTGACTGGGTGTATGTCTCTGTGTGGGGTTGGGGCGTTGCTCCCTGAATGTGGCCAGGGAGGAGATGGAAGTGGAGGCTTTATCGGAAGGTTCCAGGAGCCTGAGACACAAGGGCCAGCGTCTGACTCCGGGGAGCCGCTGGCTCATTGCAAGGTTGGAAGCTCTCCCAGTCTGAGTCATGCAGCAGCAGGAGGCAAATTGCCCAGACTATAAACAAGTGGGAGAATTCCAGAGAAAGCCTGGATTACTGGGGTGGTCTGCACCTCCCGCCCCCTGCTTAGTTCATACTGAGTCACATACAGCATTGCAATAAGGGGGAGAAACTGCTGACAGTGCTGGCTTCAGAGTTAAAGGCGAAGCTCTCGCTCAGAGGCTCAGATGATTTCAACAACATTTTTAGATGTACAAAGTACGTTTCATATAAAGAAATCAAGTCATTGTTTCATATACGGTTTTATTAGCAAGAAGTGATATCTGCTTAATAACGAATCCATGAAAACAAAGGAAGCACTAGGCAGAGAATCAGGTCTCCACGCCTCCAGCACCTATTTTAAAACAGAATTTTCAGAGATTTTGAATTTTCAGGAAGCAGACCTAGAGAAGGGAAGGTACTTGCTTAAGGTCACACACAGCAAGTCAGTGGAGAGGCAAGATACAAACTCAGGACATCTGACTTCATCATCTTAGCACCTTAGTCAAAGCAAGTAGCCTTCTCAGCTCATTGCTACAAAAGGAAACCGTAATGAGTCCAAAGCCCTTGGGTCTGGTGGGCAAAAGGGAAGAGAGGAGAAGGGAGGGTGAAATGTTGACTGCTCAGGATTGTTCTGTCTTAAACATTTTGGTGATTCTCTTCTGAGCCCATTAGGGACTGACTCACCCATGTGTCTGAAATGGTCCCTGAGTGCGTTCCTGGGGCCCTAGATGAGGAACTGGGAGAGCTTCAGAACCTTACACAATGCCTGGCATTTGCTTAATAAAAGTTTGCTGGGTAAACAATTTAGCAAATATATATATTACAGAATATACTGATAAATACCTAATTCCCCCAGATAGAAGTGGTAAAATTCTAATATACAAGAGACCTTGGTAACCTGAGGCCCTTTAGAAACAAAAATCTAGAATTTTGCCTGTAGCAAGTGACCGGAATTCTGCCCCTGTAGATGGTAGAAATGTGCTTGTATGGACAGTCCTAGAAGAGAGGGCTACATGTGGCAAGTCAGGCAGTGTTAAGGGCCCCATTTTTATTCACAGCTCACAACCAGGAAAAAGACAATCACTGGCCCTCAGAGTAGAAAATACATTCCTGGGGACCCCAGGGGACCCACAGGAACTTGTCAGTGACTTTCATAGAGAGGAAAAGACCCTGTAGGGGGTGGTGCGTGGGGACCGTGCATCTCTGGGGAAGGCTAAAATGACAATTCAATCCCTACTGTTGTACTCAGGGATCCCTGATTGTTTCTCTGATGCTCACCCTACACCCCGCACAGGAAGGCCATCCTCATAGTCAGCCCTGTGGCTTGCTGTCCGAAGGATTCCCATTGAGTCTTCCTTGAGAACCCTTCCCTGGGAGTCCTCTACAGATAGATACCAGCCTAAAAAGGCAACTGAAAAGTCTTTCCAGGGTCTTTGTTCATTTCAGATCACAAATTGTTTGACTCAATTTTATTTCAACCGAAAGGACTACAAACATATATAGAACTGCCGCTGACAAGGGTGATGAGCTGGTATAGGGAATGGGAAGAAATGGTAAACATTAAACCAAATGGATATTGATTCCTGCTACAATGAAGTGACTAGGATTGGATTTGCCCTCCTGCTGTAAATAACCATGAAACTAGACAAAAATATCTGAGGCTACTGTTTGCAGGCATTGTGCAACAGGCAGTTCAGGACTGTGGTTCTGCCAGAAAGAAAACACACAAGATAAGCCCCATGTTTGCCCAGCTTTTTGGCCCATTACGCAGGAGGATGGGGCACAGCAGCCTACATGATTGGAGAAGGCAAAAATCAAGAGTTTGGGGCTGCTAAAGCAGCTAGAACTTGCAGGTCTGGGCTCTGGAGGGAAGAATCTTGTGCAGAAAGTAGGCCCTAGAAGTCTGCCTGGAGGCACCCTGTGAGTACTGGGTTGAGGGTTGAGGGCAGAATTGCCCACATGCAGGGCAAAACTCCATAGCTGCTATAAGGCTGAAAGCTAAGCAGAGACTTCTAGAGTCATGCAGAGCTGGGAGAGCTTTGAATTCTGGCCAAGCCAGACAAGAGAACCCTTGCTGAGTACCCGGGGTATTTGTTCACCAAAAGACCAGGCCTTAGGAGCAAGGACTATACTCTATAGGAAAGGCCAGAGCCTAGGAATAAGCACAAAATAAAAATAGACCAACCCTAATAAAGATTCAAACCAAGCTTGACCAGACCAAGAGGATCTGCCAGTAATGAACTGACCTCCAGAACAAAATTCAACACCTTTTATAGAAAACAACATAACCCACACTCCCCTATCACATAGCTTCTAAAATATCTAGAATAGAGATATACCATGTTCATGGATTAAAATTGGTCGACAGATTTAACAAACCCAAAGAGCTTTTTATTCTTTTTGGGCAGGGAGAAACTATTTTTGCAAAATTAGGACATTTCTGAAAATACAGTTTTGTAGCTTTCTTTTTCCATTTGGTCCTCTATCCCCTCTCACCAGGCATTTGGCACAGCTAACCACTTCCTTTTTCTTAGAAGCCCCTCTTCACCTGGCTTCCAGGTCACCATGCTTTCCTGGTTTTCTTGCCCCCTATGTCTCCATTTCCCTTACTGGTTCTCCCTTTTTGTCCAGGCAGCTAAATGTTTTAGGTGCCAGGGATCTAAGTCTTTAGTCATTTTCTCTCCTTTATACTCTTTCTCTCAGTGGTCATCCATGACTGATGACTACAAAAGTCTATATCTCTGGTCTGACTGCTCTCCTAAGCTCCAGACATGTGTATTCAATAGACCACTTGACATCTACACCTGAACATCACCCCTGACATGGCCAAAACAGAAATATTTATTCTCCCCCCAGGCCTGCTCCACTACCATCATCTTCTATCTTGGGTAATAGCACCATCATTCACTCAGTTTCTTAGGCACCCTACTTTGGGAGCATTGTTAATGTCTTTCTTTCCCCTTATTCCCACATCCAAGTTACCATGAAGTTCTAGCAACAATCTCTTCAAAATGCATCATCTTCCCTTGTCAGGAAGACTGCAGCAGACAGTGTGTGGAACTAAAAGGCTTAGCAATGGTCCACTGTGGCAGTTAGGAGCACAGGTACTGGAGCCAAACAGGTTGGGATCAAACCTTGGCCCTGCCACTCTCTAGTTACGTAGTTACATAACCTTGGCCAAAATACTTAACTCTCTGGGCCTCCGTTTTCATCTGTAAAGTGGGGTTCCTAATGGCACTTACTTTACTGGGAAGACTGTCAGTCAAGGGCCCTGGTGTGCTCACTCTCTCTGGCTCTCCTCACTTGCTGACTCTGATGAAGCAAGCTTTCCTGTTGTGCTCCATGGAGAGGCCCACGTGGCATTCACCAAACAGCTGGAACCTGAGCTCTCAGTTCAACAGCTGATGAGAAACTATATCCTCCCAACAACCCCATGAGTGAGTTTAGAAGAGGATTTTGACCCAGTTGAACCTTGCAATGACCACAGCTCTGGACAGCACCTTTTCGGCAGCCTTGTAAGGAGCCCTGAGTGGGAGGGTTAGTAGAGCTATACCTGGCCCCAGCCCACAGAAATGGTCAGATAATAAATATGCATTGTTTTAAACTTCCATGTTTGGGGATAATTTGTCACACAGAGATAGATAACCAATACACCCTGCTCTATTTTCTATGTGGCACTGATCACCTCTTGAGATTGTATCTGACCACTGTCAGTCTGCTGTAGGTAAGTGATAAGGGTGTGGATATTGTCTATCTGTTCATTTCTGAATCTTCAGGAACTAGAACCGTGCCATGGCAAGCACTCAATAAAGGGGATTTGTTGAATTGATGAATAAATTTCACATAGTGGGCATTTTCCCATGTGGCTGTGTGATATTGAAATGATGAACGCCTGGAAGTAATTTGGAATATACTTTTTTTTTTGCGGGAGCGGGGATGGAGTCTTGCTCTGTTGCCCAGGCTGGAGTGCAGTGGCGCGATCTCGGCTCACTGCAAGCTCTGCCTCCGGGTTCACGCCATTCTCCTGCCTCAGCCTCCCGAGTAGCTGGGACTACAGACGCCCCCCACCATGTCCGGCTTTTTTGTATTTTTTAGTAGAGACAGAGTTTCATCGTGTTAGCCAGGATGGTCTCGATCTCCTGATCTCGTGATCCGCCCGCCTCGGCCTCCCAAAGTGCTGGGATTATAGGCTTGAGCCACCGTGCCTGGCCTGGAATATACTTCTTAATCCACATTCCAGATTCCCAGCATCACTAACTATCCAATCAGTCTGTATTACTCAAACCCTTACCAGGTGCCTAGAACGCTGCTAAGTACCACTATGCAGATACAAAGGAAACACACAACAAGCCCTCCCCTCAGGGAGTTACAATCATGGTTGAAGAGGAAAAGGCCTGCTCGTGAGAATGAGTAGAGGAGTTTCATTCTCAACCCCGGGGCCTGAATGAAAGATTACAGATGGAGATGCAATGCAGGAGACAGGTTGCAATGGGTCCCATGACGGCACTGAGTACGGGCATGTGTGAGGCACTGTTCCCAGCATTGTCCACGCGCTGCCCCGTTCCAGCTTCCAACTCCAGGGAGGCAGATGCCATTATGGCCCTTGTTCATAATAATAATAATAATAATAATAATAACCCAAAGCCAAAAGGTTAAACAATTGCTCAAGTCAGACATCAGTGAAGGTGGAGTCAGTATTTGAACCCCTGAAGTCTGACCACAAGCCAGTGTGCCTGATGCTATCAGTGATTGGCCTGGCAGCAAAGAGGAGGCGGTGGATTCCTCCTGAGGTCTGTCAGCATAGGCGAGGAGGAAAGTCCACACCAGAACCATCTTGGAGACAGACTAAGTGCAGAGGGGAGTCATGGGGCAGATGTGAGAGGACCAGATAGAACCAGGACCACACCTGTGATCAAGGGCCTTGGCCTTGGAGGCCATTTGGTGAAGGGTCCAGGGAGGGTTGTTGCTCTGAGACTTCACCCTGGTCTGGGCTCTTCCTCACCTGCAGGCTCAGAAGTCCCTGCATGACTTGCAGCCTCTGACAGTGACTGTTGAATCTTTAGCCAAGTTCATAAGGCACAGGGATAAAATCACGATGCCCATTCGTTAATGTTGGACAAGAACCCGCTACTCAAGGGACCTGAATGCCGTGTCACTGGGGGCATTCCCTCTGGAAGCCGAACGAGAGCAAAGGTGGGTGGCTTCTACATAGAGGTTTTGGGTGACCGGGGCTGAGGCAGCCCTTTCTCTGCAGGGCTGGTTTCACCGAGGAACATGAGCAAGCAGGCTGCTGGCCAAGAACACCTGTCCCCTGCCCACTGCTGCCCGCAGCCTCTCGCTTGTCCTACCGACACCTTCCATCAGAGGCAGTCTAGCAGCTGGTGAGAGCTGCTGTCCTTTTAAGGTGACTGCGCCTCTCTGCGGTTTCATAACATCCAGAGAGCTGCTGAGCCTCCCTCCCAGTCAGCTCCAGGGAGAAGCTCACCATCCATAGCCCCCCAGTCCTGACACTCAGCCAGTGTTAAACAGTGTAAACCCCTGAAAGGGCCACACTCTGGCTAAACAGAACAGCCCCACCACAAACCCCACCGAGGCAGCCTCCTGCCACCTTGGGTTATCCTCTCTCGGCCTCCCCCTGCCCCACCTTGAGTGCTTCTATCAAGTGCTTCTAGGGTGAGCTTGTTCTGGAGGGACCTTCTCCTGAGGGCACCAGGATCAAATAACGCCCTCTGCACAGAAATGAGGAAAGCCTGGATTACTCTGGGCTTAGGACGCAACTGTGCTTCCCCTGGGAAAATGCCTGCTGATGATATCTTTGCAAGCTTTAACAGGTGGGAAGTGCGAGGCTGCTAGCATGAAGCAGAAAAAGGATTACAAAAGCCAAATGCTCATTACTACAAAATCTCCTCCAACAGGCTCCAAAGAGGCCCCCCGGGGCATGCCGAGTTTTCACAGAAAAGCGAGGGGCACGGCAGAGCTGGAAACCCTGGGCAGCCATCGGGAGGCAGGAACATTACAAGAACCAAGAAGATGCTCCCTGTCTGTATCCCCAGGGGAACCCCAATAACTTGAAGCTTTAAGCTGGGATAATTCATGTTTAGACTCCCCCACTGAGAGTCCTAAGTGGGATGCAATCTATTTCCACCCCCCTTCAATCTTATTGAAATACCAAGCATTTTGCTTGTAAAAGATGAAAACAGACCACCAAATTATACAAACTGTAGTGATAAATACATTTCCCAGTGGATGGCAAGAAAGCAAATGACAAACAAAACCAGGAATGCGTGCACACGGATCATGGAGCCATCCAGGCCTGTACCCCACAACACCCTGTGTACTCTATAAATCGGCTCATTGTGACTCTTCTGTCTTCACTGACAAATGATCAAAAGGGCTTTGCTCACACCGAATGCCAGAGAAATGCCAGCCCCAAAACAGTGTCCAGGTGCAGGAAGGAATGATTCTCTTGGACGAGTGGCCTGCCAGCACATGCTGTCCCTCGTCACAGCAGGCCTCTGGCGGGAGCTCCTGGAGATGGGTGGAGACCTCTCAGCACCCGGACAAGCTTTGCATTTGCTCCCCAGCCTTTACCAGCCCCCAGCTTCTGTAGCCCAATCCCTTCCCTGGAAGGAAGCCCCATGCCCTCCCTGTCCACTGGAAAACAGTAGAAAGGGGGCGGGGATGCAGCAGGAAAACGATCTAGCCTGGGCCCTGGAAGCTCCAGTGACCCAGCAGGGAGTAGGACACCCTGCCAGAGCCTGCCACTTCCTAGGGTGGTTCTTCCCCAGGATTCCCAGGAGGCGGGGAGGAGATGCCTTCCCAGAGATCCCACCCAACCTCTGCCTGGTGTGACATGGGAGGTGGCGCTGGGGTGGCCGAGTGCTCTGCAGGAATTCCTCTGCCCGCTTCCTAAAGGCAGAAGCAAAGCTACAGGAAACACGTGGCATGGGATCAGTCGTCTTGTCAAAGGGAACTGAGCCCATGAAGGGCAATAATAACTCACTTCCACAAAATGGTTGCATTTTCTCCGAGTGCTCCGTGGGTGCAGAGGAGTGCAGAAATGCATGCAAGGGCGTGGGATCCCTCATAGGAAGTGGGAAAAAACCGAGCAGCCCTTAATGATTTTCAAAGGAGGAATTCAATCAGGAATCAATTCAGAAATTTAAGCCAGAGCTGAGTCTGAGTGCCTCTCTCCTGAGTACGGAGAGTGGGGAACTCAGCATCTGGGCTCACATTCTTAAGAAAAAGGCAGTACCCGTATGGATCATCTTTCGAGAAATAATTAAGTCTTCAGGATGAATGGCAAGGCTGGGGGAGCGAAGGTTAGGTGGTTTTAATGCCGCATCCAGCCTCTCCGGAGTGTTCAAGCAATTCCCATAAAGATCCACAGGAGACACACATATTCACCGAAGCTGAAATACAAGGTGGCTTCAAGAAAACACAGAATATTGGCTCTGCCTGCTAAATAAGTTCTTTCAAAGAACTTTTTTTTTTCCTTTTGAAACTGCCAGGACGTAAGAGTAGTTCAGAATTGATCCCCAGAGAAGGCTCTGTCCAATAAGCCTTCCCTCTAGCTCACATCCCAGGAAGCCGCAGAACAAGCCAGCGCTTCAGCAATTCAATCTCCATATATTTTATTTTAAAAATATTTCATTTCTGGCCACCAGTCCTTAGATCTCCAATTTGATTTGGTTTCTATAAATGGATTTTTCATAGTGTAGGTGGAAAGTAGATTTAATTGCGAATTTCTGCAAACTAAAATATTCAATATAAACGTCAGAGTATGTTTGCACCCGGCATCCTCCCTGCAATGCACACACCAGCTTTGAGATGGGCACACGCACCCTTGGATAGTATTCTCAGCTGTTTCCATTTACAGAGCCCAGTCAAAACAGCGGGGGAAGCTGGCATCTGGTTTTCTTCCCTGCACCACTTCCTGTTTCCAGACAGTTGTTGGAAGGAGGAACATACCTCTAGAGTTTCAGCTAAGAAGCCAAATGTGGGCGACAACCAAAACCGTCCAAGGGCAATGCCGCCAATGAAGTGGAGCCAGGATGGTTGCCCGGTTCTCACTGGCCACCCACTCCTGGGCTAGGCTCTCTGCCCTTCCAGTTCTGCCAGTAAAAGAAATGTGAAGGCATAAAGCCCAGTGCGTGCTGTTGCTGTGATATCAGCCTCCTGAGTTCAGGCAGCTGAGGCAACCCCTGGAGAGGATCCCCCCAGCAGCCCTTAATTCATCGCTAGGGCCCAGAAGACAAGCTGACCATTTGCTGGTGTGGTGAGGAAGGTGGATACAGAGGAAAGCTCAGCCAACTGGGAACAGGCTCTGGGCCAGGCACTTAACATTCACCATCTCTGAACAACTCTTAGGAGCTGTGCATTAAAATTCCATTTCAGATGATGAGACTGAGGTTCAGAGAGGCCCACTGTTTTTACATAACTACTCCAGGGCAGAACTGAGTCAGGCTGACTCCATAGCCCAGGTTCTCCCTAACAACATGGCATTTTTCCCGTGAGGTACACTCTAGGGAGATTCCCCACTGCAGCATGATAGATGATCCTGCCAGAGTCCAGCCCCCCATGTCTCTGCCTGTCCTGGTCCCTAACTTTCCCAGCCTCTGGGTACTGTGTCTGTCATGGAGTGAAGGTCCTCCTAGGCTTTCAGTAGGAGCACTGCGAGGAACCAGACATGACAGCCAACCCACCAGTGCTTCACTGAACACCTTCCACAGCGGTCCCGGCACACTCAGAAGAGGAATGTGGTGATGGGCTTGGGAGCACGTCTCATCCCACACAAAAGACACTGTACTCTGCACAGGGAACCCAGGGGTCAGTTCCCATTCCACCACTGAGAGCTGAGTGGTCCTGTGAGAGTCACCTCACCCCACTGGGAGCCCCCATTTCCTCATTTGCAAAATGAGGGACATTTGAGGACAGTAAAGTCAAAAGGAACCCAGACTTGTTGGTAAAAGCATCGATGGAACAAATGTTAGGGGTTTTCTATTGATTGAGAGTTTCATTCTATGACTGTCATCTGTCGGAGAGTCCCCGAGAGCCACAGCACTCGCTGGCATCATGTGATAATGAAAATGATGATGGTAATAATAAAATGAGAATAATTTACATCCACAGCAAGTAAAGAAAAGCTAAAGATAGCAGTCAGTTTATATGCGGAGAAAGCACTAAAAATGTGTGTCAATACACGCAGGAAGATAAAGGCAATACGTGCATGGGGTGGTGGTTGCAACACATCATTTGGAAATGCAAAATGGCCCGACAGAGGCCCAGAGGTATGGAACTTTCTAGCAAACATCCCAGGCCCTGAGTTACCCTCGCTGAAGGCAGGTGTCCCCTGCCCAGGTGGAAAGCCGGGTGACATATAGTAACATCCACTACTCCACGTATGTCTCTCTTTCCAAATCTAAAACTCAGGGAGACACACTGCTTCTGCTGAGGTGGGGGGCAAGTCATAAGGAAAGAGACCATGGTGCTTCCATCACCTAAATCCAGAGACTGAATATGATGCAGGAGAAAGCTCCAGGCCAAGGGAAGGCACCGCCAAAGGCAGAACCCTCGAGTATCCTCACCCCACCTCTTCCCTCTGCCAGGCCATGTCCACACGATGGACTTGATAATAGTTTTGATGGAACTGCCACATATTTTCACGGCAATTGTACAATTCCCAGTATTTTCCAATGCACCTCACATGTTCCCCACTATATCAGTCTCTCAGGGCTTCCATAACCAATTGCTTACAAACTGGGTGGGTTAAAGCAACAGCAATTTATTGTCTCAGAGTTCTGGATGCCAGAAGTCTAAGATCAAGGTATTGGTAAGAACACATCCTCTCTGAAGGCTTGGTAGAGATTAAGGTGTTGGTTAAGACCATACCCTCTCTGAAGGCTTGGTTGAGATTAAGGTGTTGGTAAGACCACGTCCTCTCTGAAGGCTTGGTCAAGATTAAGGTGTTGGTAAGACCATGGCCTCTCTGAAGGCTTGGTCAAGATTAAGGTGTTGGTAAATACCACGCCCTCTCTGAAGGCTTGAACAAGATTAAGGTGTTGGTAAGACCCCACCCTCTCTGAAGGCTCTGGGTAGAAACCTTCCTTATCTCCTCCAGCTTCCGGTCTTGTGGCAATTCTGGATGTTTCTTAGCTTAAAGACACATCCCTCCAGTCTCTGTCTCTGTCTTCATGCAGTCTCTCCAAGTTTGCCCTGAGTTCGTGTGTCCTATCCAAAGGTCCCTGTTCTTATAAGGACATCGGTCATTAGATAAGGGCCCACTCAAATCTAGCATGACCTTACCTTGATATGATTAATTAGATCTGCAAAGCCTTTATTTCCAAAGAACGTC
Organism: Theropithecus gelada; assembly: GCF_003255815.1. Taxonomy (NCBI): domain Eukaryota; kingdom Metazoa; phylum Chordata; class Mammalia; order Primates; family Cercopithecidae; genus Theropithecus; species Theropithecus gelada. The sequence continues at coordinate 36,013,867 of NC_037668.1, read as the reverse complement.
ACATTCTGAGGTTCAGGGTGGACATGCCTTTTGGGAGGATTCTATTCAACCCAGGATGCTCACAAACACACAAAGGTGAGAGTGCAAACAGGGGCATGTCATTTTATAGATGAGGAAATGGAACCCTTGTTCCTCTTTCTCACCTGCCTCTGAGGACAGGGTGCCCCTTCCTCTCTAAGGACAGTCCTTCCCGTTATCTCATTTTCTTGTCTTCCTTTGTCCTCTGGGACTGGATCTTGAAACCAACCTTCTCCCTCTATTTTTCATTTTCCTTTGCTCATACACAAGAGGCTGGAAGACTCCCACCCTCACTGATATGGTTTGGATCTGTGTCCCTGCCCAAATCTTATGTTGAATTGTCATCCCCAGTGTTGGAGGTGGGGCCTGGTGGGAGGTGATTGGATCATGGGGGTGGATTTCCTCCTTGGTGCTGTTCTCATGACAGCCAGTGAGTTCTCATGAGATCTGGTTGTTTAAAAGTGTGGCACCTCCCTCCCCTCTCTTCCTGACAGCAAGTGAGTTCTCATGAGATCTGGTTGTTTAAAAGTGTGGCACCTCCCTCCCCTCTCTTCCTCCTGCTCTGGCCATGTGAAGGGCTAGATCCCTTTTTGCCTTACACCATGATTGTAAGTTTTCTGAGGCCTCCCCAGAAGCCAAGCAGATACCAGAATCGTGCTTCCTGTACCGCCTGTGGAACTGGGAGCCAATTAAACCTCTTTTCTTTATAAATTACCCAATCTCAGGCATTTCTTTGTAGTAATGCAAGAACAGAATAATACACTCACCCTGACTTTGATCCTCCTTCTCCAACTCACCCGCTAATACCAAATACTTCACAAGAGCCACCTCTCACTGCTCTCTGCTCTAGCCCAGCTTTCTGGCTTCTGCTTATCACTTGTTGGGCTTTGCATGAGCACCAGTGATCTCATGGTTACTGCTCTCTTTCAGTCCTCTTCCCCAGTATGCTTCTGTTGCTCATAGCACAATTCACCAACTCTTCCTTCTCAACTTTTGATTTGCCTTTGGTTTTCCTGCATCCAGCACACTGCCCTGTCCTGAGTCTTTACCTGCCTGCCTCTCCTCTTCCATGCCCACAAACCCCAAACTCTCTATTGACTCAATGGCCCACATTCAACCAGTGTGGGTTGAACTGGTGGTTGAACACTCAACCAGTATTCATTAAGTATCCTTTGGGCTATGGACAATGCAGAGATGAACGTCTGACATTAATTGTGAGACTTCAAGTCTAGTTGAGGAGATAAATTAAATAACCATAATGCAAAGTAAAATAGAGATAAAGTGCTCTGGGGACAAAAAGCAATCCCTTCTTATTAGGAAACCACTCTAGATCATAAGCTTTGTGTGGGAATGAACTGCGCCTTGTATTCTTATACCCCCATGGTGCCCAGCATGCAGAACACTAGGAGTGTGGGCTTCAGAGTCACACAGTCTTATTCCTGAATCCTGGCTCCACTGCTTATCAGGGAAGGTCGGGTGGCCTCTCTGTACTTCAGGTTATTCATACATAATAGGGATAATAATAGCACCCGGTCCATGGGGTTCTCTAGAAAATTAAGTGAGATAATACACACATGCAGAAACTGACTAGACAGTCACCAAACTAACTAGATGATTTTCTCTTCCTGGACAAAGAAAGACTATATTTCCCAGCCTCCTCTGTAATTAAATTGGCCATGGGACTGAGTTCTGGCCAATGAAATGAGGGTAAAATTGATGTATGCTGCTTCCAGGCCCGGCCGCTACTACACCTTCACTCTCTTCCCTGTCCTCAGGGATGAGAAACAAGGACTCCAGGATTGTGGAGCCACACAATAGAAGGAGCCAGGATCCCTGAGTCACCACCTGGAGGGGAACCACTCTGATGCAGCATTTGCCTCACCAAAGTTGCAATGTGAGTGAGAAATAAACTTGAACGTGTTAAACCGCTGGCATTCCAGGCCTTGTTTATTACCAGCACATGGCCTAACCTAGCCTGACCAAGACAACATGTAAAAATATTAGTGGTGATGATGATGAAGGAGAAGAAAGAAAAGGAGAAAGATAGAGGACCTTGGTTAGAATAGCCCAACTCGGTCCCAAGGCCCAACTCGGTCCCAAATCTCATGTGACTGTGATGCTCAGAGGTCCTCCCTCTCAGATGACTATTAACCCATGTCCACACCATCACAGGGAGATGACATCCCATTTGAGACCTAAAATAAATTCACAGTGATGGCCATGTTCTCCCTGTATCACACTGCCATGCATTCTGCAGAACACAGGGGCGCCCTCACAGGGGTCTTGGGCCCTCTCTCCCCCTGGCTGCTCACTGAGGTCACACTGCCCCGCCTGCTAGAATCCCTCTCAGTAGCACCTCTCTCTCTACCCCAAGCCTGTTCTCCTTGCCAAGTGTTTCCTGATAAAAATAACTTAGCTTTTCCTCATTCTCTGATCTTCCAAAAAAAGTTGCAGTTGCTCCAGGCAGCTGATCTCAGCTAGATCGAATCAGATGAGTTAATTTACTTACTGATGGAGTAAGTCTCAGAGTGACCATCACAATTTTGACACTTACAGTGATAGAGGTAAGAGTAGCTCCAGCTTCTGTTTACTGAGTGCCAAGTCTATGGAAGGCACTGAGCTAAACTCTCCATAACAATCTGGAGTCCTCAGAGCACCTCTGTCCTCATTTTCAGAGGAGGAAACTGAGGCTTAGGAAAGTTAAATAACTTGCCTGACATCTCACTACTCAGAAGTGTAGAGCTGGGATTTTTACTCTTTCCACTCAGCCTCAATAGCTCCCCAAATCTCTAACTTGTTGACTGTCAGGCAGGGATGTTTGGGGTCATGTAAGACCCTTCACAATGTTAGCCTAACATGCTCTGAGTACACCTGTACTCTAGCCTAGCAGCTCCAAATATCTCCACCTCTTATAGAAAAGCATTGCTGCCTAAATCCTGCATTGCTACTACAATGATTCTGTGCATTAACGTCAGTCACAGGTACATCTCCCCATCCTCAGAGGAAGACAGCAGGGTGAGGGTGACGACCCTGAATGTTCATGATTCCAGCCCGAAGAGAAGAGATTGGATGCCACGGCCACAGATGCACCTGTCATGGAAGATCTCTGTTTGAACTTTCAAAATGCCCTCAATAGCTGAAGACCCCCATGACGATCTTCCAGGACCACCCATAGACCTCAAAGCAAGAATCGCTGCTGGGGCAGCTCTAAAAGCACATGGCACACCCTGGCATCTCTGCCCCTCCACCTGTGCCATCAACTCCACCAGATGCCCATCTCTGCCTGGCCTGCTCCTCACCCTTCAGGGCCCAACCACATGTCAATCTCCCTGTGAGGTCTTTCCTCCCTGCCCCTCACCAGCAGGCTCACTCATCCCCTCAGCACTCAGGCTGTGCATGCCTCAAGAATGGTGACCATGTGGCACTGCTCCCTGAGTCTTCAGAACCTGGCACGGTGCTTGGCACACAGCAGGCTCCACTGGCCCAGTGGTGGGTACATCTGAAACAGCTGCTTTAGAGAAAGCATGCTAGCGGGCAGGTCTTTTCCTGACCTCTACACTGTGAAAAGAGGATACACGTGGCCTGGGAATTTGTAGCAGATTTAGAAATGTACATGGTCACCTCTATCATGAACCTCCTGCTGGTTCTAGTTTTTGCGGTGGGGATCTCAGCCATCAATGGGGCTCCAAACAGGTGTTACCTAATCATAGTGGCTGCCAAGTACACAGGTGTCATTATGGGCTATCTGACTCTCCCAGGAGCCCTACTTTCACCCCAAAAGGAGGCCCGTGTTAATCTCTGGTTTAGGATAAAGAGATAGGCTAGATCTTGGAGCTGGTTCACCTGAGCACTGATTTCCCCTTATGTGATGTTTAGGTTAGAGGGTTCTGTTGTACCAACATCTTTAAAATAGCTCAGTTCTTTAAAGACCATAGAATCTGTGGTCTGTATTTCAGAAAGAAAAAAAAAGGCAGCTTTTGTGCATCTGCTCAGAGGAGCTGCCATGAGACAGGTGAGGCACTGGAAGCTCCCTTCAGATAGCTCAGAGAGAACCACTGATCATCCTTGAGGCCCAAGTGAATAGTGCCATGAGCTAGAATGTTCCCATAGAGGCAGCCCCATGGCCAGGGTCAGCTTGCAGGTTACAGAGCTTCCCGAATGTGCATCAGCACCACCCACCATGAAATGCAGTGTGAGTAGTCCCAGACTTGGCTGGAAAGCTGCTCCATTACCTTCCCCTCTGGGGTGTAATTACCTGACAAGGATTCTCTCCATCTTCTCTCAAATTAAAAGAAAACAAAGAACGGGAAATGGGCTCTCGCTGACTCATTTTTTCATCATCAGTGGTGATAGGGGCAGGGGTGCATGGAAGTGAGCTGCCTGTAAACAATCTATCCTTGGATCTCACTCTCCCATCAGGCTGAACATCTCTCTCTAGGATGCATGGCCATTGGGGCCACCTGACCAAAAGGAGCCTTGGAGGGCCAGCCACCAGAGGCCACCAAGCACCCTGTGGGAGGCTCTCGGAAACCAATGGGTTTCCCAGAGGGCTGCTTGAGCCGTGTCTTGTCCCCACATATGGAGCTGGAAATCAGAGGGCTCCCTCCACTGGGCTATCCTTCCTTGCATGAGTTCTGTGGATTCTCTAGGAAGGAGTACCAGACACCAGGGAGAAGTGGCCCCACCAGTGAGGTCAGGAAGTTGTTGAGTTACGACCTGAAGAGTGCAAGAAGCAGGTAAAGAGAGGAAAGTGTTCCAGGTAGGAGCAGAACACATGCAAAGGCCTTGTGGTGGGTGGGCACGTGGCAAGGACAAGAACTGCAGAGCTAGATAAGCACAGGGAATGAAGAAGCCCATGGCCCAGGTGAGGCTGGAGTGCCGAGAGCTGCAGCAAACGTCCATGAAGGACTTACTATGCAGTTAGTACACTTGTGAGCATTCTGCCCATATTAACCCATGTGTTTCTCACTATAGTCTCTGTTTTACAGATAACAACAGCAAAATAAAAGCAGCAAGGCTGGACGTGGTGGCTCACGCCTGTAATCCCAGCACTTTAGGAGGCCAAGGCAGGCAGATCACGAGGTCAGGAGTTTGAGACCAGCCTGGCTAGCATGGCAAAACCCCGTCTCTACTAAAAATACAAAAATCAGCTGGGTGTCGTGTTACAGGCCTGTAGTCTCAGCTACTGGGGAGGCTGAGGCAGGAGAATTGCTTGAACCCGGGAGGCAGAGGTTGCAGTGAGCTGAGATTATGCCACTGCACTCCAGCCTAGGTGACAGAGCAAGACTCCGTCTCAAAAATAATAATAAGAAGAAGAATAAGAACAACAGCAGGAAATACCAAAACAGCATTTCTATGTGGTAGGGCTGATCTAAGGACAGTGGCTGTGATTGACTCACTAATCTTCACAGATGAGAAAATGGGAGCACAGGGGCAAGTCCCACAGGTAGGGGATGAAGAGGAATTGGGACTCGACTTGGACAGGTGGCTCCAGATGCCCAGTTCCTAATCAGAGAGCCACAAATCTCACCCTAAGAACAGAGCAGGGACTGATGGGGTCTGCACTGTGGAAAGACCCCTCAGCTGCAGCATGGAGAACAGACTGGGGCAAGCAGTCCATGCAGAAGGATGATGTCCCGGTGGTGGTAGCTTGGGCTGCTATGAAGACCAAGGAGACGGATAGAGGAAAAGGTTGGATTTTACAGCTCCCAGAGGAAAAGGGAATGGAGCTGATTTGGACAAAGGGGTGATGGAGAGAAGAAGGTATCAGGAAATACCACCAGGCTTGTGACTTGCATAACCAGATGAATGGGGCTTCCTTTCATGAAATGAAGATATTTGAAGATGAAGGTCATGATTTGGGGTTTGGACTTAGGGGAGTCCAAAGAGTCTAGGGGGAGATGTCAAGTGGTGAGCATTTGACATATGGGATGGCTGCTTGACTCTCCTATCTGGAGCCCAGAGAACAGGACTGAGACAGAAATAGAGCAGTGTGAGTCACCTGTGTGCAGGTACCCCTGGAGCTGTAGGTATGGATGAGCTGGAATCTCGGAGAAAGTAGAGAGCAGGAAAGGAAGACATCTTGCCCAAAACTTGAGGAGGGCTGACCACAGAACAATATACATCCATGCAAAGCCGGGATTGCAAAGCACATGCTAGGACATGAGAAACCACGTACAACATAATATTTTGTAGAAAAGCACATGTGGGGTATCTCCTGTAGTTGGGGTGGCAGTGTGTAAAGTGCATCTTGGTGGAGGTTGGGGAAGGGTGAGAATGCACAAAATCCTTAACTGGAGCAGTGAGGTTAGAGATTTCTTTTTTTCATATTTATTCTTCTTTATGCTCTTTTATATAATTATTTATTCAACAAATGTTTGCAGAGTACCATGGTTTATTTAACTCGTTCCTTATCATTGAAGAGTTAGGTTGTTCCAAATTCCAAATTCCAAATCCCACTATTATCAATACTGCTGTAATGAGCATTATCCTACATGAATTTTGTGGACATTTTGTCGTATTGTCCTTGTCTTCGAGCTCCCTGTCCTGGTGCTACTGGAAAACCAGAAAAAAGTATGTCATGAGACACAAGGGTGTTAGGACTGCAGCTTTCCTGTTTGAAAACTATCATAGTGTTTTCAAACACTATGGCCATTGTTCCCAGTGGCCATACGCAACAAAACCTCTGTTCCCCAGTGCTGTCTAAATACAGTCGCCTCTATCCCACCGCCACCCCCTCCCCAGTCAATTTCCCTCCCTCACTGCAGGCTCCCTGAGGGAAGGCAGTCCCAACTCTCCTTTCTGGCACATCCTTCTTTATTCAGCCTTCACATGGAGTCCTTCTAGAGCTTTAGATCCAGAAGTAGTGGCCAGAGGGGTCACCAAGACTCAGATTTCTAGGTCATGGAAGCCTAGGAAAAGGGATTTTAGGAAAGAGGCTGAGATGAGCTGTCATCAAACGCTACCAAGAAATTCAGCTGAGATGAAGAATAAAAACCACCCATCCAGTTGAGTAAAGTGGCAGTCGCTGGTCCCTGCTGGCCCGGTGGTTTTGCTCTTCCAGATCTGGGGGCAGTTATCAGAGAGGTGAGAACTACAGGGAAGGAGAAAGAGGCTTTATGGAGGAGAGAGAAGGCTGGACTTGGGCAGAGGGGCAAGAGCAGACAGGGTGCATGGAAGAACCCAGTCTTGGAGCTACTGGAAAACCAGAAAAATGCTATGCCAGGAGACACAGGTGGTTAGGCCTGCAGGATCCTTGGGCAAGCATGCTTCGACAATTACCATTTGGAGTTCCTCTCCAGTGTGCTGGGGTATTTTTAATATAGTCTATGAGTCAGAAAATCCAGAAGAAATGAGGCTCCCTAAAGCTCTCTTTCTATAAGAAGGTGGAGTGATCATCTCCCTCACTGCCAAATAAAGGGCTGAACTAAATGGCTGCTAAGGCTCCTCTTTGCTCTTTGACTCTCCCTGGGAGCAGCTGTGCACTCTTCAGGATGACACAGAAAGCCCTGGCCCTGGGGGGCAGAGGCCCAAGAAGTGGAGAAACATGGATTTCTGGCACAAAGGGCAATAACAAGGGGTTGGTTTCTACCTGTTCCACAAAGTAGAAATTTGGATTTAGACTCATTAATCATACACACACACACACACACACACACACACACACAAATTTCTTTCTTTCCCCTTCCATAAACAACAACAACAAAAATTCCACATGGATTTGGAAGATTTTGCAATGATAATTTAAAAACCACTTAATACCCCATGAAATTCAAGCTGGTAAATTGAATGGACAGTGATATTAAAATATTTCATTAGATGCTTTTTATGCCAAATTAAGCTGCTGCAATTATATTGATACTCACAGTCTGCATTAATCTAAAACTATTTTAATACTTTTTCTAATTTAGCATGATTAATTCTTTCATTTAAGAACATGCTCGTTTTCAAGTTTTGATTGTTTTCCTACTTTGCTGCTTTGACTTCTCTATGCCTGAATATTTAATTCACAAGAGATTCAAATTCAAGGGGATGAAATACAATTTTTCAGGACATTTACCTACCTGGGAATAAGCTTTTACTCTTGTTTCTACAACAATTATTTTCTCCATGTGGCAGACCAGGCCTTTGACATATTAACTGTAAAGTACCTCAATTTATTAAATATATACCTACAACCTTGAAGCCCAGAAGGCCACATTTTAAAGAGATTCTTGAATTGGTTTGCAAAATTAATATTCTGACAGTTATAAAGAAAAAAGTTACAAGTCTGTGTTTTTCAAACTGAACAAATGTCTTTAATATAATTTCTGCTGCTAGCAGGGGCACTAGACATAGGGGTACCCTGTGTTTAGGTAAAGTGGCTGGTTGGGTGAGTAAAAAGAGAATATGTCCATATTTGCAGTGCTCATAATTTTTCTGCTGAAAGTTCATCAATGGAATAATTAATTCTGTGTTTGTAAATAATTTGGCTCTTTAAGTCAAAACAAATGTGTCACATTTTGAATTCTTGTTTATGAAATACTTGTTTTTGCTTTTCAGCAATTCTCTCCTAATTTGGATTTATTTTTAAAAAGTGTACAAGTTACAGTGCCAATTTCTTTCTCCATGATGCACCACGCCATTGTAGTATCAATTACTAGGACAATTTCTATCCTTCCCCACGCTAATGTCATTAGTCCATGGAGAACCTTTTGAAATAATTTACATAGAAACTGCCTTTACATGCTAAATGAAAAATGCGCAACTATAGTCAATGGAATTTGAATTACAATCCCACCACTGGCAGGCTAGTTTCATTCGTGCTATTTATTAAACAGGAAGAAGGTGATGCAGTCAATTACAAAGCAATTACCTGAACAGTGACTGCAAACTGGTGCCACATGGCAATTATAATGCTGCCTCCCCAAGAAGGGCTTGCCCTTGATTGCTCTTTCTGACATCCACCTGGCACCCTGGGCCCACCCTTAGCGTCCTGCCACCATCACACTCAGCAGTGCACAGCCAGAGCTAAGCTGCTTCTGCAGAAACCTCTTCTTAAGGTCATAGGCTTTTACTAACCCCAGGGATGTCATGCTTGGGACAGGAGGGTCTTACCCTATAAGGAGGGAGCTTGAGAAGCATTCTAGCACTTCCTCATATGAGCCAAGGGGAAGCTGACTAGATGAAATCTTCAGTGTTCCTTCCCTAGGGGGCACAATTCAGAAAACCAGAGGGCTTCTCGCTGACTGGCGAGCCAGATGGGGCAAAGGAAATGACTGTAAGGCCAGGTGCCTTGGTGCCTCAGTGCCCAGGTGGGCAAAGGGCACAGACACACATCAGGCTGGGAAGACGGTTACTGGGTTTTGGTTTTTGGAAAGCTGAGCATCTCTGACGTTTACAAGAATAAAGGCTGAGAGGTCCGTCTCGGCGCTGCAAGTTCTACCAGCAACAGTAGGCTCCTTCCCCCGCGCAATTCACTCCTCTCTTTCTGGACCTGGCTGGCATAGAGGCTGCTCCCTCTCCCTTTTCTCCCTTCCAACCCCAGGGACTGGAGGGGACTCTGGATACTAAGGGTCTCTCTTGGAAAGTTCTTTTTTTCTGGTCTAGAGGGACCACCAGCAGTAACCTGAGGCTGTAGCTCAGGCTTCTTCTCATTGCGGGGAACAGACACAGGGAAGCCAACTTTCAAAGTCCTGCTCTCCCCTTGATTCCAGGCATTTTAGCATTCAGGCTCCCAACGTCCCAAAGCCCCACACTGTGGGCTTTGGAAGTACCAAAAACAGATGCCGAAGAGAAAGCGTGGCCCTCGGCACGCTGCCGCGTGGGCTTGGAGGCCAGGAGGTTATCTCTGCAGAAACCTCACCATTTTGTTTATGGTGTTCTGACAACGCTCAGAGCCCTGCAGAGCAGCTGCTCCCCGTACCGAGCTGCTTGACATTCTGCCGAGAAGGTGGCTGCGGCTCTGCAAGGATGACTTGTGTGACATTGACAGCTTTCGGGGCTGCCGGTCCCCTGGCTTCCCTGCTCCAAGACCCAGGCCATCTGCCTCTTACTTAAGCCTGAGGCCCAGAATGTTAGCACAGGGAGAAGAAACTCACCAGAAAAGAAAAAGAAAGAGAAAAGAAACAGAACCAGGACCACCTATTTTAACCAATGAAAGAAGTCGTCCCTCCCATGTGACTCTGCCTCCCACCCCAGTGGATGTGCCCTGCAGAAGCGTGGGCGATGTTTTTTACAATAATCAGAGGATGACACTGCCCTGCTTACAACCTTTCATGGGCCCCATCGTTCTCAGGCTACATTCCAAACACTTTCACACAGGGGCATCGCGGGGTTCAGTGCCCACCTGCTCACCGGTCCCCTCAGGCTCTGTGCTCTAAGTACCTTAACTGCTCACCCTTCATGTCCTCCAGCACACACTTCCTCAGGCCCCCAGGGCCTTTGCATATGCCTTCCCCCCGCCACCCAACGAAATGCCTTCCCCTTCTCCTCATGGCCTTCCCCATGAGGGGAAGCCCCACTAACTGGCAACCTCGGTGAAACATCACTTCTTCAGAGCTTCTCTCTCTGATCCCCAGATTAGATCATATCCTCCTGCTCTCAGATCTTAGAGTTCCTGCACTTTTCCTCTATGGCAGTAATCACAGTTTTTTCATACAATTGGATGATTAAATTGTATCTCCTCTACCAGACTGGAAGCTACGTGAGGGCCAAGACCTTGCCAATGCAGCTTTCCACTATTCCCCTTTCTGGTCTGTGGAAGGTGCTCAATAAATATTTCTAGAGTGAATGAACCCCAGAGTCAGGATGATTAGAAAAGGAAGACTGACAAGTTCAAGTCAAAAATCCAGGATTGGGCTTAGAGAAGGAGCTGGACCCTGGCATTTGATCCATGGCTCTGTGACGAGCTAAGTGACCTTGGAAATTATTCAACCTTTCTGAGCCTCAGTTTCTCATCAATGAAACATTGCAGAGTTGTAAAATTCAGATAATGCCTGAAAAGCACTTATTGTAGTAAAGGGTAGCTTCCACTTTTTTTACTGTTGTAGTTAATAAATGGCAGAATGGCAAGTTGGAAAACTTACTACAGAACTCTGACAAGACACTAGAGTGAGCTGTATAGTTCCCCTCTATGAGCTAGATGAATGCTTTACACACATCCCCATGGTGATGTGGTACAAATGACTTTTGCTGAACAAAAGGTTTCACCCATCACTAAGTCAATAATACTAGGCACCAGATGTGGCCCCCACCCTGTGCAAAGTCCTGTGGGGTAGGGCATGTTTATTAATCAGCAGAACTTCTCGAACATCCCTGGTGCAGTTGTAAATTAACACAGCCTTTCTGAAGGATGATGTAGCCATATGGCGCTAATTTTTAGGCAGCTATACCCTTTAACCCAGCACTACTATTTCATTTCTAGGAATATTCTCCAGAAAACAATTGTTCAGGTATGAAAAGCCTGGTCCATAGTAAGTCCGAGCTTACTAAATAAGGATATAAGGATCTTTCTCATGGTGTGATTTCTAATTGCAAATAGTAGTAATAGTCTCAATGTCTAATGTCAGTGAATAGGTTAAGTATATGATATCACACAGAGTAATTAAAAAATATGTAAATCACTTAACATGGAATCAAGTAAAAAAAATGCAAAATAGCATATATGACATAACCCCTTATTTTAGTAAAAAAAAAAAATATGTGTGTATGTGTGTGCACATGAAAAGCATTCAGAAGGATGGACATCATAGGCCATTATATCAACGTCTTCCTTGCCTTTATATATTATCTGAAGTTTTCTACAATGAACACATACTCATTTTGAAACCACAAAAAAGAAAAAAGTGAAGTACTTTTATTCTGAGAAGGAGGAGACAGAGAGGAGATGACACATAGTCAGCCATAGAGGGCTGTCTTGGGAAACTCAGTTTATCTGTAAGGCAATTCAAGAATGAGAATGAGACAAAAATGAGTCTCTCTCTCTTACACACACACATGCACACACACACGTGCACACACACACACATACACACACACACCCCATGGCTTGGAAAGATTAATTTAGTTCTCTAGTTTGGCTTCTCGGAAAGTTTAGACCTAAAACCTGAAATCTACCTCTTTGGAATATCAACTCAATGATACCAGTATCACATCATCTTGATTACTGTAGCTTTAGATTAAGTATTGAAATTAAGTAGGGCAATTCTTTTAACTTTACTTTGATTTTTATCAATCCTTTTAGCCATTCTTGGTAATTTTTATGTTATATGTAAATTTTAAAATTAGCTTGCCAGTTTCTACAAAAAAGTCTGATGAGATTTTGACAGGGATAGCATTGAAGCTATAGATCAATTTGGAGAGAACTGCCATCTCAACAACACTGAGTCTTCCAATCCATGAACATGGTATATCACTCCATTTATTTAAGTCCTCTTTAATTTCTCTCAGCAATGTGTTATAGTTTTAAGGGTACAGGTCTTACATATTTTGTTCATTTTATCCTAAAATATTTCAAGGAATATTTTATGCTATTTTAAATTGTAATTTTCTTTACCTTTATTTTCCAATTGTTCATTGCTAATATATGAAAATACACTTCAAAAAATATTGACTTTGTTTCTTTGGCCTTCCTAAATTCATCTACTAGTTCCAGAAATTTTTAATAGATTTGTTAACATTTTCTATGTACATGATCATATTATCTGTAAATAAAAATAATTTCACTCCTTTCTTTTCCATCTGTATGCCTTTTATTTCTTTTTCTGGCCCTATTGAACTTCCTAGAACCTCCAGTAGAATATTGACTAGAAGCAGTGAAAGTGGACACACTGACCATTTCCCAGTCTTAGGAGGAAGTACAAGAATACACTATTAAATATGATCAGGTAGCCAAGTGCGGTGGCTCACGCCTGTAATACGAGCACTTTGGGAGACCGAGGTGAGGCGATCACGAGGTCAGGAGATCGAGACTATCCTAGCTAACATGGTGAAATCCCGTCTCTACTAAAAATACAAAAATTAGCCAGGTGTGGTGGCATGCGCCTGTAGTCCCAGCCACTAAGGAGGCTGAGGCAGGAGAATTGCTTGAACTGGGGAGGTGGAGGTTGCAATGAGCCAAGATCGCGCCACTGCACTCCAGCCTGGGTGACAGAGCGAGACTCTGTCTCAAAAACGATATATATACACACACACACATATATGTATATACATATGTATATACATACATATACATATGTACACATATATACACACATACACACACATACATATATATATACATACATATATATATGATCAGGTGTAGGCTTTCTGTAGATGTCCTTTATCAGATTGAGGAAATTCTCTATCTAGTTTGCTGAAAGTTTTTTTTTTTTAATTATGAATGGATATGGAATTATATCTTTTTCTGCATCTGTTGAGATGATTAAATGGTCAATATTCTTTGTTCTGTTAATACAGTGAATTACACTGATTTTCACATGTTAAGCCAACTTTCACACCCTCAAGCAACACAATTAATCATAGTGTATTATCTTTTTTACTTATAGTTGCATTCCATTTGCTAATATTTTGTTATGGATTTTTACATCTATGTTCATGAGATATATTGATCTGTAGTTTTCTTGTAATGTCTTTACCTGGTTTTGGTATTAGACATCTTGGTGTCATAAAATGACCTGACAAGTGTTCTATCATCCATATTTTCTGAAAATCTTTGGTAACGCTAGCATTATTCTTGCCTTAATTTTTTTTAATCAAATTCACCATGAAGGAAGTATTTTTTTGTGGAAAGATTTTAAATTACAAATTCAATTTAATAAATATAGAGCTCTTCAGATTTTCCATTTTGTGTCAGTTTTAATAATCTTTATCTTTTAAGAAATTTGTCCATTTCATTAAATTTGCCAAATTTATTTGCATACAATTTTCATGATATCCTTTTATGACACCTTTTAGGTTATCTTTAATGTGTATAGCATCTGTAGTGATGCATCCTTTTTACTCATGATATTAATAATTTGTATATTTCTGTTTCTTACTCAAACTAGCTATGTTTTTTTCAATTTGTTGATCTTTGAAGAGAGATAGCTTTTTGTTTTATTAATGTTTCCTATTGTTTGTCTACTTACTATTTCATTTATTTTATTCTTATTTTAATATTGCCTTTTTTCATATTTATTTTGGTTTTAATTGGTTCTTCTTTTGTGAAAGTTTAGGTCATGTTTTAAACCTCTGTTAATATCAATTACATTTACTAATTTTAATGTAAATATAGTATAAGCACTTCAAACTATAAATTTCCTTCTAATATCTGCTTTCCCTGTACCCCATAAATTTTCTATGTTGGGCTTTAATTTTGATTCATTTCAAAATTTTTTATTTGAGATGGAATCTCACTCTGTCACTCCACCCAGGCTGGAGTGCAGTGGCACAATCTTGGCTCACTGCAACCTCTGCCTCCTAGGTTCAAGCAATTCTCCTGCCTCAGCCTCCCAAGTAGCTGGGATTAAGGGCACCTGCCACCATGCCCAGCTAATCTTTGTATTCTTAGTAGAGATGGGGTTTCACCATGCTGGCCAGGCTGGTCTCGAACTCCTGAACTTAAGTGATCTGCCCACCTCGGCCTCCCAAAGTGCTGAGATTACAGGCATGAGCTACCATGTTCAGCCAATATTTTCTAGTTTCCTTTATAATATTTTTTCTTTTACCTTTAACAGTATGTTGTTTAATTTCCACATATTTGAAAATTTTTCAGATATTTATTCTGCTATTGAATCCTAAATTAATTCAGTTACTGTCAGAGAAGCAGTAATCTTTTTAAATGTAATGAGATTTTTTTTAATGACACAGTATACAGTTTATATGAGTAAATGTTCTATGTGCAAGAAAAGAATGTATATTCTGCCTCTGTTGGGTATTTATTTCAAAAATGTCAATTAGATCGAGTTGTTTGATAGTGTTATCCAAGTTTTCAATGTCCTTACTGATTTCCTGTCTCCTATGCATCACTGAGAAAGGAATTTCCCCACTATAATTGTGAAATTTATCCATTCTTCCTTTCAATTCTGTCACCTTGGCATGTATTTTGAAGCTGTGTAATTAGGTGCACAGACAGTTAGGACTGTCATGTTTTCCCAATGGACTGACCCTCTTATCATTATGATATATTTCTCTTTATCCTGAGTAATAATTCTTGTCCTGAAGTCTACTCTGTTTGATAATATATTCACTTTAGTTTTCTTATGGTTAGTATTTGCACACTCTATTTTTCCCATCTTTTTACTTCTAACCCATTTGTGCCTTTATTATTAAAGTGTTTCTTGTAGAAAGCATGTAATTGAGTATCATGGGTTTTTGTTCAGTCTGATCATCTCTAGCTTTTAATTGGAATGTTTAAGCCATTTACAGTTGATGTAATTATGTATATAGTTGGGTTTATCTCTACCATCTAACAGTGTTTTCTACTTGTCCTGTTTCACATTCCTCTTTCCTGACTTCATTAATTTGAATATCTTTGAGTCTTTCATTTTATATCCACTATTGGCTTATTCCTATATCTCTTCATTTTTAGTAGTTTGCTCTAGGATTTGCAATATATATCTTCAATAATAGTATTCTACCTTCAACAAATATTAGAGCACTTCACCAATAATGTAAGACTATTTCAACAATATACTTCCACTTCCCTCTGCTTTCCTTTGTATCATTGTGTCATACACTTTGCTTCTATATAATGTTATTATTTATGTTTTAGACAATCAATTTTCTTATTTTACACACATTTTTGAAATATAATTTATACACAATAGACTTCACCTATTTAAAGTGTACTTCAATGCTTTTAGCAATTTATAGCCTTGTGAAACCATCACCATAAGCTAATTTTGGAACATTTTCATCACCCCAAAAGAAACCTAACACTCATTAGCAGTCACCCCCCATCCCTACCTGACACACATACCTCCAGCCTTAGGCAATTAATAATCTACTGTCTGTCTCTATAGGTTGCCCTATTCTGGGCATTTCATATAAACAGTATCACATAATATTGGTCTTTTGTGACTGGCCTCTTTTACTTAGAATAATGTTTAGAGGTTCATCCACGTTGTGGCATGTATCAGCACCCTATTCATTTGTATTGCCAAATAATATTTCATCATATGGATAGACTACATTTTGTTTGTTAGTTTGTGGACTAATTATTTGAGTTGTTTCTACTTGTCGCTATGATTAATAATGGTATAAGTTTTTCTGTGATATGCTTTTATTTCTCTTTACATATCTATGAGTGAAATTGCTGGTCTTCTGGTAACTCAATGTTTTACATTTTGAGGAACTGCCAGAACGTTTTCCACAGCAGCACCAGCACTTTGCATCACCATCAGCAGTGTGTGAGGGTTCCAATTTCTCCACAGGCGTGCAAACACTTGCTATTATTCTCCCTTCTTTGTTACAGCCATCCTAGTGGGTGAGAAGTGGTATCTTGTTGTGGTTTTTATTTCTCTGATGATTAAAGATGCTGTTAAACATCTTTTCATGTGTTAATTGGCTATTCATATATCTTCTTTAGGGAAATATCTATTCAAATTATGTGTCTATTTCTATTATTTTTCTTTTAATTATTAATTTCTAATAATTCTTTATATATTCTAGATACAAGTCCTTTATCAGATATATTTTTACAAAATTTTTCTGCCAGGCTGTAGGCTGCCCTTTCATTTTCCTGATGGCATCTTTTGAAGCATGAAACCTTTTAATTTCAATGAAGTCCAACTTATCAATCTTCTCTTTAATGACATATGCATTTAGTTATCATATTAAGAAATAATTTCTAGGCTGGGCGTGGTGGTTCACACCTGTAATCTCAGCACTTTGGGAGGCAGAGGCGGGCAGATCATGAGGTCAGGAGATTAAGACCACCTTGGCTAACATGGTGAAATCCTGTCTCTACTAAAAATACAAAAAAATTAGCTGGGCGTGGTGGCACACACCTGTAGTCCCAGCTAATCAGGAGGCTGAGGCAGGAGAATGACATAAACCTAGGAGGCAGAGCTTGCAGTGAGCCGAGATCACGCCACTGCACTCCAGCCTGGGCAACAGGGCAAGACTGTCTCAAAATAAATAAATAAATAAATAAATAAATAAATAAATAATAATAATAACAATTTCTCAACCTAAAGTCACTAGATTTATTCCTATGTTATCCTCTAAGACTTTTGTAGTTTTAGCTCTTACATTTAGGTCTATAATCTACTTTGAATTATTTTTTTCTGTATGGTATGAGGCAGGGGTCCAATTTCTTTTTTTTTTTTTTTTTTTTTTTTTTTGCATGTGTATATCCAGCTGCTCCAGAACATTTTCTGAAAAGACTATTCTATCATGATTAAATTGTCTTGGTCCTTTGTTGAAAATCAATTGACCATAAATGCTAAGGCTTACTCCTGGACTTTCAATTTTATTCCATTGATTTATATGTCTATTCTTATGCCAATATCTCACTGACTTACTATGCTTCACAGCAAGTTTTGAAATTGAGAATTTTTAGTTCTCCAACTTTGTTCTTCTTTTAAAGATTTTAACTATTCCAGGTCCCTTGTATTTCCATATAAATTTTAGGTTCAGCTTGTCAATTTCTTTTAAAAAGCCAGCTGATAGTTTGATAAAGATTACAATGAATCTGTAGATCAATTTGGGGACTACTGCCATCTGAACAATACTAAGTGTTGTGATCCAACAACATGAGATGTCTTTTCATTTATTTAGATCTTCTTTAACTTCTTTCAAGAATATTTCTGTAGTTTTCAGTTTATAAGCCTTAAATTTCATTTTAAAAATGTATCCCTAAATATTATATTCTTCTTGATGCTATTGTTTATAACTGCAATTGTTTTCTTAATTTGATTTTCAAATTGTTTATTGTTCATATATACAGATATAATTGAAATGTTCCCTCCTCTTCTATTTTCTGGAATATTTTGTGTTATTCTTTAAATGTTTGGTAGAATTCACCAGGGAATTCATATGACCCTTGGCTTTTCTTTGTCAGGAAATTTTAAATTTAATATCTCTGTTTTTGGTCTATTCAGATTATCTGTTTCTTCTTGAGTAAATTTCAGTCATTTCATCTTTCTAGGATTTTGTTCATCTAAGTTATCTAATTTGTTGGCATACTGCTGTTCATAGTATTCCTTTTATAATCCTTTTATTCTAGAAGGTCAGTAGTGATGTTCTCCCCTTCATTCCTGATTTTAGTCACCTGGGTCTTTTATTTGTCTGTCTATCCACCTATCTACCTATTGATCTCTTTTTTTAGCTCTTTTCTCCATTTTTTGGGTCTTGTATTCTCTCTCTCTCTCTCTCTCTCCCTCCCCCCCCTCAGTGTAATTAACAGTTTACCAGTTTTGTTGATATTTGAAAGAATCAACTTTTGGTTTCATTGATTTTCTGTATTGTTTTCTATTCTCAACTTCATTTATTTCCACTTGAATCTTTACTATTTCTTTCTGTAGTTGTCTGCTCAGGATGCTGTAACATAATGCCAGAACTTGGATGCCTTAAGCAACACAAGTTTATTTTATCATAGTTCTGGAGTCTAGAAGTCCATGATCAAGACGCCAGCAAATTTGTTTCTGGTGAGAGTTTTCTTACCGGTTTGTAGGTGGCCACCTTCTTGTTCCATCCTCACATGGCCTTTCTTCTTCCCTCAGTCTGTGCTCACAGATAGAGTGAGCTCTCTGGTGTTTCTCCTTATATGAATACTAATCATACTGGATCAAGGGTACATCTCTGATCTCATTTAACCATAATGACTTCCTTAGAGGCCCCATCTCCAAACACAGCCACACTGGGGCTTATGTATTCAGCATGTAAAAATTGAGGGCATATGCAAACATCCAGTCCATAATATTTTCCCTTGGCTCATTCTGGGTTTCATTTTCTTTTTCTAACTTCTTGCAGTATAAAGTTGGGTTATTATTTACGATCTGTGTTCTTCTTTGATATAGGCATTAAGAGCTATAATTTTCCCATAAGTTTTTGGCCAATTATATTTTCAGGAAAGTGTTTTTAAACCAAGAAGAAACGTATCTTATATTTACCCACACATTTCCTTTTTTTTTTTTTTTTTCGAGACAGTGTCTTACTATGTTGTTCAGGCTGTTCTCACACTTTTGGACTCAAACAATCCTCCTACCTCAGCCTCCCAAGTATCTGTGACTGCAAGAGCACACAACTGTGTCCAGTCATATTTACCATTTCTAGTGCTCCTCGTTCCTTTATATAAATAGGAATTTTCATCCTGTAACATTTGCTATCAGCCTGAAGAACTTCCTTTAATATATCTTGTAGGCCAGGCACAGTGGCTCATGCATATAATCCCAGCACTTTGGGAGGCTGAGGCAGGCAGATCACCTGAGGTCAGGAGTTTGAGACTAGCCCGGCTAACTTGATGAAACCTCGTCTCTATTAAAAATACAAAAAATTAGCCAGGCATGATGGTGGGTGCCTGTAATCCCAGCTACTCGGGAGGGTGAGGCAGGAGAATCGCTTGAACCCGGGAGGCAGATGGTGCAGTGAGCCGAGATCACACCATTGCATTCCAACCTGGGCAATAAGAGTGAAACTCCATCTTACAAAAATATGATATCTATCTATCGATCGATCTGTCTATCTATCTATCTATCTGTCTATCTATCTATCTGTCTATCTATCTATCTATCTATCTATCTATATCTTGTAGTATAGATCTGCTAGCAACACTGTTTTTGGTCTAAAAATATCTTTATTTTACCTTCGCTCTTGAAGAATATGCACACTAAATAAAGAATTATAGGTTTTTCCTTTTAGCAATCTAAAGATGTTGCATTGTCTTCTACTTTGCAATGTTGGTAATGAGAAATCAGTGGTAACTCTTATCTTTGTAATGTGGTAATGTATCTTTTTTCCCTGCCAAATTAAAATATTTCCTCTTTGTTGTTGGTTTTTAGCAAATTTGATTATATTTCTTGATGTTCTTTTCTTTGTATCTCTCCTGCTTCTAGGATCTGTGACTTTTTAGTTTTCATCACATTTGGAAAAGTCTTGACCATCTGTTCTTCAACTATTTTTCTGCCACCCACTCCTCATGATCTGGGCCTCCAATTATATGTCTGTTAGATCATTTGATGTTGCTCTCTAGTTCTCTGATACTCTATTGCACTCCATTATTTTTCCCCCTACTCTTTCTTCTCTGGGTGCTTCAGTTTAAGCAGTTCCTGTTGCTTTATCTTCAGGTTCATTTATCTTTTGTCCCCACTGTGTCTAATCTGGTATTAATTCCATTGTTATAACCAGACTCTAAAATGGCCCTAAATGAAATCTACTGCCTGGTATTCAATCCCTTGTATAATCCCAACCTGTTGATTTTGGGCATATTGAAAACTTGCTTCCAACCCATGGGATACATCAAAGATGATGAGATGTCACTTCTGTGATAAGGTTACAAAAGACTGTGACTTCTATAACGCTAGCAAACTTTCTCTATTATCTTTCACACTTTGACGAAGCAAGCTGCCATGCTGGAGGTCCATATAGCAAGGTAACAAAGGTGGCCTGGGCTCAACAGTCAGCTAAGAACTGAAGCCCTTGATCCAACATCTGTCAAGGAACTGATTTTGCAAAACAATCAAGAATGCTTAGCAGCATGTCCTCCTCAGTCAAGCCTTCAGATGAGACCTCAGCCCTGGCTCACATATTGATTTCAGCCTTGAGAGAGGCCCTGATGCAGAGGACTCAGCTAAGCCATGTCTGGATTCCTGACCCTCAGAAACTGTGAGATCATAAATGTGTTGTTTTAAGCTGCTACATTTGTGGTTATTTTTTACATATCAATAGATAACTCATCTGGTGACATTTTTACTTTAGATATTGTATTGTCCAATTCAAAGAGTTCTCTTTGGTTCTTCTTATATATTATAGTTCTCACCTCACTCTGTTCATCTTTTCCTTTAAATGGCTGAGAATTTTGTAGTAGATTATTTGAAGCTCTTGTCTTTTAATCCCATATCTATGTTATTTTGGGTCCTCTTTCTACTGGCTGATTTCTCTCCTAATGAATGCAGGGCATTGTGAATGATATACTGTTGAGTGTGGATTTCGTTGTCTTACTTCAAAGAATTTTGGATTTAGCTTTGTCAGGCACTTGCATTATTTGCAGATCAGCTTGCTCATTTTGGTTTGTTTATATGCTTTGTTGGTGTAGGTCTGGAGTTGTCTTCACTCCAGGGACAGTTTAGCCCCATTATTAAGATGTGATCATTCTGGGGTCTCTACAGAATACCCAGGTGTTCATTAGCATCTCTTCACACTGACTAGTTTGAACTTGAACATCTGCCAGTTCTAGATGAGCTCTGAGAAGTTTTAGCTTCTGGCCTGTAGTGGTTGTCTTTTGACCAACCTCATACAGTTTCGCCTGATGCATACACAGCTTAGTATTTAGCCAAAGAATCAAGGACTTCTTCTATCTAGATTTCTGGACCTCTTTCTTTGCTAACCTCCCTTCTCCTCTGTACTCTTCAGCACTCTACCCTATGGATTCCATTTGTCTCAGCCTCCCCAAACTCTAGTCGTCACCTCCTCAATACTGCTATACTGCTATGCTCTGCCTGGTTGCCACTCACCCCCATGCACTGTCTGGAAAATGCCTCCAGCCAGAAAGCCAGAGCTTGTTTATTTCCTCCTCTTAGATATTACAGTCATTCCTGCCTGCTGTCCATTATCTGACAACAGTTGTTTCCTATATTGTGTCCAGTGTTCTAGTTGGTTTGGGTGGGATGATAAGTTTACTACCAGTTACTTTGCCATGGCCATTGGAAGCCTCTGGGCATTTTTATAGGTGTCCAAGAGGGAGTGAGATTAGCACTTAGTTCTACCCCTTGGGTTCTTAAGCTTTGTGCAGATGCTCAGCTGGCTTCCTCACTGGGAGGGGGCAGGGGAACATGCATCAGAATGCTGCTCACCAGCTGTGTCAGGGCTCCAAGATCCCAGTGTTCACTAGCAGCCCTCATGACAACCAATCCCTTTGCCATCTCAGCAAATGACTCATCAGCATGTGACAAAAGCCCATCACAGGGCCCCTCAGCCTTCCACAGATTTGTTTATTCTGTGAGCCCCATCAGATTCCCCAGCTGCAAAGTGAGGTGCTCAGAATTTCTGAACTAAAACTCTTGGCCTGCTGGTAGGTCTGAACAGTTAAATACAGAGTATGTCGCAGGCATCTGGCACACTGCTACAGAGAGCCTCTGGCTACAGGGGCCCTCTTAGTCCCCCAGTAGAGGCACAAACTCCAGGGGATCAATCCTGCTGATGTGCAGAATCATTGACCCAGGAAGCTTCTAAAACATTGCCAGTGCACAGGTCCCACCACGGAACTGCTGAGTGAGAATCTAGGCACTCTATGGCAATTCTGACACAGTCCTGTTCATTCTGTCTTCTTTCATCTTGTGAAGCCAAAGAACTCACGGACATGAAAGCTGACTTCACCAAAATGCCAGTGCCATGAAGCCATCTAAAATCTATCCCAGAAGCCACAAAGGTAACTCAACTCCAAGAAGGGAAAAGACTGGGCTCTCTCCAAATCATGGAACTTTTAAATAGGAAGGAACCTCAGAGAACATTCTGGCCCACCTCTCTTCCACTCCCCAAGCCTTTTGACTCCATAGATGAAGAAGCCAACAGCCAGAGGGTCTAAAGGACATATCCAGCATCACTCAGCATAAAACAAAGTTACTCGTCCAGAACTTCCCCCACTGCCTCCCAGACCCCTGCTACGATCCCATCAGTGGCTTCTCATGACACTTAGAACAGAATCCAAGATCTATACCACAGCTGAGCCTGTTGCGCCACCTGGCTCCTGGCCCCTCCACCCCGCCCCCACCTTGTCCACTGCTCTCCAGGCCCACAGATCCCTTTCTGGCAGTAGAGCAACCAAGTCCTTCCAGCCTTAGGGCATCCGCTGTCCTGTCCCCAAGAAAGCCCTGCCCAGCTCTTTGCAGCAATGGTCCTTCCTCCCTTAGCCACAGGCTAAATGTTCCTGCCTCCTCCATCACCAAGGGCCAGTGCCTGGCTGCCACTTGTCATCTAGGCATATGCATTGCACACTGTCCTCTAGCCCTTCTCTCAGGGCTCCTAAGGGACTTCCTGCACTCCTCTGTCCTGTCTGTTTCTTCCCCACTCCCACAAGTTGGGAGCTTCGAGGGGGTGAAGAACCTATCTGTTTTGTGCATTACTGTATCCCCAGTGCCTAGCAAAGTGTGGCACACCGTGGACTTATAAATATGTTTCTAGAATAAATGGATGCATGGAATAATTAAATTATTAACCATCAACTGATAAATGGCAGACATCCCTTTGTCTCTAACACCCAAGTCTTATGAGGGCAAGGGCTTTGGGGTCCCAGGCTGTTCCTGTGGTGGACCCACGGTGGCGCTCCCACCCAGAAGTCCTGCTAGTATCGGGTCACACTCTGAACACACCGATGTCCAAAGTCCAGGCACCCTGGCACACGGCCAGGCCTAGGTCTGGCCGCAACTGAACCATGTTCCTTGTTCCCTCCTCTGCCAAGCACGCCCCAGCTCTGCAGCCCTGCCTCCGGGCAGGCTTGTTCTCTTGCCAATCTACCGGATCTGCATCAGCAATGAAGGCAAATTTAGGCTTCACCGGTTCCCACTCTGAAACAACCTGGGAGCTGGGCTCCTCCATCCACCAGCAGAGATTTTAATATTTAAGCTAGAAGCAACAGCCAAGTGCTGTCAAGGGAAGAGCGCTCCACTTTCTTACACCATGTTGTTCTCCCATGTGCCCTTCAAATCTCCAAGCAAACCATCAAACAAGCCCTACCCTTGTCACTGCGTCAAATCCTAAGTTTCTCATTATGAGTCAGAGCCTGATGCAGGACCAGTGGAAGAATCCGAGTCTTGGTAATGGATGTGATCACCGGGGCCTATCATGGGGAGGGGGGAGGGATTGCATGGGGAGTTATACCTGATGTAAATGACGAGTTGATGGGTGCTGACGAGTTGATGGGTGCAGCACACCAACATGGCACAAGTATACATATGTAACAAACCTGCACATTATGCACATGTACCCTAGAACTTAAAGTATAATAAAAAAAAAAAAAAAAAAAGAGTAATCTAGGTCTCCAGCCTCTCTGTTAGTCTAGGGCAGGCCCAGGGCTGTCCAATGGAAATATAATAAAACCATGTTTAAACTTCGCTAGTAGCAACAGTAGAGAAGTGAGACAGAAACAGGCAAAATGAATTTTAATAATATATTTTATCTATTATTTCAAAATGTAATCTACAAAAATATTAATGGGTTATTTAAAGTGGCTTCTTTTTGGCCAGGTGCAGTGGCTCACACTTGTAATCCCAGCTCTTTAGGAAGCCAAGGGGGGCAGATCACTTGAGGTCAGGAGTTTAAGACCAGCCTGGCCAACATGGTGAAACCCCATCTTTACTAAAAATACAAAAATTAGCCAGGCCTGGTGGTGTGCACCTGTAATCTCGGCTACTTGAGAGGCTGAGGCAGGAGAATCGCTTGAACCCGGGAAGCAGAGGTTGCAATGAGCTGAGATCGCACCACTGCACTCCAACCTGGGTGACAGAGTGAGGCTCTGTCTCACATTTTTAAAAAATTTAAAAATTAAAATAATGAAAAGTGGCTTCTTTTCATGCTAGGTCTTTGAAAAGCTGCACGGGTCTCACACTCACGGCACTTGGATGAGCCATGTTTCCAGGGCTCACCATCACGCAGAAGGAGTTCACCTGCTCAGGAGCTGACCCTGAGTGGGCGGCACTGGCACATCTAACTTGAGGCTGCCTGAGAACTTCTGCAGCAGAAAAGACAAGCATGAGGCCAGAAAAACCTGGCTCTCTGGCCCCTGAAGCTCCCTTCCCACCCCTGCAGGCCCTGGAGTCAGCCAAGGAAGCCACGACTGCTGCTCAGAGCATTCTCTTGCTGCTTGGATTAATTCACTTGTATTTATTTGGCTTTTTATAAACAAAAGTCAAACTTAACGCATTCTATTCATCAAAAGGAAAGGGCAGTACTCCTAAGGGGATCTGTCAAACAGACGCTCTTTCTGTAAGTAAATAAAAAGGTGGCCGCGCAGGGAAGGAAAATTATACTGAATTGAAGTCTGCGATATTTTTCCCCCTTTCAGATCCATAAGCCAAAATATTGCTAAGGCTTTTTATAAACAAAGATAATGAGTTGTATAATTTATGTAAATTAACTAATGCTGCCGCATTTTCTAGAAGTAACATAAACTGCATTATTTATTTGATGTGCTTTTTGGAGTAAAAAATAATTATAATTGGATATTATACCTAACAGGTTTCTCCCATTGTTTTCTTATTAGTGTTTGTGGTTTTGAATACAAAACACAGAATCACCGAGTGCTCTACATACAAGGCTTTCCTTTCGCACATATGAAAGCAGGGACGATCTTTTTAAAAGGCAAGAGTCTGACCGGGGCCCTTGACCACAACTCCCGCGCCAGAAGGAAATTGTGTGCCAGGTATCACGGGCACGGCTTCCATCGGCAGGCACTGATTCTCTTCCATTGTATGTGGTACCTGTTGGTCAGCAGCCTTCGTGGAATGCAACTGACTTCACTTCCACGACACAAAGTAGGATCCGTGGCACCAGCGGCATCAGCTGCACCAGGCACTTGCTACAAATGCAGCATCTCAGGCCCCACTCAGACCAACTGAATCAGAATCCCAGGGGAACCTGTCTGCACATGGAAGTTTGAGGAATTGCTTTTCTGCATCCTTTGCTGGGGGCGTCCAGGCCCTTCCTGCACCCCTCCCAGAGGAGACAACTAGAGCTGTACACAGGAAAGACACTGAGCTGGCCCCCAAGTTCATCTGTTCCTGGCTCTCAGCATCAACCCACACATCCCCTCATATCTAGCATATATTGAAATGAGCAATCCATAACCACACACTGCAATTCTTAATATTATCATATTAGGAGCATTAAACATGCAAGAAAGTAAAATTAAGCAAAATAAATTAAACAAGGATCTTGAAATACACAGCCTTGGACATACTTTTGCTGCCTAAATGCTCACTAACATCTGTTGGCTTCGATCATGCTTGCTAGCCTCTTCTGATATTCTAAGCACAAAATATGGTAAAATGCCAGATGTAAATAGCTCTGATTCGTGTCCTTGTTTATGTAGCCAAAGATGGCCCTAAAGTGGAAGAAGGAACTCTACTGAAAGCCCACATAGATCTCTGGGCTTTCAAATATTAGGCTCTCTAGCCCCCAACACCCAGGAACAGGACTTATTCACTCAATACCGGGGGTGAGGAACAACAGAACAAAAACATCTCAGACCTAAAAGAAACGGAGGGTAATTCACTGAATTTATTTCATCTCATCTCCCTTAATCATGTAAAAACAAAACCCAAAAATGTTCTACATTCTGGTTTGTGTCCAACACAATGTACAAACTAATTGAGTGTAAAAAGCGTTGCTTTGCATTATATCAGTTAAAGTAAGTGTAACAATTGCTCTCCCTACCCCCGAGCTCTGTTTCATTTCTGGTTTTGTTATAATTCAGTCCATTCACAATATGTCATTGCAAACACTATTTGCAAAAGAAAGTATAAAAAACAGATTCTTTATTTCTTAGTGCATTTATTTCCATTTCCCCTTCTCAGCCTCTCCACATTTATACCATGCTTCCATCTGGAGGGCTTAAAAAAAGTTATAGACGAAGTTACTATACATAATGAAGCGCACACTCGTCTGGTATTTAGCTTGAGAATCTTATTGCCAGGTGTTATGAAAGGGAAAAAAAAAATACGGCCAAAATACTGTGTCGCATCTCGTTTCCAAACATTTCATATCATGTCTGAAAGGACTCATTAATCTGGGAGGGGAGCTACTTCAGTAAGGTTTACTTAACCAACCACCTTCCAGGAAAAGGCAAGTGTGATCGGTTCTGCACCTGGAAGGAGGCTGCTGGCACCCGACCTCTCTGCCAATGTCAACACACGCATCTACTCAGTCACTGGCAGGAAGCACCATCCTTCACCAGACACCAGAAGTGCTGCAGCGGCAGCTCTCAGACGTGCATTCAGCCATTCAGGAAACACACCGAGCCTGACCGTGCTAGGTGCTGGTGTGACGGAAGCAACCTGGGCAACAGCAAGAAATGGCATCACCCAGACTGGTGTCCCTTGAAGGGGTGCCCTAGGAGTTTCCCGCAAAGGGGAAATGAGTTTGATGAGAACAGAGCAACCCAAAAACAGCCCCACCGGCTGTAAAGCAATGATCAAGGCAGCCTCGTTCTGCCCACCTTTTAGGTGGAAGCTATAATTTAAGACTGTTTTTTTTTTTTGTTGTTTTTTCTTTTGAGGTGGAGTTTCGCTCTTGTCCCACAGGCTTCAGTGCAACAGTGTGGTCTCGGCTCACTGCAACCTCTGCTTCCTGGGTTCTAGCAATTCTCCTGCTTCAGCCTCCTGAGTAGCTGGGATTGCAGGCTTGCACCATCACACCTGGCTAATTTTTATATTTTTCGTGGAGACGGGGTTTTACCATATTGGCCAGGCTGGTCTTAAACTCCTGATCTCAGGTGATCTGCCTGCCTGGGCCTCTCAAAGTGCTGGGATTACAGGTGTGAGCCACCGCGCCCGGCCCATTTAAGACTCCTTGAACTGTGTCACCATGATGAAGGAATTAGCAGTCAGCAGAAAAACTCACTTGTTCATGGGCTGATCAGTCCATGGAAGGCCAAGCAGATTCTGTGTGTAAGAAATAACTTCCGAGCAGTTCAGTGCTTACTCTTTTGGGAAACTAAACTTAATATGTCATTATGTTGACAATTAGGTCTAATTCTATGTATAAACACATCCAACAAAATGAAGGGTTTAAGTAAAATACCAGTGTGAGGGCATCACATCACATAAAAGGATTAAGTGTTGCTTCCGCTGCACAGCATGTGGACGGGTAAGGAATCTGGGGGGAAGCAAGGAGTCTTGGGGTTTCCCAATTTATTTTCCCACAGTCTCCTATGGAAAAGATTACAGTAGTTAACCTCTGTCTGATATTTTTGAGAGAAAAAGAAGTCACACAGCACTTTGAAACTCAAGCTCTCAGACAACGCCAACACCTCGTTAATGTCACTGTAAGGCTGTGGGCTTGTTATTCATTATTGAATGTTACCTGGGCGCTCCGCCTGAATCGTCTGCCCTGAGGTGATGGCTGGAGGGCCACACACCAGATGCCTTCAGCAGCCAACTGCTAAGCCCTCCCAGACTCTGTTATTTAAGAACAGGAACGCCCCACCTCCCCCACCCACAGAGCCTACTGAAACGGGGCATTCTGATACTGTCCTTGGTCCAGATGCAACTCACTAGATGCGCTTGGTGGCCTTGTTGGCTTCTGCATGAACTGGTTCAGGGTTAACATTCTACATCCCGTGTGAGCTGACCTCACTTCCATCGGAAATCTGAGATCTAATAGTTACTCTTAGTCTTTTCCAAGACTTAACCCAATTTGTTAGGAAATTTCAAGCAAATGGGATGACAGGCAAATACGCCATCCTGGTCTCTACCGGCATCTCAGCTGCTGCAATACATAGACCTCAGCAGAGCTCTTAGCATTAAAAGTTAGCAATAGAAACACAAAAGCATGGAGACTAAAGAACAATGAATGCCAGGTACTAACTAAGGAATAAAAACTCATCCTCCATGCGCGAAGGATATAAGGACCAGAGGGAAGGAATCCGCAGCCACTTGCTGTGGAATTTATGTTTCCATAAGTGAAGCATTAGAATTCCCACATCGAGAAGAAACTATTGATATGTGCGCTCCCTAAGGAAGGATTCTCAAGAGGCCCATTCCAGACTTAATAATAATCCATATTCTTTCTCCGAAATGGCAAACCGAATCTTTGATTTCCTTATCACCACCACAGATACATGAATCATTAAGCTGCAAACCAGCAGAGGTTCAGTTTATCACATGCCACCTAGAATCTTTAATAAAATAAATTCTAAATAATCAATTCATGAAGAGTCAACATTTCTTACACTTTTGTAATAAATGTCTACCTCTCGCATCCATCATAAACTGTACGTAAATTGTGGCAGCAAAGATGAAAGAGAGCCTCTCCAGTTTTCTCGTGCTGTCATGTAAATACTTAAACATGGACAAATAGCGTCTGTGCCCTCCCATCGGTCACTATTTTAGGGGGACTCCATTGCATCCAGCAACATACAGGCTTCTTTCAAAGCACTGCACGCCTAAAGATGCAGGCAGTTTCAGCCTATCTTCTGTGACATCCCAATCCTTTAACCCACCTGTTCTCAACAAGGACACATGCCATTGGCTCAGCCATCCCCACTGGACAGCAGAACACAGAGTGTATCACTAGGACTAGCCCTGCCCTCTCTACAATGCCATGAAGCAGTGCCCTGAGCTTTTAAGAGAAACAGGACATTTCTTAGTTCCCACATTCAAACTGCCCTTTGCAAGAGACATATGCCCTTTGCATACCTCACCAGGTATGTTGTAAATAAAAGCATACATTCATTGCAGAAATATAAGCTGAGTATGAACAGGCTGTAAACATGAGTACTAGGGGCGGCTGTAAACATGAGTACTAGGACATACACAGAGCACCCCACTCCTAGAAACTGTGGCCATAATCTAAAACAGGGGTGGGCCAACTACATCCATGGTCCAAATCCAGCCCACAGTCTGTTTTTGTAAATAAAGTTTTATTGGAACACAGCCACGCCCATTCCTTGACTGTTGCCTACGGCTGCTTTCATGCTACCATGGCAAAATTGAATGGTTAGGACAGACGGTCTGGCTTGCAAAACTGAAAAGATTTACTGTCTGGCCCTCTGTTTTAAAGGTCTATTCGTCCAAAATCATTCATTCTTTCAAAAAAATATAGTTATTTGGCACCAAAGGTACTTAATACTAGGTGCCACGCCAAGCACTGGGCTATTGCGGTGAACAGACAGGCAAGTTCCCTGTTCAGAGGAGCTAAAGGATGCAAGAACAGGACCATTTAACCCAGAGAACAAAGGCTGAGGGAACTGTTTAGTCGTTGCCACTCGGTGTGTTCTGATTTCAGAAACCTGCTGTTCTCTATCCCTCATTGCCAAGGGCAGAATAAAGAATGATAAGCTCCAACCATATCACTGGAGATTTCAATTCGATATTTTCTAAAGGTGCTTGAAGTCAAGTCATAAATTGCCAGAGCAACTTGTAAAATTTTCCTTTGGACTTTTAAGACAAGGTAAAATAAATAAATAAATAATAACCACTTGCCTGGGGGCGAGGCACTGAGGCAGGAGTCTACTGGCAACAACAGGATGGCGTGTCCCAGTCCTTTCCAAATTAAAGTGTGTGTGAACCACACGGGGCTCATACCAAGATGCAGACTTGGATTCTGTAGAGCTGGGATGGGGCCTGAAATTCTGCACTTCTAATACCCCCCGGGTGATGCTGAACGTACCAATCTTTGGGCCACACTGAGGGTAGCAAGAAGCAATACTGACCACTTCAGTATTTGTGCCGGTCTCAGGTTTTGCCTGAGTGGGACATGAGGCTTTTACAACAGGAAGGAAAGGTGTACCCTGAGGGCACGCAGCATTACAAGGTGTTGAATTAGGGAGTACAAGGAGGACGTGGAAGGTTATTTCATCTGTCCAGGAGAAAAACTCATGAAGCAGAAAGGCAGTATTTCATGAAATCACCTGCTTTCCATCTTCCATTCCGGCCTTGCAGCGAGGGAGGGCATCCACAGGGAGGCTCAGCAGCCATAAACCCACACACCGCATGGAAGGAAACAAGGGACCGGAGCCAGCGGCCATCAAAGCAGCCTCACCAGAGCCGCTGCGTGAGGAGCTCATTCCTTCTTTAACTTGTTCAGTAACATTTCTCTCCTTAGCTCCTGCTGGTAGCAAAAGAGCCCTTCATCTGCACATCTGTTTTCCCCATGGTTTTTGCTGCAGCGCGTGGGAAGCAGAGTGGTATGAGCCTAGTTAGCCTGTAAGCCATATCCCTGCCCTCTGCCGGTACCTAATCCATGCCAACTAAAGTGAATGGCCGTGACTATCCGAGGACAAGCCTGGAGATTTGTGCTGAATGAGCATAAACTCACACAGACACAAGCCACAGCCGCCAATGACGGGAGGAAACTTCCCCAGCGATGTTCCCCAGCAATACAAGATGCAGAGAGGATCAATATTTGATGACTCAGTCAAGTGATGGCCAGAGCTACTCTTCACCCAAGGCAAATAACCATGTCTGGTCACTTACCAAGGGGAAAAGTATCTATTATGGTCTTCCAATGCCTGCCCAGTTTCTGGGTGATGCTGTATATTATGCTTGTAAACGTCCAGGTTGTGTGGCCTGGGTAACACCTCACTCAGTCCCTGCTGTGTGCTGGCGACCAAACAGGGAACGGCCCTTGGTGAATTTCAACAGTGGTATTCGAGGGTTTACATTGTAATTGAATATGCTAAAATTTCCATTCCTGTCCTTATGGGCTAATGTGCAATGAGGTTGAGGGACTGTTATGATAATAATTAAGTACAAGTTCAGCACAGTTGATATGCTGCTGCTCTGCCTTCATCAGGGACTTTCTAGCTTAATAAGGCTCAAATCAAGTTTTAAAATGGAAATTACAAAATATTGTACATATTGTCATCTACCAGGGATACAAGGAGGGCAGAAACTACAATCACACTTCCCGCTACATCTTCCTGGCACATGTTTTACTAACAAGCTTCTCCCCAAACACTGGCAGAAGAAGGCTTGCATTTTTCCAGGTTGCAGCACCTAAGGGCGCCAGATCTGGGTATCTGGAAGCCCTCATGTTTTGGTATTTGAGAGACATCCAGGACTCACTTTTCAGAGGGAGCACGAAAGTCCCCAGCCCTGGCAGCCTGTGGCTTTGCCAGCAAACTGGGGAGTGTCTTCTCCCCAGCAATGGCCAGTGTCCTTCCGGCCTTTTATGGCTCCTGCATCAATAACGTGTCTGGAGATAAACCAACTCACTTCCTCGTATCTTCAATGAGACCAGTATCCAAAACAGACAAACCTCTGTCTGCAAACGTTCAAAGGAACCGCTCTGATGCTTGGAGGGTTGTCAGATAAAATACATGATGCCCAGCACACTGTGAGTTCCACATAAACAACGGACAATATTTTAGTATAGACATACTTGTACTAAAAAAAAAACAAAAAACAAAACTATTGTTTATCTGAAATTCACATTTAACTGGGCATCAATATTCTCCTTTGTGTGTGTGTGCACACATGTCTGTGCATGCACATACTAAATCTGGCAACATACAATCTGGCCTACGTAGCAAGAGTATACACACAGACCCTTGCTGCCAGAGTGAGTGCACCCTGGAAGCTTGAAAGCTACAGCTTCAGGACAAATGGAAATGGGCAGTTCATGCTGGGAGGAGATAAACAACTTGTTACTCCTAAGTGAAAGTTCTCGTGGGAATATACAGGACTCAACCGCTCTTGCATCAAATTGCAACTGAGGAGTGACAGCCAGTTATGCAGTGTGTTTGGGGACCAACTCCCAACCACTGAAGTGGACAGTGAGGGACCTGCTGTGTCTTCGTCTTGCAGACCCTGGATGAAATGAGGATGATAACAGTATCTACCTAATAGGGATGGTACCAAGTAACTGAATGAGTCGATGTGCATAAGACAATGCGCACAGGACTGCATATTCAGTAAAAGTCAATAAATGATGCCGTGATTATTGCTGCTGTTGTAATTTGGCTGTAGTTAGGGAAGAGAGAGCCTTAAGAAGACTGAAAATCTGTGTTCCCCCAACATGTATATGATGAAAATTAACCCCCCCACACACACATACTATGTGATGGTATGTGGAAGTGGGGCTTTGTGGAGGTGATTAGATCGTGAGAGTGAAGTCTTTCTGAATGGGGTTTGTGTGCCCTGATAAAAGGGACCCCAGAGAGCTCTTTCTCCCCTCCCACCATGTGAGGATGCAGTGAGAAGATGCCATCTATACACCAGGAAACAAGCCCTCACCACACACCAAATCTGCCTGCACCTTGATTCTAAACTTCCCAGCCTCTAGAACTATGAGGAATAAATTTCAGTTGTTTAAGCCACCCAGTCTATGATCTTTTGTGATAGCAACTAGATGTGGCTAAGACAGAAGGAGAAGCAAAAGCACCACCCTGCCAGTCCTTCGCGAACTCAGCAGAATGCAAACAGAAAGGCTGCTCCTGCTACTTCAAAACGGAGCTAGCTTAATGTTATTTATCAAATTTTTAATTATATGAATTGGGTAGAAACATGTCACCAGGGATGCCAAGTAATTAGAAATTAAGGAAAAACTATGGATTTGAGCTCCTGAATTGATTCTACCAAAACACATCCAGGTAACAGGAAATTAAGTTTTAACTCGTTGGCCTACTAGCAGAATGAGGCACAAAAAATCAGATGATAAAAAGCCAGCAGAGAGCCCTGGGAGATTCCCTGAGGTGCCCCTGAACAGACGCTCCCTGCACTAGAGACGGTCATGAGACTAAGACACCTCAGCCTCCAGGGCTCGAAGCCAGACAGGAGAGACAGCCCCACTTCTGAAACCAAAGACCTAGGTTCAAGTCCCAGATGCACAACCCATGAGGATAAACATATCTGCCAGGACTGAATCACAGGGCTGGGGTGAGGCTTGCAGGAAGTATAATTGCGGAAGCAGTTAGTCAGTGGGCAAATCCACTTCCCAGAGCAAGGTGGTGTGGGGTAGATTCTGTAGATACTCTGTAGAGACTCTTTGTTACTTAGTATCTGGATACAGGCTTTCTAGCAGGGAGAAAATAAATACTCAACTTATCTTTTTTGAACTGGACAAGGCTGATAGGAAGGCAACCTGAACACTTCCTTAAGAAGGGTACAGATGGAAAGCAACAGCAATGTAGGGGAGGAAATCATCACTTCTGGCTAAAGATTAGGGGAGATAGGCTTGGGGGGCGGGGAGTCAGAAGTTATGAGGCTAAGACAATGTAGACCTAGACATGGGAAAAAAACAGCTTCTGAACAAGGAACATGGTAGGGTATGGACTGGTAGGTACACAGTGAGGCCGGAGGGGAATGGGGTAAAATAATCTGTCCACAGACCAAAGACACATGTTTTTCTTTTAATTTAATTTTCTTCTTATTATCATTTTTAAATTATTTTATTTTAATTATACTTTTCTGGGGTACATGTGCAGAACATGCAGTTTTGTTCCATAGGTATACATGTGCCATAGTGCTTTGCTGCACCCATCAACCTGTATCTACATTAGGTATTTCTCCTAATGCTCTCCCTCTCCTAGCCCCTGACTCCCCGACAGGCCCTGGTGTGTGATGTTCCCCTCCCTGTGTCCATGTGTTCTCATTGTTCAACTCCCACTTTTGAGTGAGAACATGCGGTGCTGGGTTTTCTGTTCTTGAGACACATGATTTTTTACTAAAAGTAGAAATACGTATTCTATGTGAAACATGCAGTGCTTCCATGCTGGTTTGTTTGCCCTCTGTGAGCTTCTGCCCCTTGTTCATTTCATGAGGCACCTTACCTCCACCTTATCTATTTATTGCTGTTTTCCAAACTTGATTTGGGCACCATACATGTTCATGGCTGGCTATTTAAAATATTTTCCACAGGTTGCAAGCAAGATACCAATTTATCTTATGGCTGCAAGCAGAGCTGAAATGATCTGGCATTGCCACAGGGCAGACAGTTATTTCATGCCCTGTTAATTCCTAATGCAGTAACTACAATATCATTCCTATTTTAAAAGAGGTGCTTTCTTTTCTTTTTTAATATGTGGCCTAAGTGCCCAAATAAAGAACATCACTTCTAATGAGGCCAAGTCTCAAAACATAACCTCGTTACCACTGCTACCATCCTAATGCCAGGTTTCTAGCTTTAAGGCAGTTAAGAAGTCAAAGAAACTCTTCGTTCTTTACAGGCAATGCAAACACATCAGCAACACTAAATGTTCTCTTCACATCTGAAAATGCCAATCAGACGTGAGGGGCTGGTGTTTCCACCCAAAGACGGTCCAGGCCAGGGGGGTCCTTCTGCCACAGAACAGGCTCAGTAGAAAGCGCTGTCTCTGTGCATGTGACCACCATGAAACCAAGAGCCTCTGTGCTGTGACCACTCACTGGTTCCAAAGGCAGAACATCCATGGCAAGTCATGCCTTAAGAGCAGAGAGGGGCCGGGCGCGGTGGCTCAAGCCTGTAATCCCAGCACTTTGGGAGGCCGAGATGGGCGGATCACGAGGTCAGGAGATCGAGACCATCCTGGCTAACACAGTGAAACCCCGTCTCTACTAAAAAAAATACAAAAAACTAGCCGGGCGACGTGGCAGGCACCTGTAGTCCCAGCTACTCGGGAGGCTGAGGCAGGAGAATGGCGTAAACCCGGGAGGCGGAGCTTGCAGTGAGCTGAGATCCGGCCACTGCACTCCAGCCTGGGCGACAGAGCCAGACTCCGTCTCAAAAAAAAAAAAAAAAAAAAAAAGAGCAGAGAGGGCCCCGTCGCTAGGAGGATAAGACCTGGTCTGGACAGGCCTGGGGGAAGCACTGATCCATCACGATTCTGGCCGCCTGTTGCTTCAAGTCACTTTGGCTGATTCTCAACAGACTCTATTCATTGATATTGCTCAGCCCTCCCCTGTCACTTGACCCACTCCCACCGTGCCCCACTTCCTTATGCTCATGTCACTTCCTTCAAGGCAAGTCAGCCTCAGGTTCCCCTCCTGCATCCCCCACGCAGGGCCTGGTAATTCTATCACAGCCCTCAAAACCCTGCATCGGGGTTGCATGATTGATTTTTTTAGTCTCCCCATGAGATAGGGGACCACGTGTTCTCTTTACATCACTGCATCCCAGCACCCATTGCCATACTAGGTGGAGAGAAAGCCTCCAATCCCCAGTGGATGAAGCAAGGATGTGTGCTGAATAAACAGGTGCTGACTTCATCTAAAAAGTCTACAGGCCCCACCCGAGTACCCAGAAGCAACTGATATAAAGGCAAGAGCTTGAGCTTTAGCACCAAGCAGTCCCAGGTTCAAGTACCAGCTCTGTCACTGACTGAGGTATGACGTAGGGCAAGAGAAACCCTCTCTGAGGTTCAGTCTCTCCATCTGTAAAATAGTTATAATACCATCTACTTTGCATGCATGTGTTTATGAGGATTCAATGAGATGGTATACCTGGTATACAGGAAATGTGTAAGCCCATGACTATCCCAGTAGTAACTGTGTAGCTCCCATCTGTTGTGGGAACCCAGCAGCAAAGAAATTGGAGAGGACAAGAGCCCAGAGCTGCCTTGGGTTCTGGGACACCCAGCACTCTCAGCAGAAAGATGTGGATATAGGACCTAAGACAGCCCCACTAGGACCTAAGGCAGCCCCACAAGCTTCTGGGGCCAGAGAAAAGTATCATGAACTTGGAAGGAATTCTTCCGGCATGGCCCAGAGAACAGCATCATCTCTGACTAACCTCCCTCAGCTCATCCGACCACAAAGCTGCAGTGACCCCAGAACCAGGGTGATGCTTCACATCCAGCTTTTTGCTCTCTGGGAGTCTCCCACTCCCAAAGCTCCTCCACCCTATCAGGCACCAGACAAGCAGGCATAAATCTGTATGGGGTACAGGGCCAACTTCAGACCTGCTGAGATTTCATCTCCTGAAACAGTGACATCGCAACCACCCTCTTTTTCCTTCCTGCCAACCTTTGTCATCCCTGGAAACCTTATCGAGCTAGCTTCTCCTTGGCTTGCAGACAAGACAACTAATCATGGACCTAACAGCTCGTCAGCTTCAAAAGCAGCTCCCCTCATCCTGTGCCTGGCTGAGAAAATCAATGTGCCTTTGAGTTGCCGTGTGTACAGAGGGCCCCAGCTTCTGAGAACAAAAGAAGCGAGATGGCTGAACAGTTCCATAAACAGGGCTGGAAGTTTTCCCAGCCTGAGGGAAGGCTTATAGCAAGTGATATGTTAAACGGTAGATCCAAATATCTTTATCATGCCCCTGAACTGAGGAAAACAGCTCGGGTGGTAGAAAAATCACAGCTCCAAGACCCTGTGCAGGACTGTCCACTCCAACCCGCAGAAGAGTAGCTGGTTGGCGCCTTGCCTGGCGTGATGAAGATGCTGAGTCTATGGAAACTGCCTGATTGAATCCACCAAAGCAGGATGCAGAGTCCAAACTCAGAACGCCTCCTGTGATGTACAAAGTCCCATGGAAATCCCTGTTGCAATTTCCTGGTGGAAAGGACCAACCACACCCTATGCCAGAGCACACCCTCTGGGCTTCTCCGCCCTTGGAGCAGAAATGCCGGTGAGACGTGGGGGTTGATCTTGTCTGAAAAGGCCTTCTTCAGGGCTGTTTAAAAATCCATGTCCATGCCCATGGTAGACGATTCATAGCAACAAGCTCCCATTAACAGAAGAAGGCACTCATCCTCACGAATAATTAAGACAAACTCAAATTCAAATAGAAGGGGGTACCATCTCTCATCTATCAATAAGCAGGAGGATGTGGGGAAAATTGTAATCTCCAGGCATGGACATAGGCATGTGATTATGCAGCCAGAGGCAGAATCTAATAAACTGATCATGCCCAGACCTTATAACCCAGCAATTCTGGGTCCAGGTTGCCTATGTGCCCAAAAAGACATGTATAAGAACACTTATTGAAGTGTTATTTATAATGCTAAAAAACTGAAAGGAATCTAAAGTAGGGGCTATGGCCAGGGAAACGGCTCAAGTGTTTATATAGTAGAGTGCTATAGGACTGTGAAAAGGGATGAAGGAACCTCAGTATCAACATAGACACAGCTCAGACCACAGTGCAGAGTGGAAAAGGTAAACTGCAAACAATATGTAAATTGCACGTACACACACACACACACACACACACACACACACACAGAGTCCCACCCGACTTTAAGGGCTCAGCTTGTATCCCACCTGACCTAGGAAGTGTCTCTGACCATTCCAGCCCACTCTGCACTCCCAGGATGCTTATCATAAAAGCCCAGGCTGCTCTGCCTCTCAGCACTATTGATGACCTTCATGTACGTCAAGTCTCTTCAACTTGACCATGAGTCTGTGGGACAGAGAACATAGCTCCTATTCTCTCTGCAGACACCACAGCGCCTTGCACAGAGTAGGCACACAGGGTCCATATTTGCTGAGTGGCTCAGTGGGACAACTCCCTGAGCTCATGGGCAAGGCCACCACATAATGCATCATAGTAGGTGGCTTCTCTCTGAGAACCTAAAGCAAGCATCATGTCGCTGGCCGTTCCCACTGCCCACACTGCCATCTATGTCAGGAGGTCCTGGAAACCCCTCCCCATCCTGCCCGTCTCCCTTTCCCAAAGTTCTGAGGGGACAGACTGTTGTCTGCAAGTATGAGTACCACAAATAACTCCAAACATAAATATGGCCTAAAAATAGCCATAAATCATTCTGATTCCATCCAGCGACAATTCTAATTTATAACATGAGGAAAGAAAATGAACACTGTGGGTTGTTTTTTCCCCTCGGCTTCTCAGCTGCTGCTGAGGAAGAATTCCACCCTGCTGTTACTCACAAGCAGAAGTTCCTGATTTACGTATTACTAAAGATGAAATATACCAGGGGCCTACGGGCACATGAGCTACTGTGACTTTCAGTGTGAATTTCTGCAGCCCTATTATTCCCAGTGCGAGCAGCCTCCTTGTTCAGGGGCCCCACCCAGCTTTGCCTCACTCTCTACCTCTTCCTCCAGCGTAGGAGATGAGGGTCCTCCCAGGAAGAACCAAGCCCTGCCTCCTTTGGCTCCCTGCGATGATGGCTAATGCATTTGTACAATCACCGGTCACAGTCCTAGAGGTGCGTCCAGAGCAGTGTGTTTGGGGTAATCTGCATTTTAATGTTCCGTGCAGTCAATTAAACCACACTGTGCAAACACTGAGCACAGGAGAGTGCAGGTAACTGGAATTTCTTGGATAGAGGCTTTTCTTTGTGCATCTCCATAAAGCATTGTTATTAGGTATTTAAAAAAAATAATAAAACAAAAGTCATCTCTCTGTGAGGTCATGTAATACAAGCCATCTGATGCTATTTTTAACAGCCATAAAAGCACATGATTAATACAGAAAAAGTCATCATGACAAAGCACGTCACAAAAAACATTGGCGTGGAAGGGCAACCCATTGAACTCAAGTGGGTTTATGGTCCTAGCTATCCATCCAGTATGCTCGCAAACTCAACACACCAACAGACTCCAGAATGCCTCTCTTTGACCAGTTTGAAATAACAGGTGGATCATAAGCCAGCTTCTCAGCTCTGGGCCCAAGGTGGCACTTTCCCTATTCCCAGGGGAAGTTCCTTCCCAGGACCAGTAAGGACTCAGGGAAGTGGGTGCCTGTTGACTAGCAGGCCAAGACTTCACCTGGACTCATGCCCTCCCCCTCTACTGCTGTGACACATGGCTCGGGCCCTCTAATGACGGCAAAGAGGAATAAGGGAATTTCTCCATGGCTGCCCAAGATGGAGAGCCTGTGGGGTGAAAACAACAGCAAGGAAACCAGTGTTTACCCAAGGGCCAAAACCCGAAGTCGGCCCAAGATCCCAAGATGTTTCTGCAGGACCCCAACCATGCAAGAATCACGCACACCTGTGATCCCATCTAATGATCTCAAACCTCTAGTAAGGCTGACACACCCAGGGTTTGTCGGTGGAGGGGTGAAGCCAGGCTGTGTCGGGGGTCTACCAGCTCAGCAGGGGGAGGCCAGGGTCACCTCAAGAGGGAAGTTCCTTATGCTGCCTCCCCTCTTCCCTGACACTTTGCAAACTCTCAATGCACCCAGAGGCTCTTCTGTGATAAAGACAACAAATGAGTCCACAGGAACCTTGCAAATCCCCATCTATATACCAATGACTCCCAGGAAACAGGAATGCTTTAGTTCAATCCAGTTTCACTGAAAACTTGAATGGAGAACATAGGGTAAGAAGGTAGAAAAACGAAACAAAAACAAAACCAGGGTCTTGGCAAACAAAAATTCTTTGGACAGAGGTGACTCGCATCAAATTACTCCGAGCAATTCCATTCTCCACTGCAGCCTGCAAATGACATTTGTGCACCAAGGGAACCTTTTCTGCTGTTTACCTCCACTCCCTGGACCTTGAGTTTCATGTGGTCCTCTCTGGTCGTTTTCCCATCTTTCCTCTTTTTCCAGCAATACCCATCTTTCCTGTATTTCACTTTCTTCCTGTTGTAGAGTATCATTGAGCCATTCTGTGGTCTGGAAACAACAAATGGTTAAGTTACCAAGAGCACCAAGCAGAAGAAAAATTTATGAAGAAAGATATCGTCGACCAGTAAAAGTCTCTACAGAAAAGCAATATTCCACATTTGCTGGAACATAATTTTTCACCTTTTATTGCAGCTCCCTGGATTAACCATGTTTTATGGCCAGCCAAAATTTGCTTTGGATTTGGTACCTAATGAATTAAATGTGTCAATGATAGGCTTAAAAAACATCCCCTCAGTAATAACCACAGAGTAATCAGGATATACGATGTGGGGGCCTGAGCTCTGCACTGAAAAGTAGGCAAAAGAGAGACAGAAAGCAAAAAGAGCCAGGGGTGTCTTGGCAGCCTGCAATAGCTTATCTCTTGTGGAAGGATTTTCTACACATCTTTTAATCCATCACCCAGCATTAGGAAATAAATAAGTTTAACGCAGACGCTAGATGACTATGTTAAGAACAGACCAATGGCAGAGCTATTCACCGAGGCCAAATGCTCTTGGTTCATTGCCTGCATTTAGATTACTGCTAGATATGAAAGAGCATCTGCAGTCTTGCTTCCCAAGCAAGCTAAGTACCCGATTCTTTCCCATTTGGGCTTCAGCTGTCAGGGGTCTCAGATACTGCCAGGTAAAGTCATCTATTCAGTCCATAGCCAGAGTATCTCAGGGAAATAGTTGCCTGCTCGCTAAATGCTAAGAGTTAGATGGTCATTCTTGTAATGATGAAAAAGAAAAAGAACTTTGAATTTTCCAAAAAGAAAACATGCGTCCACCACAGAGAGGAGAGGCTGATGACGTGCATATCTGCAGATGCAGTGGTCAGGTCACATATTTGGGTTTGGAAACTCCAAGAAGAGAAAGAACTAAACCCCTCTAGCAGTTGAGGGCAATAAACTGCTTTCAGAATAAAGTTTCAGTAGCTGTGGGCAGATCCAACCTCAAGGAAGACTCCCCCAAAAGCTAGCAGCATCCCCTGCAGTGCTGCGCCACTCTGCACCTGAACGTGCAGCAGGGGAACAGGAACGCCAGTGATTCTGTGCGCCACGAGGCCAGCGCAGGCTTGCCATCTCACTCTCAGCTGCGGCCAGAGAGCTCTTTATACAAATAAGGCAAATGAAGTGGCTTCTTCAGCACGGCTTGTATGCTTCTCTGCTACAACGGAGGCGGAGGCGAGGAAACCACAAGTCAGCCATCTGTCCCCCTCAGGGCTGGGGCAAGACCCTCCAGCCCCTTTCTTTTCTTCTTGCTAGGAACAATGGGCCATTTCACAAGTGGCACAGAACATTGGCTGTTGATGGCTTCATATTCTATTGTCTGTGGGGAAAAAACAGCCCCACCAGGGTGACTGCAGCTAATTGTAGTTTCCACCCAGCCTGACTATGTCATTCAGTGGCAATATGATGACTAAACAGCAATTCCGCTGGAAATTACAGACTTTCAACAGCGACTCCCGATACTTCATTGTTTCCCGATCAGGGCACAATTGGTTTGTGTCAGTGTTGGTTTCCTCCCTAAGTCTGTACCGACTAAAACAATCAGGAAATGGCTCCACGTGCTTGTCACAACGCTGTCACCCGCCGGTATCTGTCTCCCGCTTACAAGTCTGCACTGGAAACCTTACAATTCGCTTCCATTTCTAAATGGCAGGTAGGCTCGTGCGTGGGGCCAACGATGCCAGCCTCTTCCCACTTCAGCCCCTCTCCAGATGTTTGTCCTTAATCTTCACAGTGCTGTAAGTCCTCCCTGCCCCTGAAAGACCAATTAGAAGGTGCCTGAGGTCCACGGACTGTGCTTAGGACCACTGCCTAAGGAATAAGCAAGGGAACTTGTTTAATCAAACAGGCAGGCTCTGTGTGTGGCTCATCCTCTCCAAAAACGAATGAAGACGTTCATGACAGTGTGGCAATGCCAGGTCTTCTTCTGTGGATGGGTTTTCTGTTACTGGAGAATGAAGATGCTCCATCCACAGGAGAAGACCCGACATTGATCCAATCCAGCCTCTCATGAGCTAAGACATGAACTGTGGTTTGTTCCATCCCTTGCCCTTTCTAAATATGACTAATAACCTCAGTAGTGTCCTCAGGCAAACTGTTCCCACATCGTAAGTGGTATGACCCACAGAGAGGGGACTCTCTCAAACACTGTCATGTACACAATCAGAATCACAACCGCACTCACCCTAGGAAACCCAGCTGCCTCCAGTGACCCACCCTTTGGCATTCTGAGAGTAGCCCTGTCATCTGGCACTTTCAGCAGGATACAATCCCACAGGGAACTTAAATGTCCAGCTTAAATGGCCTTAATAAATGGAATCATCATTTTAACTTGCAATAATGAGCAACCTAATAGTGTTTAATCCGCCAATCTGATTTTAATAGAACTTGTTTGACTCTGTGTGATGGGGAAGGCCCTTACCACAACTCAGGGTCCTAGGAACAGCAAAGGGGAAAGACAGGCTGCAGAAGGGCCCCTGTGCCCCCCAAGGCAAAGAAAATTAGGCTGTACTGCCGTCCCAGAAAAGAATCAAAATCAAGTCAGACCCAGCACTTTTGGAGGCCGAGGTGCGTGGATCACTTGAGGACAGGAGTTTGGGACCAGCCTGGCCAACATGGTGAAACTCCATCTCTACAAAAAAACGCAAAAAATTAGCTGGGCATGGTGGCAGGTGCCTGTAATTCCAGCTACTCGGGAGGCTGAGGCAGGAGACTCTCTTGAACCTGGGAGACAGAGGTTGCAGTGAGCTGAGATTGTGACATTGCACTCCAGCCTGGGTGACAGAACAAGATTCCATCTCAAAAAAAAAAAAAAAAAAAAAAAAAAAGCAAGTCAGAGCTGGTGGGAAGGCATCAGAGGAGGGAAGTGGGGTCCTGCTCTGGGAGGAATGACAGGTGGGCTAGACCACAGGGTCCAGTCAGGGGAGGACTTTAACACACTTCATGATGGCATAAAAGATAGTCCCCCTCCTACAAGAACAGCAGGAAAATAGGAATGGAATTGCAGACGGAGAGGATAACAGAAGCTTCGTAGATCAGGCATGGAAGCCCTGCAACTTAATAATGTCACCTACTTCCAGTTATTGCTGACTTACTGTGTGCCCGGTGCCGGTGGAGCACACCACTTGTGCATCTGTATCATTTATACCTAAGTCTATATCCGTACCTGTACCTATAACCTATAACTATGATCCAGATTATTTGCATCCTTGCACCCACCCTGTGAGGTAGGTGTTATTATCATTCCCAACATATAATCAAACCATTCTAGCCACAAAGTGTTCAGGCAGGATACACGCTGAGTTGGTCCGACTCCAGGGTTGCCCCTAAGGCTGCTGGGCTAGCACAGGCTGTGGGGCCAGTCTCTGTTCTGCTCTACCAGCTGGGTGATCATTACTGCCCTGAAAGCACCCCTTACCCGACGGACAGGGATTTGGTGGGTGAATCCCAAACTTCCTTTCTCTGTGGCTGGGGTCACACTGGGGCAATCCCAGGCTTCCCTGCCCAGTGGAGGGGGTCACTCTGGGGCAATCCCAGGCTTTCCTGCCCAGTGGCTGGGGTCACTCTGGGGCAATCCCAGGCTTCCCTGCCCAGTGGCCGGGGTCACTCTGGGGCAATCCCAGGTTTCCCTGCCCAGTGGAGGGGGTCACCCTCCTTGTAAGCTCCAGTTCCCACAGTGGTGACTTGCAGGGGGAATGGCCCTTCATTTGCATTCCTCCTCCCCCTCTTTCACTTCCACATGCCCTGACTGCTGTTTCCTGGGATAGCTTCTCAGATAAACTGTTCACACTCAAGTCTTCATCGCGGGATCTCCTTCCGGGGAAGCTGAACGAAGGCTGATGGTGTGAGACAGCCACAGGGAAACCTTCTGAGACCTCCACCGCAGCCATGCAGAGGCATGTCAAGAAAAACACGAGGATAACAGGGAGCTTCATTCTCACTACAGGGGTTTCTAGCCAAGGAAACCTTTTATCTAAGAGATTAATAGCCAGCAAAACCAATAGCACTCAGTGCAACATGGCAAAAAGGTCATGGGATCAATGGAAACCTACTACAAATTGTAACAGTAAAGAGATAGATATAAAGTTAGCTTATATTTTAATTATCTAGCCAAGAAAGATATAATATCTAC
The DNA here is from genome assembly GCF_003255815.1 of Theropithecus gelada. Lineage (NCBI taxonomy): Eukaryota > Metazoa > Chordata > Mammalia > Primates > Cercopithecidae > Theropithecus > Theropithecus gelada. Next base: position 35,969,375 of record NC_037668.1, on the reverse strand, counting down.
ATAATATCTATAAGCTACTGGCTTATAGATACATATTCTATAAGATTATATGTATTATATATATAATACAGTCTTAGTAAGACTGCATAGATTACACAGGGTAAGACTGTATATGATACATATTATATATGAGAAGTATATAAAATATCTATATGCTATTAGCCTATAGATTATCAGCCAATAGCTTATAGACATTGTATGAATGTGTGTATGTGTGTGTGTGTGTGTGGGTGTATGTGTGTATATATATATATATATATCTTGGCTAGATAATTAAAATATAAACTATTGACTAGATAGATTGATGGAATGATGGAAGTCCCCATTTACTATAGAGAAACAAAATCAAATGCCTAGGCATACGTTTAACAAGAAATTCCCAAAACCTAAAAATAAAAATTCTAAAAATATTCTAAAAGACACAAGAGTAGGTTTTGATTCACGCAAAAACATAACATGTCTTGGTTAGGTAGAGTCGCGATCATTAAAATGTCAATCTTCCCAAGTTAATTTATAAATGCGACGTCGTAACAATGAGAATCCCATCAGGAATTTTTTTTTCTGGATCTAGAACATTTTACTCTAAAATTTATTTGAAAGGAAGAAGCACTAAGAATAGCCAAATAAACCTCCCAAAAGAAGCCCAAGGTATAGGGGCTAGCGTTACCAGCTATTAACACATACAAGAAAACTTTTATATCTTAAAAAGTATGGAAATTACACATGCATCGACGAGCCAATGGAACAGAATAGAAAATTCAGAAATAATCCCACCTCCATACACAAATTTAGGATACACAATTAAGGAGGTATCTCAAGTCAGTGGGAGAAGGGTCAAGTTTTCCTTTTTTTTTTTTTTTTTTTTTTGAGACGGAGTCTCGCTCTGTCACACAGGCTGGAGTGCAGTGGCCGGATCTCGGCTCACCGCAAGCTCTGCCTCCCGGGTTCCCGCCATTCTCCTGCCTCAGCCTCCTGAGTAGCTGGGACTACAGGCGCCCGCCACCTCGCCCGGCTAGTTTTTGTATTTTTAGTAGAGACGGGGTTTCACGGTGTTAGCCAGGATGGTCTCGATCTCCTGACCTCGTGACCCGCCCACCTCGGCCTCCCAAAGTGCTGAGATTGCAGGTGTGAGTCACCGCGCCCGCCTCTTTTTTTTTTTTTAAGAGTATCTGGGATTACAGGTGCCCACCTCCATATCTGGCTTTTTTTTTTTCCCCCTGTATTTTCAGTAGAGATGGGGTTTCACTGTATTAGCCAGGATGGTCTGGATCTCCTAACCTAATGATCCACCGCCTTGGCCTCCCAAAGTGCTGGGAGTACAGGCCTGAGCCACCGCGCCTGGCCGAAGAGGTCAAGTTTTTCATAAGTGAAATCGGGAGACCTAGAAGGCACATGAAAAAGACAAAACTGGGTCTACCCCTCACATCATACAGCAGCACTGATGCTAAACAGTCAAGAGATTTCAATGTAATAAATAAAATCATACCTACTCTACAAGAAAACATAGGTGAATTTCTCTATATCCTGAAAGTGGAGAAAACTTTCTTGACCATGATTCAAAACCCAGCAACAATATGTGAAAGATACTTACATCTTATTAGATAAAAATAAAACTGCCAGACTGTTTTCTACCATGGCGGCACCATTTTCCATTCATTCCCACTAGGAATGGAGGAGGGTTCCAATTTCTCCACATCCTCCCAACGTTTGACATTATTCGTCTCTTGGATAATAAGCATCCTAGTGATTGTATCGTGGTTTTAATTTGCATTTCCCTAATAACTAATGATGTTGAGCACCTTTACATGTCCTTGTTAGTCATTCGAATAGACATTGAATCTATTTGAATCTCTTGCCTACTTTTAATTGAGTTGTCTTCTAGTTTTTTGAGTTTTAAGAGCTCTTTACATATAATCTAGATACAAGTCCTTTATCAGACATATGATTTGCAAATACTTTCTCCCAATCCATAACTTGTTTCCTCCTTTTCTTAATGGCTTGATGGTTTCTTTAAATGAGTAAAATTTTCTACTTTGGTAAGTTCCAATTTATTAATTTTTTCTTTTATGAATAGTGCTTAGTCTCATTTAAGGATGCTTTGCCTAACCCAAGGTCATAAACATGTCTTATGTCTTCTTCTAAGACTTTTATATCTTTAGCTCTTGCATTTAGGTCATGATCCATTTTGAGTGAATTTTTGCATATGGTGTGAGGTAAAGGTCAAGTTTATTTTTGTCATTGACTATCCAATTATCCCAGCACCATTTTTTGAATTAAAAAAGCCTGTTTTCTCCACTCCCAACTCCACTGAATTGCTTTTGCACCTTTGTTGAAAATAAATTGACCATAAACATAAGATTTTATTTCTGAACTTTCTCTTCTGTTCCATTGTCTATTTTTATGCCAATACTATCTATCTTGATTGTAGTAGCTTTATAAAAAGTTCTGAAATCAGGGACTATAAGTCCTCTAACTTTGTTCTTCTTTTTCAAAATTGTTTTGGCTATTTTAAGTCCTTTGTATTTTCAGATATATTTTAGGGTTAGCTTGACAATTTCTGAGGAAAAAAGGCTCCTAGAATTTTCATCAGAGTTGTACTGAATCTAGAAATCATTTTGAGAGAATTGCCATCTTAACAATATTGAGTCTTCCAACCACTTTCAATTGCAAAACATGGAATGTCTTTCTATCCAGGTAAATCTGTAATTTCTTTCATTAAGACTTTGTAGTTTTCAATATATGGGTTTTATACTTTGTAACTTAAATTTATCCTCTGCACTTTATTATTTTTGATGCTATTGTGAATGAAATTATTTTCTCAATTTCATTTTTGGATTGTTCATTTGTACTATATAGAAATACAATTGAATTTTGTATGTTGATGTTATCCTGTGACCCTTGCTAAACCTATTTATTAGTTCTAGTAAATTTTTTTGTAGATTCTTTAGGATAGTTTACATATATAATTAAGTCATTTGTGAAAAAGGGTAGCTTCACTTTCTTCTTCCCACTGTGGATGCTTTTCTTTCTCTTGCTTTATTGCACTGGCTGGCAGCTCCAGTCCAATGCTGAATAGAAGTGGTGAAATCAACACTTTGCCCTGTTCCTCATTTTAGGGGGAAGCATATAGTCTTTCATCATTAAGTATGATGCTAGCTGTATGGAAGACTTAAACTAATATGAAAAGGACTCCAGACCAGGTGTGGTGGCTCACATGTGTAATCTCAGCACTTTGGGAGGCTGAGGAGGGCAGATTGCTTGAGCTCATGAGTTCAAGACCAGCCTGGGCAACATGGCAAAATCCTATCTCTACAAGAAAGTAGCCAGATGTGGTGGCACATGCCTGTGGTCCCAGCTACTCAGGAGGCTGAGGTGAGAGAATCACTTGAGCCCAGGAGGCAGAGGTTATAGTGAACCAAGATAGCACCACTGCACTCCAGCTGGGTAACAGAGTGAGACCCCATCTCAATTAAAAAAAAAAAAAAAAAGACTCCAGAACCAACTTGAAGAGGCTCGCACTAACCAAAGATGGGACAATTTGAACATCAACATTTGACTGAAATTCATTAAATATGTTTAAATCCATGAGTTCATAATAGTCCTCAAACAAACAAAAAACTAATTGCTCATTGTTGGAAGATGCTAGTGACCCAATACATTATTTTGAAAACTAAAAAAGTATTAAAAAAGCAGGGGAGAATTAGGCACGTACCCTACCTTCCCTGTAAAAACTGTTCTTTTGAGTTACCAAATAGGAGAAGAAAGGACTTTCTCTATAAAAGTATTCCAGCCAATAAATGAAGAAGAAATGAGAGAATTAAAATATCATGATTTTGTAATCCCTAATGAATGAATGGATCTGGGCATGGATCATCAATGGTGGCTGACATCACAAAAGGGAGACAACCAGATAGTATGTGTCCTCCGCTATGGCTTGGATGTGTCCCCCCAAAGGTCATGTGTTGGAAACTTAATCCCCACTACAACCCTGTTGGGAGGTCAGGCCTAATGAGCGGTGATTAGGTCATGAATGGATTAATGTCATTATCTTGGGAGTGAGTTAGTTATTACAGGAGTGGCTTTTTTATAAAAGTGAGTCTGGTGGCCCCCTCCTCCTCTCTCTTTCTCATTCTCTCATTCTTGCCCTCTCTTGCCCTTCCACCTTCCACCATGGGATGATGTAGTATAAAGGCCCTCACCAGGTGCCATGCTCCTGAATTTCCCAGCCTCCAGGACCGTGAGCCCAATAAACTTCTATTGTTTATGAATTACCCAGTCTGTGGTATTCCATTATAGCAACACAAATGGACTAAGACATCCCCTGACAGAGGTATAATTTGCTGGAAAAAAAAAAAAAAAAACTTGACCTTGAAGCTATTCAGAACTCTTGCTCTAAACTCCACTTTCTACCATCTGCAGAGGGCACTGGGACATGGTATGGTAAATGATGCCATGGGTATACAGTCAGCAAAATCCAAACTATGGAAAACTCTACAGGGCGAATGACTTGGCTTCTTTAACCAATTCTCTGAGGAAGAATGAGTAAGAGAGAAAAAAAGAGCAGGAGTGTGCTGGAATGAGAACATATAGACTGAAAAAGACGAAGAAATAATCAACCAATTGCAATATGTAGACCTTACTTGGATACTGGCTGAGTCAAACAAACTGTAAAATGAAAGATGGCATTTGTGAAACAACTGAAATGTTGAACAGTGACTGGGTATGTAATGAGATTTAGAATTATTATTCATTTGTAACAGTGATCAGTGTAGTACAGAAGTATTTTTTTTTTAAAGAGAACTTATCTTTTAGAGAAGTATACTGAAATATTTACTGACGAAATTATACAATGTCTGAGAGATGCTTCCAAATAACGTTGAGGGAAGGAATGGGAGAGTATGGACGAAATAAGACTGACCGTGATATAATAACAACAAGAATTCAAACAACCAACAATTATTGAGTGCTTACCGAATAGCAAGCACTGATATAAAATTGTCCGTCCTCCCCACCGGACTGCAAGCTGTGCAGAGGCAGGGCTGTGGCACCCACGGCACCCCGCACGAATGCTCGACCATGATAGCTGCTCAGTAAATATATTTTGTTTTGTTCTGACATGGAGTCTCGCTCTGTCACCCAGACTAGAGTGCAATGGCACGACCTTGGCACACTGTAACTTGCACCTCCTGGGTTCAAGCAATTCTCCTGTCTCAGCCTCCCTGGAAGCTGGGATTACAGGTGCATGCCCCAAGCCCTGCTAATTTTTCTATTTTTAGTACAGACGAGGTTTCACCATGTTGGTCACGCTGGTCTTGAACTCCTGACCTCAGATGATCTGCCCGCTTCGGCCTCCCAAAGTGCTGGGATTATAGGCGTGAGCCACCGCACTGGGCTCTGCTCAGTAAATATTAACTGAACAAATCAGTGAACATCAGCACAGAGTTTCAAGCTAAGCCCCTGGGAGCCCTGGGAAGGAACCATGAAGGAATTCCTCCAGTCTTGCTCTGGAGCGAGGCTTGGTCATTCCATGTTCTATTCTTCACATGTATTAACTGCTTAATGCTCAGAACTACCTATGAGGAAGCACTGCTCTTATATCCATTTCAGAGTTGAGTACACTGAGTGTTTAAGCAAATTTTCAAAGTCAGAGGACTAGTAAGTGTGAGAGTCAAGATTCAAATCCAGACTATCTGACTTCAGCCCATTTGCTGTAAACCACCAAGTCTCACCCCTGTTGCCATTCTGTGCCCAAGCTTCAGATGCATCTCTCCCTTTGAATCCTATAAAACTATCCAGGATTTCTTTTTTTTTTTTTTTTTTTTGAGATGGAGTCTCGCTCAGTCGCCCAGGCTGGAGTGCAGTGGCGCGATCTCAGCTTACTGCAAGCTCCGCCTTCCGGGTTCACGCCATTCTCCTGCCTCAGCCTCCCGAGTAGCTGGGACTACAGGCGCCCGCCGCCCCGCCCAGCTATTTTTTTGTATTTTTAGTAGAGACGGGGTTTCACCGTGTTAGCCAGGATGGTCTCGATCTCCTGACCTCGTGATCCGCCCGCCTCGGCCTCCCAAAGTGCTGGGATTACAGGCATGAGCCACCACGCCCGGCCACTATCCAGGATTTCTATAGTAAAATTTTTTCACTTTAAAAAAAAAGAAATAAGACTGACCATATTAAAGTTGAATGATACGCATATGGGAATTCATTATGCTGGTCTGTTTATATTTGTAGATTTTTGAAATTTTCCATAATAGAATATTTTTTAAAAGATTATCATGAGATTTGGAGTGAGATCTAGGTTGTATCTTAAATTTTAGCTCAGCTCCTTAAGAGCTGTGTGATCTTGAACAAATTCCTTGGTCTCTCTGTTTTAGTGAGTAGGATGTGTGTAAAGTACCCAGCGTGCTGCCTATCATACAGCACATGTTCTCTGTACTAACAGACTTGTCCTCTTTTTGTAGGGTTCTCCTGTGAGGAGTAACAATGAAGGGACTGAGCGAGTAATTAAATGGTGCACTGTAAGGTGCACTGGCAAACCCACCCATGGGAGAGGCCATCCCCAAACACGGGCAGCTCACAGGCTCACCTATCACTTTAGGGAGTGATATTTTTCAAATTAGGTAGATAAAAGATGATTAATAACTGAAGATCAGAGGGGTGATGTGTTCTTGAGACATTTTGCGTGTGGACATTAAGTAGAAATTTATGGAGCAACTCGGGATTGAATTGAAGACTAGGTTAATTCTGCAAAATAAAAAGTGTGGACACTCTTTCCAGTGTCTTGCTTTAGAAATCAATGCATCCAAGACAGGTCTGCTTCATGGCCCCTCTCCCCCAAACCCCCACTTTCTCTGTCACTAACCGATCATTTCCAGGACCTCAACAACCACCAATTTCTTCTGTGCAGACAGCTGAGACCCAGCCTGCTATTCCAGCGATCCGTGGAGTTGCGGTGGATCTTTCTCCTGTCAGCCCATTCCCCCAGTCCTGGCCCGGAGGCAGCAGATTTTGTGCAATAAGCTCTGTTCAGGGTGACTGGCTATTGCTTCACTGAATTCATAAGATCTGTTACTTGCAGCACCCCTTTAAGAACAGATGATGTCCCAGTTCCCAGTGGGACTCCAGGAACAGCATCTGCATGGCTTCTAAAGAATTCTTTTTCAACTGGAACCCAAACCCTAGGTCAGCTCTGCTCTTTCCTCCCAACGCCTTTGGTCCTGTCGCTCCTGCCACAAGGCACAGGGAAGGACCTGGCTGGAGGGAAAGGCAGTTCATGCAGTTCCAACTGCCTCCCAGCCCTGACCCCAAATGTCAATCAGGCTCCTGTGACAAGACAGGGCCTGCAGTGTCCTAGAAGAGTGGACACTATTCCTGAGGCCAGTGCTGAATCTCTGTTCCAGTGGGCAGTTGGAAAATGAGAAATGTCACCCTTTATTGCAGCTTACATATTTCATGCACCTGCACCTTTCTCTCTGATCTTTCCAACACGGAATGGCCTGATTTCCATGCACCATTAGAGGTACGTGGCCTGGACTAAAATGTCCGTAACAACCAGGACAACTGCGACAACAAGAAGAGTTGCTGTTTATTCTGCATGGACCTTGTGTCAGGTGCCGGGGAGGACCCTTTACACCCATGTTTCATTTTAGTCTGACAGTCACTTTAGTAGCTGGGTATTACTATCTTCATTTTACAGGGTGAGAAGGCTTGGGGCACACAGAAGGGAAGTAACTTCCCCAATGTCGCACAGCCGGTAAGGGGAGAACCAGGGAATTGCCCCACTGCACCCCTTCCTGATGTCTTGTTTCAAATCCCTGGCACATCCCAGCTACCCCTCCCCTTCTATAGTTGCAACATTCATGGTACTTTGGGGACCCCAAGAACTGCTCATGGCGAAACACATCATACAGAGCAAGGACAGGCTCAGCCTGATTTAAATTGTAGTTCTTCCTTTTGTTGCAAGGGGAGGGAAAAAGTGCGATGAAGGAACGAGACTCTGCTTATCTCTCCCTCGCACAAACCCGGCGAGGGCGGTAATTGATGCCTTGCACATAGCAAGGTTGACAGGACGCCACACGGAACCCCGAGAAGCCACGGCGACAGCCCGAATCTCACAGGAAGGAACTGGCTTATTAACTTTCAACCAGGAGACTTCTTCTGACTTGTTTACAGAGGTCTTCACGATTTGGGGGACACGGAGCAAGAAAACTGGTTACAAGCATTCCGCGTCCTCCCCCACACCGCGCAGCCCGGCCACTCTCAGCTATTTATGGAAAGAGGGGGAAGAAAAGGCTGACAGGCCCAGCCCAGGCTGCAATCTGCCAGATATGAAAACCAATTGCTTCTCATAATAAATTCCAGCTGGAGCCATAGGAATAATAAGGACAAGGAGAAGGTAGCACCAATTTGCTTTATTTGATTAGCTCCTTCTTGGGCGGTCCAACCCCAGCTTCTTTTCATTAAAATAAGGGCAAATTGAAAATCGTAAAAGAGGTTTTCTTATCGGAGAACAAACGACTAGATAGATTCGTCGGCCTAAAAGCCCCTCACAAGCCACAAGACGGCCGTGATTGCTCCTGCTCTTGCTGTGTTCAATGGGCAGGACCCAGAAGCTGGCACTTCCAAAGAGCTTCGTTCGCAGAGATTTAGCACATGCTTTCATTTTTTCTTTTCTTTTCTTTTCTTTTTTTTTTTTTTTTTGGAGATGGAGTCTCGCTTTGTCACCCAGGCTGGAGTGCAATGGCGTGATCTCTGCTCACTGCAACCTCCGCCTCTTGGGCTCAAGTAATTCTCCTGCCTCACCCTCCCGAGTAGCTGGGACAACAGGCACCCACCAAACACGCCCGGCTAATTTTTGTATTTTTAGTAGAGATGGAGGTTTCACCGTGTTGGCCAGGCTAGTTTCGAACTCCCGGCCTCAAATGATCCACCTGCCTCAGCCTCCCAAAATGCTGGGATTACAGAGGTGAGCCACCGCGCCCGGCCTCATTTTTCTGAATAAAAGCAAGGACAGTCAATGGCTCTATCCTGTAGCTAGTGCTTCATGCAGTCAGTCTCATTTAATCCTTGCTATAACCCTAGGAAGGTTGACCCCAAAAAGTCAAGCAAGAGGAGAAGCTGGCAGGTCGGGGCAGACCTAGATTCCATCTCTAGGGCCACGATGCTTTGGTGGAGGCTTGAGAACAGGATGAGGGGTGGCTAGGGCTTCCAGAACTCAGAGGCAGAAGTCAATTTGTATTTCTGGCCAGGCACGGTGGCTCATACCTGTAATCCCAACACTTTGGGAGGCCAAGACAGGAGCATCACCTGAGGTCAGGAGTTCGAGACCAGCCTGACCAACATGGTGAAACCCCATCTCTACTAAAACTACAAAAATTAGCCAGGCATGGTGGCAGGCGCCTTTAATCCCAGCTACTTAGGAGGCCGAGGTGTAAGAATCACTTGAACCTGGGAAGTGGAGGTTGCAGTGAGCTATGATCACACCATCACCCTCCAGCCTGGGTGACAAAGTGAGACTGCCTAAAAGAGAAAAAAAAAAAAAAAAGTCCACTTGTATTTCCCAAGACCGTTAAACCACAGTTTGTTCATATAAATTGTCCCTGGAGGTCCCTGAAAAGAAGAGGCTGCCCATTCAGAGGGATCGTAATGACCAAGACTCACTCCAGAGCGAGAGTGGAGGAACACCTCCTTCATGGCACCTGCCCAGGGCTCCCAGGGCCTCGGCTTGAAACTCTACACTGACGTTCACTGACTTGTTCAGTTAATATTTACTGAGCAGCTATCACGGCCGAGCATTCATGTGGGGTGCTGGGGGTGCCACAGCCCTGCCTCTGCACAGCTTGCAGTCCTGTAGGGAGGAAGAACAGTGATGCTCAGAGGCCCGCCCTGGGCCGGCCCCAGAGCTGCAGGAGGGGAAGGGGACCCACCAGAGATGGCAAACGAGTTCTTTTGATAACAGCTGTCAGTGGGTGGCGATGGGCAGCCCAGAGGCCTTTCCCAGGATGCAGCATCTGGGTGAAAACGGAGGTGAAGGCAAGGACATGAAAGCTGGCTCCCGGAAGGGCTTTCGGTAGAGAGCGTGGCAAGGCCTAGGCCTGAAGAGGAAGCTTGGCAGAGGCTGGCAGGCGGAGAACAGGGCAGGGCCAGGAGATGGGGCGAGAAAGCAGCTCACCCCAAGTAATGTGGGCTCCTGAACCAGGGTGGATTTTCCTCTAAGAGTGATGAGAGACACTAATTAACCAAGGGTACACGTGTATTAACAGCAATGAAGGAAAAGCGAGGACTCCGATCTTAATACAAATGTGGCATAAAATGTAAGAGAGCATAAATTAACCTGGAGAGTGCAACTGCGTAAGCGCAAGAAAAAAAAAGCAGAGGGCACCTAACAGCATCCTACAGAGAGGCTGCGTCCAGACTGGGGCAGAGGGGTTATGACCCCCACTCCCCGGCCCCTTGAAAAAGTGATAGTAGACCGAGAGATTGAAGAGAGTAAAAGTCAGCCAAAAACAACAAGGAGAGGCACCTTCCAAACAAAGGGAACAGCACGTGCAGAGGGGTTAGATCCCGGGGCTTTGTGGGTCCTCTGAGAATTCCGAACATTGCTCTCAAGGGCATGGAAGTGACTGGAGGTTTTGAAGCAGGGAAGTGGTATGACCACTTAGACTTGGCACGTCTGGCTGCTGCTTCTGCCTCCTCTACCTTCCTAACTTGTAAACAGCAAACACTCCATAAATGCTCATCAGATGAGCAAATTAATCAAGAAACAGTAACTTTTCTTAAAAATAGAAAACTTCACTTATTACGCTGAAAGCATTTGGTCAGTGATGAGCCAAAGAAAAAGGGGTTTAAGATGAGAGAGGGTTAATGGCATCACCTGTCTTTGGATTCAACACTATCGTCAAGAAAGAGGGCCTGCCATTCCTGCTGCTTAGTGCAGCCAGGCCACGTAAGCCCCAGCCCAGCACAGTGATGGGAGCCCTGCTCCAATGCCACCCAGTGCCTGGCTCATGTTCAGCCCCACCACTGTCTCCTCCGGCCGAAGTCCATGCCTCCCAAATGGCACCTGGTGCTGCCGTGGCCCCTCACTTGTCATATTCCAACACCGATATTTTATTAAGAATCCAATGTAAATCTGAGAGAAAATTAATGTGTCATCTCCTAGCAGGAAGGACTAAACATCTCAATGTGACGGTCTGTTAGAGTTGTCATTTATCATTAGTATGCAATTCAAGGCAAGTTTCCCACATTCTGGTGGGAGCTTTCGAGACAATGAATCTCTGGGAATTAGCTTCTGGTCCAATTATTCCTGGTTCCCCCCACCTACCTAAGAGATAAATTCCATCTCAGCAGGAGGAAAAAAAAAAAAAAAAAGAAGAAGAAGAAGGGGAGGAGGGAGTTTGCTCTTCTCCTTTCTGGCTGAAATCAATTTTTCTCAAGGAGACAAGGCAATATTCATTTTGAGAGAAGGGAATAAGGCTGTACGCGAAAGGCCAATCAATGGAGCCGTTCTGATGAAAACTTCCTCAAATCAAATGTAGGGGAACCTCTTAATGCGCTTTGTTCTTCTTTTCCATAATCCATAACTATTAAGAGAAAGATGGGCGGAGAGCAGCTGCCACAAAGGGAGAGCTACGTAAACAGTTGGCCCCTGCAAACACCGGTCTGTGCACCCTCCCAACCTGTTTCCGGGGCTTCCCTACGTGCCTGGCCCCGTGGTAGGCACCGGAAACAGAGTGCTACACAGGCGTGCCCTGCTCCTCAGGGAGCTTATGTTCTAGCAAGGAGATAGGCCAATAACAATAAACTCATATAGCTAATAAAACATATATAGCTATAAAGAAGATAACCCAAGATAGGAATTTTGTGCATTAAAATAGAATTGTTTTGTCTAGGAACTGTTTAAAACCTTTGGTGCAAAACATAAAAATGCACTTGGACGTAAATCATGCTCCTGGTTCCAAAGCAAACGGACAAGTGGGATGAATGGGCAGATGTCTGTGTCTCCTGGGAGGCAAGAGCCAGCCATGAGTACTGAGAAGCCCGGGCAGCCCTGTGTAGGCACAGCCACACCTGGGGAGTCCAGGGTGCCTTGGCTCAGCCACTGAGACTGGGATTCCAGGCAACTGTCCCTGTATCTGCTGGCCAACCACATGGTCCCCCAGCCCCATAGGACAGGGACAAAGGGCTGGAGGGTCCTGGATCAGGAAGGCACCCTCTGCCCTGGAGTCCTCTAACAGGCCCTGCTCCCTCTGCAGGGCCCACCCCCATCAGGGAGAACGAAACCAGCCTCCGATGGGCGGTGTCTCCCAGCCAAGTCCTCCCTGGCGTCGCGTGCACCTGCATCATGAAACTTGGCAGGCTGAGCCATCCCTGCTGCTGGAGTCTCCATGAGGGCAGGAGCCATGCTTGCTCTGTTTGAGCTCCAGGAAGACTCTGTGAGGGCAAAGGCCATGCTTGCTTTGTTTGCGCTATTAGAAGCTTTTCCTTTAATCTGCACAATCCTGTCCAGTAGGTTTAGATCCCCGTTTGACAGAAGAGGACAGCACATGTCAGAGGCCAAGCAGTGACCCAAGGGAGCCTGCGCTCGGTCCCGTCTGGCTGCCGCACAGGGAAGCTGTCATCTCCATCTCATCAGAGCCATATAGTGACTTTGATTGAAAATCTCAGCTGGGCACAGTGTCTCACACCTGTAATCCCAGCACTTCGGGAGGCCAAGATGGGTGGATCACCTGAGCTCAGAAGTTCAAGACCAGCCTGACCAATATGGTAAAACCCCGTCTCCACCAAAAATACAAAAATTAGCCAGGCATGGTGGTGGGCACCTGTAATCCCAGCTACTCGGGAGGCTGAGACAGGAGAATTGCTTGAACCCGGGAGGCAGAGGTTGCAGTGAGCCGAGATCACACCACTGCACTCCAGCCTGGGCAACAGAGTGAGACTCTTTCAAAAACAAAAAACAAAAAACAAAAAAAAACCTCTCTCTCCCCCCCCTCCACACACACACACACACACACTCACATTAAGCCAGTATGTGATGAATGCTGGGGTCACGTGGTGCCTGCAACGGCCCCCTGAGCCAGCCTGCCTGGCTTCCCTGGACTCTCCTGCCATCCTCCTCCTCAGCCTTGCCTGGACACCATCAGGCTATTTCCAAGCTTCAGGCCCACATCAAGGGGCCAGAAAGTTGCCTGGGCAGATCCCCCAGAGGCCACTTATCCTACTCAGGGAGGCAGCCACCAGGGCTCTCATCCCACGATCAGACTCGACTGTACCTCGAGTTGGGAGTCCCTCTTGCCATGTGACCCAACTGGCCTCCTTCCACCTCGGATGCAGCCATGGCTCCTATTTGCTGCCACACCCTCCAGGTTCCCGGGGGTTCCCTCTGTACACTGGTTCCCCCAGCCATGAGCATGGTGCTGAGTCACTCTGGGTTCAGGCAGAGAATCCCACTGTATGCCCACAACAGGACAGGCCTGAGGGCCTCAGCCACCCAGTCCTAGAGACACTGCGGGCGCCAGTTCCTCGTGCCATCTCCCCGACTGGCGTGGCTCCCAGGGGCTGGGTCTGGATCCAGGAGTCACCTTGGCTGCCCTGCCTGGCTGCTTTTCACCTGGGCCAACAAATAAGGATGCTTTCCCAGTTTTCTCCGGCATGGGCTCCTGAGCTGAAGAGCCTGAGGGATAACCCTCCACCCCCTACCTCCTTCTTGGCTGAACAATGATTTTCTCCCACACCTAAGACAGCCAACTGCAGCCACTCTGCCAGGACTAACACTAGAATCAGAGGAATGGCTTTTGGTACGGACGACCAGGCGATGAGGCAGAGAGATTCAGGGGGATGTTCCAGATGGCGGGAGATAAGCAGGTAAGGCACTTTCCATAGAGCCTTGCGGGAGGGTGGGTCAGCCCAGAGCAGCAGCCCAGCAGGACTCAGAGGCCAAGATCCACAGCCCCCAGGAGTCCAAGAAAGCGGGGAGAGGGTGCAGGCTCAGAGCTGGGGTTTGCCAGTGCCCTCAGAGACTCTTCTTCCTCTTCCACCCTCCTCCCCAGACCCTGGCCTCATTCCTGCTTCTCAGAGCTCTCCCAAATTGCCAAGGCCTTCTTTAGTTTTTCAGGAGGCCCTGGCAACCAAAAGCGCAGCTGTGGATTATTAAGCTACAATTTCAAACCTAGGCTTCAGGGCCAGGCCAGGAGCCAGGCCAGGCAGGGCTTTCCCCAGATGTGGCGGGGGACACCCTAGGAACCAGCTTTCTGGGCGCTCCTGTCCTTCACAGGTTCAGATACCTCGGCCCTTTCTCCAGCTGCTCAGAGCTCCTTGGGGTTAAAGCGCCCCAGGAACACTTCACCAGGGCCTTCAGGGCACTCCTTGGAGCCTCAGGGCCCAACCAGCCTCTCAAAACCCCGAGAAGGAACATCTGGATGTGAGTCATCATGAATACCAGGCGCCATTTTCCACCAGTGGTCATCGGGGAGCCGTGGGACTACGTGGGTTGGTTTCTTCTTTTTCCCTATCTGTAGCTCCACTTTTCTATAATGAACATCAACTGTTTTATAACCAGAGGAAAAAGAAAGAAACATCCTCTGTCACTGAAGAATTGAGTTCTTCATGGATGCTGAAGCCCAACCCCTGCCCTCTGTGCGCTAGCTCACGGGCTCACTCCCTCCAGACCGGCTCTTGCCTCCTCCCTGCCCTCCCCTCCTTCTGTCCTTCCCCCTCTCCTCCTCCCCTCCCCTCCTCCTGCCCTCTTCCCTCCTCCTCTCCTCACTCTCCTCTCCCCTTCTTCACCTCCCTCCCCCTCCTGCAATCCTCCCCTTCTCACCCCCCAACCTCCTCTCCCCGTCCTGCAGTGCTAATCCCCTCAAGTCTAACGAGCATACTCTGCACTTCCTGGTTGGAAACACAGAGTCCAGAGTTGTTTCTATTTTTACTTATTTATTTTTTTGAGACGGAGTCTCGCTCTGTCACCCAGGCCGGAATGCAGTGGCGCGATCTCAGCTCACTGCAAGCTCTGCCTCCTGGGTTCACGCCATTCTCCGGCCTCAGCCTCCCGAGTAGCTGGGACTACAGGCACCCGCCGCCACCGCGCCCAGCTAATTTTTTGTATTTTTAGTAGAGACGGGGTTTCACCGTGTTAGCCAGGATGGTCTCAATCTCCTGACCTCATTATCCGCCCGCCTCAGCCTCCCAAAGTGCTGGGATTACAGGCGTGAAGCCTCCGCGCCCGGCCGAGTCCAGAGTCCTTGAAGAGGTCTCAACACCACCCTCGCTTTGTAGGGCTGCGTGATCACAGGACTTTGTCTCTGGATTTCGATAACTGTACGTGAATTGAGCGGAAGGTGTTTTGGTCAATGGGGACCTCTGTGCCTCCAGAGCTCATAAATCAGAACCCTGTGGTCTAAAAGCCATGATGTTCCCCTAATCGTGTTACTGCAATATTAATAAGGCTGTTTAATGCAACCAGTTCCTTCTAAATTGTCACATAAAAGTTTGGTAAATGTCAGACATCTCATTTAATAGAAAATGATGTTTTACTGCCAGGGGAGCTAGGTGGCTGAGAAGATGAGTATAAAGCCTGGCGACGACCTTTGGCAGGTTTGAGGGACAGAGCGCTGTCAGCCTGGGGCTCCTGCCTCAGCCCTTCTTTCTTGCCGTCAGCAGCCACCCTGAGTTCCCCGTGTGCAGGGCCCTGGGTGAGGAGTCCTGGGGAGGGGAGGGGCTAGAAGAAACAGCCCTTCCTGTCCTCATGCAGCGTACAGTCCTGTTGGAGCAAGAGAGGCACTGGTCACTGCTCAGGTTGCCCCTTGTCGTAAAAGATCATTACCCCCATTTTAGGAAACCCAGGCAGCTCCCAGGATCATTGGCCCACACAGGAGCAACTTGACGTTTACAAAGGGATGAGTTCGGCTGGGAGCGATGGCTCATGCCTGTAATCCCAGCACTTTGGGAGGCCGAGGCAGGCGGATCACCTGAGGTTGGGAATTCAAGACCAGCCTGACCAACTTGGAGAAACCCCATCTCTACTAAAAATACAGAAAAATTAGCCTGGCATGGTGGCGCATGCCTGCAATCCCAGCTACTCGGGAGGCTGAGGCAGGAGAATCGCTTGAACCCAGGAAGCAGAGGCTGAGGTGAGCCGAGATCATGCCATTGCACTCCAGTCTGGGCAACAAGAGCAAAACCTCCATCTCAAAAAAACCAAAAAACCAACAATAAAACAAACAGATAAGTTCACAGAAGCAAAGTAGCATCTTGTAAACTACTTATAAATGGGGTTGGTATCCTGTAAAAGGGGTTGGTCCCACTAATTTGGGTGGACAGGGGCATAGAGATGAACAGTGACATTCCCCACAGCCTAGTTTATGATAGAAGGAGTGTGGAAACCCTTTAAAAATGGCTTCAGTTGGCCAGGCACGGTGGCTCACACCTGTAATCCCAGCACTTTGGGAGGCCGAAGCGGGCAGATCATGAGGTCAGGAGATTGAGACCATCCTCACTAACACAGTGAAACCCCGTCTCTACTAAAAATACAAAAAATTAGCCTATGTTCTATGTGGTGGTGGGCGCCTGTAGTCCCAGCTACTTGGGAGGCTGAGGCAGGAGAATGGTGTGAACCTGGTAGGCAGAGCTTGCAGTGAGCCGAGATTGTGCCACTGCACTCCAGCCTGGGTGACAGAGTGAGACACCGTCTCAAAAAAAAAAAAAAGAAAAAAGTCTTCAGTCAACTGCTTTGGTAAATGAATCACAGGATATTGATAGAAAGAATAGTACACAGTTATCAGAAAAAATGTGCGGATCTGTATTTGTTGACATGGAAAGAGCTCTGTGATTTAAAAAAAAAAATTGCAAAATGGAATGCATGGTGAGATGTCATTTCTATAGAATTCTTCACATACCCAGCACTTATATATCTATGTGTGCATAAGGAAAAGTCCGGAAGGACGGCGTTCTCTAAAACCTTGACCCCAGCTATGTCTGGGAAATGCGACTTCAGAGGATGTTTGTGAAGTTGGTTGCTTTTTGTTATATCTTTCTGTGTGGTAAGAATGTTCTTCAATGAGCATGTTCTATCTTTGTCAAAGAGGAAAATGTTAAATGAAATTAAGGGACAAGGATTACAGCATGAACTCAGCAAGCATTCACCGGGCACCTGCTGTGCGCCCAATCCTAGGGTTGTAAAGGTGATGAAACTCAGCCATTGCCTGGAACAGCTTGAAGGTGAGTGGAAATCACAAATAACAAGCAGATGACTGTAATTCCACAAGGGGCAGGCAATGAGGGCGGGATGGCGTGGTGGGGAATTTGAGGGGAAGGCAGTAAGCTTTGTGTCACCCCCTTTAACTGCAATAAACCTTGGCCTGCATGCCCCCTAAAAGCGGGTTCTTTGGAGGCATATGTTGGGCCTCAAGGAAAGTTCTCATTGAGCAGAGTTAAAAAGCCCCTTTTGGATCCTCAGGGGATATGGGGACAACTGAACTCAAAGCCAGAGAAGGCAAGAAGCAAATGCCTACCTCAAGGGGCCGTGGACAGCCACTGGGCTGAACACGCCAGGCCATCCCACATCTGCCATCCTAGGACACCCCCAAAAGGGGGTGCTAGGATCCCAACCCCTGAGATGAGGAATCAATGGCTGGGAAAGGTTCGCTGCTGACAGGGACCCTGTAAGGAGTGAGTGGAGGAGCTGCACTGGAACAGGCGAGGGGATGCGTTTCCGTCACTCACCATCTTCCTGCAGGGAGACGAGACCCTGAACTTCTGAGCTGGAAATGCCACTGTTGAGGGAACTCTGAGCCAACCAAAAGTCTACGATGACACGCCTGTGACCTTCTCCAGAGACGGACTGATGCGGAGAAGTGAACCCCCGACATCCTGCTAAGTGTCTGAGCTTCCACCTGTTTCTCTGGGGTAGCTGTCGACCCCGCTGGCGCACTGCACTGAGGTGCCGGCCTCGCCTCTCTTGATGGGTCGTTGATGGACCCTTCCAAGTGTTCTCAGTAACACCCCACCCACATCCCCAGGAAAGGGAAGTTCCAAGTTCCGGAAATCCAATGCCTTAAATGAATAATTCCCAGGGCCAATGGGAGAAAAGGCTCCCAGGATACTGTTGGTGGGGAGGGAAAGGGTGACAGTAGAGAAGAGGTCTTTGTGGATAATAAAAGAGATCTGCTGGCCGGGCGCGGTGGCTCACGCCTGTAATCCCAGCACTTTAGGAGGCCGAGGCGGGCAGATCGCGAGGTCAGGAGATCGAGACTATCCTGATTAACAAGGTGAAACCCCGTCTCTACTAAAACATACAAAAATTAGCGGGGCGAGGTGGCAGGCGCCTGTAGTCCCAGCTACTCGGGAGGCTGAGGCAGGAGAATGGCATGAACCCAGGGGGCGGAGCTTGCATGCCACTGCACTCTAGCCTGGGCAAAAAAGTGAGACTCCATCTCAAAAAAAAAAAAAAAAAAAAAAAGACCTGCCAAGATGAGTAAGAATTTGCCCCGGGCTGCAGTGCCCTGCCCCACTGGTCCCTTACAGCCCCTTCCTGACTCTTCCTAGCCTCTCCTACAGCCTCCTCATCTCAGCCAAGGAGACACTGGACGATGGGGTTGAGGCGCTTTCTGCCATCAGCTGGCTGCAGCAATGAGGGTGCAGCTAATGTGACCCGAGAATCAGCAGGGCAGCAGCCTGTGCAGGTGGCAGCATGGGAAGCCGAAGTGCAATGGACAGGGTGCCAACAGACCATCCAGATGACATGGACCAGTTACAGAGCAGGGCTCTCGGCAGCGGGATGGGGAGGCACATCCACCAAACACTCCCACATCAAGAGCCCCAGGTGGGTTTCATCAGGTCCCCACTAACCCTAGAGCCTTGCCCTTGGTAATCAATGACACCAGTGGGGAGGCACGGGTGTCACGCCTCCAACCTGGGACCCCGCTTGAGCAGGGATGGAATTCATGAGTTTTGTGCTCCTGTACAAAACGATGATGTTTAAAAATAAAACCCGTACACAGCCGATTTCCTGAAAAATAGTAATAATAACCTTAACTTTAGCAAGTGGAAAATAGTTTTAGAAAACCGTTTTGATCCTGGATCTCATTGGGAACATGAAAACCTTCTGAGATTCAGCCAGCTGCTGAATCCACTTCCCTTTGGGTGGACGCTGAGCCATCCAGCTGCGGCGCCCCTGCCAACTGGGACGACAGCCTGCAGAGCGGTGCAAATTTAGGCCATCCAGTGGCAAGCTTGCCAAGTGCCTCGGCCACTGGGCACAGCCTGACCTTGAGCAGCGATTATGTTTCCAGCTAAGCCTGCAGCCTCTCCTGCAGTAAAAGGAGACCGACAAGACCCAAGGCCTCCACCTGGCAGAGCATCATTCTCCCTCCCACCAGGTGAGGTCCAGGATGGCTTGAACACTCTGACTTTATGTAAAGGTGCTACAAACGTGGAGGTGCCCGATCCTTTATACAACTGCATGTCGTGTGGGTTCATGATAGTGATTATGATTAAGATTAGTCTGTGGTCATTACACACCCAGAAGATCTCTGGTCATCTGGGGTGATTGAGTTATTCAGGAATCTTCCATCCTGCCCTCTAACAACTGCAGTGAAGATGGGATGATACCTTCGTGAAATTTCCCACAGGCCCCAAGGAAAACCTGAGAACTAATAAATACATGTAAATACATCTAATAAAATAAAATTTGAGATTAAAAGGAATCTCGCTTGCATATGCATGAACCACGTAGAAACTCAAATAAGCTCTTCTAAGCTCCTTATTCATGGGGAGTCAGAGATTTAACATGTGCTGGGAAGATTGCTTAGCAAATATAAGCCTGGCAACGGCACATTCATCCATGAATTCATTGGACAGGTATTTACTAACTGTCCCTTTGCATTACTATTTATTTTGCATATTCCTCCCTCTTTGCAAACCCAGGGCCTCGTATAAATGGCAGGCACTCACCTGTTGATGATGCTGGTGTTCTGAGGCCCTAGAAAGCATAACCCCTGACCTCAGGTTGCTTGTATCTGCTCAAAGAGGTAAGAACCACTTCCTCCATGAAGCTTTCCTGACCCCACAGGACCCTGTTAGGTGACCCTAGTGTGCATTTCTCAAGATTCTCCCTGTTAGCACCTACCTCCCATCACACATTCACACACACATGCACACACTCACACACATACGCACACAATCTCACATACGTATACAAGCACATGCACCTGTTCCATTGTCTCTATCCTCTCCTGCACTGTAAGTTTAGGGCAGGCAGACACTGAATCTGCTTTGCTCACCCTAGCCTGACATACACATGTAGGAAACATTCAATACATCACTGGATGAATGAAGCAAGAAATGAATGGTTGGATGGGTGGGTGCGTGCGTGGATGAACAGGTAAGTAAAGGCAAGGCAAAAGCCTAAGATGTGGTCCAAAGAAAGATGTATGAGGGGGTGGCCCGCAAGGGCAGGAAGGAACAAGGGTGCTGGTCATCAAGGGAAGAAGATCAAGAAAAAATAGTTTGAGATCTTAAGGACAGTGAAGACTTGGCACGGGGTGAGTTGATATTTTCTGGTCACTTCTGTGCCACACAGAGTGCTGGGCACCTCATGAGCATTACCCTGGATCCTCACACCTGCACCTGGGGCAGATATACCCATGTAGAAGAGGAAGCTAGGCTTAGCAGGATAAGCTGGCACCACTGCAGAGCCAGCAGGTGGCAGAGCCAGGATTGGAGACCAAGTGGGCCTGACCCAAGCTCCCTCCATGAAGACCAATGGGCATCCTCTGGCCCAGGGACTGTTGCCATCAGGTGGGACTGTTGCCATCAGGAAAGAAGAGAGTGTGCTCCAGGAGGCAGCTCTAGGCAGTGCACAGGGATGAAACAATCGGCATGGCAACCAGGCCCTTTGGAACAAAGAGAAAGGGCTGGGGCTGTCTAGGGAGGACCCAGGATACACGACCCACCCCTGCCCACAGAAACATAGCTCACTCTCCATCTGAGCACAGCCACTATGTCATGGGATGATGTGGAGCCAGGGAGGGAGGCAAGGACACGTTCCTAAATAATATCCTATTTTATAGTCAACAGTCAGGCAAGAGAAAGGGAGAAAGAGGAGGGCAGGAAGACAGTGAGATGCAGAAAGGATTGAGTGTTCCATGAGGATCAAATCTCAGCTTCCCTGCAGGTGCACTGAGACAGAAGGCGCAGGTCCTCACAGCCAGAGGGGCTCATGGAGCCGGCCTGGGCAATGTCTCATCACCCAGATGGGCACAGAGAAAGACAGGCTTGCAGGGTCCCATGGCCTGTCTGACACAGTGCCCGTGGGGTTTTCTCAAAAGCATCATCTATTTAGCCGATGGCCCCGAAGTGTTTCATTTAGCTGGAAATCGTGCCTGGTCCATTTCCCAGATCTCACTGACATTATGAGAAGCCGGCAAAATGCGTCTGGCAGCAGAGCAGTTCAGCAACCCATCACCTCGAGTCACAGTCCTGTCGCCCCTGTTTGGAAAGCAGACAGTTCAGATGACTTCTAGAAGGCAGAGTCACTGCTGCCTCCCAGGCAAGCGAGGATTATAGGAAGCGTGTGTGTGTCTGTGTATGTGTGTGTGTGTGTGTGTGTGTACACACCAGCCTGTGAACATGCCCTCTGAAGGAAAGCAGGGGTCACCCATGGCGCAAGGCAGTCACCGTCCTCCCTGACCATGGGATAAAACCTTGCCATTTATCTTATTTAATCCTCCCACTAGGCAGGAATCATTATCACCAAACTATTTCTGAGAAAGCCAAAGCTTAGCCGGTTCATGTGGCCCCAACTCCACAGCCAGCGAGGAGCAGGGCTGAGACTGTAACTCAGCACTGTCTGAATCCAAAGGCCAGGCTCTCACTGAGACCCCACTGTCCCCCACCCCGTTCCACGGGCCTGGATTGCTGCTTCACGATGCATTCACTGGTCTGCCTCGTACCATATGAAGAAGAGTCAAGTCCCATCACCAAAGAAATTTGCAGAATTCTCAGTGAAACACAACAGAACAGTTTTGATTCTGGAAGGACTTCCTGGAGGCCTCCAAAGGCTAATGCACGCTATGGAAACCCAAAAGCCAGAGCAACGGCTCTGCTTGTGAAAGCCCCCAAAGGCAAGACTCTGGGTGTGTTACCAATTCTCCAAGTCTCGCACAGTCTCTGGCACAAGGTAGGAGAGTGCAATACTTATTAAGTGCATGAGTGAATGAATGATGAATGAATGAACAAGTAACTAAATGCCGTGAATGAGAGTTCTGTCTAAAGATTAAAAAAAATAAGAAGAAGAATAAGGCTCTGGGGAAAAGGCCCAGCATCTCTGCTGTCATGGAGTATTCCTGCTGCCCAAGCTCCTCTCGTAGAACCTGGCCCTTCCTGCGCTGCCTCCAGTGTTCCATGGGATGGGTTCTGAGAAAGCCGGGCCATTCAGCTGTGCTGGTGCCGTGTGGGCCTTCAGCACTTCCGGCCCTGGTTCTCCCACCTGGTGGGCTCTAGGAGGAAATCCCGGTGAGGGCACAGCAGAAGCTGACTGACAACCAGGGGGGAGGGAGACCTCCTGGGCCCAGCCAGAGGGGCCTAGGGAGTGGGAGGCAGGAGTCAGGACCTCAGTGACCCTGGAGATCGCTCCCCATATGTCTTTATCCTCTTAACCATTTCCTCTCCGTGTCCAGGCACTCGTGGGAAGTTAAAACCCAAAGTTGGACCCATGGTGCCAGGTCAGGGGACAGCAGATGCCGCCTGGGTGCCCAAGCACAATTCCTTTCTCCCTGTCCAACTCAGCCTAAGAGTGGCTCTCATGTTGAAAATGCAGCTCGGATGTTGGCTGCGTCCCACTGGAGAAGCTGTCTGAGGCCTTTGCCATCCTCTGGAGAGATCTAAAGCCACAGAGCCAAGGTGGTCCCTTTTTCTGGAACCCACGGAGAACAAGAGAAGACAGGGCGGCACCGTGGGGACACCAGGTGACAAGACTCAGCAGTGGTCTCAGAGGAGACAGAAGCTGTCTTTAGGGATCTGAATGCTCCCGGGAATGGGGTATCCACCCAGAGAAAAAATAGGCCAGGCCAGGATCCCTGAGCCCACAGCAGGCAAGACTCAACCCAGCAGAAGGCGGGTTTGTAAATGGAACTTTCCCAGCGTGCCTGGCCTCTTTCCATTATTCTTCTGGGCCCAAAGTACTTTACAGGCTTTCCCTGTCCTTCGTGGGGGCCTGGGATTTCTCTACTATAATAACTCATAGGTGGTCTATTTCCGGAACAAAGATACTCCATTTATTCATCTCACAAACATTCTTGACCCCCTGCGATGAGTCAGGTGTGGCGCCTTCCCCAAGCCAGGCAGAGCTGAATCTCTGACTCTAGTTTCGGGCTTTGTATGAGAACTCTGTAAAAATATGGTTGGCTGGCATCTTAGTCAGCTCAGGCTTCCATAACAAAGTACGAGAGGCTGGGTGGCTTAAACAGCAGACATTTATGTCTACAGGTCTGGAGACTGGAAGTCTGAGATCAAGATGCCAGCCTGTTCCATTTTTGGTGAGGGCTCCCTTCCTGGCCTACAGATGGCCACCTTCTCACTGTGTCCTCACAAAGCAGGGAGAGAGCTCTAGTATCTTCCTCTTCTTTTTTCTTTGTTTTGGTAGAGATGGGGTCTTCCTATGTTGCCCAGGCTGGTCTCAAACTCCTGACTTCAAGCAATCCTCCTGCCTCAGCCTTCCAAAATGCTGGGATTACAGGTATGAGCCACCGTACCCGGCCCCTCTTCCTCTTCTTATAAGGGCACTAATCCTATCACGGGGCCCCAGCCTCACAACTTCATCTAAACCTAATTACCTCCCAAAGGCCCCATCTCCAAAGACTATCACAATGGGGTTAGGGCTTCAGCATATGGATTCTGGAGGAACACAGATATTCAGTCCATAGAAGATGGTGAGTCTTTTTTTTTTTTTTTTTTTAAGAAAAAACTCAGACATCAAGAGAGAGCACAGACACAGTCCCCCACTACCACAAATGATGCAGTGAGTTTCCCACGTTTGGGGAAATTGCAAGGATCAACACATCTGGCACGCAATGGATGAGCCTCACCCTGGGAGAACTGCCTTCAGGATCCTGTTATATCTCCCCTGCCAGGTAAGCATGGCAGGTCCCTTCCTGATAGAGACCTACACACATACACACGTAATAGCCGCCAGATCACACTCACCCCTGGCAGCAGAATGGCAACGCTCCCTCCCATATGCCACAATAGTAAAAGGCTCGTTGAGTCCAACCCCATAAATACAGAAACAGAAAACATGCCAATATTTGGCTGAAGTGTCTATGAAAAAGGGCTGGCTAAACAGATGCACGGTGTAAACGAGCTTACAGGGGAGATACTTAACCTTCGTAAAAGAGCAGACCTTTTAAAGATATCCTCAAGGCCGGGCTCACGCCTGTAATCCCAGCACTTTGGGAGGCCGAGACAAGCGGATCATGAGGTCAGGAGATCGAGACCATTCTGGCTAACACAGTGAAACTCCGTCTCTACTAAAAATACAAAAAAATTAACCGGGCATGGTGACGGGCGCCTGTAGTCCCAGCTATTCAGGAGGCTGAGGCAGGAGAAAGGCGTGAACCCGAGAGGCGGAGCTTGTAGTGAGCCGAGACCATGCCACTGCACTCCAGCCTGGGTGACAGAGCGAGATTCCATCTCAAAAAAAAAAAAGATATCCTCAAGATTCTTCTATGGTACAATTAACATGAAAAGATGGTGTTCATAACAGGCTCGAGTTACTATTTGTACTTGAAATTGATACAACTGCACACATCTCCTAAAATGCCACGTAAGGGACTTCCAGGTCGCCAAGGTAATGACAGCCACAAAAACTCAAATCTCTCAATGCATCCTCCAAAAACTACACGGGTCAACAAGAAGAACAAAAACAACCACACAAATCCCACACACCTTTCACGTGACTGGAAATAAGAGACACTATAAACATCAAATTACCAAATTCTGGAGTTCCCACCCAGAACTTTGATAAAGAGCAAGGGGATAAGATGGGTCCAAAAGCCAGTGAAGGCAAAAGTCGAGCATGGAGAGTTTAGGAATCAATTACAATTACCTGAAGAAAGAGAAAGTACATCCTACAGGGGAGGAAAATACTAAAAATGAATCCAGAAAGACCAGAATGTGGACTAGAAGGAAGTGATTTAAAGGCAGGCAGAGGCAGCATTAGAAAATATGCAGGGGAGGGAGGGAGAAGCCAGATGTGGGCATTTAGGATTCTGCAAAACAAAAAATAATGATGCATCCAAGGATCCTCAACTCCTCCCTCCCCTCCCCCAAAAAAGTCATACAGAAACTGTACTACGCTGCACTGACAGAAGAGGGAGCTCTTGAACTAAAAATCACACGAAGCACTCAATACGGAGATGTGAGCGGTCTTCATCTGTAGGAGACTATGAAAGAAGAAAAACGAAAATGAGAATACAGAGTTCAGCGGGTAAAACTTAGCCCAAAATCCCAGCCAGAGGAACTGTCTCAAAACACTACAAACTGAATTAAAAACCTCATGATGCATCTGAAAAATATCCTCACCGCTTGTAAATAAAAAGATCAAATAACTTACTGTAAGGGCAAGAGAGACAGTTGTCAGTCTTCTCAAAAACAACCTAGAGGGTGGGGCAAGGATGGAGCAGCAGTTTCATGAAATTCAAAGATTTTATATCTAGCGAAGCAGACCCTCAAAAATCAGAGGTACAGAATAAGAGTTTAAAATATGGAATAATTGAGTGATATGCCCACAGGCACCTCTGAAGGAATCTTCTAGAGAATTAAGTTTATCCAACCAGGAGATGACTGGGGACTATGTGGCAAATTTTGGACCTAAATTAAGTGTGTAACTAAGGTTAGGAGAATCATACATAGATTATATATGTTTTGTCAACTACAATATGATAGGAAACAAAAGAAGGAAAGACAAAACCAGGATAAGCTCAATGATGGTTGTAGAGGCAACAGGTGGGAGTCAAGAGACACCATTAACAACTGAAAAACCAAATGGTAAAAGTTAGTAAGAGACTAATAGGATT
Source organism: Theropithecus gelada (assembly GCF_003255815.1). Taxonomy (NCBI): domain Eukaryota; kingdom Metazoa; phylum Chordata; class Mammalia; order Primates; family Cercopithecidae; genus Theropithecus; species Theropithecus gelada. The sequence continues at coordinate 35,943,312 of NC_037668.1, read as the reverse complement.
TTTAAAGGTAATGAGTACAAAGGTACCCATTAGACTAAAAATGCGAATTTCTTATATATAAAAAGAAATTAAATGAATATAGAAAATGTACCATGTCGAAAGACAAGTACAGCAAGTAAAACATAATACACATTGCATTTATTACACAAGATATTATACATATTGGACACATAAATAAAAGTGAATGGGTTTATGAAAATAAAAAATTTTCAATTTGGTTTAAAAAGAAAGATCCAACTATATGTTATATATAAGAGGCATACTTTTAAAAAGAGTGTATTAGTCCATTCTCACGCTGCTATGAAGAACTGTCCAAGACTGGGTAATTTATAAAAGGAAAGAGGTTCAATTGGCTCACAGTTCCACATGGCTGGAGCGGCCTCAGGAAACTTACAATCACAGCAAAAGATGATGCAAACACTTCCTTCTTCACATGGCGACAGGAGAGAGAAGTGCCGAGCAAAGCGGGAGAAGCCCCTTATAAAACCATCAGATCTCGTGAGAACTCACTATCATGAAAACAGTATGGGGGAAATTGTCCCCATGATTTAATTTTCTCCACCTGGTCCCGCCCTTGACACATGGGGATTATTACAATTCAAGGTGAGATTTGGATGGGGACACAGAGCCAAACCATATCAAAGAGATTCAGAAAGCCTAAAACTAAAAGGACAGCAAAGATATATGAGGCAAATGGAAATAATAAAACAAGTATTGCAATCTTGATATCAAAGTAGAATAAGTATAATTTAAGAAAAAACATTATGACACTTTCTAATGCTAAAAATCACATTCCACAATAAAAATATAACCGTAATGAATACTAGAGCACCAAACAAGACTATAACCGCCTTTACAGGATAGGAAATATAGGCCAGGTTTGATGGCTCACACCTGTAATCCTAGCAATTTGGGAAGCCAAGACTGGCGGATCACTTGAGGTCAGGAGTTCAAGACCAGCCTGGCCAACATGACAAAACCCTATATCTACTAAAACACAAAAATTAGCCAGGCGTGGTGGTGCCTGCCTATAGTCTCAGCTATTCGGGAGGCTGAGGCACAAGGATTGCTTGAACCCAGGAGGCGGGGATTGCAGTGAGCCGAGAACGCAACACTCCACTCCAGCCTGGGCAACAGAGTGAAACTCTGTGACACACACACACACACACACACACACGAAAGAAACTGCAGGAAATATAGATGAAAACACTAAGAATAGTGTGTTGACCACACTGCTGTCAGTACAAGAGAATCCAGATAGACAAAAAATAAGGACACAGAAGCCCTAAACAACATAATCAATTTCCTTGACAAATCAATTTGTCACTGATATGGTTTGCATTTGTGTCCCCACCCAAATCTCATGTCAAACTGTAATCCCCAATGTTGGAAAAAGAGCTTGGGGGAGGTGACTGAATTGTGGGGGAGGATTCCCCCTTGCTGTTCTCGTGATAGTGAGTGAGTTCTTAGGAGATCTGGTTGTTTGAAGGTATGCAGCACCTCCCCCTTTACCCTCTTCCTCCTGCTTCAGTCACGCAGGACACGCTGGCTTCCCCTTCACCTTCTGCCATGATTGTAAGTTTTCTGAGGCTTCCCCAGCCATGCAGGACACGCCTGCTTCCCCTTTGCCTTCTGCCATGATTGTAAGTTTTCTGAGGCTTCCCCAGCCATGCTTCCTGTACAACCTGTGGAACCATGAGTCAATTAAACTTCTTGTCTTTATAAATTACCTAGTCTCAGGTCATTCTTCATAGCAATGTGACAGCAGACTAATTCAGTCACACGTCATACTTTTTCCTTGAATTCCCTTAAAATAGATAAGGAATCTACTACACTTTCTCCGTAAGTACACACATAGACTAGCCATGAAAATTGGTCACGAGTTAGGTGATAATCAATGCATTTCATAAAACAGAAATATTACAAATAAATATTTTCTGATCACAGTCTAATAAAGCTGGAAAATAATGTTAAAAATCTTTTTAAAAGTAAAGCAATAGAAATTCAAAAAATGTACATGCGATCATTAAAACACTAAATACCAGGCTGGGCATGGTGGCTCACACCTGTAATCCCAGCACTTTGGGAGGTCGAGGTGGGAAGATCACCTGAGGTCAGAAGTTTGAGACCAGCCTGGCCAACATGGTGAAACCCCATCTCTACTAAAATTACAAAAATTAGCTGGGCATGGTGGTGCACACCTGTAGTCCCAGCTACTCGAGAAGCTGAGGTGGAAGAATCACTTGAATCTGGAAGGCAGAGGTTGCAGTGAGCTGAGATCGTACCACTGTGCTCCAGCCTGGGTGACAGAGTGAGATTTCATGTGAAAAAATAAACAAACAAACAAAAAACACTACATAATAGAATTTACGAGACATATTTAAAATAGTGATCAGACTGAAAATTCATAGCCTTTATTATTTTAATAAAAATGAAAAATTAAAATTTTAAAATTCTAAGCTCAAAAAACTAGCAGAAGAACAACAGCAAAACCACAAGAAAGGGAAAAATAAAGTTAGATGTAGAAATTAATGAGGTAGATCAAATTAATCACAATTTTGGGTCTTTTTTAAAAAATAGGATAATCACAAGCTAAACTTAATCAAAGAGTGAGAAAGCACAAATATTCCAAGTAAGAATGGCAGGACACAGATGAAGGCTTAGCTACAGTTATCAAGACTGTGTGGTGTTAGCAAAGGAATTGACGCATAAACCAATAGAACAGAATAGAGAGCCCAGAAGGAGACCTGCACAAATACACCCAACTGATTTTTGACAGAAATGCCAAAATTAATTCAAGATAGCTTTGTTGAAAGACAGCCTTTTCAACAATTGGTGCTAGAGTGATCGGACATCCATAGGCCAAAAAAAAGAAAGAAAAGAAAAAAAAAAACTTCCACCAAAGTCTTCTCCACACCTGCAAAAACTAACTCGGACAATGGGCTTAAAACATAGGAGAAAATTTGGGAACTAGGGCTAGGCAAAAGGTTCTCAGACTTAACACCTAAAGCACAATACATAAAAGGAAAAATGGGTAAACTAGATTCCATCAAAATTAAAATCTTTGCTCTGTGAAAGACTCTGTTAACAGGATGCAAAAGAAGATACAAAGTAGGAGAAAATATTTGCAAATCACCTATCAGACAAATGACTGGTATTTAGGATATAAAAAGAATCCTCAAAGCTTAATAAAAAATAATCCAATTAGAAAATGGACAAAGGACTCCAACAGGTAATTCTCCAAAGAGAATATACAGATGGCAATAAACACATGCAAAGGTGTTCAACATCATTAGCCAATTAGAGAAATACAAATTTAAACCACAATTAGATAACATTACACACCCATCAGGAGAGCTAAAATAAAAAATAGTGAGAACACCAAATGCTGATAAGGATGTGGAGAAATGGGATCATCCGTACATCGCTGGTGGGAATATAAAGCACGGCTACTTTGACAGATTCTTTAAAAGCTAAACATGTAGTTACCATACAACCCAGCAACTGCATTCCTAGGCATTTGTCTCAAGGAAATGAAAATCTGTGACCACACAAAAACCTGAACACAAATGTTTATAAACATTTTATATGTAATTGCCAAGAACTAGAAACATCCAGATGTCCTTCAATGTATAAAGGCCTAAACAAACTGTAGCACATTCATTCCATGGCACATCACTCAACAATAAAAAGAAATAAGCTCTTAATACGTGCCACAATCTAGATGAATCGCAAGACAATTATGCTGAGTCAAAGAAGCCAATTTAAAAGATAATTTATTGTATGATTCCAATTATATAATGTTCTTGATATGATAAAGATTATAGACATAGAGAAAAGATTAGTGGTTGCAAAGAGTCAAAGAAGGTGTAGGGGAGGGGAGGAAGTGAGTGTGGCTAAAAAGGGCATCCTGAGGCACACCCTGGAGGTGAGGGACATGTTCTGTATCTTAATTGTGCCAACATCAAGTATCCTGGCTGTGATACTCTGCTATAGTTTTCAAGATGTTACCATTGAGAAAAATGGCTCAAAGGGTGCATAGATCATCTCTCTGTATTAGTTCTTACAACTGCATGTGAATCAACAGTTGTCTTGAAATAGACAGTTTAATTTTTTTAAAAATGCAATGTGCAAAGGAGTATTTATAGTAGCTGCCTTTTGTGTAAGAAAAAAAGGGGGAAATAAGAAAATATACACGTATCTGCTTATCTCAGCAAAGAAACACAAAACAGAGAAGGCGATAATAAGGAGAGTGGTTACCCATGTGTGAGGAGGGATGGGGGCAGTGACACGTCTCTGGATCTAACTTTTTTGCATAGTTTTGATTTTTTATAAACATGTTAATGTTTTCCATCCTAAAAGAAATTAACAAGGATGGGGAAAGACCCTAAAGTAGAACACAAGGAAAAACAAAAGAGCCTAATTATATTTTATTTCCAAGAATAGCATAACCAGAGAGAAAGGGGGTGGAGATTAACCCAAAAGGTTTATGAACACAGTATTTTGATTATCCGCCCTCAGGCTAAAGAAAAAATGCTATAAACAAATATTGAACTCTAGTTGGTAGGTTTGCTTTCTTCAGTGGCATAGGTTAACTCTTATTTCATTACTTTATATATATTTTAGGATTTAGACAATAATATACTCAGGAAAATTTCTCCATGTTGGAAAATAAAGTGTCATATATGGAAAGATGAAAGGCTAGGAGGAACCCTGTGATGTTGGACTAGAATTGGTATCACCACGAATGCACGGTTTTACACACATCCATGAATGCGGATGTTTAGAAGTAGGTGTAGATATAAATGTGTTTGTGTATCTATGAATGTATCCTCACACATGCATTGCTTAGCTGCTTCTACTAAGGGAGAGAGTGACTAGAAGCGATGGCATACCCCTCGCAAAGAAGAAACCATTCTCTGCTGAAAGGAGCCGGGGCTCATTAGAGATTGATCTAATTCCAGGGCTGGTAAGAGGAAGTGGAAGGCAACTTTGGGACATTTTGTTGGGCCAGAAAAAAGGAAGTGCTCAGAGAATGATGGGTGAAATGAACCACTAATAACAACAACGTGAATGAATCTCAAAATCACGATAATGAGTGAAATCATCCTTATATAAAAGAATGCATATTGCACATGTTCCATTTAGATGAAGTGCTAGAACAGGTAAAACTAATCTATGGTGAGAACAAAATCAGAACAGTGGTTGCTGCTGAAGATGTTGGGGCAAGAACTGGTTAGAAAGGAACATGAAAGAACTTTCTGGACTGGCTGCAACGCTCTACAACTTGATAGGGGTTTGAGTCACACAGGTGCATGCACTGGTCAAAGCTTGTTCGATGGTACACTTACTATGTTTACCTTGCACTGTAAGGAAGTTTTACTGGGTGAAAGAACTGTAAATAAATGTTAAAGTCTAGACACTATCATGCCTGCCAAAGTGTTTATGAATGAAGTGTGCTGACATCTACAACTTAATTTGAAATGCAATTTAAATAGAAGATGCATTGCTGGGTGGACAGCTGAACAGATCTGTGATAAAGACAGCATGACAAAATGTTCATTAAAGAACCTAGGTGATAGGTACATGAGTGTTCATTGAAAAAAAATCTGTTAACTTTCTCTATGTTTAAAGTTTTTCATAATAAAATGTTGTGGAAAAATATGATGGGGATTTGTCAAAAAGACACAGTAGCCATATTGAAAGCCCATTGGCCAAATCTGTGACAATATAACTACCAAAATAACTAGGTTATAAACCACTGGACAAATATATAACCCAATGAATGTAACTCAGTCAACAAAATCTAGTCAATGGAACTCACTGGGTAGGAATCCATGAGTCCGTATGGGGATAAACGAATCAACGAGTAAATAAATAAATGTAAGAAAGCAAAAGCTTTCCAATGTGGTACAGATTACTAAACAATAAATAAATTTAGAGAAAAATCACCATCTGGCATGCATTATAATAATTGATTCAGACAAGAATTATCAATGGATGCTAAAACAAGGGGTAAAAGTTTAATGAAATACAAGCTACTTACATAGACCTAACCTATTTTTCCACAAAATGCTAATTAATTAAGAAGAGAATAAACAATAACTTTACACTGGAGAAACCTAGCAGATACCATCCTAACCAATGATCAAAGTTAACAATCCCAGTAAAGGGGCAGGCAACCATGCACCTTCTAATACGATGCACTAAGAACAAACTCAGTGTCGCTTCTGTGGTGTTCCTGCCAAAATTGCATATCCTGAATCTAGTCCTAAGGAAACATCTGACAAACCTCACACAAAGGACAGTCTACAGAATAACTGGCCTGTATGCTTCAAAAATGGCAAGGTCATGAAAGACAAAGAAAGACTGAAGAATTGGTTGATGGTGATTACAGAGACATGGAAACTAAATATAATGTGAGATTCTGGATTGGATCCTAGAACAGATTATTGTTTTTATTATTATATTCTGCTATCAAGGATATTGTTGGTGGCAGGAATAAAGTCTACAGATTGGATAATGCTATTGCATTGGTACTATTTTCCTGACTTTGATCGTTGCACTGGGTTATGCAAGAGGATGTCCTAGTTCTCAGGATACACACATTGAAGTGTTTAGGGTTAATGGGGCATCATGTCTGAAACTTACTTTCAAATGGTTCAGTCGTGCACGTGCACACACACAGAATAAGGCAGATATGATAAAATGTTAACATCGGGGGAATCTGGGTGAAGGGCATATGGGATTTCTTCATTTTATTCCTACAACTTTTCTGAAATCTTGAAATGACTTAAAAATAAAACATTAATAAAAAATCAAATGCTATATAATGTCAGAATTCTCTATTCCTTCCTGGTCCAAAATGGGGGAGGTTCTACTGACTCAGAAATCTCTAAAGATTACGAACTTCCGTGGCCATCTGACACTCCCTGGAGCATCAACATTCAAGGCACTTACCAGGAGCTAACCAGCCACTGCGACCTGTGGAGTAGGTAGGTGATGCTCTTGGGCTGAAGAACGAGGTTGTTTCATACATTACTCTGGCCAATTCCTACAGATTGTTGCTGACAGAGCTCTGGGTTCTCTCAAAGAGAGTGCCAAGGAACAGACCTGACAGCTGCCTCCCCCTCCCAGTTCTGGAACCACCATCAAAGATGCAATTAATAATCCAAGGGCGAGACTCCTTTTTCTCACACAGTCTCAGATATGAATCAGCCCCAAAGTGTTAATAGATCAACAGTTATCTCTAATACCAAATACAATTTGCATTTGAGATGACATCTGCAATATTTTAAAAGCCAACGTCTAAAACAACAAACTTGGCAGTTTTTCTGAGTAGCAATTAACACAGTGACTAATCCTATCAAGGAGATAGTAATTGGCATGGAGACATCCTTCTCACACCAGCGGCAGGTTGAAAAACTTAATCTTAACCTCTTTTTAACAGTGTAGACTCTAGAGCATCTCTGCATATCAAGGAAACTAAAGCAATTATTAAGGACAAGGGTAATTACCCTACAGTTTCAACAACAATGAAAAAAATAGAAGTATTCAAACAACAATCACACAGGAGAAAGCGGGGGATGGGGGCTTGAAGCGTAGTTAAAGGCTATTTCTGTATCATGGTCAGACCAGGAACAGACTATGGTGTCTCCATGGCCCCACCCAAGACAGAGTCAACCACAGCCCCATGCCAGCCAGTCTGCCCAGCAATGGTCACTCTGGCACATAGCTTTCTATACGAAGGGCTCAAGTGCTGATCTAGTCAAGTAGGAGGTCCCAAGGATTTGACATGTGAAACACTTTACACATATCATCAAGCTGGTTCCTTCGACATCATCAGAACACACTATATTTACTCTCAGCCCACATAGTCAAGTTATTCTCCCCAAGTATGATGCCTTTCCCCAGAATCTATCTAAAGCCTCCCCAACCTTCAAGGCTCAGCTATGGTTCTAGGAAACAATCCCAACCCACAGCAGCCCTCAGTGAACACTGAGCAATTTAAGCGCCTCTCCTCTGACCCACAAGAGCAAAACACAGAGGGGCACGTGTTGACTCATTGCTTCCTGTGGGCCGTCTTGATTTGCACCTTCAACACAATCACATGGTTTTCAAGAGCCAAGTCCCTGCCCTATGCAGCTTTCACATCACCTAGCACAGGAGTAGACAAACAGGTAAAATTCTGGCAACAATTCCACAGCATCTCAGATGCTCAACAAGGTACCCAATACTCAACAGCGTAAAGGGAGAAAGAGGCTCTTGGTGTGTGTGTGCATTGTGACTGACCTGATCATTGCAGAATTTTCAGTAGAGTACGTGATATGTGTTTACCAAATGAATAAACAAATGGATGAATGAATTCACAATGAACAAACCAAAGAACAAACCAACTTTTGTGAGCCTGGACCAGTTTGTCTGAGAGGTTAGCAAGTGTATCCAGTAAGGTCAAGGCAATGGACAAGATGTCTGCACAAGCCAGCTGGCTTCTCCCAGAAAGCACTGCCTGACGTAAGCCCGGTCTACACCTGCAATGCTGCCCAGCTGCCTGGAGGGTGTGCTGTTTGGCACAAGAGGAGCAAGCATAGAGAGAGAGAGAGGCTTCCAGCTTGGAAGGGATGTGTTAACCTTTTTAAAGTAGATGACGTGGCACTTTATTGAGCATGGAAACTTCTTACCCATATGCTGTAATCAAACCTTAGTTATAACCCTGGTTTTGCTGGGCAGCAGAATGAGGGACTTGCTAATGGAGGAAAGCTAGTGGGCACTTAGCTTTCAAATGCCTAGGAGAGGTAGCAGGGCCCCAAACACTAAAGGAAGAGAAGAGCTCTTATTTCAGGAAGACTGGAGAGATAAAGGCAGGTCTCGGATCCACAAGGTACCAGAAGCTTGGAATAGACAATACCATACCATACGGAGAAGCACAGAGCTGGTGATTTGGTCACAAGAAATAAGGGAGGGGCACCTGGGTCAAGGCCACAACTGGACCAGCCACTGGTCTCATGACCCAGGATCCTGCAATGTACCGCTTTAGAAATAGGGTTGATCCCAGATCCACCCATTAGAGGTAGAACAGGGCTCCAAGGTCAGCTTTCAGTTGTTGGTGATTGTGTCGGTTGGAGAAACAGAGAGAATATTTTCAGGTGGTATATACATTTTTATCAGGATGAATTCAGCTTTTTAAAACAAGAAAACATTCAATGACCGATTTTCCTCCTGAATTTGTAATATAACACGATAGAAGAGATGTGTCCTTTTCTTTCCACATTCATTTTATATAGATCTCCCTGTCAGTGTCAGCAACCCAGCCCTTAACACGCCCACTGGGTATCATTGGTGTTATCCAGCGATATCATCTAATGTAAACATGTCTCCTCTTCCAAGCGGGTGGAAAGCCCCAGGAGGGTGGGGGGAGCTAGGTCTTATTCATCACTAAGCCCTGTTGAGCGCCTAGTAAAGTGTCAGTACAAGATGCTACTCAGTGGATGCTGATTTTTGATAATTATATAACAGATATAATGCAAGTAAGTCAGCAAAGAAATTCCTCTAGGAGGCCAGTACCAGGGCTAGACACTCCTCAGCTAATAAAGTGTTTAATTTTTACAAAAGTGCATTTCCCTCTCAGGAGACTAGGAAAGCAGCATTGCAGTTCCCAACTCCTACCAACAGCCACATGTTTCTGAATGAGATGGGGCACTTAGAGGAAGCAGGCCGGGGATGGGGTGTGCAATCCATGGAGACTGTGTCCATGTGGGAAGCAGCATTTGGGTCAGAATTTGGAAACCAAGGATTTAAGAACAGTCATTAAAAAGCACGCTTCTGTGCCATGTGTACTCCCTCAGACTGACAAAATTTAAGCATTGACACTAGCTAATGTTGGTAAAAATGTGAAGCAACAGAGGCTCCCACACTACAGAAGGAGTGAGAACAGAATTAATGCCTTTGGAAAACTACTTGACAAGTTCAACAAATGAGAAACAATCTAAATGCCCATCCAAATACAAACAGATAAATATCCTGTGATATATTTATACAATGGAATAGTACACACCAGTGAAAATAAATAATAGAGTTACAAACATCCACAAAGATGAATCTCATGAAAACACACTGGAGAAAAACACATTTATAACTCGAACACACAAAAAAGGATTCAGTAAACTAGCAGAATATAAAACTGGCACTCAGAAATCAATACTATAAAGAAACTCCCATGTATAATAGCAACAACAAAGATAAACTATTTAGGAATAAATTTAGTCAGGTATGCGCAAAACCTCCATGAGAAAACTTTTTAAAACTAAATAACACAAAAGTATTCCTCGACAAATGGGAAGACATAAATTCTTCTTGGATGAGACAACTCAATATCATCACAATGCCAGTTCTCCCTAAGTTAATTTATAAATGTAATGCAATTTTATGGAGCTAGACAAATTGATACTATAGTTCATGTTGGAAAATTAACCTTCAAGAATAGCCAGGAACACAGAAAAGCCCCAATGGGAACATAAGCCCTACCAGACATTAAAAATACTACGAAGCCTTCATAAGTAAAACAGTGTATCCTGGTGTATGAGTTGACAGAGAAGTGGAGTAGAAGTCCAGACAAGCCCCAACCACATTTGGAAATTTAGTATATGATAAAGGTGGCCTCTAAAATTACTGGAGAAAACAGATGCTTTTAAATAAATGCTGCTGGAACAACTAAATAACAATTTTTAAAAATTAAATCCATTATCTCCTACCAAGCACAATAATGAATTCCAAATGAATCAAAGGTTAAATGTAAGAAAAAAAAAAATGAAACCATACAAGTACTAGAAGAAAATTGGGTTAATTTCTTTTTGACCTGGATGTAGGAAGAGGTTTTCTTACTATGACTCAAAAATATGCATGCAGTAAAAGAAAAGATTGATGAATAGGACTACACAGAAATAAAAAGTTTTTTCACAGAAGACACATCTGATATTCAAAGACACAAAAAGGTTGAAAGTAAAAGCACGAAAATAAATATGTCATGCAAACACAAAGTTGGAATGGTTATACCATGTCAGATACAACAGACTTTAAAAGAATGTTACAAGAGATAGAAGGACATTCCATAAAAATAAAAGGGTCAGTCTATCAGGAAGATATAACAATTATAAACACAATGAACCTAATAACAGAGCACCAAAATACATGAAGAAAAAAATGGATAGAAATGAAGATAAAGGTAGACCATCCAATAATAGTATTTGGAGGCCGGGCATGGTGGCTCATGCCTGTAATCTCAACATTTTGGGAGGCGAGGTGGGTGGATCACCTGAGGTCATCAGGAGTTCAAGAACAGCCTGACCAGCTTAGTGAAACCCCATCTCTACTAAAAATACAAAATTAGCTGGGCATGGTGGCACATGCCTGTAATCCCAGCTACTTGGGAGGTAAGGCAGGAGAATCGTTTGAACCCAGGAGGCAGAGGTTGCAGTGAGCTGAGAGCACGACATTGCAATCCAACCTGGGCAACAAGAATGAAACTCTGGGCCGAGCGTGATGGCTTATGCCTGCAATCCTAGCACTTTGGGAGGCCGAGGCAGGCGGATCACGAGGTCAGGAGATCGAGACAATCCTGGCTAACACAGTGAAACCCTGCCTCTACTAAAAATACAAAAAAGTTAGCCAGGTGTGGTGGTGGGCGCCTGTAGTCCCAGCTACTCAGGAGGCTGAGGCAGGAGAATGGCGTGAACCTGGGAGGTGGAGTTTGCAGTGAGCCAAGATTGCGCCACTGCACTCCAGCCTGGGCGACAGAGCAAGACTCCGTCTCAAAAAAAAAAAAAAAGAAAAAAGAAACTGACTCAAAATAATAATAATAATAGTATTTGGGACTCTAATAGTCCAGGTTCAATAATAGATAGAACAACTAGATAGAATATTGGCAAGAAGGCAAAAGATCTGAACTACACTATAAAACAACAAACTAACATATGTTTCTAGAGCACTCTACCCAAGAATAGTATACACATTATTCTTAAGGGTACATGGAACATTATCCAGGATAGACCATCTGCAAGGCCATAAAACATACCTCAATAAATGTAAAAGGATAGAAATAATCCAAAGTATGTCTTCCAACCACAATGAAATTAAATTAGACATCAGTAGCAAAAAAATAATGGGAGAAACTCACAAATATGTAAAAATTAAACAACACATTCTTACATAACCAATGCATTAAAGAAGAATCAAATGGGAAATCAGAAAATACAAGTATTGGTAAACATGAAGACACAACATACCAAAACTTATGGGATGCTATGAAACTTCTTCTCTCCCAAAAATATAAAAGTAACTGAGAAAAAAATAAGAAAGAAAAATCTCAAATGAATAACCTAATACTCCACCTTAAGACTGGAAAAAGAGGCACAAACTAATCCAAAAGTAAGCAGAAGTTAGAAAATAATAAATATTGCAGTGGAAGTTAATGACGTGAGAACAGGAAAATAAAGAAAATTGATGAAACAAAAAGTTCATTCTTTGAAAATGTCAAAATCTGGCAAATCTTTAGACTGACCAAGAAAAAGAAAAAAAGAAAACTCAAATAACTAGAGGCAAAAATGAGAACAGGGACAGTATTATCAACTGTACAGAAATGAAAATGACTACAAAGGAATACTATGAACTATACACCAACAAATTAGATAGCTTAGATGAACAAATTCCTATAAAGATCCCAAACTATTAAAACCAACTCAATAAAAAAAAAGATGGTCTGAATATATTAATAACTGTAACAAATGAAAAGACTGAATTGGCAATTTAAAAAAAAACTACCCACAAAGCAAAACCATGTCCAGGTCGCTTTACCACTGAATTCTACCAAACATGTAAATAACAATGAATGTGATTCTTCACAAACTCTTTCAAAAAATATGAGGAGAGAATATGTTCCAATTCACTTTATGAAACCTGTATTACTCTGGCACCAAAACCAAACAAAAACATTATAAGAAAATTACTCACCAATACCTCTTATGGGTATGGATACAAAAATCCTCAACAAAATACTAATGAACTGAATCCAGCAACATGTAAAAGGAATTACATACCATGACCACGTGAGACTTATCCCAGGAAGTCAAGGTTGGTTCAACATCTGAAAATCAACTAAGTTATACATCATATCAATTAATAGACTAAAAAACAGAATTCACATGATCATCTCAATAGACGCTGAAAAAGAATTTGACTAAATCCTCACGCTTAAACATCCAACTAGAAGAAAACTTCCTCAACCTAATAAAGGACACCTACAAATATCCCACAGCTAACAACACACTTAATGATGAAAGACTGGCTGGCTTTCTCCTAGGGCAGGAACAAGATAAGAATGTCTACTTTTACTCCTATTCAATATTGTTCTGGAATTTCTAGCCAGGGCAACTAGGCAAGAAACATAAATAAAAGACCTCCAGATTGGAAAGGAAGAAGTAAAACTACATTCACAGATGAGATGATCTTTTATTTAGAAAATAGTGGGGGATCCACTAAAAAACACCGTGAGAACTAATGGACAAGTTCAGCAAGGCTGCAGGTTACAAGATCAATATATAAAAATAATTGTGTTTTTACCCAATTGCAATAGATAATCTGGAAGTGAAACTAAGAAAACAATTGCATTCACAATTTAATAAAAAATGATAAACTATTTGGGAATAATTATAAGAAGAGAAGTCCAAAACTTACACTGCAAAAACTATCAAACATGGTTGAAACAAATTAAAGAAGACCTAAATAAATGGAAAAACATCAATGTTCATGGATCAGAAAACCTAACATCGTTAAGATGGCAGTACTCTCCAAACTGCTCTACAGACTCAATTCAATCTCTGTGAGAATTCCAGCTGACTTCTTTGTAGATATTGTCAAGCTGATTCTAAAATTCATATGAAACTGTAAGAGACACAGAATAGCCAAAACAATACTAAGAAAAGAACAAAGTAGGAGGATTCACACTTTCTGAATTCAAAATTTACTACAAAGCAATGGTAATCAAGACAATGTGGTACTAGCACAAAGACAGACGTACAGATCAATAGAATAGAAATGAGAGCCTAGAAATAAACCCATACAGCTGTCATCAATTGACTTTTGACAATGGCACCAAAACCATTCAACTGGGAAAAAAATAGTCTTTTCAACAAATGAAGCTGGGATAACTAGCTAGTCACATGCAAAAGAATGAAATTGAACCCTTACCTCATACCATATACAAAAATAAACTCAAAACAGATGGATGAAAGAGCTAAAACTGTAAAATTCTTAGAAGAAAACATAGGTATAAACATTCACGGCTTTGGATTGGCAAAACATTTTTTAGATATGACACCAAAAGCATGAACAACAAAATAAAAAATAGATACATTGGGCTTCTTCAAAACAAAGAACTTTCGTGCTTCAAAGGATACCATAAAAAACTGAAACTGTGGAATAGGATAAAATATTTGCAAATTATATATCTGATAAACAACTTATATCTAGAATATATAAAGAACTCTTACAGCTTAATAATAAAAAGGACAGGTAATCCAATTTAAAAATAGGCAAAGACTCTGAATAGACATTTCTCTAAGGAAGAAATACAAATGGAAAATATACAAACATACACACAAAGACGCTTGACATTATCAGCTATCAGGGAGAGTCACATCAAAACCATAATGAGATGACACTTTATACCCAGGAGGAAGATGAGAATCTAAAAGTCAGATAGCCGGGCGCGGTGGCTCAAGCCTGTAATCCCAGCACTTTGGGAGGCCGAGACGGGCGGACCACGAGGTCAGGAGATCGAGACCATCCTGGCTAACACGGTGAAACCCCGTCTCTACTAAAAATTACAAAAAACTAGCCGGGTGAGGTGGCGGGTGCCTGTAGTCCCAGCTACTCGGGAGGCTGAGACAGGAGAATGGCGTGAACCCGGGAGGCGGAGCTTGCAGTGAGCCGAGATCTGGCCACTGCACTCCAGCCTGGGTGACAGAGCGAGACTCCGTCTCAAAAAAAAAAAAAGTCAGATAATAAGAAGTGTTGACAGAGAACCTAGAACCCTCATACCCTGCTGATAAGAATGTAAATTCGTGTGGCCACTTTGGAAAATGGTCTAGGTCTAATAGTTCCTCAAGTAATTAAACACAGAGTTACCATGTGACCCAGCAATTTTACTCAGGTGGATACCCAAAAAAGAAATGAAAAACAAAATGTCTACACAAAAACATGCACAAATGTTTATAGCATCATGATTAATAATAGCCAAATGAGTTATATCCATATAATGAACCCAAATGAGTTATATCCATATAAGGAAATATTATTTAGTCATAAAAAGGAATGAAGCACTGATACATGCTACAAGGTGGATGAACCTTAAAAACATGATGCTAAATGAAAGAAACCAGTTACCAAAGGCCACATATACAATTTCATTCTTACAAAGGTCCAGAACAGAGAAAGCTATAGAGACTGTAAGTGGATTCATGGTTGCAGACGGCTGGTGGTGGGGAGTGGGGATGGGGAGATAGTGAAGTGATGGCTACAAAATATGGCATTTCTTTTTGAGGTGATGAAAATGTTTAAAATCAACGGGGGCACATTTCTGTGAATACACTAAAAACCACTCTAAATGGTGACTTGTACAGTATGTGAACTATATCACAATAGAGCTGTTTTTCAAAATTTTTAACTTTTAAGCCTGATGAGAAACAAGATATTCACCCAGTCCCCAAGTACCACCTCATGAGATACTTACTAATTAGAAAAAATAAACAATACTTTCCAGTAGAGAAACCTGGCAGACAACCACCTTAATCGAGCGATGAGTTAACGCCAACCAGCAATGTGCAAATCTCCTGATACAAGGTACTGAGAAGGACAGAACACAGCTTCCGTAGTATTTTGGACAACACCTTTGTAATCTAATCTAACTATGCGGAACCTCAGACAAACCAGAACTGAGGGACATTCTGCAAAATATCAGGCCTATACTCATCAAAAATGTCTGATTCAAGAAAGAAAAAGAAAGACGGCAGAACTCTTTCAGATTAAGAAACTGGACCTAAATGCAACCTATGGTCCCAGATTGAATCCGGAACCAAAACTCAAACAACCATTTGTTTTCCATTTGCTATAAAGAACATTACTGGGACAATTATTGAAACTTCTCTAAGGGATGAGGATAAAATAATAATAGTATCACATTGATGTTAATTTCCTGACTTTGATATTTGTACTGTGGTTATGTATAAGACGTGGTTATGTACAAGAATGTCCTTGGTCTTAAACATATAGTGAAGTATTTAGAGGTAAGAAGCTTCATGTCTTCAATGTATTCTCAAATGTTTCAAAAGAGTGTTAAAATGTTACATATGTACACCATTTCTTATATATACACACACCCACACACACAGAGAATAATTAAGTATATATATAGTGAAATGTGAACAACTATGAAATCTGGCGAATGATATACAAATGGTACTTGTATGTTTTAAAAAACTTTTCAACTTTCTGAAATTGTTTCAAATAAAAATTTTAATTAAAAAAGCATGCTTGCAGTACAATGTCGTTTATATAAAAGTTCTGAAGCAGATGAAAGAAAATTATCCTCATCTATATACACATGCAGCAAAGGCGTATAAACATTCAGGACAGTGGTTACCTCTGGGGAGGATGGGGCCAGGTATGCAATAACTGTGTTTTATTTATCAAGCTGGTGGCGGGTATGAGGTTATCCATTTTATTGTTATTTATATTTTTGTATATCTAGAATATTGCATAATAACATTTAAAATTTAAAAACCCACTCCCCACCCTCCCTCCCCAGCCACCATCCTCCTTTCCACCAACTGCAGGACCGCACTGGGCGGCGAGTTCCCGTGCGTCCTTGGATACATCTCAGCCACCCTGAGAAACTCTCCCTGCACACACGGCTGGGTTCCCTGGAGAACAGGACCAAGGGCAGGACGTGCCCACCGCTGCCTTGGGTGGGAGGGAAGAATTCTTCCAGGCGGCAGCTGGTGCTTTTGGGAAGGACAGGGGAAGGGGGTTGTGCACCAGGCACAGGACACGGGGACAGATGACTTTCCAGCCCTAGGGTGGGGTGCCCGTGTCTGGGAAACAGTATGGGGTCCCCATGGCTCCTTGTAGAAGCAAGGGGCATTCCCAGCCCAGGGAGGCTGAGCAGCAGGCATCCTCCCTGAAGCAGGGCTGACGCCACCACCTTGCATGGACTGAGTAACAAAAGAAGTGGCCTCTGCCTGGCTCGCTTTCACCCTCCGCTTGGAACTGACGCCCCGCTGAGCGCAGCTTGCTTCCCACGGTCAGACAGGAGGAGGCGTCTCCAGACAGGATGCCCAGCGGGCAGAGGCGTGGGGGCGGGTCCAACTGAGTCCCAGGCCTCGCCTGTCCTCTGAACAGGAGTTGGGGGGGGGATCAGTAAACAAGGAACCTTCCCTCCTTCAGCAAAGATGGAGACAGCACCCACCACGTGCCGCACAAACCTCCAGGCGCTTAGGAGAGAGAAGTGGGGGGAAAAAGACAAACACCTCTGCCCTCCTGGGAGGCGGTGGAAGAGACAATAAACAAAACAAACAAGCCGGCACACAATATGGCAACTGGGAGTAAGTGCTTTGGAGAAGAAAAAGGTCAGGAGGAGGGAAGAAGAACTGGAGCCTGGGGGGCTGTGTGCTCCAGCCTGCATCCAGCGCTGCCTGCGGGGTTCCCTGCGGGCAGGGGCCTCCCCCAGCCTCACTACAGGAATGGAGCAGAGGTCTGCAGGCACCTGTTCCAAGCCAGAGGCCCAGGGTCAGGGAAGATCTGGCCAGGAAGAACTTTCAGCAAAGACTTGAAGGAACAAGGGAAGCTCTGGGTATCGAGAAAGATGGTCCCGAGCAAAGCCACAGCAAGAAGAGGTCCCAGAGGTGGAAGCGGCCACTCGCCTCTCAGCAGAGGCTCAAAGAAGTCAGTGTGGCAAAGGGGGTGTGAGTGATGGAGATACCCTCTGGAAATGAGACCCAAAGAGGTCTTGGGGGTTACTCAGGCTGATGTCAGGAGGACCCAGGGCTGCTGAGATGTGGAAGGGACACATTCCTGACACCGTCTGAAGTGCAGCAGCAACCCCGGTCCACGGGAGTCATCAGGGCACACACAGGTCAGCGCCCACCTTCGCAAGCAGAGGCCTCGTGTGCCACTTGCGCTGCGTGATTCCAGAAGAGTCGGGGTCAGGACCAGTGAGAGGTCATGGGTGGGAGAGTGGGGGCATGCCTAAGCTGCAAACTGTGGTGAGGCCGCCTCCAGGCCCCCAATGCAGGGTCGGCAGGGACATCCTGGCTCTGCTAGGCACGCTGAGCAGGGCCTGGGGAAGTTCACACACTTGAATGAGGCACAATTCAACCTTTTATGCAAGAGAAAGGCAGGGGCAGAAACTGGATTCCTAGGTTTGGGTCACCCCGATATCCTAGAACTTACTGAGAAGATGGGACTTCCCCTGCTGTTGACTGGAATGTTTCCAGTGTCCTGAAAAGGGGCATGACCTGGATTTGAAGACCACTCTGCAACCCTCCAGCTAAATGACCTAGGGTAGGATTCCCACCCTCTCAGAGTCTTTCTTCTCAACCTGGAAAAGGGAATGAAAAATACCCCAATTGTTGGGAGGCTTCAGTGAAACGAGTAGATAAGCAAGTAGATAATGTGTGGGGGGCAGCCAATACTTTGAGTGTCCTTTCCTTCCTCCTCACCTCTCCCAAGAACATCCCACATGCAAGTTCCTAAAAAAGAGAACAGCCATCCCCCAGGTCCCAGGGAGCTGTGAGCTCCCAGCTCCTTAGGAAATGATGCTACATCCTGGTCATGAGAAATGTCCAGGCCTAACAGAACAGACGTCTCCCGAACCCTGCGTGGGCCGCTGAGAGAGCATCTCTTGGTCCTTGGAAACTCCACAAACTCCTTCCTGCATGCAGCTCTGGCCACAGGTCTTGCTGATCCGGGACATGAGCTGTCTCCTCACTTTGGCCAAGTCTATCTGGTGCTTCAGAGCCCCTTGTTTGGCCTCCACCTCCCTGAGGCAATTTCAGCATCTTCTGGCCACTGGTCCTTCCGTCCTCACATTTGACACACATGTGTGGCTTCAGCGTTCTCAGAGGGTGTCACAGTTTCATCTTCCTATGAAATGTATACTTCTGGAGTGCAAGGACCACAGTGATATTCTATTTTTCTGCATTTTCCAAGGCACATGGCATGATGCCAGACGACCGTGTGTGTAATAATTACTTGAGAACTTGAAGATCACAAAATATATATGCATTTAAAATTCTTAATTAGAAAAAAAAATGAGTAATGTTAAATCATGAAAGTTCTGCCTTGTGTGCCAAATTTGAACTTGTTCTAGGAACATGTTTTTGTAACAGACTTTGCAAGGAACCAAGCAATTAATGCCTTTTCATTACAACAGAGGACTCAAACTGGAATATTAAAATTGCCATTCAGTGGAATGTGCATGAAATGCTGCAGGTCTGCTGGTGAATAATTCCTGGTTATAATGACATGCTATGGACTTCAATCTTACTCCGAGACATGAGAGAAGACAGCTAAATCAACTTTGCCCATTTAAATATCATTTTAAGGTATCTAGAACCCATCTCTTTATTGCTCAACAACCCTTAGCAATTTCTTTTGCCCTCATTTATTTCTGGTTCCCAGGGGAATCCTGTCTGATTTATTGGAAATTAGTTCTTACAGCTAGTAAATGCTTTAAACTGTTTTCATATAAATCACTCCAAAATCTGTTAGCGCACTGAAGCCCGTTCAGAGTGATTTCCTCCAGCCACACTGTGCTCCACCACATCCTCTCTCGTGCTAACTGGCATGTCCCATCACTGGTCGGGGGCTCCGTGGGAGCAGGCAAACAGATCTCTAAGAAGGTATGTTTTCTTCACACATACTGTATTAGTCTGTTTTCACATTGCTATAAAGAACAACCTGAGACTGGATAGTTTATGAAGAAAGGAGGTTTAGTTGACTCACAGTTCTGCAGGCTTCACGGACTGGGAGGCCTCAAGAAACTTACAGTCATGGCAGAAGGCGAAGGGGAAGCAAGCACGTCTTACCAGGTGAAGCAGGAGAGAGAGAGAGCGCTAAGGGGGAAGTGCCATACACTTTCAAACCATCAATTCTCCTGAGAACTCTCACTATCACGAGAACAGCAAGGGGGAAATCTGCACCCATGATTCAATCACCTCCTGCAGGCCCCTCCTCCCATTCAATGTGAGATTTGGGCAGGGACACAAATCCAAACTGTATTGCACACTTTTTTTTTTTTTTTTTTTTTTTTTTTTTGAGATGGGGTCTCTGTTGCCCAGGCTGGAGAACAGTGGTGTGATCTCGGCTCACTGCAACCTCCATCTCCTGGTTCAAGTGATACTCCTGCCTTAGCCTACTGAGAGCTGGGACTACAGACATGTGCCACCATGCCTGGCTAATTTTTGTATTTTTAGTCGAGACGGGGTTTCACCATGTTGGCCAGGCTGGTCTTGAACTCCTGACCTCAGGTGATCTGCCTGCCTTGGCCTCCCAAAGTGCTGGGATTATAGGCATGAGCCATTGCACCCAGCCCACACACTCTCTTAATTGAACCCCTTTATCCTTCCGTTGTGAGCAATGACTGGCTAAATATAAGCACTCACAAGCTAACCTCCTCATGGGGTCAGAGTGGTCTCAGGAACAGTGCAGGCACCTGGCTGAAAGTGAGTGTGCCATGTGTGGGAGGAGAGTGTCACAGTGCCAACCACTGTTGCCTGCTGGTATCCACCAGCATCAGTAAGGACAGGTGAGGCCATGATGCAGTAACAGGAAAGCTCTACTTTCTGCTTGTGCCCCATGGTCACTACGGGCTGCTGGGGGTTCTGCCACTCCTCACTCCACTCAGTCACCAAGCCCAGGGAAGCTCAGCTCTGAATGTGTTTCCAAATAGCCAGGACAAGCAGAGAACGTGGATACCAACACTTGGGCTCGGACAATCTGTGTCATGAAGTCGTACTTGTCATTTCCACTTGCATTTCACTGGCCAGAGTGCATGACTTGGTCACCCTAAACATCAAATGATATGAGGACGTGGGAGCTGCCATATGCCTGCAAGGTGGATGGCACAAATGTCCATCAAGCTGCCCAGCCCTTCTCTTGCACGTGCTGGACCACAGCAAACCTCGCCTGCTTCTGGGCTGGATTAGTTGATGGCTTATGTGTGTGTTTGCTTATTTGTGTGTTTGGCTGTTTTCACTAACCAGAAACCTTCTACCTAGCCAGCAGACACCTTCCTACTCTGAAAAGTTTGACAATTTACCACGTTTTAGTCCATGAGATGTTCCATGTACTCTTTATAGGAATCAATCTCAAAAACAAATGATTGTTATCTAGATAACTGCTAGGAATAGAAAGAGAGCTCTTCAAATTGACAAAGGAGAAGGAGGGCCTTGCAGGCATAAGTGGAAAATAAAAATCACAGAATTCTAAGCCTCTTAGCAGAAGAGAAGAGCCAAATATTTCTCTTAGCCTCAAGCTGCTTCCGAGCACAGAGAAGGAGGGTCATACTGGGGGCTGCACGGCCCTCTCCTCTCCTTCCTAAGCTCTAGGCAGATGAAATATTCCAAGTCCTCTTCCTTGCCCTCTCCCTTTCAGCTTGCCACAAATAAAGGCCTATTTTCAGGAGAAATCCTCCAAGTATTGCTGTAAAACAGCAGGATATAATGCTCACTACAATAACAAATGTATGTAAAAGATCATCTGTAGAAATCACTTTTAACTGAGATATCTTTCAAAGGCAAAAATGATCTATGTGCCAAAAGACAGTGCTCATATATCTTTTGGAGAAATGAAAGGATCTCATTCAATGATTTAAAGAACAGCACCATAAAAAAAATAATTCCACGTATAAATATTTAAATGTAGTTTATTATATTCAATACCTGTCCAAATATATCCTCCGTATAGATCTTTTCCAGCTGCACTCAAAGCTGTGAACGCTAAGAACACCAGGAAGTATTAAAAACCAGTAACTAGAAAACTTGGCCATGTCTTTGGAAGACAGAGCTGTTTTTAAAACCAATGTACCCAAAAAGTAGCTACATTTTGACCAGATAGGAGGAGAGTAGGGGATTGTAAAGGGAAGGAATTTAGTAAAAGTGTTTTTTGTTTTGTCATGCTTCTAAAGGCCACATTACACGGGCCAAAAATACTTCATATTATTAGGTACAATTCTCCTTTTAATATGCATCCTTTAAATTTAGGTCACACACATCCCTACATACATGTATAGAATGCTTCCGTTCACACGTGTCTATCTACGTTATCGGTGAGATACGATGCTAAGGGCATGAAAGACAGTGAATAAAATATAGGCTACCACTGTTCTGTTGCTGTCTTCAAGAGCCCTATCATTTAGGTCTCAGAGATGGTGGGAGACGTTAATGGAAATCTGACGGCTAGCCTCAGCTTCAGGCCATCAGCCTCTTCTGTAAAATCTACCTAAACACGTAAAGGAGCACTCAGGGAGAAGAATTTTCCAAACCTCACATTCTCTTTCCATTGGGTTCTTACAGAATTCCAGACATCCAAAGTGCTCACATTCTGTCCAGCGGGGTCACATCAGAAAAGCCACTGCCTGGGCTCTCTGCATTTGGGACCAGATCTTCCGTGTGTCGCCCAAGCTTCCGCACCCCCTTCCGGGTGGGCACACATGAGTGGAAGAACTCTGTCTTCAGGGTCTGTGTCCTTCACCTCCCTGTCTATGTCCTTTCTTCCACTATCCCCTCCCCTCCCCTCATGTTTCTGATGATAGCAGATAAGTGCCACTGAACCTTAGCTGTCATCAGAAACATCTGATACAACTGGGCTGCAGTCACCTGCAGAAGTACCATCAATATCAGAAGGCATTTGGCCTTCATGGGAGACTTGGGACTTGGAAACTGACACTAGAGAGTAAATGGCTTTTTTTTTTTTTTTTTTTTGAGACAGTCTCACTCTGTCGCCCGGGCTGGAGTGCAGTGGTGCAATCTCGGCTCACTGCAGCCTCCACCTCCCAGTTCAAGCAATTCTCCCTGCCTCAGGTTCCCGAGTAGCTGGGATTATAGATGCCTGCCACCACGCCCTGCTAATTTTTTTTATTTTTCAGTAGAGATGGAGTGTTGCCATATTGGCCAGACTGGTCTCGAACTCCTGACCTCAGGTGATCCTCCCACCTCAGCCTTCCAAAATGCTGGGATTACAGGTGTGAGCCACCATGCCTGGCCCAAATGACTATTTTTAAAGGACCAGCAGAAGACGCTGGTCTCCTCTAAGTTTTGATGCATGTGGGGTTTAGGGGCCTGGGATGAGCCCCTGTCCAGTACCATCTGGCTACAAGCTCTCTGCAGAGCCCTTCAGAGCATGACTTAGAACCTTAGACTAAAGCTTGCCTGAGACAGATCATCCTCCAGTTCTCCTTCTTTCCTTTCCCTCTGGTGATGCTGCGTTCACTCCTCACTCCTGGGTTCAGATCCTAACCCTGCCATTGACTCATAGTGTAACTTACATAATCCCACTAGTCTCGCTCCTTCATCTGTAAAATGGGAGTCACACGTCTTACCTTGCAGGGTTGTGAGGGGGCCGTGATGCCCAGCACACACTGGCCGGCAGCGTGCACTCAGGGGCTGGGCCTGACCCCCATCATCACTGCTCCTGCAGGTGGCACTTGGCTCAATGGCTAGCAGCAGCCACAAGCACAGACAGTTCCATCCAACTTGCCTCCAGCCTCAGGTTCTAGATCTAACTCAAAAATTCCCAGATTTGAGATCCCCAGGCCCTCCTTTCTATAATGACGGGATTTCCACCACTGGGCTATCCGGCCTCAGTCCCTTCTCACGATGGGACTGCCCATAAAGTACCGACATGTTCCCTCCGCAGCTGCCCATGATGAATCAAGTGGTGCTATCCCAACCAGAGGCCAAGCACCACGGCCCTCAGCCAGGTCAGACGCCATAGTGCACCAAGTTGGCTGAGGAGTTTGTCAAACCTCAACCCCAAAGTGGAGAAAGATGCAGAGGAAGAGGCTGGCTGCTATGCATGCGACATCAGTGTCAGCGTCTCAGAGACCTGATCCTGGAGTCCCAACCGGAAGAGCCAAAGAGCCAGGAGCATTGTAGCCAAGAAGACAGACAAATGCATCTTGACATGTGATTATCCAAATAATGCATCTCAGATGTGTCCAATAGCTCCTAGCAAAAGATGACACTATTCCCCTACCAGTCCCGGCCCTCAACAAGCTAATGGAAGAGGATCTCAAGAATGTCAGCCCATTTCCCAGATGGGATTTTGAGGCACAGAGAGAGGAACTTGTGTCTAGTGACACAGTGAGTTCTCAGGGTTCTCAGAAAGTGAACCCAGATCCCTTGATGCCCAGCTGTTCTGCATTGGTCTTCTCGCTGCAAGAAGGGGACGTTCTTGGAGAAATAATGCAAGGCCTAATGTCTCCTCAGGAAGCTTATTCCTGGGGACTGCAAACTAGCAGTGCAGAAATCGTCGATGACAAAGCGTTTCCTCCCCATCCTCTGCATTTGTTACAGCACTGTGTCCTCATCCCTCACGCCTTGCAGCTGTACCAGATGTGGAGAAAATTACATGTTCCCTGAAACTTAATGACCAAATTTAAAGCAATTTTGAACTAATCAGGGTTCTGTTAAGCTGATTTTATTAATTTAACAGTTTTAAGAGTTTAACAAAATGATGCACTTAGAAATCTTTGTTGTGAAATCTGTTCATTTAGGTGTAAAAGATGGTGCCACCCAAGAGAGCTAATTCAAAGAAAAGGATGACTTGTAAAGTAACTAAACAACGCTTCTTGAAAACACAACACTATTGGTAACATGGCGCAAGGTGGCATACCATATCCGCCACTTAGGCTTCTAGGAGTAGTTTATGCATGGCGCATGTGCAGAGGTAAATCAATAGAACGCTTATATCCAGAATTAGAGAATTCAACAGCAAGTTTAGGATAAACTGTGAAGTCTCCATTCACATCTAGGATTCAGAACACAGCTATGGGGTGTCCTACCCAGTAATTCTCTTTATTTAAAATAGAAACACGGCACCATTTACTTCTGATAGAGACAGGTGACAAGCTCCTGGCACTCTTCCCATGCCCAAGGGCTCTTATAATCAGAGCTGTGTTCAAATAAAGCCAAACAAACAAAATGTGAGACCCTAATAGTCCTTGAATCTTACAAACACAGGCTGCACTATCTCAGTATGTAAAAAAAATAAATAAATCAGAAGTTAAAATCCATGTTCGAAAAAAATTACCAGTGTACCTGTCTGGAAGAAAGAAGTCTCACCATTAAAGCACTAATTATACACCACTCACTAGCTGTGTGACTTTAGGTGGGTAACTTCACCTCTCTGAGCTTATTTCCTTATGTGTAAAACATGGATAACCTCCTTCACAGTGTGGTTTTCTGGGAAACTAGGTGATTTCAAGTGCTTAGAATGGAGTCTGCCTCCCAGTACGCATTAGAATAATGCATTACCATTACATGCACCTAAAATATGTGTGGCCCCATGATTGAGGATTTGTGTTTTATGACTTGCATGCTGGATTACTATATTTGTTTTTTCTTTCTATTTTTTTAAATTACAAAAGTAATATACTTCTTGTTAAAAAAGAAACAACACTCAAACAGTTGGAAGCATAACAAGCAAAACTTGAAATTACCCTCCCCTACTCACCTCAGTCTCTTTTTCAGAAGTAATCACAGTCAACTACCTCTGCCTATTTTTCCAGAGCTTTCTGTGTGTGTTTAAAACATTTATATGTACATTTATGTTACATGTCATGATTATTTTGTACACACATGTAAGAATCATTTACATATAATACATCATTATATATGTTACATGTAATACATATACACATGTATGACACATATATATGTATATAGACATATCTATTCATATGTGTAGTTCTTAATGTGTTCTTTTGTGGCTTGTTAAAAAAATTTTTATTTCCATAGGTTTTGGGGGAACAGGTGGTATTTGGTTACATGAGTAAGTTCTTTAGTGATGACTTGTGAGATTTTGGTGCACCCATCTCCCAGGCAGTATACACTGAACCCAATTTTCAGTCTTTTATCCCTCACCCCTTCTCAGCCTTTCCCCTGAGTCCCCAAAATCCACTGTGTCATCCTTATGCCTTTGCATCCTCATAGGTTATCTCTCTCATCAGTGAGAACATACGATGTTTGTTTTCCATTCCTGAGCTACTTCACTTAGAATAATAGTCTCCAATCCCCTCCACATTACTGCAAATGCCATTAATTCATTCCTTCTTATGGCTGAGTAGTGTCCAACATATACATGTGTGTGTGAGAGAGAGAGAAATGTGTTCATTTAGGTATAAAAAGATGGTGCCATATATACACACATATACATACACACCACAGTTTCTTTATCCACTCATTGACTGATGGACATTTGGGTTGGTTCCACCTTTTTGCATTTGCAAATTGTGCTGCTATAAACATGAGTGTGCAAGTTTTTGTACAATGACTTCCTTTCCTCTGGGTAGATACCCAGTAGTGGGATTGCTGGGTCAAATGGTAGTTCTACTTTTAGTTCTTTGAGGAATCTCCACACTGCTTTCCATAGTGGTTGTGCTAGTCTACATTCCCACCAGCAGTGCAGACGAGTTCCGTTTTCACTGCATCCACACCCACATCTATTATTGTTTGATCTTTTTGATTATGAACATTCTTGCAGGAGTAAGGTGGTATCACAGTGTGGTTTTGATGTGCATTTCCCTGATCATTAATGATGTTGAGCAGTTTTTCATGTTTGTTGACCATTTGTATATCTTCTGAGAACTGTCTATTCATGTCCTTAGTCCACTTTCTGATGGGGTTGTTTTCTTCTTGCTAATTTGTTTGAGTTCACTGTAGTTTCTGGATATTCACACGTGTAGTTTTTAATGTGCTCTTGTATGGCTTGATTTTTTTCACTTAGCAATATGTCATGGACCTCACTCAATGCCAGCACTTACAGATATAGCTCATTCTTGTTCATTGCTGCATGGTATTTTCCAATCTGTGTGTGGCATACATTATTTAACCTTGCTTTTACTGATGGACATTTAGGTTTTCTGCAGTGTTTCCCTGTTAGAAACCACACAGAAAGTATTTTATGTACAACTTTGTGCACAGGCAACAATAATTGAGGCTGAAGGAGAGCATGAAGCCAAAGAGAGGATGGGACTCAGGATAGAGAACAGACACCAGCTTTGTATATTACCTGTTGATAAAAATGTGAAGCTTAAAGTGTGATTGTTTGATACTACTTCACACTTAGTAGTGTGGCTATCATTAAAAAACAAAAAACAGGAGTTGATGAGGACTGTGGAAAAATTGGAACTCTTGTGCATTGCTGGTGAGAATGTACAATGGTGCTGCTGCTATGGAAAATAGTATAATGGTTCTGCAAAAAATTAAACATAGAGTTACCACATGGTCCAGCCATTCCACTTTTAGATATACACCCCAAAGAAATTAAATCAGGGAATTAAACAAACATGTGTACACCTATGTTCATAGCAGGATTGTTCACAATAGCCAAAAGGTAGAGAACAACTCAGATTTCCATTGACAGATGAGCAGCTACACAAAATATGGAATACAGTGGAATATTATTCATCCTTAAAAAGGAATGGATGAACCCTAAAGACGACAGGCTAAGTGAAATAAGTCTGACACAAAAGGACAAATACTTCTATGTATTGGTACTTGTATGAGGTCCCTGGAGTAGTCAAGGGACTGTACTTGTATGAGGTCCCTGGAGTAGTCAAATTCATAGAGACAGAAAGTGTAACAATGGTTACCAGGGTTAGGGGAGAGGGAGGGAGTTACTGTTTAATGGGTACAGAGTTTCAGTTTGGAAAGTCAAAAAAGTTTGCAGAAGGGTAGTAGTTACGGTCGAACAACAATGTGAGCATACTTAACGTCACTGAATGGTACAGTGGAAAATAGTTAAAGTGGTAAATGTTAAGTTAGGTGCATTTCACCACAATTTCCTTTTAAAAGTTTAATGGTTTGTTTGGGCCCTGATATGGTTAGGCTTTGTGTCCCCACCCAAATCTCATCTTGAATGTAATCCTCAGGTGTCGAGGGAGAGACTTGTCGGAGGTGATTGGATCATGGGGGTGGTTTCCCCCCCATGCTGTTCTCGGGATAAGGAGTGAGTTCTCCCGAGATTTGATGGTTTTGTAAGTGTTTGATCGTTCCTTTCTGCTCACTTCTCTCTCCTGCCACCTTGTGAAGAAGGTGCCTGCTTCCCCTTTGCTTCCACCATGATTATAAGTTTCCTGAGGCCTCCCCAGCCATGCAGAACTGTGAGTCAATTAAACTTCTTTCCTTTATAAATTACCCAGTCTTGGGTATTTCTTTATAGCAGTGTGAGAACAGACTAATACAGGGCCCATCCCAATGTTCCTGCATCAAAAGAGCTGTCTCCAAGAAGGAGCTCCAAAAGAGCTCTATCAAAATAACTGCATGCAAATACAGGCCCTGACCTCAAGCCAGGTCCCACTCTAATGGGCTGGAGGGGGAAAGGGTGGGTAAACAAATCATCGGTGAAAATGAAAATGCAAAAATAATGAAGGTTGGTACCAGGAAGTATGGGCTTTTCTGAAATCCAGAGGGCAGGTGAACTGATGTGCCTCTTATGCTCTGTAATTTCATGTATGTTAAAAATATTATATACATTTTTAAAAATACATTTTTTAAACCAGAAATTACCATGAAACTTCATTCAGGAAGTCTAGAATGCTTAAGTCCCCAGCTGTTTAGATTTTATGATCCAGTTTTTAAAAATTTAATGGGGAGACAAATATAGGATTGACAACTTTTTATTTTGTTAAGTAAGGACGTTAAAAAAAATTGCCATCTGCTTTCAATATAATTTCATAAAAGAATGTGTATTTTATGTTAAAAAATGAGCTTGGGCATAAAAGTCGTTCTTCCCGAGAAACAGCAGTTGGCAATCCTTCCCAATGAGTATGCAGATGCCACCACTGCCTTCATTTCCCGTATTTTGCCATAGACCAGTAAAAACTCTGCAGGCTGGCACTGGTCAGGATTCTTGAGTTTGGGACTGCTTCCTGAGCCCATCTTCCTCTCTGCAAACCTGGAGTCATTTTCAATCTTGGTTCAAATGCCCCAGCACCCACCCTGCCCTGTGCCCCAGCCACTCTCTCATACTGTCAGGGCAGTGACCAGCATGGCTTCACTGCACGTCCTATATTCCCCCCATCACAGGTGAGCACCTCCAGCCCTTCTCCCAGACCAAGTGAGCACTGACTTCCCAGGGAGACTCTGAATAACCCCCTACTAAGAAGACTCTGAATTTTACCCACCAGAACACTTCTGAATTACGCCCCACTAGAAAGACTGAATTTCACGCCCCCAACAGGAAGACTCCTGAACTGCACCCCACCAGGAAATACTTACCTGGTTGTGCATGTTTCTCTATACTGCTACCGTGGTGCATATTTCTCTCCCCTAAACTACAGCATTCATTCCCTCTGGACCTGGCTTATTGCAAGGAATAGTACCTGGCACATAGTTTTCAATAAATGATGTTAATGAGTGAATAAATTAAATAATGAATGACTAAAACTCATTCTAAAGTAGGCCTAAGGAACGGTACCCATCCCCGCCCTCCCCGCCCCACCCCCAACCCTGGCAAAATGAAACTTGAATGACTGCCAACTTGTAGTCACATAGTGGGTGGGTGTCAGAGTTGACGGGAACCCAGGTCACCAGATTCTCAGCTCAGGGATCTTGCCATAAAGGAGGCTGCCATCTGTCATCCCCCAATAAGAAAGGGACATCTCCAACAGGTCAACTCAGAGCCAGCATTACACATACCCTCAGGCCATCACTCCTGATCATCAAAGCTATCATTTCTTTGGTAATTCTTATGTCTGGGTCCCAGCACTAGCACCTGTAGGTATTATCTCATTAAATCCTTAACACCACTAAGAAGGATATTATGTTAGCCCACTTTTTTTAATAGATTCTTATTCTGAAACACTTCAAGACACAGAAAATTGGCAAAAATAGTAAAAGTAATTTTCGCACATCCTTCACCCAGATTCCCCAAATATTTATATCTCATTTGCTTTCTTTACCCTTCCTTCTCTCTCTCTCTCTCTCTTTTTTGCTCTCCCTCTCTACCTATAGACATGCACACAAATATATCCCCACATACACATTGTTTTCTGAACTGTTTCAGAGTAAGGCAAAGCCATGATGTCCCTATACCTCTTCACTGTGTATTTCCTAAAAATCAGAACATTAACATTGACATAAAACATATTATCTAATCCACAGACCTTCAAATTTCACCAAGTGTCCTATAAAGCCCTTGAGAGCTAAAGAACAGAACACAAACTCGCCTGGTCCGGGATCCGATCCAGCATGACATGAACATTCAGTTTTTGTATCTCTTTAGTTTCCTTTAATCTGGAATAGTTCTTTCATGACCTTGATGTTTTTCTTGGAGTACTGGCCAACTATTTTGTAGACATCACTCAGTTTAGGTTTGTCTAATGTTTCCTCATAATTAGATTCAGGTTGTACATTTTTGGCAGGAATATCACAAAAACGATGTCAGGTCCTTCATTCTTCAAACCAGAGCCACAGCTGTGTGTTTGTCCCGGTATTCACGATGTTACTTTTGATCTCTTGATTCAGGTAGCGTCTACTATAGTCCTTCGTTGTAAAATTGTAATTCCCCATTTTAAATTAGTAAGAAATTTGTGGGGAGAAATGTTAGGACTATGTAAATTCCTTCTACATTGTCAATCTACTATAAGAAACACTCTTCTTTCTTTTCCACGTATTTATATTAATTTTGATGCTCAATTATTACAGCTCTGACCAGTAGGTTCCTGGCTCTGTGTCTTTTACCACATCTCCATGAGTGTGTGAGCTCTCCCTTACTTTCTGGTCCAAATTTTTCCAGGCTCATTTGTACTGTCTCTGCCTTAACCTTAGAATTAACCATGTCGCCCTGCTACCTTATAGTGGAGAAGTTATTTAGGAAAAAAAAAAAAATAGGGTGGTAGGTTTACTACTGAGATATCATTGCTTTAGGCTATCTTAGCAGACAGCTACATTAATACATGCATTTATATTTCTAGGACTCCTCTGAGTGTATGTATGTGTTCATACTCATACCTCAAATTCCAACCCAACACCACAGGACTAATTCTAGCCTTCTACCTTTCCATATGTGTAACTCCCTTCACTGATTTAGGGGAAAATGGCTCCCATTACTCACAATACATTTACATATCTCTTCAATCTTGAATATAAATCATTTCAGAACTGCTAATCCACATCACTTGAAAAAACGAACCCTACTAGAGTAGCTATATATTTTTTTTACAGTTGTTTCCTCTTATTAGCCTGGTGGTACATGACCAAAATACAGAGCCCAAAAGTTACTTGAGGAGCTGCCCCCAAATTTCAGCATGGCTTTTTATCCATTTGAAATACAGCTGCTTTCATTTGTTTCTGTTTTTATTCCACATTAGGCTTTGTCTCTAGCCCTTGATGCTTTTTTTTTAGTTTGAAATATTGACAAGATTATTAATGTCAAAAGCATACAAACAGATATACTCAGAGAAATCTAACTTTCTGTCTCCTGCCTCCTTCCCATCCTCCCATTCTTTCAACCCTGGTGCCAACAACCCCATCAGTAATCAGTCTCATCAGATTCTAACTCACCTTTCCTCTATTTCTTTTTTACTAAACTACACAGATATGTGTATGTTTTCTTACTTTACTTTCTTTTTTACTTTTTAATTTTTGTGGGTACATAGTAGATATATATACATGGGGTACAAAGATACTTTGATACTGGCATGCAATGCATAATAATCACATCAGGATAAATGGGGTGTCCATCACCTCAAGCATTTATCCTTTGTGTTACAAACAATCCAATCATACTCTTTTAATTACTTCAAAATTACAATTAAATTATTTTTGACTACAGACACCCTATTGTGTTAGCAAATACTAGATCTCATTCATTCTTTCTATTTTTTTTTGTACCCATTAACCATCCCCACTGCCCCTACTACCTTTCCCAGCTTCTAGTAACCATCCTTCTTCTATCTCCATGCATTCAATTGTTTTAATTTTGAGTTCCCGTGAATAAGCGAGAACATAAAAAGTTTGTCTTTCTGGGCCAGGCTTGTTTCACTTAACACAATGGACTCCAGTTCCATCAATGTTGTTGCAAATGACAGGATCTCACTCTTCTTATGGCTGAATAGTGTGCCACTGTGTAGATGTACCATGTTTTCTTTATCCATTCATCTGCTGGCGGACACCGAGGTTGCTTCCAAATCTTGGCTACTGCGGATAAAGTTATTTTACTTTCTTTAATGTACAATAGTGGCATAATAAAGATGTCCTTTTAACAGCTCTGTTTAGGTACAATTTTCATATCATAAATGGACTCACTACAGGTGTACAGTCTGACGAGTTTTAAGAAAGCATAGAGTGTGCAACTCTCACCAGCATTACACCAAGAACTGTCCTCATGCTCACCTGCCTTCTGTCCCTACTCCCACCCACAGATGCTCTTCCACACTTTGCCACTGTCATGTACCAGTGTATCCTGGGATACACCCTGTGCCAGTTCATAGAAACCTTCCTCTTCCTTTTTCACAGTTGCATAGTACTCCACTGTGCCATGTACTATGTATAATGCACCAACAGTTATTCAACCACCCCACTGTGTTTGGACACTCAGGTTGTTCCCAATATTTTGGAATTGCAAGTAATGTTGCAGTGGATAATCTTGTGTGTGGGGATGTTCATACTTTTGAGGTATATCTTCAAGGGTGAATTCCCAGAAGTGGGATTTCTGGGTCAAAATGTCAATATATAAGCAGTTATGATAGACATTGTTGATATGGTTTGAATATCTGTCCCCTCCGAATCTCATGTTGAAATGTGGTCCCCAAGTTGCAGTTGGGGCCTGGTGGGAGTTATTGGTGTCATTTGGGCGGATCCCTCAAAAAAGGCTTGGTCCCTCCCTTCAGTAATTAATTCACAGGAGAGCTGGTTGTTACAAAGGTACATGACATCTCCTCTTCCTTCTCTTGCTCCCTCTCTCCCCATCGGACATGCCAGCTCCCCTTTCCTTCCACCATGATTAAAAGTTTCCTGAGGTCTTACCAGAAGCAGATGCTGACACCCTGCTTCCTGTACAGCCTGCAGAACTGTGAGCCAAAACAAACCTCTTTTCTTTAGAAATTACCCAGCCTTAGGTATTCCTTTATAGCAATGCAAAACAGACAAGTACAATTGCCATGCTTCCCTTCAAAAGGGCTATACCCATTTGCCGTCCCCCAGAAATGTGTGGGATTGCATGTTTCTTCACAGCCTTGCTTTTTCATGTTTGCCAATCTGACAGATTAAAAATGACAGCTCAAAGCCATTTTCATTTCTCTAATTATGAGTGATGTTGAACATCTTTTCATTTGTTTAAAGGACATTTGTATATCCTTGATGTGAATTATCTTTCATGTCTCGTGCCCACTTTTTCTCTCAAGTTCTCCTTCCTCAATGATTACAGTTCTTTACATATAAGGGATATTAACCCTTTACTTCTCATACATGTTGCAAATACTTTCTCCTACAAAGCCATTTGCATTTTGACTATGCTTATCGTGGACTTTTTTGTTTTTTGCCACATCAAAAGTGTTTAGTTTTTGTTATCAAACTTGTCAATCTTTTCTTTAACTACACCTGGATGTTGAGTCATTGTTAGAAAACTTTTTCTTACATCTATGTTATAGAAAAACTTACCCATGTTTTTTTCTAGTGTTTTTTTTTTTTTTTTTTCCCCTGAGATGGCGTGTCACTCTGTCACCCAGGCTGGAGTACAGTGGCATGATCACGATTCACTGCAGCCTTGACCTCCTCAGGCTCAGGTGATCCTCCCACCTGAGTTTTTGTATTTTTAGTAGAGACAGGGTTTTGTCATGTTGCCCAGGCTAGTCTCAAACTCCTGGGCTCAAGCTATCCACCTGCCTTGGCCTACCACAGAGGCATGAGCCTACTTTTATGATTTTGCTTTTTATACTTAGATTTCAATCCATTTGGAGTTTATTCTTCTGTATGCTGGAAGGTATGCATTAATTTTATCTTCTTCCAAAGGCTGCCTGGTTGTCCCAGCACAATGTACTGAAAAGCTAATCTCTGCTCCAGTGATTTCAGATACCACCTTGGTCATATACTAAATTTCCATATGTACTTGGGGTCTATGTCAAGACTTTCTATTCAATTCTACTGCTATTTTGAATATTCATGCATCAATTTCACCATACTGTTTTAATTATAGAGGCTTTATAGTTCATTTTAATGTTTGGTAGAGCTATTCCTCCCAGTAGTTCTTGATTTGCAGGGTTATCATGGTTACTGCATGTTAGTTTTTTCATATGAACTTAAGTATCAGTTGTGTAGCTCCATGAAAAAATTTACTGATATTTTCTCTGGGATTATGTTAAATTCATACATTAACTTGGGACAAACTGTCTTTTTTATGATGTTAAATCAACCCATCCAACAAAGGGATGTCTTTCTATTTGTTCAAGACTACTTTCACGTCTTTCAGAAGAGCTTAAAAATGTTTCTTATCAAGGCTTTGCCCATATCTTTCTAAGTTTATTCCTAAGAATCTGATCTTCTTTGTTGCTATTGCATCCTCAAACTGGTTCCTATTTATGTAGTTCTTCTTTATGTAGCTCTTATTTATGTACAAGAAAGTTAATAAGTTCTGTAAGTTAAATTTTTCCTGCTACCATAATGATTTCTTTTATTGTTTAATTTAGTTTTATCATTGATTCTCTAGTGTTATCCCAATATACTATTGTATCATGTGCAAATTGAGATAGTTCTGGTTCTTCTTTTTTAATACTCATGCCAGTAATTGATTTATCTAATTGCTAATACCTCCAGTACAATTGTGGGATAGTAGTAGAGATAATGAATATCCTTGCCTTGATCCTGGTCTTTAAGTGGAAATGCCTCTAGTGTTTTCCCATTAACAAGCATCCTGACTTTAGGATTCAAATATTTTATCAGGTTAAAAAAGCATCTATTTATTCCTATTTTCTTCAATAATATATCAGGAATGTGTATTGAATTTTTTCAAAGGCTTTTCAGTATTTATGGAGATAATCATGATTTTTTTCCTTATATCTATTAATATATAACATTAATAGATTTCCTCATGTTGAACCAACCTTGCATTCCTGGGAGAAAGACACTATTTGGTCATGGTGCATTGATTTCTTATTGTGATATTGGTTAGTTTACGAATGATTTGTTTAGCACTTTTACTTCAATATTTATAAGTTTATAAGTGATATTGTTCTGCAATTTCACTTTTGTACTTGCCTTTTCAAATTCAGTTGTCAATGTAGACTTAGAAAACATTCATTTATTTTCAATTCTTTAAAAAATTAATAAAGAATGAAGAATATCTGGTCTTTGAAAGTTTGGACGAGGTGTGGTGGCTCACATCGGTAATCCCAGCACTTTAGGAGGCCAAGACAGGTGGATCGCTTGAGCCCCGGTGCTCAAGACCAGCCTGGGCAACATGGTGAATCCCTGTCTCCATAAAAAACACAAAAATTAGCCAAGTATGGTGGCACACACCTGTATTCCCAGCTACTCAGGAGGCTGAGGTGGGAGGATGGCTTGAGCCTGGGAGATGGAGGCTGCAGTGAGCCATCATTACACCACTGTACTTTGGCCTGGGTGATAGAGGGGGGCCCTGTCTCAAAAAAAAAATTTTTTTTTAATTTAAAAAAAAAGGTCTGGTGATGTTTGGGATAGTTCCTTCAGGATTTTTTCTAGATCTTTTATGGAAATTGATTTATTTAAGCTTTAAGCTTCCTATACCAAATTGGTACTGTTTTCATATTTTTTTATAGAGGTCTACAAAATAATCTCATATTTTTTCTTTTTTTGAGATAGAGTTTCACTCTTGTCACCCAGGCTGGAGTGCAATGACACGATCTCAGTTCACTGCCTCCCAAGTTCAAGCAATTCTCCCGCCTCAGCCTCCCAAGTAGCTGGGATTACAGGAACCTGACACCATGCTCAGCGAATTTTTGTATTTTTAGTAGAGACATGGTTTTACCACATTGGTCAGGCTGGTCTCGAACTCCTGACCTCAGGTGATCCACCTGCCTCAGCCTCCCAAAATGCTGGGATTACAGATGTGAGCCACTGCACCTGGCCTAATCTCATAATTTTTAAAAATTTATTCTATGTCAATGGTTATGTCTCTTTTGTCATTTATTTCATATATTTGTGCTTTCTCTCCATTTTTTATGCTAGCAAGTGTTTTGTTCATTTGTTAATATTTAGGGATTGTTAATCAGGTCTACTGTTCTTTCATTCTCTCTCTTATTATTTTCTGCTTTTATCCTTACTATTATCTTTCTTGTGCTTTCTTTTGGTTTACCTTGTGTTTCTTTGCCTAGTTTTTGGGGCTAAGAAGTTAGTTCACTTATTTGCATCTTTGTGTTTTTATTAATAAAAGCATTTAGGGATATGAATTTCCTTCTGATCACTGCTTTAAATGTATCTCATAAATTCTGGTAGGTAGTGTTTCCATTATGATTATTTTTTAATTTTTAATTTGCTTTCCCCATTTCATCCAAGAGTTAATAGCTTCTTTTTTTTGTTTGTAGATGATAGGGTATTTTCATCTTTTTGTTAATAATGTCCAGTTTTAGCGCACTGTGGTTAGAAAGTACTGTTTATAGTATTTTTACCTTATAGAACTTACTGAAATTTTCTTTGTGAGCTAATATATAACTTGTTGTAAATGGTCGATGTACACCTGAGTAGAAGGTATATTCTATATCATTGTGGCATAAATGTATACATAAAGATATATATATATATCTCCATAATACCTATCTTCTTGATTCCATTGTTATTTTTTTCCACTTGATCTGCCTTGTGCTGAATGCGGTATGTTAAATTTTCCCATTATTAGTGGTTTTCTCTGCATTGCCTGGTTTCTTTTGCAGTATCTGCTTTATAAAGGTGATTCCTGTGTTATTTCATGCATAGATATTCGTGACTGATGTATAACTCTTTTGAATTGTTATTAGCAGCCATTTTTCTGAGTGTAGTCATTGAGCATCTGCTGAGGGCAAGGCAGAACCCATATCATCATTTGTCCTTTCATGTATTTAGGAGCAATGACCACAGAGGGGCACGGAGATGCTTCGAATTGGTCATGAAGACACCCTGGGATGTTGGTATGGGTATTCCTCACTTAGGGCACCAATTGTGCCAGAAAGTATTCATGAATCCTGGGCTGTTCCCTGGTTCATGCAGCCAGCATCCTGGACAGCTCCTCCACGGCCACTGCCAAGCAACCTGCTGTGGCTGAGAATGGATGCTTCCAATCCAATCGTGTTTTGAAAAGATTAACAGAACAGAAAACCAAGGAAATCCCTGAGGTTGTGGCTTCTTGACACCATGTTGTGTTCTGCTGAATTATGGCAGACTTCTTATAAAGGAGGCCGACGAGGGCTACATTCTCCAGAACAGCTACAGGGAGCTCTCTGCAGCTTGGCTACTCCACAAGCGCCCTTCTCCCTCTAGCTCTTTACGGAACCCCCACCCTACCCATTCAGGGTGAGAGTTCCTTCTGCACGAACACGGCAGAGAGGCGTCCTCTCTGGGCATAGAAAGTATTTTGGAACCAAAGCCCTCAGCCCTTGGCTAAGAGTCAAGGCAGGATGTAAATGCAAAGAGAACCAGTTAGACTTCATTGATTAGTGAACCTGGGGTTAATCAGCGGGCTCGGGGAGGGGTGTGGCTTAGTTCAACACCATTAACACATGCTCCCATGCTCCCTCCCTGCCCCGACACAGAGCCGAAGATGTCAGGTAGAATTTGCCAGCCTAATTAAAAATGCTGAGCCTTCATTTGGTAGGCAATTAATAGTCACTAGAAATATAAATCAGGGCAGAGACAAACGGGGGATAACTGTTCACAAACCCTTTAAAAGAGCCTTTTAAAAATAGTGGTAGAGATAGAGCGTGGTGGGGAGAAATAGTGAGGGATATTTCCTGCGGCCTCACACTCTGCACCAGTTCTGGCAGCCCTGGGCACAGAGAGAGGAACAAAAGCTACACAATAAAGAGAACGGACCTCCTTGTTCTTTTACGTGTTCAAGCCTTTTCTTCAGGAGGGACTTCTCAGGAAGAGAGGCAGGTCAATGTGTGGGAGGGGTCTTGGCATGTGAGCGGGCTTTGATGTACTGAAGGAGGCCTCAGTGAGTGGGAAGGGGCTCAATGTGTGGGAGGAGCCTCCACGTGTGGGGAGGGGGCTCAGTGTGTGGGAGGAGCCTCTGTGTGTGGGGAGGGGACTCAGTGTGTGGGAGGAGCCTCTGTGTGTGGGGAGGGGGCTCAGTGTGTGGGAGGAGCCTCTGTGTGTGGGAAGAGCCTCCACGTGTGGGGAGGGGGCTCAGTGTGTGGGAGGAGCCTCCTTGTGTGGGNAGAGCCTCCACGTGTGGGGAGGGGGCTCAGTGTGTGGGAGGAGCCTCCTTGTGTGGGAGGAGCCTCCGTGTGTGGGAGGGGGCTCAGTGTATAGGGAGGTGCCTCAGTGTGTGGGGAGGAGTCTCAGTGTATGGGAGGAGCCTTTGTGTGGGAGGAGCCTCCGTGGGGGGGGGCCCGGGGGGGGGGGGGGGGCTCAGTGTGTGGGAGGAGCCTATGTGGGAAGGAGCCTTGGTGTGCAGGGGGGGCCTTGTGAGGGGGAAGGGCATTGTCTATTGCCCAGCCAGCCCCAGGCACCCCGTTATGCAGATACTCAGCAATGTGGTTTCCTCCTCCTCCTCCTGGGAACATTTTTAAACTGCATTTTCCAGCCCCTCCACAGTCCAGTGGGGCCTCCTGACTCACT
Organism: Theropithecus gelada; assembly: GCF_003255815.1. Lineage (NCBI taxonomy): Eukaryota > Metazoa > Chordata > Mammalia > Primates > Cercopithecidae > Theropithecus > Theropithecus gelada. Next base: position 35,904,250 of record NC_037668.1, on the reverse strand, counting down.
CCTGCCCAGTGGAAAGTGGCACAAATGATGCATGCCACTTTCGGGCCTGGTCCACAACAATCTCTGTGTGGACACTGGTCACAGGGCCTGCCCAAGATGGCACAGCCAAGGGGTGGCCTGACCATTGCTACAATTCACATTGTCATCGCTTTACTATACTGCCTCCCAATTCATCTATTCTTGCAAAAATGTCTTGACTAAATATGCTATGGAATGATCCAGAGTAGAAACCTGGGAGTGCTCCTATGCCCTCAGGGTCTGTCTATCCCAATGGCTAAGCCAGGACAACCAGGAAAAAGTGCGAACAAGCTGGAGAATCAGAAGCAGCTGGAGCTGAAGCAAGCGTCTGGACTCAAAGAGCAGCTGGAGTTTAGCATGTGTAGGCCCCTGACTCTGAGGCCTGAGGATACCCTATGAGCCACCCTGTGGGCTCAGTACAAAACTCTTCCAGAACATAAAGGCACTGTTCCTTTGGAAAAGGTCCCACCCTCTGCACAGACACCAAAGTGGAAGGAGTTAGCAGCCTACCTCTCCCTCAAGCACCCCAGCCACCCAGGGCTTCTGGTTACCACAGAGCTCAGAATGCCTTAGTTTGGGTTCTTCTTCCCTTCAGTTTCACCTTCACGCTGCTCCTCCTGCTCAGACAGAAAGATCTAGCTGCAGTGACAAGTGTGTCTCACTTTGAGAGAGTCCCTGTTGCAAAACTCTGATCTGACAAAATGGAGCAGGGGCAGCTCATCACATTACAAAAGGATTCCGTTGTTTTAACATGAATCAAGAGGTATCTACCCCTGCTATACCCCCTTAACAAAGAGGAGGAATCTGAGTTCAGAAAAGCCCAAGTGAGGTACATACCCCCAAGGCCAGGTGGTGGGAGCTGCAGCAGCTCCAGGCTGCCCTCCCTGAGGGAAGCAGCTTTCCTGACCCACTTCGGAGTTTGCCTAGAGATGATTTGGGGGACCACTGACAAGATCAGTGACCATGGAAATAGCTTATTTGTGAAGTCACAGTGTAAACAGGCAGGCAAGAGCCTTTCTGAAACCCACACGGCTTCAGGCAAAGCCTGTCAGTCCAGGACCTGCAAATACCTCGGGGCTGAAAGGACAAGGGCACCTGCTCCGCTCAGCTGAGGACTGCCCAGAGGGGAGGGGAGAAGACTCGACCAGGAACAGGGCTTCGCACTAAGGCAGTGTTTGATGGATTGACGGCTTGACCCAGGGGACACCCCACTTCAAGCAGCTGGGGTGACTGTAGGATTGGGACCTGGGTTTAACAGTGCAGTTGTCTGCCCCTCCCCAGCCTGCAGCCCCCCACACAACTGCACTCATCCATTGTAAAGGAAAGCACAATTTGGAAAGGCTGGGATTCCGCACTTTAATTCTGCTTATGGCTTTAATACAACACATAGAGCATTTGGCGGGGTGCCTTCCTGCTGAAGGTATGAACATTTTAATGGAATTGTGTTATCATGTGAGCGTGTGGCCAACTGTTCAAACAAGATACTCTGGCTTTCTTGAAGAATTAAGCAGGTTGTAGTAGAACAGAAAACAGAAGAAGAGTAATTCCAATATCGGACACTTGTGGATGGAAAAATGTCTTTATTATGTTATTGACATGCATCTGTCTCCATCACATATTCCATGGCATTAAAACTGCCAGCCACACCATGGCCAGATGTCAACGACCCTGTCTATTGTCCTTCCCAGAGTGTCCACTGTGACAAGAGGCAACATCTGGACACCTGAAAAGTGCCAACATCCAAGTGTGTGCTTGGGCACATGGGCCAGAGTGCCTGACCCTCCCACTCCTGTACTTTCCTGTCTTACACACATGAAAAGACACACACACACACCAGGATGTACCAAGATAACTTATGACATTTTTTTTCTACATTTCTAATTTTCTAAATTATTTTCAAACATAGTTTATAAAAGAACTGCTCCCTAATCCTGGGGAAAGGCATCATGGTTCATCCGGACGTCAGGCCAATCTCTTCTGCCTTAGACACACAGCAGGGAAAACCACTCATCCCATCCCAGACCCACAGGCTGCCTGCCTGACGAGGACAGACAGGGCACCTCTGCCTCACCTGGGCTGGGCACCAATGATGCCCAGCTCCTCCCGCCTCCCTCGAAGAAGCTCTGACTCCTCCCAGTTCCCAGGCCCCCCAGGGCCACCTGCCTCCTGCTCATCCACGGCCTCTCCTGACTGGAAGAAGCTGAGCTCTGCAGAACCAGGTCTTAGGTTCTTTCTGCACTTGCCCTAAATGCGGTTCTCGTGCCTCCCCCTCAGAAGTGGTCCCCCCAGCCTCTGCTCCTGGTCTGTGATGAGAGAATGTGCTCTCAGCTCCCAATTCGTGGCTTCACCCCTTCTGGAATCTTCCAGTCATGCAACAGCTGTTTCGGTTACCTCTTCTCTCATCCAAGGCACTTGTAAACAGTGACTTTTTGAAAAAGGGCCTTGTGTATTTTTATGTTCCCAAGATTTATAGAAATAATTAAGAAATTTGATTACAATTCCATTGTGGCTGTTTACTTGGAGAACAAACCTTTTTTCGTGAATACTTCCTCACTCTGACTAATGCACTTGAGTTTCTTTTTATTTTTAAAGCATAAATTTTCCTTGTTGATAGTGACTATGTATAGCGGTTGCAGCTGGGGCTGTTTGTACTAAGTTTCTAATCTAATAAGTCCTGCAGAAGAATAATACAGCCATTTTCCCAGCCTGACAGAGCTGCTCCTTCAGGGGACAGAAGGCCTGGAGAGCTTTCTTTGCGCTGCCCCCTGCTGAGCTGTTTTTCCTCAGGGAGAGGGAGGTTGGAGGTGAGGAGAGGAGTGGAGGGACTCTCGCGTGGACTGATTAGAGGGCTTGACAGTCACAATGACAGGGAAAGGTAGCCAGGTATCTTGAAGGGTAGGGGTGGAGGAATCTTGGTGTCAAAGGTAACCCATGGTAAAGGCGGGGCCCCTCTGGGTTCCACTAGGTTTTCTTGGTGCCTGCTGGGTCCTGTTGAGTCCCTGTGGGTCCCCTGGGTTCCACTGGGCCTTTCTGGGGTCTGCTAAGTTCTGCTGGGGTCCAGTCCACTGGGCCATGTTGAGTTTTTGCAGGAAGGAAAGTCGATTGTCACCTCCTTGCACCTCCCAACCCCACCAAGCAAGAGATCACATAAACAGGTCTAGAAAGAAATAATTAAAAAATAAATAAATAAACTCTGGGCCGGGGGCGATGGCTCACGCCTGTAATCCCAGCACTTTAGGAGGCTGAGGTGGGCGGATCACCTGAGGTCAGGAGTTCAGAGACCAGCCTGGCCAACATGGAGAAACCATATCTCTACTAAAAATGCAAAATTAGCCAGGCGTGGTGGTACATGCCTTAATCCTAGCTACTTGGGAGGCTGCCGCAGGAGAATCGCTTGAACCCTGGAGGCGGAGGTTGCAGTGAGCCAAGATCGTGCTGTTATACTCCAGCCTGGGTGACAAGAGGGAAACTCAGTCTCAAAAAAAAAAAAAAAAAAAAAAGAAACTGTGTGTTCCCACAGCTCTACAAAGATTTAAGAAGGGAGCCAGCGTTCATGGAGCCTCTGCCATGGCCAGGCCCTGCGCCCCGCTCTGCCTTCTCCTGTTCATTCCAGCCCACAACTCTGCCACGGCGGGATTATCGTGCCCAGTTTAGGATGACGCGCCTGAGGCCAGAGGACTGGGAAGCTGTAAAGCTGGGATGCAAACGTAGACACAGTGACCCTCCAGAGGACAGAGGGCAGCCAAAGGCTCTTTCTGTCTCTCCCGAGGAAGGGACAGAAGGGACGCAGCGTCTGGCTGCTCTTTCTTTGCAGCCTCGCCCCTGCGCCTCCCGCACAGCCTGTCCCCAGCCACACTCCGGCACGGGATGGATGGACACAGCCAGCCCATCCTCCCCGAGGCACCAGGGAGGGATCTAATTTTAGCTCCCAGAGTCTAAAATTGCTGGTGCAGAAGATCATTAAACACTTGGCTGCTCCCAAACCTCAGGAATAGCAGACGGAGAGTCTGCAAAGACCACCACTAGAGGAGATGGTGCATTTGCGTCACTGCCCCTCACGCCTCACCCTCCAGGGCCCCGGGGATGCCAGCCATCATGGGCATGGTCCCAGCAAGCAAATGTCCTTCTTGCTGCTGAGTCCAGTGTCCTCCTGTCTCCCCGGGGAAAGCCTGGCAAGAATGAAAACATCAGGCTGGCAGGGAGGCGCAGCTGCCCAGTGAGACCATTGTTTAAAGATCACAGAGCGTCCCCAGGCTGGGCGTCCCTTATCAGAAGTGTGTGCAGAAATTCAGGCTGTCTATGCTCATTAAGTCGCTCCATGCCCTGACCCCTTTGCTGACCACCACGATCATTCCAAGGCCTGTCATGCTATTATTCATGCTCCACACACATTCACCTCCCTAGAAGCTCTTGGGGATTAAGAAGTCGTCAGGCACCAGGCGCAGTGGCTCACGCCTATAATCCCAGCACTTTGGGAGGCCGAGGTGGGCAGAACACTTGAGGTCAGGAGTCTGAGACCAGCCTGGCCAACATGGTAAAACCCCATCTCTACTAAAAATACAAAAATTAGTTTGACATGGTGGTGGGCACCTGTCATCCCAGCTACTCAGGAGGCTGAGGCAGGAGAATCGCTTGAGCCCAGGAAGCAGAGGTTGTGGGGAGGCAAGATGGCGCCACTGCACTCCAGGCTGGGTGACAGAGTGAGACTCCATCTCAAAAAATGAAAAAAAGAAAAAAGAAAAAAAGAAGTCATAGGGCAAGATCTCCACCTCCACTGATTCAACCTGAACCTGTCCCATGACAATGAAAAGCAAAATGTTGAATGATGGAGCTGAGTGAGAGAACAGGAAAAATGGAACAGGGATGGGAAACGACCCAAATATTAATCAGCAGATGAATGGATAAACCAAACATGGTCCATCTGTACAACAGACGATTACTCTACTGCGAAGAGGAACAAAGCACTGACGGGTGCTACAACCTAGACAAACCTCAGAAACTGCATGTGGAGTGAAGGAAGCCAGTCACAAAAGGTCACATGTTGTATGATTCCATTTCTGTGAAACATCCACAACAGGCAAATCCATGGAGACAGAAGGTAGCTGAGTGCCTGCCAGGAGCTGTAGGAGGGGGACCGGGGGGGGACTGCCTGAGCCGTGGGTACAGGGTCTCACTTTGGGAAGATGACAGCACTTTGGAATCAGGTAGCGGTGATTGTACAACGTTGTGGATGTGCTAAATGCCACTGAACTGTATACTTTAAAATGGTTAATTTTATGTTATGTGAATTTCATCTTAGTTTTTTAAAATTTAAGGGATGGATTTGATTGGGGGCAGGGGAGAATAATTCATAGAAAAGAGTCCCTTAAGAGCAGAAACTATTTCAGTCCAGTAAATACTTGTTGACCACTTGGTCTGCGTCGGCCCTGAGATACTGGGGGAGGCAGAAGTGGAAACAAATAATCGTAATAGGAGGTAACCTTTGAGCAGGGCTGGAAAGAGAAAGAGTTCACCAGGTGAACAAGGGGCAGGGAAAAGGGAGAGGTTAAAGGCATTCTGCGCAGGGGAACAGCTTGAGCAAAGCCAGAGTCCTAAATGTGTGCAGCCGTGTCTCCAAACCAAGGCAATTGAACATACTCTCAACAGCTCACTGCTGATGGAAATGATAGATGTGAGTCCAACCTTTCTTGAACAGGCCACTGGACAAATGGAACAAGGAACAAGCTGCATTTTCCTCCCGTTCCAGGAGAACAAGTTGAAAACAAATTTTTCAAAAGTGAAGTAGTCAATAAAGGAAAGCTCTGATGGGAAGACCAGGAGAAACTGAACAAATCCACCAGGAAAAGGGGATATTTTTAGGACACTTTTCTCAGTATAGGTCAAACTGAAACTAAAATCAGGAAAAATAAGGAAAATTTGAATAACATGATTAACAAGCTTGATTCGACAAACACTTAGAACATGGCACCCACAAAATGGAAAATATTCCATGTTTCATATTTGCTGGAACCAATATTGGGTATCAAAAAATTTCAAAAGCGCTAGCATCATATAGATCTTATTGTCCAAATAGCAATGAAGTGAACTAGAAACCAAAACTTAAATTAAAAATCAGTAACAAAAAGATCCCAGAAAAAAACCCTATATGTTTGGAAATCAAGAAATACGTTTTAGACTTGGAACCAACCCAAATGCCCATCAATGATAGACTGGATAAAGAAAATGTGGCACATATACACCATGGAATGCTATGCAGCCATAGAAAACAATGAGTTCATGTCCTTTGCAGGGACATGGATGAAGCTGGAAACCATCATTCTCAGTAAATTAACACAGGAACAGAAAACCAAACACCGCAGGTTCTCACTCATCAGTGGGAGCTGAACAGGGACACAGGGAGGGGAACATCACATACCAGGGCCTTTCGGGGGGCGGAGGGCAAGGGGAGGGAGAGCATTAGGACAAATACCTAATGAATGTGGGGCTTAAAACCTAGATGATGGGTTGATAGGTGCAGCAAACCACCATGGCACATGTATACCTATGTAACAAACCTGCACGTTCTGCACATGAATCCCAGAACTTAAAGTAAAATTTAAAAAAGAAAGAAACCCATTTTAAACAATTCAAACAAGAAATCATAATGGAGGTTATAAAAACATTGCGAACTGAAGGATAATCAAAATACTACACGTTAAAACACATGGAACACATGCTAAAACATATTTAGGAAGGAATTGTTAATTTAAATGTTCATATAGAAAAGAGGGAAAGCTAAAATTAATGAACCAATGCCCCTGCTTAAGAAATTAGAAAAAGGAAAGTAGAATAAATTCAAAGAATGTAGAAAGTAGGAAAACAGCATAAAAACGGAATTCACAAAACAGAAAACAAATCTAAAATAGATACAAACAGCAAAGTCAAAAGTTGGTTCTTTGAAAAGAACAATACAGTTGACAAAATTCTGATTAAAAAGGACAATATTGGGAGTGAAAAGAACATAACCAGAGAAGCTTCAAATATTAAAAAATTATTAAGAGGATATATGACTATATCATGACAATAAGTTAGAAGCTTAGGCTGGGCACAGTGGCTCATGCCTGTAATTCCAACAGTTTGGGAGGCCAAGGAGGGCAGACCACTTGAGCCCAGGAGTTTGAGACCAGCCTGGTCAACATGGTGAAACCCCTTCTTCTACTGAAAATACAAAAATCAGCTGAGTGTGGTGGGACATGCCTGTAGTCCCAGCTACTCAGGAGGCTGAGGCATGAGAATCACTTGAACTTGGGAGACGGAGATTGCAGTGAATTGAGATCTGAGATCGCACCATTGCACTCCAGCCCGGCATGAGCAAGACTCCATTAAAAAAAAAAAAAAAAAAAAAAAAATGAAAAAATAAAAAAAAAAAAAAAAAGTATCTAAACCATCTTAAGATTACCAGGTCCAGATGATGGTACCATTTAAGTAGTTCTAATTAAATATTCAGGTAACAATCCAAATCATCATCTTACACAAATTATTCCACAGCATAATTATTCCATGACCTCAGACTCATGTTTTACATTAGGTCTGACAAGAATATCACGAGAAAAGAAATATAGAAGTCATTATAAATCTTGAACATTTTCAGATGCAAAACTCCTCAACAAAATCTTAGAAAACCAAATCCAGTAATGTCTAAAAATGATAATATACTATGAACAAGTTGGGTTCATCCTAGGATTACAGTTAGATTAATATTAGAAAATAACTATAATTCATAATGTTAACACATTATAGGAGAAAAAGTGTATGATCATTCTTACTAGTGACATTAAAAGCATTCAATAATATTAAACATCCAGTTGTGATTTTTAAAATTCTTAGCAAACTAAAATAAAACTTCCTTGATCTAATAAAGAGTTTATACTATACCAACCGAAAAATAAAACCCCTACAGCAAATATTACTATTAACCTTGAAACACTAGAAGAATCTCCTTTAGAATCAGACACGAGGCAAAAGTTCCTGCTATTAACATTTCTACTCAACTAGAAGTTGTACTAGGACTCCTAGTTCTATTCTTGTTCTCTGTCCTAGAACTTCAAGTTTATTTCTTGTTCTTGCATTACTGTGCAGATTAGAACTTCTAGTACAGTTACTGGATGCGGTGACTCATGCCTGTAATCCTAGCACTTTGGGAGGGTGAGTAGGTGGATCATCTGAGGTCAGGAGTTCCAGGCCAGCCTGGCCAATGTGGTGAAACCCTGTCTCTGCTAAAAATACAAAAAAGTTAGCTGGGTGTGGTGGTACAAGCCTGTAATCCCAGCTACTAGGGAGGGTGAGGTGGGAGAATTGCTTGAACCGAGGAGGCAAAGGTTGCAGTGAGCCAAGATCGTGCCATTGCACTCCAGCCTGGGCAACAGAGCAAGACTCCATCTCAAAAAACAAACAAACAAACAAACAGAACTTCTAATACAATAGAAGTCTAGTACAATAGAAGTTCTGATCTGCTCAGTAATGCAAGAACAAGAAATAAAATCTCTAAGGGTTGAGAATGAAGAAAGAACTCTCAGTATTCATTGAGAGTATGAATTATATATGTAGAATTCAAAGAATCTAGAGGCAAAGTATTAAAAGATTCCACTAAAGTGCCTGTACATAAGGTCAACATATAATAAATAAATTTCTATACAACAGCAACAAACAGAAAATATAATTTAAAAAATACCACTCACGATTGCAATTTAAAAGCTAAAGTTTATAAGAATAAATTCTTAGGGTTTAACCTAAGATAGCTCTTCTGCTCAAAGATAGAAAACTCAGCTGGGTACAGTGGCTCACACCTGTAATCCCAGGACTTTGGGAGGATTGTTTGAGGCCAGAAATTTGAGACTGGTCTGGGCAACATAGTGAGACCCCATCTCTACCAAAAAATTTAAAAATTAGCCAGGTATGATGGCACATGCCTGTAGTCCTAGCTACTTGGGAGGCTGAGGTGGGAGGATCACCTGAGGCTAGGAATTTGAGGCTGCGGCGAGCTATGATCACCCCACTGCATTCCAGACTGGGTGACAGAGCAAGACTCTGTCTCTAAAATTAATTAATTAAGTTAAAAAAAGAAGACTCAATATCCTCAATAGGTCACTTCTCACCAAACTGACAGATGTAATGTAATTCCAATCAAAATCTCCCCAAAGGAATTCGAGGATTTTGACGAGATTATCTTCCATAATGTTCATGAACATGAAAGGCCAAGAAGAGGTGAAATGCAGAACATATATAAAGTGGTAGAAGTGAGGGGAGAATGTGATCAACCACCTGTGAGGACTTACTTCCAAGCTATAGTGAACTACAGCAACTGAGCTGATGGTGTGCTGAGACAAGAATAGACAAACTGACGACTATAGTGATGGCATAAGGGGCCCAGAAACACATCTACGCACAGGCAGCTCCTTGACATAAGACAGGAATCATTTATGGACAGACTTGACATATGCACATCACTGGGGAAAGTATGACTCATCCAATACATGTGACACCTCTTTCCGACATGGCAAAAAAGGAGAATTTTCCCACACAAAATGAATTTTGGATAGATTAAAACTTAGATGTGAACGCCAAACCAAAATCCTAAACCATTTAGAAGATAATATTTATGGATTGGGATAAAGATTTAGTAAACAAGAATAAGAAGCACTAACATAAAAAAATAATAATAAACTGCATTGTCCGGGCACGGTGGCTCACATCTGTAATCTCAGCACTTTGGGAGGCTGAGGCAAGTGGATCACCTGAGGTCAGGAGTTTGAGACCAGCCTGGCCAACATGGTGAAACCCCATCTCTACTAAAAATACAAAAATTAGCCGGGTGGGGTGGCAGGTGCCTGTAATCCCAGCTACTCAGCAGGCTGAGGCAAGAGAATCACTTGAACCCGGGAGGTGGAAGTTTCAGCAAACCAAGATCGCACCACTGCACTCCAGCTTAGGCGACATAGTGAGATTTCATCTCAATGAAAAAAAAAAAAAAAAAANAATTTTGGATAGATTAAAACTTAGATGTGAACGCCAAACCAAAATCCTAAACCATTTAGAAGATAATATTTATGGATTGGGATAAAGATTTAGTAAACAAGAATAAGAAGCACTAACATAAAAAAAATAATAATAAACTGCATTGTCCGGGCACGGTGGCTCACATCTGTAATCTCAGCACTTTGGGAGGCTGAGGCAAGTGGATCACCTGAGGTCAGGAGTTTGAGACCAGCCTGGCCAACATGGTGAAACCCCATCTCTACTAAAAATACAAAAATTAGCCGGGTGGGGTGGCAGGTGCCTGTAATCCCAGCTACTCAGCAGGCTGAGGCAAGAGAATCAGTTGAACCCGGGAGGTGGAAGTTTCAGCAAACCAAGATCGCACCACTGCACTCCAGCTTAGGCGACATAGTGAGATTTCATCTCAATGAAAAAAAAAAAAAAAAAAAAAAAAACTGCATCAAAACTAAGAATTTCTATCCACCAAGACACCATCAGGAACACTTTCTTAAAAGTCTCAAAATGAAGAAAACAGTTGTAATGCATATAGCAAACTCAAGATCAGGGTCTAGAAAATATTAAGAATCCCTGCAAATCAATCAATAACTAAAAGACAGATGATCCAATAGCAAGGAAAAGAATGAGCAATTCACAGAAGAAACCCAAATGGCCAATAACCTTCTATGAGAAGAAGCTCAGCCTCACTGTAGCAAGGGAAGTAGAAATGAAGACAAAGTCTGTGATGGGAATGTGAAGAAATGGGAACCATCACACGCTCCACTTCTAGCTGGGACCATAAATCAATACGAACATCTTGGACAGCAATGATAGTTGCCGAAGGTGTATATAATTTACTAACAAACGGTGCCACGTTTAGGCATATGAGAGTATCTAAAGACACACCCCCTTAGAGAGACACTAGCATATAAATGTTAATTCAATAAAATTCCATAGAGCAGTTAAAATAAGTGAACCAGAAATATATGTATTTCTTGTTATGATACATATATATGTAAGATACATAACACCTATTCCATACACACACACTGATCTCTGTCGTCTCTCTGTAAGGATCTAACACTTAAGAACAATGTTGCCAGAGAATATTGGATGGTCTCATATAAACTTTTAAAATCTGCAAAACAATGCCATGTATTGTTAATACATACATAAATATGTGATAAAAATATTGCAAATACATTGGAATGAAAATATGTGGCCAGGTGTGGTGGCTCACGCCTGTAATCCCAGCACTTTGGGAGGCTGAGACGGGTGGATCACCTGAGGTCAGCAGTTTGAAACCAGCCTGAGAAATATGGTGAAACCCCGTTTCTACTAAAACTATAAAACTTAGTCAGTTGTGGTGGGTGGTGTGTGCCTGTAGTCTCAGCTACTGGGGAGGCTGAGACAGGAGAATTGCTTGAACCTGGGAGGCAGAAGTTGCAGTGAACCGAGATCGCACCACTGCACTCCAGCCTGAGCAACAGAGGGATACTCTGTCAAGGAAGGAAGGAAGGAAGGAAGGAAGGAAGGGAGGAAGGGAGGAAGGGAGGAAGGGAGGAAGGGAGGGAGGGAGGGAGGGAGGGAGGGAGGGAGGGAGGGAGGGAGGAAGGAAGGAAGGAAGGAAGGAAGGAAGGAAGGGAGAAGAGGAATGAGGGTGGAAAACACCATCACTGGGACCAGAGGGAAGGAAATTAGATCAAGATTATGTGTATACATTATGTTTTATTTCTTTTTAAGAAATCAAATTAAATGGGGCAAAGGGTAAGATTAAATCAAGAAAGCTAGGTGGTGGGTAAACAGCTGTACATGACGTTATTCTCTATGCTTGTCTGCAGGTATCATCTTATGAAGTAATTAATAATCCATTTTAAATGAAGATCTCCAACCACTCATTTATATGTTGACAACTTTTGTCCATCCTGGGATGATTCTGCAATCTAGCCATGCGAAGTGATTTGGCCAACTTCAATTTAGTTTTCTTTTTAAAAAGAGATCATTTTTTCTAGCCAGTGATGTCCACTTTATTATTGTCGCACTTTCAACATTTTTCAGCTATATTTTATTTAAGAAGTTTTTCCAAACACTTTCTCATAAAGAAAAGTGACAATTCCGAAAGGGACAAAGGGACGAGCATTCTAATGCAGGATACTCCTGCAAAGAGTGATCCTGTAACAGATGAGGTTACCACTGAAACAGGAAGCAAAGAGGGCATACATATTTGTTTCTGCACCATTCTCTTGGTGTTCCAACGATCACACTGCCCCAAACACACCCACACACAATTAGACAGGGCTCTTCTCTTCGTTCGATTAATCACCTTTATGAAGGTGAAACAAGCCGTACTGGCTGAAATGCTGCAAAAACGAGGAACAAATAATTTGAATTTTCAAACGATCTCTCCATTTCTATTTCTCCCTGGCTTTCAAAGCTGCAAATATAAATTCAACACTTCCTGTGAGATCTGACCAGATGCCCAACTCTGCACATGACAGGATGGGCCAGTCCTAGGCACGGGCATAGACCCCAAGACACTGGCTGCTACGTGTTGCAGGGGTGCCACAGCTTTGGAATAAAGTGCCAAGTGGAGTGAGGGGTGCCAGCCCAAACACGGGCCACGCTGGCATCCAGCCACCTGCCCATCAAACCCCTAGCCTTCTCTAGAATCCTTGGATTAAATAAATATTTGGCAAAGGGCTGCTGGCAAAAATGATAATAAATTCAACTCGATTCCCACCACAAACTGGCAAACTCCTTCAACAACCCAATCCAATCTGTCTACCTCAACTTCCAAATAGCTGGTAATGGGGCCCACTGGGGCCTGTGGGATCCCGGCAGCTCTTAGTCAATATCGTACGCCTTGCTATTTGCCAAAACTTCTGAGATAAAATATAGGGCGGACTTGACTTCTACACTAGTCAGAGTAAGAAGAAACGTGGGGAGCGGGGAGTAGGGAAGCCTCTTAATTCTATACACGCTCCTCCCCTGACCTCAGCTAACTGCTATCCTGCCATTGTGACGGCATCTGGGAAGAGCTCAGCATTCTCTCACCCATTCAACCAATATTTTTGAACACACAGCAGGTGCTAGCATATCTGTGCTAGAAACTGTAGCTACTGCAGGGAATAAAAAGATATGCTCTCTATAACACAAAATGTACGGTCTAAAGGGAGGACGATTACACCAGTAATGAGGGTAGAGCTTCATAAGGGTATGACAGGCACTAAGAGCACAGAGTGGGAATTCCTGCACAGGCACTGTCCCTCCCTGGCCTGCTCCCCGCGCCCTCCCAAATCCTTCAACCATGTTGCTTTGGGTCCCGCAGAGGATCATTGACACACTGTTCAGCATCGTCCACCTGCTTTCAGGTCAGGCCCCAGATGAAACCTGCCATTCCCCAAGGACCTTGTCTCTCCAGGGCTCCCTAAATGCCACCTTTTCTCTCACACCCCAAGTATTGCAGAGCCTAGAGGTAAATTGATGTCCTTCTTGTTCCCTGTTACCAATTCCAAAGTATTTCTCCTGCTTCCTCCTTCAAAACCCCAGTTCCCTGGAAGCCGGTGCCATTCCATATCACCGCCTGTCCCTCACTTCCCATCACTGCCGTCTGGGGACTCCTGACCATGCTGCCCGCTCTGTTGTGCCAGGCGTGGGTCACTCTCTTCCTCTCCAGTTCCACCCCTGCCACCATTCTGGATGACCTCAACATCCATGTAATGATCCACCCACCCCCGGCCTCCTGCTCCTTGGTCTCCCCCCATTCCAGTGACCTTTCCCCCAACCCCAGCCTAGTCACCCACACCTCCAGCCACCAATAACAGCACCACCTCTGAAACCACCGCTGCAAACCTCTTCTCGGCCCGGCATCTGTGGCTCTAGGTCTCCAGCTCCAGGACTATCACCCAGTCATTCTTGGGCTAAGCAGGACTTCCAACCACACGGTTTCTCCACTCCCTTCATCCCTGCTCAGCCTCACTCTTCTCCTCAGCCGGGTTTCAGGGACTATGGTTACACAGTCTTGAAGGCAGAGAGGCCCATCCAGCCTCCCTCAGTGCCTCATGGGTCCTCCTGCCTCCCCACTTGCTGCCTACAATCTATTTTCCATGGCAGGAGAGATCTGGAACTGCCAAAACCTTCAAAACTAAACTACTCTGGTGTGAACATAAAATGGCGTAGCCACTTTGGAAAACAGCTTGGCAACTCCTCAAAAGATTGGCTACAGAGTCACCACATGGCTCAGCAATTCCACCCCTAAGTCTATACCCAGGGGAAGGGAAGGCACATATCCAGAAGCTCATACAGGAAGATTCCCAGAAGCATTATTTGTATTAGCCGAAAGGAGGAGGCAACCTAAATGTCCATCAACTGAGGAGTGGATAAATGAAATATGGCCTCTTCAGACAACGAAATATTACTCAGCCATAGAAGGGGACAAAGTACTGACAAGTGCTAAAATATGAATAAACCTTGAAAACATTACCATAAGTTTAAAAAGCCAGTTGCGAGAGACCACCCATTGTATGATTCTTTTTATATAAAATGTCCAGAATACATCAATCTAATAGAGACAGAAAGTAGATTTATGGTTGCCCTGAGCTAGAGGGGCTGGGGGGAAAGGGAAGTGGCTGTTAAATGGATATAGGGTTTCCTTTGGGGATGATGAAAACTGATTAGGGTTCTAAGTCACACTGTGGCAATGGTTGCACAACTCTGTAAATATACTAAAAACCAAATCGTACTCTTTGAATTGTATTATACGGGAATTATGTCCAACTGTGGAACTCACTTGGTTAAAACCTTCCGATGGTGTCTGCTGCACCAAATATAAAATTCTAGCTCCCTACCATGACCTACAAGACCATACATGGTCTTGCCCCAGCCAACTGTTGGGATCCAACAGCTCCCTGCTTTCTCCTGCACTCACCATACTCCAGAAGCCCTGGTCTTCTTTCTACTCCTCTAACACGTCAAGAAACGCCCCCACCCAGTGGCCGCCTACATGTTCCTCCTGCCTGGGCTGTCCTTCCCTCTGATCTTTGCAGGGCTAGTTTCTTCATCTCCTTCAAGTCTGAGTTCAGATGTTCTCAGGGGAGAGGATCTGACGTTGCCAACACAGAGAGACACACACACGGTAAGCTTGGTGTTGCACACCTTGCCCTGTTTTCTTCATTGCTATTGTACTATTAGAGCCGATCAGATTCACTGCTTGCCCCTTACTGCCTTTCCCCAGTGGCTGTCAGCTCTGGGAAGGAGACCCTTGCCTCTCCTTCAGCACTCCGCCCTTGGTGCCTGAATGGAGTGGGCCCTTATATTAGTCCGTTTTTGTTCTTTTGATAAAGACATACCCAAGACTGGGCAATTTACAAAAGAAAGAGGTTTTTTGGACTTACAGTTCCATGTGGCTGGGGAGACCTCATCAACATGACAGAAGGTGAAAGGCAAAGAGGAGCAATTCATGTCTTACATGGATGGTAGCAGGCAAAGAGAGAACTTGTGCAGAGAAACTCAGTTTTTAAAACCATCCAATCTCTGGACACTCATTCACTATCATGAGAACAGCACAGGAAAGACCCGCACCCGTAATTCAGTCACCTCCCACTGGGTTCCTCCCATAACGTGGGAATTGTGGGAGTTCCAATTCGAGA
The DNA here is from genome assembly GCF_003255815.1 of Theropithecus gelada. Lineage (NCBI taxonomy): Eukaryota > Metazoa > Chordata > Mammalia > Primates > Cercopithecidae > Theropithecus > Theropithecus gelada. The sequence goes on along the minus strand of NC_037668.1, from coordinate 35,888,573 downwards.
TGAGATTTGGGTGGGGACACAGCCAAACCATATCAGCCCTCAGTGGAGATTTGCTGCATGAATGAAGGAAAGAGATCAGAGAAGGCTTCCTCGCGGGGCCGGACTGTGAAGCTGAGCACCAGAGGATGAGCAGGAGCTATCCAAGTGCAGGGTGGAAAAGGAGGGCCACGGGAAGAGAGAACAGAGACATGAAAGCCCATAGGAAAAGGGCACAGAGAGGTGGAAGGAATGGTGGGGAAAGAGGCTAGAGCCAGCGTGAGTGCGGCCTTGTGAACAAATTCAGGAGTTTGGATCTTGTTTGAGAGCAATGGAAAGGCACTAAAAGGTTTTAAGTATTGGAATGACATACACAGAATTGAGGCTTAGAGAATGAAGTGGAGGAGGGCAAGAGAGGGAGCAAGGAGAAGAGGAAAAAGCCTTTGCAGCAATATGAGAAAAAGATCACGGAACCCTGAACTCAGATGGGCTTAAGAAGGACAGAGAGAAAGAAGGGACTTCCAGGTATCAGAGGTAGAGTCAACACAAGTGGTGAACGACTGGACCAACTGACGGACTGGAGCGGGGAGGAGAACGCAGATGGATGGTACCATATACTGAGAAAGAGAACCCAAGAGAAAAGCATGTCAGGGGAGAGAGGAAAAGAGCATGGGGAATCCAAGGGGAAGTGGTCAGTGGTCAAATGGGGTTACTGTTCTGAAACTTAGTGGTACTATCTGGGCTGTAGACAGAGAACTGTGTGTCATCATTGAAACCCAATCCACAAAAGTAGATGAAATTTCCCAAAGAAAGTTTTTAAAGTAAGGAAAACGGGAGCCTTGGACTGAATCTTGAGCATCACAAATCTTTAAGGGTTAAACACAGGAATGGGAGGTCACAAAGAGAAGAGAGAAGGTGGTCAGGGAGTTGGAAGGAAAGCCAGGAAGCATGGTACCCTAGCGGGCCCAGGGAAGAGTCTGTTTCAAGAAAAAAACGTGGCTCAGAGTATCCAATCAATGCTGCCGAGATAGTCAAAGAAACGAGGACTGAGAAACGTCTGATGGCAACCAGGAGGTCATTGGCGGAGGCCAGGTGACAAGGTAGAGACAGCCACTGTGGACAATTTCAGGACATTTGGGGAGGGGTTGGGGGAGTAAAGTTGAAGATGTAGAAAGGAGATATGATAGGGAGAGTTAAGTCATTAATAATAACAGCTTTTTTTTTTTTTTTTTGAGATGGAGTTGCCCAGGCTGGAGTGCAGTGGCGTGATCTCAGCTCACAGCAACCTCTATCTCCCAGGTTCAAATGATTCTCCTGCCTCAGCATCCCAAGTACCTGGGATTAGAGGTACCCACTACCATGCCGAGCTAATTTTTGTATTTTAGTAGAGATGGGGTTTTGCCATGTTGGCCAGGCTGGTCTCGAACCCCTGGCCTCAAGTGATCTGCCTACCTCAGCCTTCCAAGGTGCTAGGATTACAGGTGTGAGTCATTGTACCCAGCCACAGCTAATTTTTTTTACTGAATGTGTACTTTGTGACAGGAACCATTCTAATCTTTATAGAACAACACTATGAAGTAGGCACAGAGGGGCAAGGTGATTCTTTACATTTGTCCAGAAGGCCAGAGGTGGTGGCTCATGCCTGTAATCCCAGCACTTTGGGAGGCCAAGGCGGGAGGATCACTTGAGGCAAGGAGTTTGGGAACACAGCAAGACCTCATGTCCACAAAATTTTTTTAAAAAATTAGCCAGGTATGATCCTGTGCAACTGTAGTCCTAGCTACTTGGGAGACTGAGGTGGGAGGATTGCTTGAGCCCAGGAATTCAAGGTTGCAGCGATCTATGATTGTGCCATTGCACTTCAGCCTGGGTGACAGAGCAAGACCCTGTCTCAAAAACAAAAACAAGAATGAAAACAAAACTGAAGATGAAGAGGAAAATATGGTGGGATCCAGAGCTCAGGGAGGTGGAGAACAGCCAGACCGCTCCCTCATCCTTCCACGGGGGAGGCCGCAGGAAGACACACAGGGAAGTCGGTAGCCTGTGGGGCATGGGTGAGGACAGTCTGGTTTCCTGTCTTCTGTTAGGGCTGGAGAAGTAGAAAATGAGATCACTGGCTGACAGAGAGAAGGTAAGGTGACTGTATTTGAGGTCTGTGTTATTAGAGTTTAAATTCCAGCTGTACTGGTTTGTATGTTTTTCTACTTACATTTAAAAATAAGCATATTAAAGATGCCCATCACTTTGAATTTTTGCAATCAAATAAAGTCAAAATTCTCCTGAACTCCAGCTCACCCTGGCGATGAAAGGAAGCCCATCTTGGGCCCAAATCATTTAAAGTCTATTAAAAACAGAACTGCCCTGCCCCTGAGACCCCATTATTTCCTTAAAAAAAACTTAAGAGCCATATAATTAAAAAAAAAAATAGTGTGTAATACTTCATACATAGAAAGATGTGTGTTCTGTATTTATAAAGTACAAAGTTTAAATAAAAGACCCATTACTGCACCCCCACCTCACCCCAACTTGGGAACTAGAACATTCCACATTAAGCCACTGTGGGTACTTCTTTGAGCCCCACTCTTAGCAAGCCTGACCCAAAGGGAAACCTTCCCGATCTTTGTGCATAAAATTCCCATAATTTTTAAAAATCTAGTTTTACCAGATGTGTACGAATCCAAAGACAGACTGCTCAGTTTTCCTCCAAAATTGTACTATGAAAACTATCAAACATACAGAAAACCTGAAAGCATTTTACAGAGGAAACCCTTGTTTCCACCACCTGGATTCTATAATAACATCTTGCTATATTTGCTCTATCTCGTAACTATCCATCCAGCCATCCTTTTGTGCATTCATCAATCCATTTTATTTTTTGATGCATTTCGGAGTAAATTGCCAACATCAGTATAAGTCTAAAGACATATTGTTAGCTAGAGTCCAATATTTGTTTGTATTTTGTTTGTTTGAAGTAATTTTACTGAGTGAAATGCATGGATCTCAAATGCATCACGGGTCACATCTGACAAACGTGCCTCACTGTGTAACCCAACATCTGTCAAGATACAGGCATTGTAGTCACCCAAAAAAGTTACTTTACGTCTTTTCCCAGTAAATTGCAGACACCATCACCCACAACAGAGGTAGTCATGGTTAGGATCATTTTGTACCATCAATTACTTCTGCCTAATCTAGAAGTTGATACAAATGAAACCTATAACATGTACTCTTGTTTCTGGTTTCTTTTACTCTGCATGACATTTTTGAGATTCATCTGTGTGTGGCATGTATCCAAAATGTGTTTCTCTTTATTGCAGGGCAACGTTCTGTTGTACAAAAATACCTCCACTTGTCCACTTACCTGTTGGTAGACACCTGAGTTGCTTTCTGCTTTCAGTGACTGAGTAAAACTGCCAAGAACACTCTCATACAAGCCTTTTTTTTTTTTTTTTTTTTGAGACGGAGTCTCGCTCTGTCGCCCACGCTGGAGTGCAGTGGCCGGATCTCAGCTCACTGCAAACTCTGCCTTCCGGGTTTACGCCATTCTCCTGCCTCAGCCTCCCGAGGAGCTGGGACTACAGGCGCCCGCCACCTCGCCCGGCTAGTTTTTTTTATGTTTTTTAGTAGAGACGGGGTTTCACCGTGTTAGGCAGGATGGTCTCGATCTCCTGACCTTGTGATCCGCCCATCTCGGCCTCCCAAAGTGCTGGGATTACAGACTTGAGCCACCGCGCCCAGCCACAAGTCTTTTTGTGAACATATGTTTTCATTTCTCTTGGTAGATGTCCAAGAGAGGAATTGCTGGGTCATGCGATAGATGTATATTTAGTCTAAGAAACTGCCAGGTACTTTTCCAAATTGTTCATACCATCTACATCCCCATCAATAATGTATGAAGCTTCCTGTTGTTCCACAACCTTGCCAACTTATGGTATCCTCGGTCTTTTAAATTTTTCACCAGTAGGGTGGGTGTGTTGTATATCTCATTCTGGTTTCAGTTTCCATTTGCCTGTGCTACAGACTTTTGATAGCTATCTTTTATCAGATTAAGAACGGGCTCTTCTATCCCTAACTTGCCAAAAGTTTGTTTGTTTGTTTTTTGAGACAGAGTCTCATTCTGTTGTACAGGCTGGAGTGCAGTGGCGCAATCTCAGCTCACTGCAAGCTCCGCCTCCTGGATTCACGCCATTCTCCTGCCTCAGCCTCCAGAGGAGCTGGGACTACAGGTGCCTGCCACCATGCCCGGTTAATTTTTATTTTTTTATTTTTAGTAGAGACAGGGTTTCACCGTGTTAGCCAGGATGGTCTCGATCCCCTGACCTCGTGATCTGCCCACCTCGGCCTCCCAAAGTGCTGGGATTACAGGAATGAGCCACCGGACCCGGCCAAAAGTTTTTATTAATTTTTGTGTTAAGTGTTGTCAAATACTTTTTTCTGCATAAAAATTCTTTCTGATCCCTTATATTCTTAGGAACACAGAGGTGATTGAGAATTTTTGTTCTGAAAGCCCCTCTCTTACAGTTTCTGCTGGCCTATAACCCACTAGTGATAGTAAGAGGAGCAAGTCAGGGTTAGGATGGCAGTAGTAGCGGAGGACTTAGCAAGAAAGGAATAGGGCTAGCAGTGAAGACAGGACTGTAAAGTGCTCAAAGTATGAGCATCTGAAATCAGATGGGTCATCTGAAATCATGAATGATCTGCTTGCCATAAAATTAAATGTCGTCCCCAAAACAGTCAAAAGGACAGAAGTTACACGTGTTGCAGATACTTCTGAAATCGTCTTGGTCTTGGTATGAAGAACGGTCAATCAGGATTAGCAAAGCTGCAGGCAACTAGTGAAAAAATTCCTTACCCTATTTTGTATTCACCAGGGCACGTGGCTCAGCTTCAAGGTAGGAGCCCTAGAATATCTGTGAATAGTCAGTGCAGGTCAGAGGGAGCTCACTTTGAAGGGAATTCAGTTCAGACATCACCTCCCTGTTGAGAAGCCCTCTCTGGCCCTCACAGGCCAGCTGGCTGCCTGTCTCTCTGGTCCCACATGTATCTCTCACTGTCCTGCGTACATTACATTAACTTTCACCATTCGTGTATCTATCTGCTTCCACCACTAGGCTGGGGGTTCCTTGAAGATAGAGACCCTCTCCTATTTATTTATTTATTTAGATGGAGTTTTCGCTCTTGTTGCCCAGGCTGAAGTGCAGTGGGGCGATCTTGGTTCACTGCAATCTCCACCTCCCAGGTTCAAGCGATTCTCCTGCCTCAGCCTCCCCAGTAGCTGGGATCACACGCACCACCACATCTGGCTAATATTTTTGTATTTTTTGTAGAGACATGTTGGCCATGTCTCTATTAAACATGTCTCCATGTTGGCCAGGCTGGTCTCAAACTCCTGACCTCAGGTGATCCTCCCACCTCGGCATCCCAAAGTGCTGGGATTACAGTTGTGAACCACCGTGCCTGGTCTATTTATCTTTATATCTCCTTTTTGGCAGAGAGCTAGCTCTAGAAGAGGTGCCCCACAAATGTGGAACTGAACAAAGAAATGCATTAGAAATGAGCATCACCCACACCCAGCCATGTGCACAGCAAACACAGGGAGATGTGTCATTTGGAGCTGGCTATGGAACCATGAGGCACAGAGAAGGGGACTTCTAACCAGAGGGGCAGCCTTGCTCAAGACCTCATGGCTCACTGGCTGCAGTGGTTCATGCTGGTAATCCCAGCACTTTGGGAGGCTGAGGTAGGAGGATTGTTTGAGCTCAGGAATTCAGTACTAGTCTGGGCAACATAGCAAGACCTCTTCCCTAAAAAAATTAAAAATTAGCCAGTCATGGTGGCACACACCTGTGGTCCCAGCTACTCAGGAGGCTGAGATGGGAGGATCCCTTGGGGGGGGGGGAAAAAACCCTCATGCCTCATGGCTCGTTAATGACAGGTCAGGCCTAGACGCTGGCCTCCTTATTTCCAGCTCAAGGCTTCTCTGTGTCCTGCTCTGTGGGCTCCACTCTTTTCCCTGCCCAATCCCCACCCCACGGTGCCCTCAGAGAGGCTGGAGAGGACCCACCTGTGATCTGGACCTCCCTCCCACAGGCTCCCTCCGAGTCAGCAAAAGGGACAGGTAGGCAGGGATGGGCGCTGCCCGGCATGACAAGGCTTTGAGTGTCTCACTTTTGGGAAAGGCTCATTCTGCCCTGTCCCCTTCCCCCCTCGAGGCCACCTTCCTGCCTGTCCACAGTGATGCTGCCTCCTCCAACCCACAACCCCCGACACCCCTGCCCCAGCATGGCCTTCCCAGGGACCTCTCTGCCACCAGCCTGTTCCGTGCCTCCATAGCCTCTCACTCACTGGCACTGATGTTCAGCCGTGTACCTTTTACTCACCCTGGCTGGAGAAGGGCCTGGTATGGAGAGACTGCAAACTGGCCAGGGGATGTTCTGCCCACAGGACAGGAGAGATTTTCAATGAAGGATGTGCACACGCAGAGGCTGCAGGCTCCATGCGGGCACCCACAAGCCCAGCTAGAGTGAGGAGGGACTCTGCAGGGAAACAGAGCTGCACTCCCGACAGCCAAACCACAGACTCCCTGAGGAGCTGATTGGAAGAATATCACCTTTTAACTCCTAGACAGTAAATATTTGGAGTCCAATAAACCCAAAGAGACTGCCCACAAGCTCTTGACCAGTCTCCTTTCCCAAGAGCTTCCAGCCTCCGGGCTGATGTGGGGGACAGGAGGGCATCCCGGAACTTGGGTGGGTGTCACGTGCCTGGAAACCCACCATCAGCACCCCTTCCCTTCAGGTAAGCACTGTCCTCTTCACCCAGTCCTCTTTAGAGCAAGTAACACACACACAGGACAGATTACACATAAATTCATCATTGCCTTAGTGCAAGTCAATCTTTCAGATCCTCTCCTGCCAGAGAGGGATGCGGACAGCAGTGAAAGATCTAAGTGCCCAGAGAAGGAAAGTGATGGCGAGGTTGGAAAGGGAACGGAGGAAGAGGCCTGGAGAGCTGAAGATAAACCCCATCCCAAAGGAAAAAGAGAGGAACTCTAAGACCGGCTCATTCACTGATGCATCCCCCAATTATCAATGACTCCAGGATCTTAACAGCACCTTTTCCTGCTATCATATGCAAACCTCAACACCTACAGATGGGAGTCTTTGGTGGGGGCTACCCTCAGGGTCAATCTGTTCATCTTCTGACTCCAGAAAGGGTACCCCTTAACTATAAAGTGGGTGGATCCCAGCATCTCCCTGTATTTTGGTCTGCTGTCTCCTACTAGGATGTCTCTAAGTACCTGCCACAAACCCACCCTAACTGTACAGTGACACTCCAGAGAAAACGAGGGCTTGCCACAGGTGCTCGGAAATCCCAGGGCCCTGCTCGTCCATCCCACTGCCCCCAGGTACACAAGGACACCCAGTGCCCCTAGGGGAGACGGCTGTGCCCAGATCACAGAGGAATCCAGGGGCAGAATCATGACTGGAGCCCAGGTCTAGTGGCTCCTGGTTCCTTTGGTCTTTGTTCGGTGTCACCGAACAAAATGCAGCCTTCTCAGGGGCCACATGGAGCCTTTTAACAGCATGTCCACTGGCATTCATGAAATGCTCCCAAGACCTGGAACACGTCCCTGTCATGCAAGGGACCCACGGGGCGGAAGACAGACAAAGAGGGTCAAGAACTTGCAGTGGCCCTCACACTGGAAGCAGCCCTAGGGCAGCTGCAATGTCCCCGCCCACCAGATCACCTCCTCCTGGCTGGCTGCTGTGAGAAAGAGCAGGCGGGAGGTCGCCGGTCACTCGCCTCGTCCTTTCCCTCCCGCCTGGGCCCTGTGTGTCCCCATCCCTCTGCTTGTCCGCATCCATTTGTGTTATTTCTTCAGGAGGTTGCCGACAGTGGAGCAGGAAACACAGCCTCCTCCTGAGTGCAGGTACACGGGGAGGCAGGGGAAGCAAGCCATTCCTTTGCAAGCTAAGGCAGGGAGGCAGGGGGAAGCAAGCCCTTCCTTCGCAAGCTAAGGCAGTTTGGAAACCACTTCTTTTCCCCCTCAAATAACACTTGCAAATGAGAACTTCAGTTTGGACAGTAGGCGTGTGCCTTTTACACAGTGACCTCAAATGATTCCAATCCAATTTTTAATTTTTTTCCTTATACCAAATGACAAAAGATCACCGTGCTCCTGATACATACATTCTGTTTTACAAGGCAGCCAAGTGTCCTAAGTAGCAGGGACTGTCTTTCTCATGAATACCAAATCTTTCCATTAAAGGTCTACTTTTTTTTTTTTTTTTTTTTGCATTCCAAACACTGCTAGAGACAGAAAAGGGTTCAAGACATTCATTATGCATCTCTCACAATGCTTCCCATGGCAGAAGTCTGATAAACCACCGCGATTCAATATCCTCACATCCCACCTAACTTGCTTCGAGTGTCTATGAAATAACCTCGAGGCTCTGGTGGTTTCTGCTGCTGATGCAACATGCAGATTTTACAAACAAGATTTAGCTTCACAGCTGGTTTTCAGAACAGCTTAGAGTCAAAGATTCAAAATACAGAACACGGCGAAAGGGTTCTTATCAAAATGTCAAAATCGATTTTGCCAGAAAACCTTGGCCTGGAACATCTGTGAAAGGTTAGGGTCGAGCACCACTCCCTCTGGTTCATACAGATGCCAGATTAATCAGGCGAATGAAACGCGACAAGGCCACGCGAGGCTCCAGGGTTCTCCCCGAGCCCGCCCACCCTCTCTTCCAGGAGGAAAGCGTCTCAGGCTGAGAGGGACTCAGAGGAGCCTCCAGGGAGGCGGAGAAGCCTGCTGGGAATTGAGCAGAATGGAGCAATGCGCACCCTCCCCTTCTCTCTGAGGAGGTGTGTGGCAGCCTCAGAGCAGGGGCTGGACATCTCTGCCCTTGGCAACCTCCCTGCTTTGGCTCAGAGGTGGTGTCAACACAGGAGGAGGAAGAAAACTGAGAATGCCCCCCAAAAATCCCAATGAAAGCCTCTGGTCACCATCTCCCAGCAAGTACCATCATCTGTCAAAAAAGCTGGAGGGGGAACCTGAGGTTGGGGTCTTCAAAGTCTCCATTTGCCTTCTGGAATCTAGAGAAGAGATACTTATTCAGAAGGAGGAGCTTTAAGCCACTCTAAGGAGAACAGAAACGGGGAAGGTACTGGAGATGCAGGAGCTATTGCTTCGAGTCTTGGCAAAGAGCTGAGACAAAGGGCTCCAAGGCCTCACCCAGGATTCTTCCCATGGTGGAGGCTGTGATCGTATCATCTAACTGCATTGTCTTCTGCACGGTGTGGGCTGATGCTGAGGTCAGAGCTAATGGCTGATTCTAATTTTTTCACTTCAGACAGAATCATAACACTTTTCAAACCTAATACATTTATTGCTGTGATCCTCAACCGGGCAGTATTAAAACTTGCGAAAGTGACTTTGCAAATTACCAAACAGTCACCAAGCTAATGAAGCAGGACTTTTAAAGTGACTGAGAAATAATTCCTATATTATAAAGACAGCAATCTGTGAAGGGAGATTTGGTTTTAAAAAAAAACACATTATAATGTATAATGGAAAATGTTAATCTGTGGTGAATCCAATCAGAGCTGGCTGAAGAGAAAAACATAAGGAAAGTGAAAATACAAATGGAGTGTGCACACTCGAACCCACTGGAAGGAAAGTTCCTGGGAAGGAGGCTCTCTCCAGGCCTCCCATTGGTCACCAGGAGCACCAGCAGCCGACCACGTCCTCCGCCCTCCACTGGGAGACCCTCCCCAAAGCCATTTCCTCTGAAGGAGGCTCCACTAAGAAGCACTGGGGGTCCCCATCTGCCCTGATGCCTGGGAAAAGCCTTTGGGCATGGCGAGGAATTGGCTGTGCTGTCAAGACTCTCACGGTTGCACAGCTTAGATGCTCTGCCAAGAAAAAGCAGCTCCCATCTCGGAGGATGGCTATATTCAGAGACCTGGCTCCAGGCAGTGGAAGGCAGGGACATAGCAGAGCTGGTGGGATCACCAAGGGAACCCAGACACACACCCAAGGGCCAGGCAGCCTTGCTAGGCTAGACAATCCAGGGTTGCCCGCTGCAAAGAGAAGCCGAGAGCAGGAAAGGGAGCTGGGGGCCCCAGGCCTGCCCAGATGCTAATGAAGAATCACATATCAGTTAATTGGGCTTGGGTGCTGCTTTTCAGAGGAAGCCCTCTCCATCATGAAAACACTTTGGAAGGTGCCACATCAAAGCACAGTGCAGAAGAAAGCCAGGGAGCCAGGCGCGAACACCAACGCTGGCCAAGGGAGAGGAGGCCCATGTTTCTTGTTAGCGTTTGACAGCAAGCACTGTGTGCTACTTAGTGAACCAAATCCTCCTTTATGCAAAGTGTTTTTCTCATTCTTGGCCCAATGGTTTCAACGGGTGCTCCCCCCAACAGATTTCAAATCCTATTATACAGTAAACATCTGTGGCATTAATTTTCACCCTGTAAACAAATGCAGGCAGCTGCGGCGGATCATTTGATGAGTCAATCAATATATGAGCAGCACTCTGCGCCTGCCTTCTTTACTCCAGCAAAATGAAACGGTGCTTTCTGAGCCCGTCTGCGGCACCAGCCAGCAGTGACAACATCAGAGGGGAAATACACTTCCCACTTTTATGTCTGACCAGGACCCAGGTCCTTTCCCTCAGAGCATCCGGAAGGAACAGCCGCGACCCAAGCACACAGGGTTCCGCGTCCTGCACATCCTTCTGCACATCCCAATACTTGGCCATAAACACGTTGAGAGTTACATCTTTGCATTGGGTGGAGCAGTGGTTCTCGGTGAGGGGTGATTCTGCCCTCCAAGGGAATTGGACAATGCCTGGAGACATACTTGGTTGTCACATCTTGGGGGTGCTATTGGCATCTAGTGGGTGGAAACCAGGGATGCTGTTAAACATCCTTCCATGCCCAGGATGGCCCTAACAATGAAGAATTATCCAGCCCAGAATAACACCGGTGTGGAAAGGCCTGGGTGTAGAGGCGCTGGTGTCTGAGGAAAAGCATCTCCCCTCCCCATCTGGCTTGCCCCTGCTCCGATGGAGGAAGCAGGGGTTTCATCTGAGGATGCCCTGTGGCTTTGTGACTTCCTCCAGTTGGAAAAGCATTTCCATTCCTGTTTTCTTAATCACACTCAGCCAGGTGCAATGGGTCTGTGCCCACCTGCCGGTCCAGGCCAACCTGCAAAGCTCAGCCAGAGCCCCCCAGGTGAGATTGCAGCTGGGGAGGCAAAGGGCAGTGCAGGTCCAGGCACTCTGGCCACACCTGCCTCACTCCTTGCGGACACTCTGGCCACATCTGCCTCACTCCTTACGGACCGCGGGCAGCACGCAGAGCCTTTGAAGAGGCATCACTGAGGGACTCTCCTCCAGGGAGGCCGCTGGGCGACCAAACAGCAGCGGCCTGCTGCTCCCTCTTGGATTCCAACGTCTCCAAGGCTCAGTTTTCCTGTTTGAGTCCTGGGCAGTCTCTTCCCCAGCAGTGAAGGAAATGAGACGAAGGCTCCCCTGGCAGTACGAGCCCCCAGGTACGGCAAGGAAGGCAGGGCTGCCAGGATCCGTGAATTGTTATCAAGACTTTTATTTCCATAAACGTGCTGCTCCCCACAGGCACACATTTCTCTTCGACATCTTCCCGGCATCCCCTTACCCTGGGCACCGTCGGCACCTCTGGCCCAGCTCTGATCCGCTGGCCGCCGCCCAGGCCCGAGTTATTCCCGGAACGTGGCTGGACCTGCCCATCCCCCACGCTCAGGGACAGCCGTGCTTGGAGAGCTGAGCACCCAGTGGCTCATTTCCTGTTCCCAGTGTGTGCTGGGGACTAGCTAGGAAATCTAGCCCAGCTGTTCAGACCCAAATGAGAAAAACTCACATCGCCAACATACTGCCTTCATCGAAATCCGCTCACTGAATCCCCCTAGCAGCCCCAGGAGATGGCACGATTATCCCAGGCCGGGAAGGTGAAGCACCTGACCCACAGCCACACGGTCGTTACAAAACCAAACTACCAGCCTGAGCCGAAGCTGGCATTCCTACGGCGACGGGCTGGAGAGGGACATTTTTTTCTGCTACATTCGAGGGCAACAGAGGGGCAGAAAATGAGCAAAGTCCCTTGCGTGAGAGCCCCCCGAAGCCCACCTGCAGGGTCAGACCCTTCGAGGCTCCAGCCATGAGCCACGGTGCCCTGCCAGAAAGTCTTTCTCCTGCTCAGAAGCAAAAGGCCCATGTGCTCAGGAGCAAAACCCCTGTCCTTCGGGGAGGAGCAGCCCTCCCACGCCCAGACGGGAGACATCTGGGACTCCCAGTTCCCTGCAGGGAAAGCCACCGTCTCCACCCAGTGGCAGTTTGGCTGGGGAGTGGCAAGAAGGGACTTGTACCCACCCCCAGCGGAGCCCCTGCCCCCTCCACACCCCAATCCCTGGGCAGCTGGAAGGGAGCGGATGAAGTGGAAACACCAGGCCCCCATACCTCAGGAATGTGCCCACAGGACAGGAAGCCCCACTCCACCGGACACACGCACCCCTCACAGCTGCCAGCAAGGCCTTCTCTGTGCTCCATCCTAAGCAGGTGCCCAGGACCTGGCAATCAGCCAGCCCAGGCTCTGACCTACCTCGGAGACCACAGCTGAGCTGGGAGAAGCAAGTCAACAGCCCAGTGATGGGGCAGGCCAGAGAGTAATGTCGCCCACTGGCGGTCAGTGCTCTGCAGGCCCCACCCCCCACCCCAGTCTGCTGGAGAGAGGTGGTCACAGCCCACACGGCGCCCTCTGCCACCACACTTAGTGCCCGAGTGGTCCCCTGATGGGGGAGGGAGAAGCTAGAGCCAAGGGAAGGGCACACTGGGCTCCTGGGCACTCGAACTGAATGGGTCGGCTGGCCGCATCCAACTGCAATGGGAGGGCCCTGGTGCTCACTCAGAAGGTGGCAACGTGGGGACTGGACCCACTCCCCCCATAGGTAAAGACACCCCAGTGGCAAGTCAGCAGGATGGGGATTCAGAAAAAAAGCAGCCCCCTGGCTCTTTCCAAAAGAAGCCCAGCACAGGGAGAAGAGGGAGCATGGCGGGGAGTGGGGAGGGGGATTCGTGTGTTTGGGGTATGTCCATGGTGCATATTTGAGTGTGTGGTGTGTGTATGTATGTGGGTAGTGTATGTTTGTGTGGTGTGTGTGCGGTGTACATTTCACTGTGTAGTATGTGTATGCATGTGCATGGTGTATGTGTGTGTGCATGGTGTATGTGTGTGCACGTGATGTATGAATGTGTGTGTATACATGGTGCATATATGAGCATGTGTGTACATGTGTTCATGGTGTATAAGTGTGGTGTGTGTGTATGATGTATGAGTGTGTATATACATAGTGCATATGTGAGCATGTGTGTGCATGTGTGCATGGTGTATGTTTGAGTGTGTCATGTGTGTATGCATTGTGTATTTTTGAGTGTGTGTGCATGTGTATGGTGTACGTTTGTGTGTGTGCACATGTGCAAGGTGTATCAGTGTGTGGTGTGTGTATATATGGTGCATATGTGAACATGTGTGTGCATGGTGTATGTTTGAGTGTGTCATGTGTGTATGCATTGTGTATTTTTGAGTGTGTGTGCATGTGTGTGGTGTTTGAGTGTGTGTGTGCATATGTGCCTGGTGTATGAGTGTGTGGTGTGTGTGTGTGATGTATGTGTGTGTATACATGGTGCATATGTGAGCATGTGTGTGCATGTGTGCATGGTGTATGTTTGAGTTTGTCGTGTGTGTATGCACTGTGTATTTGAGTATCTGTGTGCATGTGTGTGGTGTATGAGTGTGTGTGTGCATTTGTGCATGGTGTATGAGTGTGTGGCATGTGTGTGATGGATGTTTGAGTACGTACATGGTGTATATTTCTATGCATGCATGTGTGCATGGTGTACAAGTGTGTGTGTGTGCATGGTATATGTTTGAGTTTTTGTGTGCACATGGTGTATGAATGTGTGTGTGCATGGTGCATATTTGAGTATGTGTATTTGTGGTGTATGAGTGTGTGTGTGATGCATGAGTGTGTTTGTGTGTGCATGCGCATAAATGTGTGTGTGCATGGTGCATATTTGAGTGTGTGTGTGATGTATGTTTGAGTGTGTTTGTGTGTGTGCATGGTATATATTTGAGTGTATGTGCATAGTATATGAGTGTGTGAGTGTGCATGCATGGTGTATATTTGCGTTTGTGTGTGGCATATGGTATATGAATGTATGTGCATGGTGTATATTTGGGTTTTTTGTTGTTGTTGTTTTGTTTTTTTTTTTTTTTGAGATGGAGTCTCGCTCTGTCACCTAGGCTGGAGTGCAGTGGTGCGATCTCGGCTCACTGGAAGCTCCACCTCCCGGGTTCACACCATTCTCCCACCTCAGCATCCCAAGTAGCTGGGACTACAGGTGCCGCCACCACGCCCGGCTAATTTTGTTTTGTATTTTTAGTAGAGACAGGGTTTCACCATGTTAGCCAGGATGGTCTCAATCTCTTGACCTTGTGATCCACCCGCCTCAGCCTCCCAAAGTGCTAGAATTACAGGCGTGAGACATCACACCTGGCTGCGTGGTGTATATTTGAGTGTGTGTTTGTGTGGGTGCATGCTGTACGTTTGAGTGTGTTTTTGTGTGCATGTGTATGATATACATTTGAGTGTGTATACAAGGTGTATGAGTGTGTGTGCATGGTGCATGTTTGAGTGTGTGCATGTGTGCATGCTGTATCTTTGTGTGTGTGCGTGCACGGCATATGTTTGAATGTGATGGTGTATATTTGAGTGTGTGCTGTGTATGCATGGCATATGTTTGAGTGTGTGTGTGCATGTTGTGTTTGTGTATGCATGGTATATGTTTGAGTGTGTGGTGTGTGTGCACATGGTGTATACTTGAGTGTGTGGTATATGTGCATGCATGATGTATGTTTGTGTGTGTGTGTGCATGGTTTATGTTTGAGTGTGCATTTGCGTGTGTGCAATATGCCAAATCCTTCCCTCCCTACCCCCTCTGACTGCCCACATCAACCCCCATACAGCCAGTCCCAGGGAAGCAGTGAGGACCCAGCCCCAGGGGACAGGTCCTGGCACCCTGATGGTTGGTGTTCAAGGAGGAGGATCCAGCGGGACATGGCCAGGGTCAGGGAAGGTCATGGAGGTGGGTGTCCTGCTGGACGGCAGTGTCCACCAGCGCAGAATACACCTAACTGGTTCTCAGCAAAGCACTGAAACAGATATTCCCTGACTTTCCCTGACAGGACTCTTGATGGGAAGCATTACTGCCCTTCTTAATTGAAAGATAACCTTCCTACACGTTCTTATCTCTTCACTTCTTTCATATGTGCTTCTTCCTCCTCCAGGATATGTGGAAATTAACTTCTCATATCCCAAGGCCCTGGTTGATCTACATAAGCCAAGAGGGAGACTGGCTCATGAGCAGGCACCGGGTTCAGGGGCTGCCAAGCTCCTGCGGCGAGGGGTGTTGCAGGCAGGATCGCAGACCCATGGCTACTTCTGGAATAAGCAGCTGCCCAGGGCAGGGAAGCACCATGACTGCGCATCCCCAGGGGAGACCCTTGGCCCAGCCTTTACAATCATCCCATTTTAAAAATGATCCGATTAAAGCACCGGGCATAGTGCCATGCACGTAGTAAGTGTTCAGTAAATAGAAGCTATCATTCACTCATGCCACAACCTAGACGGCTGGGATTATCTCTGCTACACAGAGGAGAAGGCTGAAGTTCAGGGACATAAAGCAACTGGCCCAGGTCACAGGTCATAGAGGGCGGCACAGGGATTTGAACCCAGGATTATGTTGTTTAAAACCCCGTACCCAAGATCCCCTCAGCCCACTCTGTATTTCGCTGAAGGGCAGCCTCTTCCCCTCTGCCATGGGAGGCTTCATGCTTGCAGCCTAGAAGCCAAGGGCACTGTGCTTTCGGGAGACACGGCTGACTGCAATCGTCCCAGCCCCTCTGTGCATACAGACTCCTGGGTTACTACAGCTCTATGCGATCAGGCTGGAGTCCAGCTCCTGCAGTAACCCAGCCCAGGGTCCTGGACACTGAGCTGTCATTTTCCTGCACAGACAGACAGAGACGAAGGAAGGCCTGGGCAGCCACAGGCTCGGAAGGGCTTTACTCAGGCCCGGCTCCAGCGCATTCCCAAATCACCCTCCTTCCAAGCCCAGTGGCTTCTCTGGTACTTCCCATCTCGATTTCCATTTTCTCTCTGAAGTTACAGAGCAGGTTCTGCTCCTCCTGTATTAAAAGCCCAATTTTCC
Source organism: Theropithecus gelada (assembly GCF_003255815.1). Lineage (NCBI taxonomy): Eukaryota > Metazoa > Chordata > Mammalia > Primates > Cercopithecidae > Theropithecus > Theropithecus gelada. Next base: position 35,872,281 of record NC_037668.1, on the reverse strand, counting down.
CTGCACTATTAAACAAATTTCCTCAAAGATAGAACCTCACATTGAATTAAACCCTTTTTTGAAGTCTTTAGTAGTTTCCATAAATACAATAGATGAATAAGCTGGCAGCCCACTAAAACCGTTATTTAATGCAAGATAAAGAGGCACGTGGAGTCCCACATAAGCCGCAGAGGAGCAGCGCGGAAAGGTGCTCTCCCGCTGGGGCCTGGGAAGGTGACAGGAGCTCAGAGGCGGCATCTCCGCCCCTTGGGGTTAATACATGATGGCTTTGAGAAGGGCCCTGGATAAAGGACTCAGTCTACTCCTCGTCCCCTGAAAGATCTTGGCCATGTCATTGGACCTCACTTCTTACTTCCCCCAGAGCAGAGCGAGGCGGCGAAAGGGATCCAATTCGGAAAGAAAGCAAACCCGGGTGAAGGCCAGCTCTGTTTCCCAACCGCTGCAGAGCTTGAGTGGTTACTTGACCTTCTTGTCTGCATTTGTAACATGAGACCAAAGAGCAAGTGCTGCCTCACCAGGTAGTAGTGGGGGACAAATGACCAGCTTAAAGTTGAATTCCTAGGGTTGTTCAAATTATAGGGAACATTCTCAATAGCTCTATTTTAAATAATAAAGTACTCTTTGGAGAAGTCCCATTAGCTAAAATGACGTCAATCAATACTAGTTTGGGATGCTCATAGAGATCACCAGACAGAACTGGTAGAAGGAAGCAAATACATTTGACACAGTTTTTAGTAATTATTCTGAGCGGTGTACCTGACAATTGCAAGTGCTAATATCCATATAAACAAGTCTCCTAACGACTTCTGAAAACGAGAGTAAGTCCTCACAACACTGAAGCCACAAACTACACCGACGAGGCAAATCTTCTAATCCTGCCTAATGTCATATATATATCAGTCCTGCTAGAATGAGGGGCTGAATTGTGTCCCCCAAAATTCATATGTTCAAGCCCTCACCCTCAGTGGCCTCAGTGTGACTGTGTTTGGAGACAGGGATTTGGAGATATAATTAAGGTTAAATGAGGTCAGATAGGGTCTGTATCCAATAGAGTTGAACAAAAAGAGATTCTCTCTTTCGCTGTCTCACTCTCTCTCTCACACACACACACATACTTAGAAAAGGCCATGTAAGGACATAGCAAGAAGGCAGCTGTCCACAAGCCAACAAGAGAGCCCTCACCAGAATCTGGCCATGCTGTCACCCTGATCTCAGACTTCTAGCCTCCAGAACATAAGAAAATAAATGTCTGTTGTTTAAGCCACCCAGTCTGTGGTATTTTGTTACAGCAGCCTGACCTAAGGCAGATGCAATTAAAATTTCATACCTAGGTTCAAAAAGTGGTGTATCTCAAACAACAGGGAAGTAAAGATGTGCCTTTGATGACACGCAGAGTGGCTTCGTGGATGACAACACACACAGGAAGAACTTGAATAAAAACTATTTCATGGAATGAAAGGATGGGGAAAAAAGCCATATTTCTACAAATTCTTTAGTTTATAGACATACGACTTTAAATGCGTTCATACAATGAAATTAGTGTACTTAGTATAAGTTGACATTTAAGTACTTTATCTGAATCCCTAAAAGTCAACTGAAATCAAGTAGACCAAAAATATTTTTATCCCATCACTAGGAAAGCGAGTGTTTGCCATATAGCTGAGTCGTTCTGCAATGACCTCACTGTAAAAGGTGAGAAGATGGTATGACACAATACCCAGGGCATCCTGAATCCTTTGGGAGAAGAACCTCAGTGTTAGTTGGAGGTTGGAAGGTATTGGAAGGAGCTCCTGATGGAAGGAGGTCCTGTACTGCCCCAAAGAATAATCTGGCCAGAAAAGCAGGCTGCACCCAGAGACAGGAGAAAGCCAACAGGTAGCACTTAGGAGTTTGTCTGGGTGTGCAAAATGTCATTAATTTTGGTTTCATACATCTTACATGGCTCCAAACAACACTGACTCTGGAACATTCCAAAGTGTCTCAAGGAAGGCTTTTGCTTCTTGCAGTGACTAATACTTGAGGATAGGATTCATTTTCCAAATACATAATATCTGATGAGACTGGAGGCTGCTACCTGTGTACCATGGATGGCTGTTAGCCCAGGATTCTGAGGGCTAGGCTCTCAGATAAAACTCCCCCCTGGAGTGTGCCTGAGTCTCAGCCCACCCCACCTTGCTGCTGACACCCCCACCTTCCACCATGGGAGCTGCACCCTGTGGCTTTCTGTGCCCAGTTTTCTACCTGTTCCTTCTCCCCACGGTCCCTGGAGGGGCCTGCACTTAGTACAGCAGCTTGTCTTCCCCCTGGTGTCACCTGGAAGGAAAGGAGTCTAGATCCAGGTTCCCCAATATGGACCTTAGACTGGAGAAACTGAGACAGTTCAGGCATGAAAATGCCAAATCAGAATCAATGCGTGTGGCCTAAAAGCACCATGAAAGCCAGAGGGTCCAGCCCCTCATGTTTCAGGGAAGGCACCTGTCTTGGTCTGTTTGTGTCGCTAAAATGGAATAGCTGAGGCTGGATAATTTATAAAGGAAAGAGGTTCATTTGGCTCATGGTTCTGCAGGCTGTACAGGAAGCATGGCTCCAGCATGTGCTTCTGGTGAGGGCCTCAGGTGTGCTGAATGCTAAAGGAAGCCAGCGTGTACAGGTCACAAGGCAAGAGAGGAAGGCAGGAAGAGAAGGAAGGTGCTAGGCTCTTTTAAACAACCAGCTCCTGGGGGAACTCTCACTGGAATTAGCAGAGCAAGAACTCACTCATTACCACAAGGATGACACCAAGCCATTCATGAAGGATCCGCCCCCATGACACAAACACCTCCCATTAGGTCCCACCTGCAGCATTAGGATCCCATTGTAACAGGTTTGGGAGTACAAACATCCAAACTAGAGCAGCACCTTCTGCCCACAGAGGGGACATCACCTGCCCATCATCACAGACCTGGAGGCCAAGCTGGGTGGTCCTCTCCCCATCGCTGCAGCTCGTGGACCACTGCTTTCAAATAGCTTCATCACAACTGCGTTCCAGCACAAAGAAAAAAAGGACCTTTCCTGCTACAGGGAGTGAATGGTACTGGCTGCTTAGCAGAGTTGAAAGAAAGCAGAGAGGCTGCTGGAAACTGGAAGGTTCTTTAAGGTTCAGGGAGACTCTCTTTGGCCAGTCATTCTGCCCGCAGCCTGGGAGGGTGCTGGCAGTAGAGCAGGGCTCTCTAAGACTGCAGGGGAGCATCTGGGCACTCACTCCAACAAAGTAACAGAAGGGTACCAGGAAGAGCTGGATCCAAGCAGCTTAGCAAGGGCCCTTCCCAGCACAGAGGAAGCTGGACTGAGGTGGGAGCAGCCAAGATATTAGGAAAAAAGCAGGGGAAGTCAGAGGACCCAACTCTGCCATGGCTCGCTGTAATGTCCCTAAGTGAGTCCCTTCTCTACCGCGAGCCCCTGGTTTTGTTCTGCAAAAGTAGGGGCATGAAATGAGATGATCCCTAAGTTCCATTCCCGTCTGATGACCAGTCAATAGGCCTTCTGAGTCATGCAACCATTGCCTGTCTCTCATCCTTCTGCCAGCTGGCAGGTTCCAGAAGGATACTTAAGAGAACCTACCAGGATCTGATTATAATTAGAGTAATAAAATATTCATAATCTCAATAATAGCCAATATTTACCCAGCACTTGCTGCATGCCAGACTCCAAGGTAGGTGCATGGTAAACTGATCTCATTTGAAAAGTAACGCTGAGTGTGCTGATGCTGACAACTGCTCATTAGCCACACCCAGAGCCAGCCCTGGGGAACCCCTGCACCCAGTGTGCCCTTCTGTGTCTTTTCCCCTCTGCCAAGGCCATTTCCTGGGCACCAGCATCCAACATCTTCCATGGGGGATCTGGAGACATTAACCATGACAAGGGGATAATGACTGGTGAGCGCTGTCTACCAGTGGTCCATATTTTAACAGACAATGAGACCTCAAATTAAAGGGATAACATTCTCCGGGAAAAGAAATCAGACATTAGAAAGCTATAGTAAGAAAGGTGTTTGGGGGACAGGAGCAGGACGCTGACATGCCACTGTGAGAACAGATGCCTTCTGACACCGGCCACACCTGGCAAGTCAGGAAGAGCCCAGGGGGTATAACCTCTTCACCTTTGCAAGTTTCTATGACTCTTGATTTCTGGAACTGGCTACAAGAGGTTAGAAGGTATGAGCAACCAAAGACCTCACAGCCTGGACAGCACCATATACGGGGGGAGCTACCCTTTGGCCTGCAGAGGGACCGAGCCCAGCTGAAGAGCCACAAAAATTAATATTTAATTGAAAAGTTATTTCCTGTATAAACATCCCTGAAGGTTCATAGAACAGTCATGCTACTTCATCTTCTGTCGGTAGACAGAAAGGAAGAAAAGGTAGCAGAGAGTGGGGATGGTTCAACTTTAAGGTACATTTTTAATTAAAAGAAAAAGATCAGAGCTGTGATGCGGCATCATAAAGCAGATAATTTTACAGCTGGATGGTCTCCCTCTGATGTACTTGAAAACCATTTTCAAGCGACATAAAGTTTAACATACCGGTACATCTGCCTACCCACTAGATTCTACATGGAATTTAAAATTTAATTATATTAAAGCTTTGTTACAGTGTGCATTGCAAGCATGCTAACCAAGTGGAACTTTAACAAAATCTCCACAGATAGCTTTTTTTTTTTTCTTTTAAACTCAGTTTTGTAGAACCCAGGGCTGAGTGTGACAAACAGTGGATGATGCTGTCCACAGTGTTTACTGCTTACATAACAAAACACTTGAGAACCAGTTGCTTATTCTCCTGGGTGAATTCCCACAAGTCCATCTTCCCATTGCCTTCTCATTGCTAAAGCAGAAAAGCAGCCAAAGGAATCAAGCAGTGAGAGAGCTGGAGTTGACCCCTTTGAAGTCCTATAAGGGCTTCAGGGAGGAGTGGAGGGGAGCTACTTATTCTGGAGACAGTATCTTCACTATTAATGTTATCTGCAAATTAAAGTACCACTTTCTCAGGGGAAAAAAAGTTGCCATGTTAATCTATTAATCACAGGTTGCATGTTTTCTGCAATTAAAAATGCAACTTGTCTCTACAGGAAGACAAAATTCCATGCAAACCTGGCTCTCCATCAGAGAAGTACAAGGTTGGGCTTGAGAAGTTGGGCTGTGGATCAAGCAGCCCTGGTTCAAATCCTGGCTCTGCTACCACCTAGCTACCTCCCTATGACACTTAGCTGTGTATTCGTGAGCAAAGTACTTCACCTCTCTGAGCCTCTTCTACAGAATGGAGATAGTAATAGGACCTAATTCAAACAAGATTGTTGAAAAGAAGATAATGTACATAAAGTATTTAGGCATACAGTAAACACTCAATAAATGGTAACTGTAATTTTGATTGTCATTCTTGATACATTTTTAAATGCCAATGCTACACTGTGGCTGAATGAGCCAGCCACTTTCCCCAATGGACTAAAATAAGAAGACTCACGCCCGGCCAGCAAACCTGCACAATTCGAGTCACGAAGCATTGCGAAGTGCTGCTTAGGGAGAAAACAAAAGAGAAGCTCATCTTTTCATTGTTCCATTTATCCGTCCATCCACCCAGCAAGCATCTACTGAGCCCACAACTATGGAAGACACAAGACTACAAAAGACACACGCTACCTAGTCGCCAAGGAATATGTCATCCAATGAATCAGGCAGACAAGCAGCAAGGCTGCACACAGACAAGAGGAAAGGGAAAACTGTGTGGAAAAGTCCTACGAAGGGTGTGAAGTGGGGAATGTCACAGAGGCTCTGAGAATCCAGACTTTCCAGGGAGGGGCTCTTAAACTGCGAGCTTAATGAGCAAGACATGCCCCTGGACAAAGGAGGAGGGGCAAGGCAGAGTTGCCGCCGGGCACCCACCACAGCCTCGGAGAGGGTTTTCGGAAGGTCTAGAGGCTCCAGCACAGAAACATTGAGAGAGAGAGAGAGAAAGATGTATTTATAATATTTATATAATATAAATTTATAATATAATATTTATAATATAAATATTTATTTTTTAATTTTATAATTTAATTATATAAAATTATATAATTTTATAAATATATAGTTTATATTTATATAACATGACTTATACTATATTATAAAATATAATTTATATTATATTTTATATTATATATTTATATTATAAATATTTAAATATACTTATATAAATGTATATATTTATGTTTATATTTATATTATAAAAATATGTATTTATATTTGTTTATAAATATAAATAATAAAAATAAATATAAATATATATTTATGTAAAATTATATATATATTTTGTTTTTTGAGACAGAGTCTTGCTTTGTCACCCAGGCTGGAGTACAGTGGTGCCATCTTGGCTCACTGCAACCTCCGCCTCCTGGGTTCAAGCAATTCTCCTGCCTCAGCCTCCTGAGTAGCTGGGATTACAGACATGCACCACAACACCCAACTAATTTTTGTATTTTGAGTAGACGCAGGGTTTCACCATGTTGGCCAGACTGTTCTCAAACGATCCGCCTGCCTTGGTCTCCCAAAGTGCTGGGATTACGGGTGTGAGCCACCATGCCCAGCAGATCCTCAGTATAATTTTAAGTAAATAAAAAAAGGTGAGCTAGATACAAAACAAAACACCAGTTTTTAAAAATGTTGGCATGTATGTGTTTTACCTCTACAGAGAAATGATGCCCACAACATCATCAAAAGAGGTGTACGCCTGTGGGAGGTGGGATGGGAGAAAACCTGGAAAAGACAATCTTTCACTCTTTATTATGCATTCGGTATAGCTTGAATTTTTCAAAATTAGCATCGATTGTTTTCTAATTATCCATAAAAATGCATATTTAAATCTTGTGATTCATTTCTTTTTAGTCATCATATTTAATTTCTGAAACTTAATATTAAAGGAGGGCATTTAAATGCCAATGCTACACTGTGGCAGGGTATTTCTATGTCACCAATCGAGGGCATGAGCTAAAAGGTATTCATTCTACAAAGATAGGCCAAGCACTGTGGCTCACACCTAGAATCCCAGCACTTTGGGAGGTCAAGGTGGGAGGATTGCTTGAGCTCGGGAGGTTGAAACCAGCCTGGACAACATAGTGAGACCCCATCTCTACAAAAATTTTAAAAATTAGCTGGGCATGGTAATGTGTGTGGTGGTCCCAGCTACTCGGGAGGCTGATGTGGGAGGATCACTTGTGCCCAGGAGGTCAAGGCTGCAGTGAGCCATGATTGTGCCACTGCACTCCAGCCTGGGCAACAGAGCAAGACCCTGTCTCTCAAAAAAATTAAATTAAATTAAATTAAATTAAATTAAAAAATAAAATACTGAGTCCCTATGACAAACTGGGCATGATGCTAGGCTCCAGGGAGCATGGCAGTGAACCAGCATCCACATATCTGCTGCTGATATTCCAGCAGGGAAGACATAGCAGCCCCCAGATGGCTGGGCAGTGGAAAGGAGGGAGATGGAGAGAAGGGACGTGGGGACAGGGGTCCTGTTCTTTGTAGAGTGGCTGAGTTGAGCCTCCTTGAGAAGGTGACATCTGAGGCACTGCCTGAAGGAAATGAGGGAGGAAGCCTCAGGATATCAGGGGAAAGGGGGTCCCCAAGTAGAGGAAGCAGGAAGTGCCAAAACTCCGAGGCAGAAGTACAGGATTCAAGCTTCAGCTGGAGCAGAGCAGGCCAGCAGGAGATGCTCGTGCAAGAGAGGGGGCCATGTGACACTGTTTGGCACAGGTACAGACAAAGTAGTGTGCAGAATCTCTGGGTAGCACCAGGGCCTGGAGAGGGGGATCGTATATTTAAAATAAGATCCGTTAGCACAGGTACCTGTTTTTCTCCAGCCACACTGGGCTGCTGGACATAAGGTCCTTTGGGGTGAGGTCACAAAGGCGGCAAGAGCCAGACTCAGAAGGGTTTTCTAGACTTTGAGTAGAACAGGAGCTGGTAGGGGCCTTTCAGCAACTCGGTGGTGAACATTGAAAGGAAATCCTAAAAAAGGCCTCTACCAACAGTTCGGGAGAAAGGTGGGAGTGGGACAGACTCTAGTGAAAACAGTGAAGGTTTCGAATAAGTTGATGGCTTCTGTATCTATTTTGAAGGTGGAGCCACAAGTTTGCTGATGGATTAAAGGAAGGAAGAGTAGAAAAAGTACAATAAATGATGACTCCCAGGCACCGGGGCAGGTTGGAGTTGCCATTTTCTGAGACAGGAAAGATCAGGGTAGCAGCTTGGTAAGAGGTGATGAATCACCATCTTGTTTGGACGCTTAAGTCTGAGACATCTGACACTCAAGTGGATAGATGCGTCTGAAGGTCAGGGGAAGGCCAGGGCTAGACTTACACATTGGAGGTCATCAGCATGTAAACACTGTGCAAAGCTAAGAGGTCACCAGGGAGCATTTGGGTAGAGAAACAGAGAAGATGATGACTGAACCCTGGGAGCTCCAGCCTTAAGGAGTTAGGAGGACAAAGGAGGAGCAGTCTCCGAGGAAGGAGTCAGCCAGGACAGAGCAGTTTCAGGAGGAAGAGGCAGCCAGTCACATCAAATGCCACGCATCGACCAGTAAGATGAGAACAGATACTCAACTGTTGCACTTGGTGGCCTTCACAAGAGCTTACTCTCATGGAGTAAAGGCAAAAGCCAGACAGTTTAAGAGAGAACTGGAGGGGAGGAACCAGAAAAACTGAATAAGACAACGTAGTACATCTAAGTTGTTTTGCTGCAGAGAGAAGGAGAGAGACGGGTGGTAGCAATAAGAAAGGCTTTTTTTTTTTTTCAAGATAGGGAATACTACAGATAGATAGGGTATGAACAGTAGGAATGCTGATAGGAATCATCCAATAGAGAGGAAACATCTAAGGTTGAAGAAGGGAGAGGGAATAATTGCAGAGTGATGCCCTTGAGTAAAAGAGAAGGAATGGGATCTGGCACACAAGGAGAGGGGCTGGTTGCAGCCAGGACAAACAGGTCATCCACAGAACTGGAGGGAAGGCTGCCGTGTGGGTGCAGACACAGGGAGGTGGGCAGCCATGCTGCTGGGAGCATGCAGAAATTCCCTTCTGATTTGTTCCATTTCCCCAGGGAAATAAGAAGCAGGGCCAAGAGCTGAGCGTGTGGAGGAGGAAGAGAAGCTGTGTGAAAGAGGGGACCACGTGACGTCGTTTGGCACAGGTATGGACAGAGTAGTCTGTGGAATCTTATAGCACCAGGGCCTGGGGTAGGGATCATACATTTAAAATAAGACCAGTTAGCACAGGTACCTGTTTTTCTCCAGCCACACTGGGCTGCTGGATATAAGCCTTCAGAAAGTAAAAAGTTGGGTTTGGACAGGCATGGGGTGTAGCCAGGTAAGTACCATAGAGGTGTATTGGGTTTGGCATAAGCAAGAAATCATGTTTTATTGGGTTAAGCAACTGAGATTTCGAGATTGGTTTGTAACAGCAGAGAGTGTTACTTAATGTTGCTGGTACTCCTCGGTTTTGAAAGGATCTCTGGGTGGATATTAAAAACCACCATGAATTATGACAGGTAGAGAGTTGGAAAGAGACAGCAATCCAGGTGCTAAAATCTTCAAGGAATGAGAGAGAGCAAATCAGGCAATCTGTAATAATTGCAATGAGAAAAGGCAACAGGTGGTAGAAGCTTGAAGGCATGAGACTCAAAGTAGCACGAGGGTTTTCAGGGAAGATGAAATGAGATGGATGACAATGGCCTGGGAATGAAAAAGAGGTGGGAGGAAGACACCTACATGGCCTCCGGGTCCTGCAGCACCAAGAGCGTAAGAAGTCTCCAAACTGCCTTCCATAGGGGCTGAACTAATTTGTATCCCTACCAGTGGTGTATAATTGTTCCCTTCTCTCCACAGCCTCACCAGCATCTGTTATTAGTTTACTTTTTATTTTATTTATTTATTTTGAGAGGGGTTTCTCTCCTGTTGCCCAGGCTGGAGTGCAGCGGTGCGATCTCAACTCACTGCAACCTCTGCCTCCCAGGTTCAAGCAATTCTCCTACCTCAGCCTCCTGAGTAGCTGGGATTACAGGCACCCACCACCATGCCTGGCTAATTTTTTGTATTTTTAGTAGAGACAGGGTTTCACCATGTTGGCCAGGCTGGTCTCAAACTCCTGACCTCAGGGGATCTGCCAGCCCCAGCCTCCCAAAGTGCTGGGATTACAGACATAAGCCACTGCACCTGGCCTTATTTGGCTTTTTAATAATCACCCCTCTGATTGGTGTGAGGTGGGATCTCACTGTGGTTTTTATTTGTATCTCTCTGATTATTGGTTAGGATGAGCATTTTCTCATGTGTTTTGGCCACTTGTATGTTTTCAGAAGTGTCTCATCATGTCGCTTACCCATTTTTAATGAGGTTATTTGTTTTCTGCTTCTTGATCTGCTGTCATTATGGATTCTAGATATTAGACCTCTGTTGGACGCATCATTTGCAAATATTTTCTCCCATTCTGTAGATTCTCTGTTGACTCTATTGATAGAGCTACCATTCTCATTAATGGTAACTAGTAATCCCATGAACATAAATTGCATGTGTCTTTTTGATAGAATTATTTATTTTCTTCTAGACATATACCCAGTAATAGGATTACTAGCTGCTATGTGTTCACAATAGCAAAGACATGGAGTCAACATAGGTGTCCATCAACTGTAGATTAGATAAAGAAAATGTGGGCCAGGCATGGTGGCTCAGTCCTATAATCCCAACACTTTGGAAGGCCAAGGTGGGAGGATCACTTGAGCCCAGGAGTTTGTAGCCAGCCTGGACAACATAGTGATAATAATAATAATATATAATAATAATAATATATTTAAATAACAATAATTTGTTTAATTAGCCAGGCACGGCGGCACACACCCATAGTTTCAGCTACTTGGGAGGCTGAGGTGGGAGGATCGCTGGAGCCCAAGAAGTCAAGGCTGCAGTGAGCCATGATTGCACTACTGCACTCCAACCTGGGTGGCAGAGCAAGACCCTGTCTCAGAAAAAATAAAAATAAATAAAAATAAAAGAAAATATGGTACATATACACCACGGAATACTATACAGCCATAAAATAGAATGAAATCATGTCCTTTGGAGCAACGTGGATGCAGCTGGAGGTCATAATCCTAAGTGAGTTAATGCAGGAACAGAAAACCAAATCCCACATGATCTTACTCAAAACATTGGGTACTCATGGACATAGAAATGGGAATAGCTGACACTGCGGAATACCTGGGGGGAGTCAGGGAGGGAGGTATGGGTTGAAAAACTACCTGTTGGGTACTATGCTCGCCACCTGGGTGGTGGGATCCATACCCAGACCTCAGCATCACACAATATACCCGTGTAACAAACATGCACACATACCCTCGGTATCTAAATCAAGAGTTGACATTATTTTTAAAAAACTTATTTGGTAGTAAAACTGTTACCAAATAATCTATGATTCTATCACTGTACTGATAAAAAAAAAAAAGAGTGTGAGAGAGAAAACATCCACCATTCGAGAGGGCCACATGGGAGTAGTAACCTCAGGAAAGGACACGATTCCGCTAGAGTTAACTGAGTTCTCCCACTCTCTCACCACAGAACTCCTTTATAGCCCTGAAAATCACGGAGGTCGTCTGCTGCTACCTATGATGGGAGGACAAGGATTGGATTTACTTTCTCACTTTATAAAACTTTTCTCAAAGGACAAACTATATGAAACAAGAGTTTTCACATACTGACAGTGCAGGACAGTGACACCTGACAGAAACATCAATGGAATTAACAGTGGCTCTCTGAGAAGCTCAATAAAATTGATAAACCTCTAGACAAACTGATCAGGGAAAAAAAAAGAAGACACAAATTGTTAATATCAGGGATGAGAGGGAGTACATTCTACAGTTATTGCAGACATTAAGTATGTAATAAGGAAATATTGTGAATAATTTTATGGCAATGAATTTGATAACTTAAATGAACAAATCCTTAAAAGATACGAAGTACTAAGCTCACTCATAAAGACACAGATAGCCTAAATAGACCTTTACCTATTAAAATTAAATGTGCAGTAAAAACTTGGCCACAAAGAAAACTCCAGGCCCAGATAACTGGTATTTCACTGATGAGTGCTACCAAACAAGTATAATATATGAATATAATATATATTACATATTTTATATATAATATATATATGTATAATATATATAAAACCAACTCAACACAAACCTTTCCAGAATATAGGAGCGGAAGAAACATTTCTCTCCTAATTTTCTAAATCTAGCATTACCCTGATATAAAACCAGACTAAGACATTATAAGGAAAGAAACTTAGAGAACATTATCCTTCAAACACATACGTTAAAACTTTTAAAAGATATGAACAAATAAAATCCAGCTATATATAAAAACAATAATGTAACATAGGCCAGTAAAAGGTAGGTTTAACATTTGAAAATCAATTAAGGTAATTTGCCCTATTAAGAAACTAAAAGAGAAAAATCATATGATCATGTCAATAGGTACAGAAGAACTATTCAACAAAATCCAACGTCCATTCATGAAAAAAACTCACAGCAGAAATCCAAGTAAGGTTTTCAGTCTAGCTGACAGTATTGTGCCAGTGTCAATTTCCTGGTTTTGATAATACTTCATAGCTATGTAATATGTCATTATTGGGGGAAGTTGGATAAAGGGCACACAGAATCTCTTTAATTTTTTTATTGTTTTGCCCAGGCTGGTTGCAAATTCCCAGGCTCAAACAATCCACCTGCCTCAGCCTCCCAAAGTGCTGGGATTACAGGCAGGAGCCACCAACCCTGGCCTCACAGAGAACCTCTTTGTTCAATTTTCACTTCTTGAGACTCTATAATTATATAAAATTAAAAGTCAATTCCCCATCTTGGGAAACATAGTGAGACCCCGTCTCTACAAAACCTACAAAAATCAGCCGAGCATGGTGATACATGCCTGTAGTCCTAGCTACCCAGAAGGCTGACGTGGGAGAATCGTTTGAGCCCAGGAGTTCAAGGCTGCAGGGAGCTATGATCACACACCACCACACTCCAGCCTGGGAAAGAGAACAAGACTCTGTTGAAGGAGAAGCGAAGGAGGAAGGGGACCTTCATGGTATTAAGATGTCAATTCTCCCCAAATTCACCTATACATTCAATGCAATCCTAATTAAAATCCTATCGGGCTGGTTATAGAAATTGATAAGCTGATTCTAAAATTTGTAAAATGTATATAGAAATGAAAAATGACTCAGAAAAGCCAAAATAACTTTGAAAATGAACAAAATTGGAGTGTGAGTGTGTGTGTATGTGTGTGTGTGTATGACGGAGTCTCACTCTGTCACCCAGGCTGGAGTACAGGGGTGCAATCTCGGCTCACTGCAACCTCCCTCCTGGGTTCAGGCGATTCTTCTGCCTCAGCCTCCTGAGTAGCTGGGACTACAGACATGTACCACCACTACCGGCTAATTTTTGTATTTTTAGTAGAGGCGCGGTTTCACCATGTTGGCCAGGCTGGTCTTGAACTCCTCACCTCAGGTGATCCGCTCGCCTCGGCCTCCCTAAGTGCTGGGATTACAAGTGTGAGCCACCAAGCCCGGCCCAAAATTGGAATATGAACACCCCTGATTTGAATACATGTTGTAAAGCTATATTAATAAAGTACGATATTGGCATAAGTAGAGACATATAGAAAAATGAAACAGGATAGAAAGTTTAGGAAAAGACTCACACATACATGGTGAATTGGTTTTCAGTGAAGGGACCAAGGCAATTCCATGGAAAAAGAATAGTCATTTCAACAAATAGTGCAGGAATAATCAGGTAGCAACAGAAAAAAAAAAAAAAAAGATCCTTGACCCTCATCTCACACCACACACAGAAACTAACTTGGAACTATGGAACTATGATAGACCTGACTATAAGAGGTCTTAATGATCTTGGGATTGATAAGGATTTCTTATTTTATTAATTTCTTAAATATGATGCCAAAAGCATGAACCATAAAAAAAAATAGTCAACAAATTTTACTTCACTGAAATTTAAAACCTTTTCTCTTCAAATGACCCTGTTATAAAAATGAAAAGGCAGCCAGGCACAGTGGCTCACGCCTGTAATCCCAGCACTTTGGGAGGCCAAAGTGGGTGGATCACGAGGTCAAGAGATGGAGACCATCCTAGCCAACGTGGTGAAACCCCATCTCTACTGAAAATACAAAACTTAGCCAGGCATGATGGTGCGTGCCTATAGTCCCAGTTACTTAGGAAGCTGAGGCAGAAGAATCGCTTGAACCCAGGAGGCGGAGGTTGCAGTGAGCCGAGATCTCACCACTGCTCTCCAGCCTGGTGACAGAGTGAGACTCCATCTCAAAAAAAAAAAAAAAAAGAAAAGAAAAGAAAAAAGAAAAGGCAAGCAACAGACTCAGACAAAATATCTGTAAAATATACATCCAACAAATAATTCATATCTAAAATATGCAAAGAACTTTTGCAACTCAATAATAGGAATACACCCCAATTTTTTAAAGAGGCAAAAGATTGGAATACGCACTTCATTGCAAAAGAGAGATCTATGGATAGCAAACAGACAAATAAAGAGATTATCAGGTCTTGAGAACAGATATATGGGAAGAGTGTGTTTATAGGACTATCAGCATCATCTGTCATTAGAGATATGTCCACACATACACTAGATGAGCTAAAACTTTTTAAATAAGTAAATAAACTGACCACCCCAGGGTTGGCAAGGATGTGGAGCAAAGGGAACTCTCACACACACTGCTGGTAGAAAAGGAAAATGACACAAAAATCACACAGGAAAATACTTGGATGGTTTCATATAAAGTTAAACATATACTTCCCATACAACCCGACCAACTCCACATTTAGGTATTTATCCAAGAGAAATAAAGGTATATGCCCACACAAAGATGTGTACCTGTAATTTTGCTTGTAATATCCAAAAATTAGAAAATAATCTATGCATGAACAAGTGAACAGATAGGAAAAAAGTGGCATATCTATAAAATGGAATACTACTCAGCAATAAACAAGACATGAATTTTTCATACATGCAATATGTATGAACCTCAAAATAATTATGCTGAGTGTAAGAAGGTAGATTTGACTGGGCACAGTGCCTCACACCTGTAATCCCAGCACTTTGTGAGGCCAAGGTGGGTGGATCACTTGAGATCAGGAGTTCAAGACCAGCCTGCCCAACATGGTGAAACCCCGTCTCTACTAAAAATACAAAAATGAGCCAGGCGTAGTGGAGCACGTGCCTGTAGTCCCAGCTACTCGGGAGGCTGAGGCGGGAGAATGGCTTGAACCTGGGAGGTGGAGGGTGCAGTAAGCCAAGATCTCACCATTGCACTCCAGCCTGGGTGACAGAGTAAAAATACATTTCAAAAAAAAAAAAAAAAGAAGGTAGATCTAAAAGAACAACTATTGTCTGATATCATACTTATAAAATGCTAGAAAATGCATACGAATCCATAGTGACAGAAAACAGGTAAGTGGTCGTCTAGAGATGGGAGAGGGACAGGAGGGATGGGGTACAAAAGGCACAAGGAAACTTCTAGGGTGATGAATGTGTTCATTATTATCTTGATTGTGGTAGTGGTTTCATGACTATATATAAACGTCAAAACTCATCAAATTGTACACTCTAAATATGTACAGTTTATTTACATCAATTACATCTTGATAAAACTATAAATGAACAAACCTGTTAAGCACTATTAATGTCTCCATTTTACAGACACAGAAACTGAGGCAAAAAGGAATTAAGTGCCTGGAGTAAGAGCCTCACACAGCTAAGAGTCCAGCACAGAACTTCTGACGCCAGGGACAAGACTCTTGATCACAGAACTCTACCCCCGCCCCAGGGGTAACAGTACATGGTACTATCCCAAAGCAGTGAGTCCTAGAGACAGAGCAGACAGCAACCCAGCTTGAGTGTTCTTGGTAACCTTTCTCGTGAAGGCTCAAGTCCTGCCTTGGTCTGCAACAAGGTCTGATGGAAAGAACCCAGGCTTTCTATTAGGTTGGTGCAAAAGTAATCACAGTTTACGCCAACCTAGTAGAAGCCAGATGGACCCAAATTCATGGCAAGTTCTGCCACATACCAGCTGTGGGAGCCTGGGCATATAGTCTTCATCTTTAAAAATGGGGCTAGGCCGGGCGCGGTGGCTCATGCCTGTAATCCCAGCACTTTGGGAAGCTGAAGCAGGTGGATCACTTGAGGTCAGGAGTTCAAGATCAGCCTGCCCAACATGGTGAGGCCATCTCTACTAAAAATACAAAAATTAGCTGGGCGTAATGGCACATGCCTGTAATCCCAGCTAATCACGAGGCTGAACAGAAGCGCTTGAACCTGGGAGGCAGAGGCTGCAGTGAGCTGAGATCAAACCACTGCACTTCAGCCTGGGCAACACAGCAAGACCTTGTCTCAAAAACAAAAACAAAAACGAAAAACAGGGGGCAGGGGCTAATTGGTTGTGGTGACACACGCCTGCAATCCCAGCTACTTGGGAGGTTGAGGCAGGAGAATCACTTGAGCCCAGGAGGCAGAGGTTGCAGTGAGCTGAGATCGCGCCATTGCACTCCAGCCTGGGTGACAGAGCAAGTCTTTGTCTTTAAAAAAAAAAAAAAAAAAAGTAGGGCCAATCCTTTCTACTTTGTAGGGTTTCTGCAAAAGTTAGAAATAAGGTAACCCAAATTCCTTACCATGGCTAAAAGGACTGATGTGATCTGACTTTTCTGAGCCCATCTCACACCGAATCTTCCAAACCAACAGCCCTGACCACTCAATCCTGTTTCTGTTGCTACCTCAGGGCCTTTGCACCAGCGCTTGAATTTGCCAAGGATGCTTTCTAACACCTGCTGTCTCACAACTACTGTTCCTTAATGTGTTAGCTAAACGTCACCTCAGCAGGGAGGCCTTCCCTGGCCCCCCGTGTTGGGGAACCCCAAGACCATCCCCAGGTTTGGTGAGTCACTGAAAGGACTCACAGGACGCAGCAAGTGGTTGTACTCATCGTGAAGACTTATTATAGCAAAAGGAGACAGAAAAATGAGCCAAGGGAAGGGCACATGGGCGAGGTAGGGGGAAACCAGCACAGGCTTCAAGGATCCTCTCCCAGGGGAGTCACACCGGATGCACTTGATTCCTCTAGCGACAGGTGTGACGACACTCACAAAGTGCTGTCTGCCAGGGAAGCTCATCAGAGACTCAGCACCCAGGGCTCCATTGGGGGTCATGTAGCCATCCTCTGCTTAGCACGTACCAAACTTCCAGACCCCAAGAAGTAAAGCTGGTGCTCGGCATAAACGGCATGGTTTGCACAGGCAGTTTAGGCACAGTGAGCCGCTCTAATCCTTCAGTGAAAGTTTTATGTCAGAATAGAGAACTGTTTACCAATCAAGTTCCCAGACACCAGCCAAGAGCCAAAGTTGCAAGAGGCCTTCCTAAGGATGGACCTGAGGGCTTTCTGAGGACAATCAACAGGCCTGCTAGGTTAGCGCTTTCCTGAAGGTCACCCCGGATGAGGCTAGGTCCTCTTGCCTGTGTCCTGTGCAGGTTCTATCACACCTGGAATTAACAGTCAAGCATTAACTGTTTGTTAACATCTGTCCCCTTCTAGACTCCAGGCTTCCTATGGACAAGCATGGTGCCTCCTTGGCACAGGGTGAGTTTACTAAATCTGCACTGGGTGAATGATGGACGCAGGGTGAATGAATGTGAAAAGGCTGGCAAGGTAACTGGCACATATCAACACCAGCACATGGCAGTTCCACTCCCATTAACTGTCTGAGTCTTGAGGCTCCTTGAGAGCCCTAGGGAAATATTGTTAGCCATGAGTGAAGAAAGTCAGGATTGTAACAGTGCGGATGAAGAGACAGCCTGGAAACTTTGAGACATAGTCAGAAGTCCAAGCAAGAGGAGTAAAGGTGAATTCAAGGAGAGTGAACAAAGTCCCTGGGTGCAACAGTGGAAGACTTCCCATCATAGATCCTAAGGGAACAGCTTCCAGCTAGCAAAAATTAAAAAAAAAAAAAAAAAAACAAGCCCCGAAGCCCCTCTGGCCTTCCCTTCACCCCTGGAGCCACAGGCACCCAGAAAAAGCTGACAAATCAGAGAATCCCCCTGGAGGCTGCATAGCGCCCAGCTGCTCGGCTAGCCCCACTTCCACAGGCTCAGCCCCGGGTCTCCCAGGCCCCACGCTGCCTGACCCTACAAAGAAGTGGCAGTCCTGGGCCGGGTGCGGTATCTCATGCCTGTAATCCTAGCACTTTGGGAGGCCGAGGTGGGCGGATCACAAGGTTAGATTGAGACTATCCTGGCGAACACAGTGAAACCCCTGTCTCTACTAAAAATACAAAAAATTAGCCGGGCATGGTGGCGGGCACCTGCAGTCCCAGCTACAGGCGTGGTGGTGGGCACCTGTAGTCCCAGGTACTCGGGAGGCTGAGGCAGGAGAATGATGTGAACCCAGGAAGTGGAGCTTGCAGTGAGCCGAGATGGCGCCACTGCACTCTAGCCTGGGAGACAGAGCGAGACTCCGTCTCAAAAAAAAAACAAAAAAAAAGAAGTGGCAGTCCTGAGCAGTGACAGAAGAGCATGGGCAGACAGTGCAGGAGTTTCCAAATAGGTGTTGCAAGCTACTCATTGGTTGGATCTTCAGCTACGAGGAGAAACAAAATTTTAAAAGCATAGTAAGTTCTAAAGATTATTCATTATTTTAATATAGCCAGATGCTGCATGATCAATAGGAACCCTTGTATTTTTAATGTGAATCATTATTCAAAATATGTCACTGCCCAATCAATACAAAAGTTAAAACTCATCAATATTTAAATTTTTCCAATTGACATCTTATCATTCTATCCAGGAAAGAGCCCGGCAGATCACAAAATCCATTATTTAATCTTTTGAGATTGCAGAGTTTAGAATTAAACACCCCTGGTGTCATTAGCTGCCTGAACAGAGCCTTGCAGCAGATTGAATTAGGGAGGGGGTAGAAGGCATGGACAGGGAAACCTGAGTCAGGGCCGTTCCGCCTGAGGTGGCCTAGTTTGCTGGGTGACATGGTTTAGCTGTGTCCCCACCCAAATCTCATCTTGAATTGTAGCTCCCATGATTCCCACGTGTTGTAGGAGGGACCCACTGGGAGATAACTGAATAATGGGGGCGGTTTCCCCCAAACTGTTCTCATGGTACTGAAGAAGTCTCACGAGATCTGACGATTTTATATGTGGTTTCCCCTTTCGCTCGGCTCTCATTCTCTCTCTTGCCTCATTCTCTCTCTTCATCTTCTGCCATGACTGTGAGTGTGAGGCCTCCCCAGCCACGTGGAACTGTGAGTCCATTAAACCTCTTTTTCTTTATAAATTACCGAGTCTCAGGCTGTCTTTATCAGCAGCATGAAGATGGACTAATACACTGGGCGTTGGGGCTTTGGGGAGGAGAGATGGAAAGGAGGGACCCCTGGAACCTCTGTCCCGTGATTTCATTTCAGGTCAAAGCCCAAATTCCTCAGACTGGGTGATGTATGAGGCCCTCAGGGGCCTGTTCCCTCAACCTTCAGCCCCTCTTACCCTACACGCTGGTCCTGCTGAATCGCCAGCCCCCAGTCACCCCTTCCTCTAGCCTCTGCAATCCTGTTTCCCACCTGAAATGCCCTCGTCCCTCCTCCACCTTCCCACTGGCTGGTGAGTTCCTACTCCTCCTTGGGGCCTCGGCTTATTTGTCCCTGTCCAGGAAGTGTTTCCACGGGTGCCTATGGATGGGTAAGTGACTGCCATGTTTTATGCCACCCATCATGGTCTCCGGGCTGACCTTGAACACAGGATCTATCTGGCTCTATTGCAATCACTCCGAACTTTCACATTGCAGGAACTGGTCCTATCTACTTCTGTCTCCCCATCACCCAGCATGGCGCCTGGGACACAGGAGAGGCTCAATCAGCACCTGAGGAATGGATGAATGAGCGAGTGAATGAATGAATGAAGAGAGTCTGCTCCCTTAGATCCATTTGAACTTCCAGTGTCCCCCAGGCTGACATGGAGGAGGGTGACCTGGAGGAGGGGCAGCCCCGTTCAAGTGGTCAGAGATTGATTCCCATGCCTGGCTCAGCATGCCCTTCTCTGTCTTAACATGGTGTAGACGCAGAGGCGCTACTTCCTGGAACTCCACTCAGGGAGCAGGGACAACAGATGGGGACTTTCCACTGCTTACAAATCAAATATTCAATCTGATGATAGAAACCAGGCTCGGAGCTCTCTGGGTGCTCACAGCTAGGAGGACAGAGCAGAGACGGCACTTAGAGTGGATTTAAAGGCACCAGGAAAACTTCCCCCCACAAAATCTCCTCCCTTCCCCTTCCTGACTCCCACTTCTCTAGGCTTCCACGAATAAAATGGTATTTATCTAGTGCTTAAAATCTTTGTTCTTTAAGAGTTCACCACTAAATTGCAGAAAACCCGGGAAGGCCGACGTTAAATCTTCTCAGCTAACAAGTTCATTCATCCCATGCACACCTACTAAGCCATCTCCTGCTGTCAGCCCCGTGCTTTGCCATCGGGACTCAAGAACGAGACCCATGACCCTAAACTTCAGGGAATCTGCTTAACATTTCCTGATGGCAAAGCCAGAAAAATCTGTCAACAAATCCATTGGGTATCCCCCATCTGGAATATAAAGTATTGACAAGCACATCATTCCTGACTTCAAGGACTTCATAGTCAAGCGAGGGGCAGACAGAGGATAAGTGTCTAGGGCACGAGTTCCCATTGCAGAAGGGCCATCCACGTGGCTCATGACATTCCTAACAAAGAAGGAATGACGGACTCCAATTGCAAATGTGGAGAAAAGCATCAGAAAGGAGGGAGCATTTGATCCAGGCCTCAAAGGCGGGATAGAATGTTCTAGCAGGGAATTTGCTTCCACAACCAGAGGGACAGTGTACGTGCAGGGTAGTTGCAGGGTAGGAACACACCAGGGGACAGGTGTCTAGCAGACAGGAGATTCGTCCCAGGAGGGGGAAAAGAGCACAAAACACAGAAGAGGGCCCCAGCCAGTGCAGCTTGTTGCCAAGGGAAGACCTGAGACCCTCCTCCAGTCTCACCCACTCAATAGAGTCTCTCACGGGGACCCAGTGACAAATGTGGAGAATGACAAGGCACCCAGCAGGCTACCTGGAAACACGACTACAGCTGCGAGGTGAGACATTCGTGCCCCAGAGCCCAACCCACCTCTGGCCAAGACGCATTCCTGCAGCCAAGAAGCTGTGGGGTGACATTTCCATGGGAATGTCCAGCCTAAGTTCACCCACTTGGGCCCACCCCATGAGACACTTTCCCAGTGAAGCCCACGGCCACCCCCCCGGCTGCCCTTGGACTTGGATGCAACCCCACAGGCCTCTCCCTCTGCAAGGCCTCGGTTCTCACTGTGCCTTCAAAGGGACTTGGCAGCGAACGGGTCAGGCCAGGGAGGGGAACACCGCAAAGGAGAGTTGAGGGGCTGTGGGGGTGAAAACAGGGCTCTCCAAACAAGTCAGGGGCCAGAACAGGCATCCCCAAGGAAGGAATCGGGAGTAAGGATAGTGACCAGGGCTCAGAGGGGCCAAGGTCCTACCCAGCTTGGGTGCCCAGTGCTTATCCAAAGCTGAGGGACTGACATGTGTGCCTGGGTGAAGGCGGGCAGTGAGAAAGAGCACATCAGACAAGGGCAGAGAGCAGGTGTGGAGACGGCGGGGGACATGCAGCACACACAGCACCTGCTAAGGGTGAATGGTGTCCCCACAGATGTTAGAGTCCCACCCCAGTACCTGTGAATGGGACATTGAGAAACAGGGTCTTCGCAGATGATCAAGACGAGATCATTAGGGTAGGCCCTCTTCCAAGATGACCGGCATCCTTATGGGGAGGGGGAAGTGGACAGAGGCAGACACGTTCAGAGGGAAGACGACATGAAGACACGAGGAGACAGTCACCGACAGGCCAAGGAACACCTGAAGGTACCAGAAGCTAGGCATGAAACAGAGCCTCCTTCTCAAGCCACAGAGGGAAACAGACTTCTAGCCTCCAGAGCTTTAGGCAAGAAATGGTTATTGTTGAAGCTATCCAGATGTGGAACCTTGTCATGTCAGCCCTGGAAACTCACATGGTACCCAACCATCACGCGGGCTGGCGAGGCGGCCTGGAGCCCCACCTACACACAGTTTGCTGGTCCAACCATCACACGGGCTGGCGAGGCAGCCTGGAGCCCCGTGTGTGCAGGGCTTGCAGACCACGTTCAGATCTTGAGTTTCATCCCAGAAGAGGTGTCGACAGGAATGTGACATGGGCAGACTCACACTTTTGCAGAGCGCCCTGACCTCTGGAGGGAGAATGGCTGGGGGTGGGTATAAAAGGGAGACCAGTGAGGGCCACTGTGATGTCTGCAAGACAGAAGAGCAGCCAGGCAGGTGTGATGGAGGGAGAGAGGAGACTCGGGTGACACCAAGCTTCTGGCGTCAGCAGCAGGAAGGCTGCAGAGTGAAGATGGGTGTGGGAGGTGCAGGGTGGGGTGGCCTCGCACTCCAGCATCAGACGTGGACCCACGCTCAGCAACAACAGCCCCCGAGGAAGGAAGCCCTGAGCTTCTGTCAGCCTCACCTGCAGACACTTTCCTGAGAGCTTGTTACATGCCATCCCTCGGGGGCACATGTCCTCCCGTCTGTCCACTGCACTTGCAGGGATCTTGCAGGGACTGTCCATTCAAATATCCCCTAAAGTGCTCCGATCGCCAGGCACCCCCTACAAATATGCACACTCCTTACATTTCACCCCGTGAGCTGTCTCCATTTCTTCCTCCAGACCTGGAGCTCTTGGGGGTGGCATCTCACTCATCCCTGGGGTACATGTGGCTGTGCAAATATTATCTGGCACGTCCCAATAAAGCTCAAGGCAGGGGCAAGAGGAAGACAGGGATGACAGGGACAGTGGGGACAGGTTAATATGCTTCTAAAAGGAGAATGGGGCAAGGGCGGAGGGAGGAAGAAGTCCCGTTTAGGGACAGGGAGGGCAGGAGGAGCATGCACAGTACCACCGGCTTCCCCTCGGACACTCACAGAGCCCAGAACCCTCCATGGCCTTTCCCGGAAACAGCCTTGAGCCCATCCCTGCTCTGCAGGCGGCATTCCCAAGGACCTCTCCTGGGCCCTGGAGGGGTGAGGAGCTGCGGAGTGACTGACAAGCCATAGGAGCCCCAAGGAGAAGGTGACATCAGAGAGAGGAAGAGGGGTAAAGGCAGTGCCCTTCCCTAGAACCCAGTCTCTCACCCTGCCAGATGCCCATAAGACTCAGGACCCAGAGTCACTCCCAAAGAGCCACCTGGCACCCACCTCGCTGCTCTCCCTGCCCCACTGTGGGTGGGTCCCTGGCCAGGCATCAGCACCAACAGCCAAGTCCAGGGAATGCTCCGGAGGGCTGCCAGAACTTGCCATGCCAGCTCCCGTCTCGGGCTGTGTACCCTACCTCAGCAGGCACAGTGGAAGAGCAGGACCCTGCCTTGTTCTTTCCAGAGACCCCCTGGGCACTGAGGTAATCTGACCTTCTCATAGCCCAGCAGTGCCTGCTGAATCATCTGCGAAAAGTGCAGTAATGGTCAGTTATTACGACTCTCCTGTTATGTGTGCTTCCATGCACTTCACCCATGACTGTAAGAGTTCTCCAGTTCTTTTGTGACTGACCATTTCTGTGGGAAAGTGTGTGGCTGTTCTCTAGCAACCAGAACATTCCCTTAACTGGAACTTCTCACTTATGACCACATTAGAGTTTGATTTGATCCACCTTATCTGCCCATTGTGTATTGGAAATTGTAACTTATTTTTTATGACTCTCTACAGCACCCATCAGAATGCCCTACTGGGCTCCCATGAGGCCTTTAAATTACACACATAGCTCAAGTTCTTCTCCATCTAAACCCAGTCCTTGGCCAGCCCTGGCAAAAAGCCAGGGTCATTCGGTGGCCAGAAATGCACAGAAAGCTTTGCTTCATGCCATATTCGATTCTCCAGGTGATGTGCTTGACACGGCCTCTCTTGGAATATTTTCTTTTCCTCCATTTGTGGCCACCAGGCCCCTAGGAGGTAGTGCAGAGGCTTGATACCACTGGCAGAATTGCTGGCTCTTCTTAGCTGCCACAAGTGAGAGCACTTCTGCAAAACAACCCTGGCACTGACATCCCTCCTGAAAGCTGACTCTCTTTGAAAGACAACTTTATGAAATGTGTAATGTTGTATCTGATACATTCATCACAAGTGTGGCTCTGAGATTTTAATTCCATCCTGATAACGGCAGAGATGTAGCAGACAATGAAACTGTATCACCTCAAAGCAGGCAGTGCGATTAAACCTCTTGACCCACAGGGAGGATCCTTGAATCATCATCCAGTTGGGTCTTTTCTACTCCACAAAGGGAGGCAGCAAGGCCTGAGCATGGGCTTTGGGATCCGTGGAAGGGAGAGCCTAAGATCCCCCTTGCGTTATCCCTACCTCTTGGGCTGCATGCCCTGGTACAGTCCCTTGTCCCTGAATGTGGGCAGAATGTCTGCTTTGCTTCTCACAGAATGGCAAAGGCAATGGGATGGTACTTCTGTGATGCGTTCACATACGGCCGGCGGGAACGTCTGTCTTGCTAGCAGGCTCTCTCTCCCCTGCTGGCTTTGATGAAGCAAGCAGCCACCTTGAAGGGCCCACATGTCCAGGAACTAAAGGCGGTCTCCACTCACAGCCAGCACGGAACTGAGGCCCCTGCCCAACAACCTGTGAGGAATTACATCCTGCCACGACTATATGAGCTTAGACACCAGTCCTGCCTTAGCCAAGCCTTCCTATGAGACTGCAGCCTCAATTGACATCTTGACTGCAGCTTCATGAGGGACATCGAAGCAGAGAATGCAGCTAAGCCAGGCCTGGGTTCCTGACCCTCAGAAACTGTGAGATAAGGAGCATGTGTTGTGTTAAGCCACTCAGTGTGGGATAATTTGTTACAGAGGAACAGATAACTAACACCAAGTCAGACAGATCTGAGCTGTGGTCCTCATTCCTCCATTTGCCATCTGTGTGATATTCAGCCAGTTACTCAGCCTCGGTTTTCTCGTCTGTGGAATGGTGATAATAATCATACCTGTCTCAGGGGGTGGTTGTAAGGATTAAATGTGACAGTGGTCGAAAGGTTCTCATGAGGGTTCCTTGAGGGAGTTCAGCCCTAACTTGGCCCACAGGTATCCATGGTGAAAAACTAACTTCTCTGCTGTGCAGCAGAATGGTACTAGCTATGCACCATCCTCAGAAGGACTGAGAAAAGGCCACGCACATCATTTTCTACACGGCTTAATTCTCTTACGAAACCCCAGGTGAGAAAGTCTGCAAGGAAGTCTCCCATTAACGGCAGCTGAATCTTTTGTTACTGTTATATTGTCACATCAAATGCCCTGATTCTCCAAAGGCAGAAAATCAGTCATGACTAGTATGGTATCAAGGGGTGTCTCCTAAGCCCCCTTCCTCATCCTGCCCACTCTACCTACCAATTAGCCCAGAAGAGAGATCCCAGAGTAATTTAATAACAACAGGATTTCTTGCCAATAACAAGCATTCTGTATGTTTTTGGCTCAGGGGTTCATCCATGTTAACTATCCAGAACTCTGATTTGGCAGGACAGAAATAAAAATGATGCCCCCCACTGTTCACTGCTGTCCTTTCCAGGGATTCTATTAGTTTCAGCAAGGGGAGGGGTATGGTGAGGTTAGGAGCCCTGTGGTTTGTGTCTCTCATGTTTAATACAATACTCACCCGTTGACCTCTCGAGGCTTCTCCAACACCCTCTGCACTGTGTTCATCTGGGTTCGGGCTTAGACAACAGCTGGACAGAAAGGTGGGGTTTCAGCAGTGCCGCAGTGGCTCTTGATTGGTTTTGGGGAGAGACTGCACCAAAGGAGTCATTTTAATGAAACAGATCAAGTGCTCGCAAGTCTTCAGAGAACACAGAAAGCATTTAATCCTTTAATTTCTGAAATTTGAACTGACATCAGGGGTCCTTGGAGAGCTCTGTGAAGTAAGGCGATTCCTGCTCTCCAGACCCCAGGCTGCATGTGAACTGCACGGGTATCTGAGAAATACAGGAGTTACTGGCTTAGCAAATTATTTCTCATTCCACACAAAGATAAACTCTCTTCATTACACATGCTACACTCTGCTCTTCAGCATAAAAATCAGCTTCTGAAGTCAGCTCGTCCTCTGACAAACACAGCTTGTTATACAAACGGGTCTGTATTCAGAGCCTCTCAACGGCAAGGTCCCCGTTGTGTTTCCCTCCCTTCCATCAAGGTCTCCTGCCTCAGTCCCTGACACACAAATGGTTCTGGTGCCACCAAACCATATTCCCCACTCAGGGTGCAGAGTATATGTTTGCAAAAGCAAATGGGCTGCTATTCATCTAACGCACCGGGACACACATTTTTTAACAATGAAAAATTTCAAACAATATGTAGAGACACAGTCATAAACATTTCTGATTCCCAAAACCACCTTTTGAATAGAATCAAAAACATCAAAGCTCAGACAAACTTCTCTGCTGTGCGTCAGAATGGTACTAGCCAACAGCCATCCCACTCTTGTGGGATGCCAATAGCCTGGGGAACACAGGAAGACCCCATCTCTCCAAAAAAAAAAAATTTTTTTAAATTAGCCAGGCGTGGTGATGTACTCCTGTGGTCCCAGCTACTCAAGAGGCTGAGGTGAGAGACTTGCTTAAGCCTAGGAGATCAAGGTTGCAGTGAGCCAAGATTGCACCACTGCACTCCAGCCTGGGCAGCAGAGCAAGACCCTGTCTCAAAAAAAAGGATGCCAAGAATCTGTGGTCCCACTCTGACCCATGCCACTCCTGTACTCCCAACTCTAGAGTCCCTCCATCAGGCAATGCCCTCAGGTGACAAGAAGAATAGTGGCTGGATCGAGAAACTATTTTCCCAGCCATCAGAGCTGGCTGTAACCATCAATAGAGACAACCACAGGCATGAGGATTTGAGCAACGGATGCTCTGAGACCCAAACCGCCCACACGAGTCAGCCTGTCCTCCAGGCTTGGAGGTAATGAAGCCTTTGTAAGCCAACACCTCAGTTGAAAATGCTGATTAAATTAGTCAGCCAAAAGCCTAGTGGGTCCCGAAGGGGCTGGGACACAAAACAGAGGAGTTCTGTAGGAAGAATAAAAAGTCAGGAGAGCTCAAAGGGCTGTCTGAGTGGGCAGGCCTGGCAGGGACAGCAGGATGGCCACAGCAGAATGGGAAGTGGCTGGAAAAAGTGAGAGGGTCCACCATCCCCAGGGAGCAGGAATTGTAAACACAAAGGAGGAGGAGCTGGTGGCTGAGTGAACACCAATTATGGCTGAGATATGATGATTTTTAGATACTCCCTTAACTGGTCTTCAAGGAGTTGTATAAGCCAGCGCCAAGGGCCGTCCTCTGCTCAACACTGGAAGGCAGTAGGCAGTGGTGTGCTGGAGTCACCCATGCCCACTGGGGAGAGCCAGTTATTAAATGTTCAGGGTTTTGAGCCAGTTAGGTTGTTTAACCACTGGTAACTGGAAGTCACCCACGGCAGGAGTGTTTACCCCATGGAAATTGGTAAGTGCTAGGACACAGCAACCCTTCTCCCCACCGGTGAGCAATCACCAGCACACGGGCCACAGGTGCTCACTACTCTCCAGGCTGCCATGCACTTCATACTCCATCAGTTGAGTTCTATGTGTACTGAGTATCAGCTCTGTTTATCCCCAAACCTGCTGTGCTGGCTCTACTCTTTGTTGTAATTACATAAAGAATATAGAAAATAGTGAAATGTGAGTATAAAAAGAAAGATAGGCCAGGTGTGATGGCTCACACCTGTAATCCCGGTACTTTGGGAGGCCGAGGCAGGCAAATCACCTGAGGTCAGGAGTTCAAGACCAACCTGGCCAACATGGTGAAACCCTATCTCTACTAAAAATACAAAAATTAGCTGGGTGTGGTGGTGCGCACCTGTAATCCCAGCTACTTGGGAGGCTGAGGCAGGAGGAGATTGTTTGAACCTGGGATGTGGAGGTTGCAGTGAGCCGGGACTGTGCCACTGCACTCCAGCCTGGGCAACAAAAGCAAAACTCTGTCAAAAAAAAAATAGTTGTTTCTATGAAAACTAAGTCAAATACTTAGCAAGACTCAAAGTGAGTTGCTCAAGGAATGCTATGAAATTAGAGTGGGTGGATTCAACTATAAAATATTGGGGGGGGGTGGTTCATAAAACTCTATACGGATTCTGTTCTCTGATTGCTTCACCAGTGTGTCCATAAGTTGCCCCTCCACGTTGAAGAAATCTAAATGAGAAGTTGTAGGCAAGGTCTTACAAGGTGATCTGTGAAAAAAGACAGAACTCACCCACAAACAGCAGGCCACACTAAGGAAAACCAAGAAAACCTTGCCCTGCCTCGAAAGATTGGTAAAGTCCATACTCACAGGTTTTAAGTTAAATTTTTAACTTATGTGCCTACAATTACAATTCCCTACTTTAAGTGATTTTTTTAAATTAATGATTCAACCTAGCTGAGTCAGTGGTGAAGTGCTGGAGATCACCCGCCAAGAGATGGTGGTTGAAGGCATGGGGTAGAAGGCAAGGAGGAAAGACAGGGAAAACCCATCAAGGTAATAAGGAGAGAGGCTTCCAGAGGCAGGAGGGCATGAGGGCTGATGTTACATGAGGGTGATGTTACATGAGGGTTGATGTTACATTAGGGGTCATGTTATGTGAGGGGTAAAATGTTATGTGTCAATCTAACTGGGCCACGAAGTGTTTGGATATTGGCCAAACATGATTCTGGATGTGTGGATGAGGGTGCTTCTAAATGAAATTTAACATTTGAATCACCAGAGGGAGTAAAGAAGGTTGCCCCCATCATGTGTCCTTCCAATCAGCTGGAGACCTGAATAGAACAGAAAAGCAAAAGCTGCCCCTCCCATGAGTGAGAAGATGCCCTCCTGTTTGACTGCCTTGCAGGTGGACGTGGGTCTTTTCTGGCCTCTGAAGTCAGACTGAAACTTGACTCTTCTTGGGTCTCAAGCCTGCTGGTTTTCAGACTGGAACAACACCATCAGCTCTCCTGGGTCTCAGGCTTTCAGATTCAGACTGGAACACCACCATCGGCTCTCCTGGTTCTTAGATTTTCAGACTCAGACTGGAACAACATCATCAGCTCTTCTGGTTCTTAGATTTTCAGACTCAGACTGGAACAACATCATCAGCTCTTCTGGTTCTTAGATTTTCAGACTCAGACTGGAACAGCACCATCAGCTCTCCTGGGTCTCCACCTTGCTGACTGCAGATTTTGGGATTATTTGGCCTCCATAATCACAGAAGCCAATTTCTTGTAATAATCTCTTTGCCTATGTCAAGTTTGTCCAACCCATGGCCCACAGGCCACCCGCAGCCCAGGATGGCTTTGAATGCAGCCCAACACAAATTGGTAAACTTTCTTAAAACATTATGCGATTTATTTGTGATTCTTTTCTTTTTTTTAAGCTCATCAGCTAGTGTTAGTCTATTTTATGTGTAGCCCAAGACAATTCTTCTTCCAGTGTGGCCCAGAGAAGCCAAAAGATTGGACACCCTGGTCTATGTATATGTATGTACACACACACACAAACACACACACACGCACACACACACACAGGCACATGTTGGTTCTGTTTCTCCAGAGAACCCTGACTAATACAGGGGACCCCAGGTCACAGCAGTGGTGCCTTCCCTCCCCGTTGCTGCCACTGTGGTCTGGGTGTCTGAGGCCCCCACTGGACATAACTCTGAGGGCAGCAGCTCAGGGCCTTGGCACATGTTAGGTGCTCTGCAGAATCAACAGAAGAGGACTTTGGCAAAAGGTCAATGAACCTACAAGGTCAAATCCCACCAAAGGCCAAGCAGAGAGGATGGGGGGAGGGCCCTGCCTGCAGCAGGCTCATGGATTATAGCAGTGGTGGGAGGGGCTGTGAAGAGGGAAGGCCAGCCCTGAAGAATCTGAAACAGTGGCTTACCAATGGTAGAAAGAAAGACCAATACGGCCACAAAGCCAAGGTTTCCTGTGTTTATTTCACCATGCAACACTCCAGTAGCCTTGGACCAAAAGGACAGAGAAGTAAAACCTCGCACGCCAAAGTGACTTCATTTTTGCCAGGCATTTGGATGCAAGAAGCACTCACTCCTTTCTATCTGTTACATTTTTGAAGCATAAAATATATTGCTAAAGTGAGAGAATATCATTAAAGGTTAATTATAGGAAACTTAAAGGTTATCTTTGCATATCTCACCTCTTGGACAAAAGCCGCTTCCTCATTACCATGTTAGAATACAAATTAATCTAAAAAGCATTTAAAATGCCACAAACTCTTTAACTTTCTTATGATGTGAAATACCATGAATAGGTACTGCCTTGGTCTGACTGTTGGGGGAGGTCTTGCCCGAGACCCTCCTTCCACCCTCTGCATTCCTAGACACTAACTGGGAGCCACTCTGGCCCCCAGATCCTTCTCTCCAGACCAAGGGAATCAAGTCAAGACGATCCCTCTCCAAGGTGTCCATGTCTGGCTCCTCCACCCGAGGGTCTCTGTCGTCCACCCCATTTGGTCAGAGGGGCCACACAGGCACGAGGCCAAGCAAACACACGGGAAGCCCAACCCAAGCCCACATGCCAGTGACCAGCCCATGGCCAGCCACGATCCTCTGGCCCCAGGGTGCCATCTAGGTCCTGGGGCATCTTGTTGATCCAGCCCCTGTCTGTGGCTTCTGACAGAAAAGGATGATTCTGGCCTTAATAAAGTTAGACTGGGTTTCACTGAATAATTTATCTGCACACGTTGCATTTCAGAAAGTTGCTGCTTCTCATGCTGATGCTACACTTTCCGGGGGTCAACTGGGAGCCCCACGTGCAAAGGCCGGGAGAGATGGGACCAGAGTACCTGAAAAGCAGACGTGAGGCCGCTGGGAAAGGTTTCCACCAACGGGGTGAAGGAAGCAGCATGAGAAAAAGCATCAACGCATTCAACAGGGCAGCCCCAAACAGCAAGAAGCCTGAGCCCAAAGCAGCCCCACCTCCACACAAGGAAGTGAGATCTGGAAAGCAGAGGAAATAAACGGCCGGTGGGATCAAAGCGCTACCTCCTGATCTTTAATGTCAGAGAGTCAGACAGAGGGCCTGGGAGACCTGGGGCCCCGAGACACACAGGCTGCAAGGGACAATTCGGCACCATGTAACTGTACCCCTGCCCTTGTGTTCAACGGCAAGCCTGAGCAGGAGGCCGCTGGCCCCAGAATGTGCTCCCACAAAGGGAGAGGGACACACAGTGGGAGGGAGGAGGCCTCAAGGCTTATCCAAAGTAGCCAACATCCTCTGGGTGTCTGTCGGAGGCAGGAGCTGGACCCCTAAGGGAAGAGAGCTCCATCTGGAGTCAGATCTGGGGCTGGTGTTCAGCTCTGCCAATGTCAGCCATGGAACTTTGGGGGGGTCATTTAGTGCTTCATCTTCTGATTATAAAATGGGGAAAATCATCTCAACCTTAACCACTTATAGTCATGAAAAACACGGTGGAATGCCAAGCTCTTTGAGAAATCAAGGAGAACTAATGGAAATACGAGTATCATTAAAATTACCCATAGGAGTTGTGAGGGAGACAAAGGAAAAAGTCCATCCATGTCTCTAAGGGTCATACAGTCCAATATCCTAAAAGTAAGAGAATGGGTTTGAATGAAGCCAAATGTGAGAGATGACCAAAGAGGACGGCCCAGCAGCCAGCAGCTCTACGCAGTGGTCCTGCAACAAAGGCACCTACCACTGAATCAAACAAATGCACCGGCGACCCACACAGCCTCCCCTACAAAGGCTCCAGATAAGGGGTTAATAAGATACCAACACCCCCTTCTGGAGAGAGAGAGACCAATACACTCAGAAACAGAGACACATGATGGTGGCCACTCATGGGCTGCTTCCTAGAGCCACTCCCTTTCCACACAGCAGCTCACTTCATCTTACAGCAGCCCTGGGAGTTCAGTCTTGTTTCATCTTACAGCAGCCCTGGGAGTTCAGTCTTGTTTTTTTTGTTTGTTTGTTTGTTTGTTTTGTTTTGTTTTGTTTTTGGAGATGGAGTCTTGCTCTGTCGCCCAGGCTGGAGTGCAGTGGTGCGATCTCAGCTCACTGCAACCTCTGCCTCCCAGATTCAAGTGATTCTCCTACCTCAGCCTCCTGAGTCGCTGGGACTACAGGCGCCCACCACCACACCCAGCTAATTTTTTGTATTTTTAGTAGAGATGGGGTTTCGCTGTGTTAGCCAGGATGGTCTCCATCTCCTGACCTCATGATCTGTCTGCCTCATCCTCCCAAAGTGCTGGGATTATAGGTGTGAACCACCGCGCCCAGCCATAAACCCATTTTACAGGAGCTCCAAGAGGTGAAGGCACCTGTCCACTGTTCATCAGCCGTCATGTGTCCGACACCATTCCCTGAACTCACAGATGGCAGCGTTAAGATGGGTGCAAGCCTGGCTGTCCCCAGAGCCCATGCTCTTAATATTGGACTAGACAGCGTGCTCAGGAAGGTTCTCAGAGGTTTTCTTCTCAATAGAAATTTCTATAAAACCAGGGATGATGAAGCTAAGGCAATGGTAGGTATGGGAGGGCAGAATCATGTACTCCTCTCCCCAGATGTCTATGTCCTAATCCCTGAAACCTGTGGCTATGTTAGATTATGTGGTAAAGGGGAAGTAAGGTGGCAAGTTGAATGAAGACTGCTAATCAGCTGATCTTGAGACGGGGAGATGATTCTAGATTATCCATCTGGGCTCAATGTAATCACATGGTCATTAGAAGTAGAAAGGAAACTCAGGAGAGGAGGTCAGAGAAAGAGAGACAGCCAGAGAGATGCTCTGTGGCTGGCTCTCAAGATGGGGGAAGGGACCCAGAGCCAAGGAATGCAGGCAGCCTCTAGCCGCTGTAAGAGGTGAAGGGAAGGACTCTCCCCACAGAGCTTCCAGAAGGAACGCAGCCCTTCTGACACCTTAATTTCAGCTCAGTGAGACGTGGGTCACACGTCTAACATACAGAACTGTTAAGACAATGCGTTCGAGTCATTTTAAGTTATTAAGTTCTCAGTGGTTTGTTACACAGAGGAGAGGACACTACTGCTGAAGGGGCACATTTGGGAATCGAGGTCGCACACAGTCCCTAGGCTGGGAGGCCCTGGGGGCTGCTTTCTGCTGACATAGAAGGAGGACTGACCAAAGGGATCCCGGGTGAGCCCGAGGAGCGGCGCCATCCCTCTGAGATCAGAGGACAAGCCACCTTCCTTGAAAAGGCAGGAATCCGACCCAGCTTCTAAGAACACTCATTCATCTGCCTCTAAGTGAGCAGCAGCTGTCTGTAAAGATGACGCTGTCCTCCTAGGTTGCTGATTAAATATTACAGGAGGAGCACTCACTCTCCCCCGTAGCAGGGCTGAATAATTCATCGCGGACTCATTTGAATGAAGCGGCAGAAGGCAAGGAGCCGAACTGGGTCAGGCTGGCCCGGCCTGCTCGCGCAATTCAGCTATTAGGTCATTTTAAAACAAAAGGAAAGAGCTGTTGCGAGGATTAATCATCAGCTCCTCAACTCTCCTGAAGCACAGTGGCTAAAAATCATTGCAAATCGATGTCTATTAAGCTGCCTCAGAACATTCTAGCCCTTCAGGAAAAGAAACTTAAAAAAAAAAAAAAAAGGGAAGGGGGTGCTGAAAATTCTAATGGGCTGGGATAAAGGGTTACATGGCCCAGAAAATGTACTGTGCTCCTTGTTAACAGGCTGCCCCCAGCAGCTACTGGAAGACAGTGAATGGGTGGGATCCAGATTTCAGAAGCAAATTAAGCCATCACCTGGAGCCCAGGAACACGATCCAGGAAGGAACAGGATGAATCACTTGAAACTCAGATAAATTGAATGCAGAAACACCTCAGGCCACCTCCGGCTCATTTCCAGAAAGACCCATGCTCACTTCCCAGCTGGCCGTAGGCAGCAGAGCTACTGAGGTCAAACCTGCCCCATAAGGGGCCAAACAGAAGACGTGAGGCTAATCCCATGATGGGCTTCAGACCCCACGTGCTCCTCAGCAGTGTCCCCTCTGAATCATCCCATCTAGACACTGGGTACTTTCTGGGAAGGAAAGGGCTGAGGTGCAGAATGAGGAAGCCAGTCCTCAAACACTGAGGAGTCAGCTTTCTCACTCGGGCCAATGGGAGGACGATTCATCTGCCCATTTTTACTGTGACATCTTGATTGGTGGTCTGTGGCGCCATAAGCACAGAATGTCTCTTTTCAGATTGCACAGGGATGGCAGATGGATTTCAACACAAGTGCTATCTCTGATCAATGAGTCGTGTCTGTCTGAAACGAGAGCTGTGTTAGGAGGGATTCTGAGGGTGCACCCAGCTCACAGAAGACTGCATCATGGGTAGTAATATCTGCTCTGGGCATTAATGGATCATGCATATTCGCCATCCCTGAATCCAATTCAGCCATTGTAAGGAGAAGGAAACTGAGCCCCAGAAAGGCAAAAATGCTTTGCCCAGTGCCACCCAGAGAGTGCATATTGATGCCGTGATGAACTCCCAGTTTGTAGCCTGTTCTTCCTACACTTTACCCCTCTTATCAGTCCTTTCGTGTAATGCACAGTAGGGCAGCAGCATCTGAGGGAGCCCCCAATGACTCCTGCTCCGGAAGCCACATCCTTGTGGGACCCCCTCCCCTTGACAGGAGCTGGACTTAATGGCTCACTTCTAAGAAGCCGATGGCAGCCAAGTAGAAGGATGTCACTTGTGAGATTTATTTTCAAAGAGACTCTGGTTTTTGTCTTGCTCACCCTCTTGTAGTCTCTTGCTAACTCGCTCTGATAAAGGAAGCTGCCCTGTTGGAGAGATCCATGCGGCAGAAACTGAGGGCAGCCTCTGGCCAACAGCTAGAGAGGAGCTGAGCCCTCAGCCAACAGCCCACAAGGAACTGTATCCTCCCACGATGCATGAGTGAGCTTGGGATTGGATCCCGCCTCAGTCAAGTGTCCAGCTGAGCCTGCAGCCCCAGCAACACCTTGACTGCAGCCCCAAGACAAACCTTGAGACCCAGCTAAGTTGTCCTGGATTCCTGATCAACAGACAGGGCAAAATGACACACAGGTGTTATTTTAAGCCACTAAGTTTTGAGGCAATTAGTCACAGCACAATAGATAACTATAAAATGATCAATAAATATTTGTTGAATAAATAAATAAGTCTGGGCTCTTAGCTTGGCTTCCCATGCAGCATTTGACTCTCTTCACCACCACCTCCTATTTAAAATGCTCTTTCTTTGTTGGATGTTGTGATGTGGACTCTCTGAGTTTTCTCCCCTATTTCCTCTCTGAACCTTCTTCACCCCAAGGATTGTTGAATCGTTTTTGGTAGTTGAGAATGACGTGAGAGTTCAGGCCGTCCTTCTGCACAACCACAAAAGCAGAAGCGAGGAAGAACTGGGCTGTGTGCGGACAGAGCCCAGGGCCATCTGAGGCTGCCGTTCGGAACGGATTCCTGGGGAGATCATCATCATAAATACACCAATGACACTAAGCCCTAAGTGCTTAACATGTTTCACTCTTTTACTCCTCGCAACAATATGTACTATTACTATTCCCATTATACAGATGAGAAAACCGAGGCACAGTGGGAAGGTAATTTTCTGCTACTAAATGAAAGAGCTGGGCTTCATATACAGAGCCTGGCTCTTGACCACCAAGCACTTTGGTAGGAATTCTCTTCACTGACGTATTGCTATCACCATTTGGGGCTGAATAACTCACTCATGCAGGGCTCGGTCCTGTGCACCATAGGATGGTTTCCAGCATCAACAGCCTCTACTCCCGATGCCAGCAGCTTGGCCCCTCCCATGGTGACCACCAAAAATGTCTCCAGACATTGTCAAATGTCCCATGGGGACTGAGGGAGGGGGTGGTTGTGTCTCTGGTTAAGAGGCACCCTTCTCAAGTGTAGGAAGAAGTCAGCAGGCAGATGATGCCAGTGACTCATCAGGGTGACCCTGTAAACACTTCCATTTACGGTCCCGTTAGCTTGATGGGACAAACAGGCTTTCAATAGACAGACACGGGTTGGAGTCCCTGCTTGGAAAGGTCCTCTGGTCTCGCAGTGCCCATCTAGACACTCACTAAACGGGGGCCAGGCTGTGCCCTCGCAGGCAGCCCTGCAGCTCAGGGAGCAGATCTGAGAGAGACAGCGCTGCCTGGCTGAGCCCTGGCCAGGGTCCCAGACAGCGTGCACAGAAAAGGCATCTCAGCAGCACCCGCCCCTCCGGGAGGTGGCTCTTGCAGGGATTCTCGGCTTTCGTCCCATCTTCTTGCATTCCATGGCCGCCAGAATCCTCTCATCATTTATGTCAACGCCACCAATTAATCTGCTCTCCGTGTGGCTTAAGAATGAGAAAAGCCCAAGCATCGTCTCTCCCGTCCCCCATCAGGGCATGCCGTTCCTTACCAAAGTTCACAGTTTTCTGATTGAAATTCACCCGTACAAATGCTGCTGCGCTGTTTTTCCCAATGAAATCAATTGAATCCAATTGATCTTGGCCCCATTTTGCATTCCCCCCACAGCTCTGTGTGTGGGCGCACACACATGCACACATACACATGCATACACATACACACACACACGCGCGCACACAGATATACACACTCACACACACGCACACGCACACATGCACATGCACACCAGGCTCTCCTGCGTGTGCTGTCTGGGAACTTCTCTCTAGTTATCTCAGATATGCGTGACTTGTCTCTCCAATTAGATTAGGGGCCATGTTTTCTACTGCCTTCGTAACCCCACAGTGCCTACTATAAACCTGTGCACGCAGCAGGCACTCAATAACGGCTTGTTGACTAATGCTAGACATTATGGAATTGCATTTCAAGGCCCCTCTCCCCACCCCACCTGCCATGTGACATCCCTGATGACACAGGCTGTCCCTGGTGGTTTCCACGACATCTCCCCAGAGGCCGCCACTCCAGTCTGCACGTTACTGATAGCATCTCATCCTCCAAATAACAAGACCACTATCTCAAACCAGATCTAATCCTGGTGCCTCCCTGAGTCACACCAGAAAGTCAAGATATTAAGCCATCTGCTTGTTGGAAGCCACTTTCCAAGCCAATTAGGGATAATTTTAGGAGAGCAGGTTCATGAGATGCAACATCAAATGCTGTCCTCTGAAATGAAGGCTTACCGTAGGATCAACTTCCTCAGAGCAAACAAGTTTCACTGGAAAATTATAATGAACACTTGGTGAAGCAGAGAAACGCGGTTCCACGGGGCTATAAATACTCCCAAGCGTTCCACTACTCGGGGGCGGTTAAAAATTATTTTAAAGCGCTAAGAAAGACACCAAAGTGAAAAAAGCACTCAAATGTGAAAAAGAAAGATCTGGGCTCTCGTCCCAACTTCTGTACCTAATTAGCCGAAGTGACCTTGGGTAAGTCACATAATTTCTGGGACTCAGTTTCTTCATCCATGAGTGGAGGGAAGTGGCCGGACAGGACTGTTTCTTCATCCATGAGTGGAGGGAAGTGGCCAGACAGGAGAAAGAAGACTGTGAGACGTGGCTTGCTCTGGATCTTTCTCTCTTTCTCCTTCCATCCCTCCCTCTCTCCCTCCTTCTCTCTTTCCATCTCCCTCCCTCCCTTTTGCTCCGTCTTCTTCCTCTATTTCGCCTTCTCCTTCTCCTCCTCCTCCCTCTCCCTCTCTGCCTCAGTATATCCCTAGGCATTACCTGCTTTGCAGGGTTGTTGAGAGGATTGAGATCCCAGATTTGAAGGGGTTTTGGACGTTGTAAGCAGCCTGTAAGATACTCAGAAACTTCTCACCACCACTCTGTGGGTCTGTGATCTAAGCAGTTTTACAAATTAACATAAACCAGGTCTAAAAGAAATCAGATAACTAGAAAACACAAATAAAAACTGAAACTGTAGTTAACCCTTGACTAAGAGCATTAGTGGATAGGAAATCATTGCATACACCTCCTAAAACTCTGAAGGGAAACTTTTTTTTTTTTTTTAAAACAAGGTCTCACTCTGTCACCCAGGCTGGAGTGCAGTGCGCGATCTCAGCTCACTGCAGCCTCAACCTCCTGGGCTCAGGTGATCCTCCCACTTCAGCCTCCTAAGTAGCTGGGACCACAGGGGCACCATCATGCCCAGCTAGTTTTTGTATTTTTGTAGAGACAGGGGTCTCACTGTATTACCCAGGCTGGTCTCAAACTCCTGGACTCAAGTGATCTGCCCACTTCAGTCTCCCAAAGTGCTGAGATTACAGGTGTGAGCCATCGTGTCTGGCCCCAAAGTTATTTTAAAATCAACTTTGAGGCATTCCTTCCCTGGGATGTATGGACCGATGTTAACAATAAACTGTGTTCCAATTCCTGAGAAGACAACAAACAGCTCAAAGCAACAGCCCGGTGCTCAGTGGAACGGAGGAAGAGGCCCCAGATCCACCCCTCCCTCTGAGCCACCCCACCAGGGGCATGTCAGTGCCCTTCATGGGAAGTTCCCAGCAGATTTGGGGAACTGTCCTAACTGACGGCAATGTGACTTCTGCGAATTCAGATACTTTTCCAGATGATGAGCCCGAACTTTCTGGCAGGGGGTAAACTCACAAAGCAATGACCTTAACTTGGTAAATTAATTCCAAAGCACAATTGTTTTCAATCTTCATTTAAAATCAGCCTTCGTTAATCTAGATTTAATAACATAGGAAATGGAAATTCCCTTAATAAAATAAGTTATGAATATTTATCATCCCATTTTACCTGAAAATTGAATAATTCATCAATTAACTTTACTATTAATTATTTAATGCAAAATTAATAAACTGCAAAACTCATACATATCCTTGCAGACCCTCTGGCACTGGGTAAAGAAATTAAGCACCAGAGAAATGGCGTAACTAGGGATATTCCCAGACACACACTGACGGGATAGATGGGGTTAAGGCTGGAATTTTTCTAGAAGCAGCAGAACCTAATCAGTTACTCATAAAATGAAGGGACAGATTTTTTTCTCACCTTGGAATTCTGTATCACAGCTAAAAAGAATTCAAAGTTTGGCAATTATATCTAAGAATAATTCCCCCCATGCAGTCTCTCCGTTATCCGTCACCATCATCATCGTCAACAACCGTTTTCTCACATGTAAATGGGCCTGTGATGTGAAGCTGCCACAGCCAGCACGACCCCCTTGTCCCTGGAGACCACGTCCTCTCCTGACGCCTCAGGTGACAGCCTGATTGGAAGGGGAGGGGCTGAGCACACAGAGATGGGAGTGGGAGAAAGTTTAAAAGGGGCACAGTGCCAGGGGACGCTGGGACAGGTGAGTCCGACTTCAGCCAAATCCGAGCAGCTGGCATTCAAGGGGGAACCGAAGCTTGGTGCTTGGAGCCTCTGGGGATCCAGTTCCCCCAGAGCTCCCCTGGCTCTCCACACTCAGGTCAGACCCCACTGCATCTTTGCTGATAGCAGCTAATGGGACAAGGATAAGTCAAAAATTTTCCCAGAGACTTCTTACAGGAGAACAGTGACCAATACAGGGAGGGGTGTGTGTGTGTGTGTGTGTGTGTGTGTGTGTGTGTGTGTGTGTGTGTTGTNGGGAGGTGTGTGTGTGTGTGTGTGTGTGTGTGTGTGTGTGTGTGTGTGTGTGTATTGTGTATTTATGCATGTGTGTGCCTGTGTTTATATGTATATGTGCGTATGTGTGTTTCTGTGCTGCATGATGTGTTGACTATTTGCTTGTGCATGTGTTGTGTGTACATGTGTGTAGTTGTGTGTATATGTGCATCTCAGACAGACAGTGCCTCAGTCCTCCCATCCGGAAAATGGCATCTACATTGGCATGTGAGCACTTCCGGATTCTTTCTACTTTCACCCTTGGACTTCCAGTTCATTCTCCATCCCCAGGGCAACCAGGCAAGGGTGTTAATAATAGCTACTCAGCTAGGTACCCTGTTCAAGGGTACCCCCACCCTGCCGGGAACCCCCACTGCACCCAGCAGCCCATCTGGAAGTCAGCCCAACCTCCCCTACCCCATGCACTAGAGGGGCAGCTTCTCCCCACACTTGACCCTTGTAGCACTCCTCAAAGTTGCAATTCTTATAAATGATCTGTCCTGGTCACCATTATGTCCCAATGCGCAGCACAACGCCTGGCGTACAGGAAGCAGTCAGAAAGTATTCACCGAGTAAAGAGAAGAGTGGGTGCCAACCAACAACTAAAGAAGGTGACGGTTCGGTGTCACACAGCTCAGGAATAAAAAGGCTCGCTCATAACCCAGGGAGAAGATGACACCCATTCCCCAAACAGAGCTCTGTCAACCCCCAGCATCAGAAGGCCAGCATGGCCCAACACTGGTGACCTGAATTAATTAGAGTGAGCCCATGACACTGGAGGCGGAAGGGCCGTGGATGTTCGGTGTGAAAATATGTGGAAATGGCACATTTCACGGTGCAGGCTGTGCTCCTGGGGAGAAGCTAAAGCATCTCATCTGTTTTCCCTCCTCCAGCCTTGCGCATACATTTGTTCTTCCATAATTTCATCACCTGCCTCAACATCGTTCTCCAGACCTAACAGTGGGCTGATTTCTCTGATCCCTCGGCCTAGGCACCAGCTGCCATTCTACATGCAAATTCAATTCCACCACAGGTGAAGGCCAAAAGAAAAAGCTCAGATCCTGAATTCCTACAGATGATCCCGGTGGAGGGAGTGATGGGAAGTCACAACGCCAGCCACCAACGCTTCAGTGAGCTCCCCTGTCCTCAGCAGAGCAGGACCCTCCCCTCCCGGACGTGGCTGCCCTGGTCTGGACTCTTGCTCCCTCTTCCCCCCAAGAGTCACCTCAACTAAACAGCTTAATTAACAATAAATTCCCTGCCAGGTGAGGTCAGGAGTAGCCAGTATAGAAAAATTAATTTTTTCTTTGAGGAGAAAATTTCCTCTACCAAAAAATTTCCTCTCCCTAAGACACATAATGAACAAAAGAAAAATTTTCCCAGAGACTTCTTACAAGAGAACAATGACCAATACAGGAAGCTGTGCATGTGTGTATTGTGTATTTATGCATGTGTGTACTTGTATGTATGTGTATGTGTATTTCTGTGCTGCATGCATGCATGTGTTGAATATTTGCTTGTACATATGTGTTGTGGGTACATGTGTGTACGTCTGTAGTTGTGTGTATATATGCATGTATATGCTGTGTCTGTATTGCCTGGGCACATGCATATGTGTGTATGTGCCTACATGTGTACATGTGTATTTGTTTCTGTGCTGTGTGTACACCTGTTGTGTGTTGCAAATTCGTTCATGCATGTGTCGTGTGTACATGTGTGTAGTTGTGTATCTATGTGCATGTGTATGGTTCTGTGTCTGTAAGTGCCTCAGCACATGCATGTGTCTACATGTGTGCTGTGTATGTGTGTACATATGTGTATAAGCACACACACACCACATAAAAGCTCAAGGGAAAGTGGGATATGCAGTAGAGTTGGAGAACCAGAAAAGATTTCCTTCCTTTGTTTTTGGTTTATTTTTAATTTTTTTAGAAAGCTCCATAATGAAGGACTGTGGAAAATCTAAGAATAGCAAAGACAGTAATACCTCCTAGCCAAACAGCACAGGGGGAGAATCTCCAGCCCAGAACACCCAGATGATCTGGTGATTACTCATTACACAGAAACTTATGAATTGCAAAAAGTCCTTTATTCCGAGAACTTGCCTTCCCACCTCGCAATGCCACAAGGCCTGCAAGCCAGCTCCCTTTCCCTTTCCGTGGGCATCAGAATTGATCCAGAGGAAACACCACAGATGCCAATCCATGCCCATGACAGAAATGCCAGGCAGTCCTAACTTTCCAAACCCAGGAGAGGGGGCTGAAGATGCTAAGAATAAACTGGGGGCTGCCAGAAACAAAATAAAATGACCATCAATGGACACAGACAGGGCATGCAAATACCTATCGATCGGTGTGAGCACAGTGCCAGGGGCTTTTCTATTCTCAGAAGTATTCATCACTGCCAGAGTGTCCTGCTTAGCGATGCCGGCAGGTGTCACCCTGGGCAGGCAATCTCCTGTTGGGGTGCCCCAGCACCCCAACATGCATCACAGGCACCCTGGCACGAAGCCCCTGCCGTGAAGGCTTTTGTCCCAGTATAATCCAAAGAAGACACATGCAGAACCATGTAAAAATAAAAGCCATCGAGATCCCACTGTCAGGGGACATGCACAACATAATGGATGGCCTTGGCCATCCCCAAGATCCCTGAAATTCTGCTCAGGGAGAGGCCACACCACGCCCCTGTGCCAATGCCAGGAAAGGCTCTAAACTAAGAGTGGTGCATTAAGAAGGTGGAGAGGAGGCCAAACAGGGCTTTGGCGTGGGTCGGGCTGCACACCTGGGGCCTCGCACACAAGAAGCATGTGTGCATGTCAGCAGCAGGACTTCCCAGCCCTGAGCAGCTGCGCACTTAGAAACCTCCAAACTGCACTTTGAGGCATTTCTTTCTGCAGACTGAAAAAGACTTGGAAAAAGAGAAAAAAGCAAGAGAGTGAAACAGCAAGTTGGCTTGAGAGTGAGCAGGAAACGAAGAGGAGAGAGAGGAAGGATGAGACAACAAGGGGAGCAGGTCCCACTCGCCACGACTCTGGGCGAAGGCCAGCGAGGAAGAAACAGGGCTCACAAGGAGGACTCCTCGTCCTCGCCAATGGCAGTAAAGGAATGAAAACAAGTATAAATCCACAAGGAGAAAGCCAAGGGGAACAGAGACGAGCGTGGATAAGAGACGCCAACACATTCTGGAGAGACGGGAAGCAGATGCAGGGTTGGTAACTGACACAGCCGAATCTAGGAAGCGAAAATCCGAGTGCTGTGCAGTGGACCTCAGGACCAGCACGCTAACCCGCCTGCCAAGCCCCCAGAAGACTCGTGAATTGGAAGCAGCAGGTGCCACGGAAGGCAGAAGTTAGGATTGGGTTGGGAAGCAGAGGGAGCTCGCACATCTGTGTAGGGGGTGGTAGATCCTCCCAGGGTCCTACGTCTACACTGAGCAGACAGGCGACCACCCCCTGGCCTCTGCCCCAGTGGGAGACACATTGAGTCTCTGAAGAGTTGGAGTCTGGAAAGACTCCAAACTCGGAAACAGCAGAAGAGAGGCCAGAAACACGGAAACTGGGAGAATTAAGAAACAAGAAACTGGGAGAATTAAGTAATAGCTCTCATACTGAATGCTGACATTCCCAGCCCCTTGCCCTGCCTGGCCCTCCCAGACCGCTAGCAGCCAGGCCAGCTCAAACTAGGCAGCACATTGACCAGTCCTTCTCAGGAGAACCCAGATGGCTCCAGAGAAAAAATGTAGAGATGCAGAACCTCAGAGTTACCAACAGAAAGCTAGCTCCCTCCATTAACCAGCCCCTCCCCCAGGTAAGGAAGAGCCAGGCAGTGCACACAGTAAGAAAGCTAAATCCTCAGTTAGCATCTGAGGAAGCTGGAAGATGATGTCTAAAATTGACAAATCAAGAAACAGCAGAGTCAACATATTTAGAAATCTGGAGGTAAATATCAGAACCAAAAGACTGGAGGGCAGCCGCCCCTGGGAAA
This sequence comes from Theropithecus gelada, assembly GCF_003255815.1. Classification (NCBI taxonomy): domain Eukaryota; kingdom Metazoa; phylum Chordata; class Mammalia; order Primates; family Cercopithecidae; genus Theropithecus; species Theropithecus gelada. Next base: position 35,828,491 of record NC_037668.1, on the reverse strand, counting down.
CAGGATTGAGCTGTAGGGCAGAGGCTGCTGTCTTTTCTTACAAGTTTTTTAGGGCCATGTGACATACTAAACTATGTACATGTATAATTTTTATAAAAATAAAAGAAGGGGGAGCCGGGCGCTCTGACTCATGCCTGTAATCCCAGCACTTTGGGAGGCCGAGGCGGGCAGATCACTTGAGGCCACAAGTTCGAGAGCAGCCTGGCCAACAGGGTGAAACCTCGTCTCTACTAAAAATACAAAAATTAGCCAGGAGTGGCGGCAGACACCTGTAATCCCAGCTACTCAGGAGACCGAGGCAGGAGAATCACTTGAACCTAGGAGGTGGAGGTTGCAGTGAGCCGAGATCACACCACTGCACGCTAGCCTGGCTGATGGTGAGGCTCCATATCAGAATTTTTTTAAAAGGGGGTGGGGTGGGATGGGGTGGGCAGGAGCCACAGGTTGGTAGCTGTCTAACCCAGGGAGGAATCAGAGACACAAACATCAATACTTCCCTCTTGGCTCCTCCAGGACACTGGACACTTGCACTCCTGGCCCCAAGAAGTGAGGAGGGGTAGGTTGGAGGTCAACCCTCAGCTCTTGTGCCAGGAACATGAGCCCTGGGCTGGTGCTGCCATTTCAACAGGTAGCTAAGCCCACTGAGGTCACATGAGACTCACGTGTCCTCTGATCAGGAGCCCAGCATGTGTGACAGTCCCCCACCAAGCCATCAGCACCCCCACCGTGGCCAACTTCCTGGACACGGAGGGGATGTGAGGAAGTGGCCTCCGTGGGTTGCCCCTGCTTTGACATGTTGTATTCTGGGATTAACTAGGATAAAGATAACTGGAATTCAGGGCAGACCTATTTCCATGCAGAGACTGGGGACTTCCCTACCACTGTGGAGACACTGCTAGACACTCCATCAGGATACAGGCCACAGCTCATTCCCCGCCTCATCCCGGAAATAAACGAAAACTACGTGACAGGTACCCTGCGAGGAAGTCCTCGGGCAGGAGGCTCCCTGGGAGCTCTGACAGACGTGGCACCTGCCAACTTCCTCGCCCTGCAGTTGCCCTTTGGCCAACGATGGCCTTGGCCAAGGATCTGCGATACATTATGCAAATGCTGAAATGCACCTAACGTGACATGTCTCTGTGTTAATTTGAAGCAGGTCCCTGGTTCAGCATAATGCAAAGGTAACCACGTGGAAACCACACGTGGAAACCACTCGTGGAAACCACTGCCGACCCAGTTTCCGTTTTCCTGCATAGTTCCAACGTACAGAGTCCTAAAATGCTCTGAGTCTAAAGCTGCCCTCCCAAACTCTGGCCACCAACAGCACCCCTGGGCGTGCACACACACACACACGCACACACACACACACACACGCGATTCGTCCACCCCAGCCAACCCTGCCCAGCTGAACACCTGAGGAAAAGCTACAGAGGCAACTCTGGGAATTTTTTTTCACTGTGATAAAATATATGTAACATAAAATTTACCATTTTCACCATTATGAATGGCATTAAGCACATTCACATTACTCAGCCACCATCATCACCACCACCCATCTTCCCAGCTGAAACGCTATGCCCATTGAAGACTAACTCCCCATTTCTCCCTCCCTCCACCCCAGCCCTTAGAAACCACCATCTACTTTCCATCTCCAGAGCGGACTACTCTAGATCCCTCAGTCAGCAGATCACACAATGTGTGGCCCTTTGCGTCCGGCTGATTCACTGAGCATAACGGCTTCAAGCTTCATCCAGGTTGGAGCAGGTGTCAGAATTGCATTTCTTTTCAGCTCTGGGAATTTTTAAATGATTTTTGCAATTCTATTCCGGTCACTCGAGCAGACTTACCAGGAATAGGGGCTTCCTTAGAAAAGTCCTCTGTCTGTCCTAAAGAGCAGATGCCTTAAAGGTGGCCAACAGGTCACTGCCAGGGGTCTTACAGTGGGACTGAACAAAGACAAGCCCCCCTGCACCAGGACCAGCCTGGGGCCTGATAACACAGGCTTTCTAGGCAGAGGTCTCTGCTCACAGGCTGGTACCACGCTGGGACCCCAAGGGCTGTCTAGGACAAAGAACCCCACGGATGGCAGGCACTGGCACTCTGCCTCTTGGGCAAACTTGCTTCTGTGCAAGGAGTCCACACTCTGTCCAGCCCCCACTCCACCCTATCAAAGCCCTGGCCTCCCTGCACACAGGCTGTGAAGAGATAAAAGGGACAGCATGACTTTGTCCTTGGGGGAACGCACCACCCCACTGGGGAAGACTTACTAACGACAGCTGAATTGGCAAACAACTGACGATAAAGCACGTGCAGTTATGGGAGCAGGAAGGGAAGAGGACTCGCCCTGAGTCAATGAGTTTGGGGAAGGCTCCCAGGAAGAGGCAGACCAGATTGGACATGAGGGCATTTGAGGTGAGGGCAATGCCAAGTGGAGGCCAAAGTGGAGGACAAGAAAGATGTTCGGAGAGCAGCCAGCCGCTCCCCAACTGTAGCAGTACCTGGATGGGAGGTCAAGGAAAATAAACGGAAAAGGGTGGGTTCAGACAGAAGAACGGCCTTAAAGACATCACTGGAGAGTTGGCCTCAGCTCACAGGAAGTCTCTGAGGCTTCCAAGGAGAATAACAATGGAATCAAAGCAGTATTTCAGGAAAACCAATGGGGAGGAGGAGTTCGACTTAGAGAAGGAAACCTAGTAGGAGATATTTCAATACTCCAAGCGTGACAGTGGCAGTGAGGACACAGCTGATCCTGGAGGGGAAACATAAGAAAATGAGGATGTGAATTACAGTTGGAAACACTGGCAGAGTTGGTGGCTAATGAGATGCAGGGGACAAAGGAGAAAGAGAAGCCACCTGGAGTCCACGTTGTGTGCTCTGGCATCTCCACAAACGAGGTGGCTCTTCTAGAACCAGGGAAGTCAGAAGATGGAAAGCAGAGTGGGGGTCAGGGAAGAAGGGGGGAAGATGGCGAGTTGGAGATCATAACACGGCATGCAGGTGCCAGGAAGACAGAGTCGGATGTGGGGAAAGATCCACAGAGACTTGACAGTCAGACCATGGAGTCAGGGAGTCCTGGGAGCCCCACAAGGGAGAATGTGGGACGAAAGAGCAGAGGATCACAGCTTGGTGTCCACCGCCATCAGGGCAGGGAAAGATCTGGAGCACTTGAAGCCAGAATGGACAGATGGGGTCAGGAAACCAGGAAGAGGAGAATGGAAGCTCTCTCCAAGCCCCTGGAGTCTTTTTGAAACTCAGGGCTCACTTTTCTCCTCCTTTCCTTCTAGACCTCCTCCTTCTACTTGGCTGTTTTATTTGCTTATTGACCAAAAAGCATTTAGTGTTCATTATAGGAAAATTCTATTACTAGACCCTTAGTGCTTCCATGTTAAGGTGCTATCTATATCAATCTAATTAATTAATTAGATAATTAACAGCTTTTCCAGCCTCTTTCTAACTGGTATAAACAGGAGTCCTGGGAAGGATATGCTCTTACTTCAATCTTGAGTTTGTGTGTCCCTGGCTTCCAGGGGAGGTTGCGTATTTCCCAGGGGAGGAGGAATAAATAATAGGGATTGCTCAGTGTGGCAGCTGCCTGCCTATACTGGGCTCAGCCCCGCTCCCTGCCCTCTGGTGAAAGGGACCTGCTCCCCTGCAGTGGTGTGCAGCTCTCCCACACTGCCTGTGACTGGGGGGCTAACTCCTACTTGGGGGACAGTGTAGAACGCCTGTCTGACAAAGGGAACCTTTGCCTGGAGCCTGGTTTTCCTGGTTGGTTTGGAATTCACGGCAGTGAGAGGCGGAGAGGAATAGAGGAGCTATTGATGGGCTCCCCGGGAACCTTCACACACATAAAAGCGAAGGTTATGAGCTTTGCAGTGAGATCACCCTGGGTTCAAGTTCCAGTTCTAGCACGGACTCACCATGCAGGCCCAGGAGGGCACACACCCTCTATACCTGGCAGAGCTGCCAGGAGGGTTTCAAAGCACAGCATCCAGCCCATGGGCAGTGCCCGAGAGCACACTGCTGGCTCAACCAGACAATCCTGGGACTAGAAATACCCGGAAAACTGAAGTGGAGAAAACCTAGGTCCCTTTCTTCACTACGATCAAGGCTCACCTTTCTACATCACTTTTGTTCATTTTATGGATATTTCTTGAGGGTCTGGGAGGTGTCCATACTGTTCTAGGCCCTGGGGGTGCCTCATGAACAAGCCCCACTAAAAATCCCTCTCCCCTTGGTGCCAACACTTTGGAGTGGGTCAAGTAACGAATACATAAATTAGGCAAGGCAATCGTGACAGACACAGTGTGTCAGAAGGCGATGAGTGCTCCAGAGAAACGGAAAACAAGAAAGGAGGAAAGGGGGCTGGCTGGGTGGGGCCGGGAGCGAGACTTTAAACTGCATGGTCAGGGACACCTCCATGAGAAAGGGACACCCAGTCAAGGCCTGCAGGAGGAGCTGGGAGAACATTCTAGACAGGGGGAGGACACTCTTCATTCCAAGATTCTCAATTCACCTGGCAGGGTGGGGAGCATGAAGTTCCCTGGGGTCTCCAAATGGTATTATTATCACACTGAGCACACAGCAAGTGCCAAATAAACACATCCCTCAGGGTGATTTTTCAAACCGGAGGTCCCAGTTGCTGAGAGTACAATACAGGCTGTTTGAACAGGAGGCATTCAGCTCTGTTGTGATACCGTGGCTGCCCCTGGGGTCCCCAGCCCCGGGAGCCTCTGTGTAGCACACCTCATTATTAAGCAGGTGAGCTGGGGCTCCCGGGGCCGTCTCTGTAATTAGGGCAGTATCTGAGCAAGGACTATATTTATAACCCCCAGCCGGCAGCAAGCCACAGAGACAAGCAGGGGCCCCTCTGCAGCTCCTATACCAACATCTATATGTGAACTGATTACAACAATTAATTTAATAGGGATTCCTCCACACAAACAATGTATCATTTTATTAGGAAACTCTATAAATGTCAGTGGTGCAATTCATTTTTATTAATTTTCTAAAATGAAATTAGCAGTGGCGGCGGCGGCGGCAAACAGAAGTTGTATTGCCTTCTCGTTCAGCAGAGTATTGGTGTCATTAATTCCTTAATACCAGGAGGCCAGTTTGTATGAACTCAGCAGTTCACTGCACCAATTAATTTCAATATTAGAGATGGGGTGGGGGTGGCGATCCAAACACAACTCAACCACTAATTTAGGAAGGTCCTTGAACAACCACAGCAAGTTTTGCTTCTCCTGGGACAAGAAGCTTTCAAGTGTAAACATCGAGTGGATATTTTAATACTAATAGGAAACCTTCCGTCTTCACCCTCTGCCTTTAGGAGAGAAATTCATCCTTCCAAAGCCCGGAGAAATCCTGGCAGATGCCTGCCGACGTCAAAGCCTCCAGCAGGCTGGGGACTGCCCCACAGATAAGAGGCACAGTGACACCCGTGCACGGACAGACCCACACGGCATGCGAAGCAGAATCAGAAACATGACCACATTCAATCCTCATTGTGACCCAGCAAGGACGGGATCAACATCGACTCCATTTTCTATATGAAGAAGAAATCGCAGGGCTTTTAAAGGAGCTAAGATGACCTTTTCACAGTCACAAAGCCACTGAGTGACAGAGCCAGGGCTCAACCCCGGATTTGACCACATCTGAAACCCACCTTCCTTCTTCTGTCAGGCGCACCCCTGTGCCTCGGGGTGGGTCTCTTGTCTCTATGTATACCCTAGAAAGTCACACAAGTCAGGCATGACCCTGAGTGACATCCCCTTTTCAATTGTAACCCAAACCCCAAAAGCTGAAACTCAAGGTAAAACCACTGCCTTGAAATGTTCTACTGTTCTGCCATCAAAGGGTGGCTGAAACCCAGCACACGTCTGCATATCTGAAATCAGATGTCTGGCCCGGGACGCGTTCCAGAGAAGCTCCCTCTCTGGCTGAGGAGGAGCTCTTCTCTTTCCACTTAGATTTAAGGAGTGTTTCAGCAGAGAGTGAAGGGCGCACGGAGAGGCTGGTGGCTGCTTGAGATGAGGGCCACCCGTGAGAGTCAGGAAATAGTCCAGAGGCAGAAATCAGATGAGCCTCCTTCTCCCCCAGAAAACCAGGCCAGTGGTCCTCAAAGTGCAATCCCAGACCAGCCACATCCTACTGCCTGGGAACTTGTTAGAAATAACACATGCTCAGCACCCACCCCGGCCCCCGCTTCCCACCGCACCTGCTGAATCAGAAACCTTGGGTTGGGGCCCACATTTTAATGAGCCCCCAGCTGATTCTGATGCCTGCTCAAGTTTGAGAATGATGTCCTCCAAGAAGACGCCGCAGAAGAAAGAGGAGATGAGGGCGTCAGGCTCTATTGGTGTTTGGTCGTATTCACCAAATAGTGCACTGTATTCCCATCGTCTCCACTGCCTGCCCCTGCCCCGACTCTGTGGAGGGATGTCCTTCCCAGCCCCATTCTTACTGGGCTTGGCCAGGGGACTTGCTTTGGCCAGTGGATTTATCCGCAGGCATGACATATGATGCCATATCTGAGCAGGAATTTTAACTGCACCTGCATCAACTGCCTTGGGCTTATGAGCCTCTGTGCTCCTCTGAGAGAAGCAAATTTCCCAGGCAGAGGGGGCTTCCTCAGCCTAGGTCCCACAGCAAAATGATGGACACAGCAGACCTGACCTCAACCCAAAGCCACAGGCAGCCCACAGACCCATGGGCAGAAAATAAAGATCTGTTGTTTAAAGTCACTAAGCTTGCAGGTCATTTCTTACACAGAATTATCACAGCAAAAGCTGATTGAGATAAACTATTTGATTTTATAGCAAAGGAAAAACCATAGTCCCAGCAGGCTGAGGTACTGGGGACTCCTGTGGAGGGACTCTCCTCCCACGCTCAGGCTGGAGGTAAAGCAATCAGAGCTACCTGGGGAAGGGAGCCTCAATCACTAACCTTCCTTCCACAATACCCTCTAGCCTCCTTCAAAGGGCAGGATTGTGCCCTCATCTAAAAGATGCTAACCAGCAAGTATCTAAGCCTAATCATGTGATGTTTTTAAATTCCTTCTAGAATGAATAAACATTCCCAAGGATGGCCTTTCCCATGACTCAGAAAGGATGAACAGGTCAAGCCGATGGGCCACGGGCACAGAGGACACACCCAACCCTTCCCTGGTCCTAGCTAACGAACCTGGGGACTCTGGGGCTTCTGTCCAATGTGAAACCAACTGGACATTCCACCACTTCCGTTCAAGTCTGCAGTCCAGGCATCCTGTGTAAACCACACTCCAGCTACCACCTCGCCAGCTAATAAACACCTGGGTCCTGTCACTGCTAACAGAAAACTCACGGCAATTGGAAGAGAGTGGTCATGTATTTCCGAAGCTCTAGATTGTAACGTTCCAAAAATAAAAACCTAGAGTTGGGGAGGACAAAAAGAGGCTGCCTTTTAAAAATCAACCCTAAGTCCCAACGTCACCGTTCTTCACAAGTTGGTAACATCACTGGTGCTGGGGGAACGCAGGTCAGCTCTATTTTCACCAATTCCTTCTATTCCCGAGTGGTGAGAGAAGCTAAGTGTTTGTAGCAGTTAGCAGGTTCAAGGACATTTACTGCATAATAAACTGCGAGCTTAGCCATTGCTTCTGATTTGGGAGGATCGCTTTACCACCAATCACACCAATCAAGAATAACTTGACTTTCAGTTTGTAAGACACGTTGAGATAAAAGTGGGCAGTTAAGCTGGTTTCTCTTTTTTCAAAGCACGTTTCTAGAGAACACTAGTGGCAGGCAAGCAATTTCCCAAAATAAACTTCCCCTGAGGCTCCTGCCTCTGAAGGCTTCCAAGCACCCGGGTAAAGGATCCAGCCGTCAGGTGAAAAGTTCCAACTGGCGGATGGCACTTGTACTCTTTTTAATCCATCTGATCGTGTTCACTGCCACAGTCTTATGTCAACGAATGAGACCTCAGTGTCGAAAGCCATCCAGCACAACATGGCATTTTCAACTCGTTGCCCATGAACTGACTGGCCAAATCAGGTAATCAATGCAAATCAATCCACTTACTGTACATACGTGAAAAACTGCAAGATCTGGGACATTACCTTGTCTTAGGGGAGGTGGTTAGCCATTCTTCGTGTTTCTCAAATGTTATTAAATAAGCTGCAATTTCCTGAAACAGAAGAATAAAAAGATAATAACAACAATTAGCTCACGTTGGATCCTGAGAGGTAAGACACTTTTTGCTGTTTCCCAGCTGCTGTTTTCCTTTGTGGGCCTGGAACTCCATCCCTGCTAGAGAAACACTCGACTTGGACTCTGTTTCTATTTTGATTTTTTCAGTCCTTTCCATTGAACCTGTCACACGGTAGTAATCAAAGCACTGGGTCTCAAAAGATGAGTCGGTGGCAAGGACGAAAATATTTCTCTGTGGGAGGAAGACATCAGACACCATTTCAGATTCTAAATGTCATTAATTTAGGGAGGGAGAAACACATGCCAACAACAAGTCTCCACGATGCATAGACCATAATTGGAAAGTTTCGTCCTTTGCTGAAGCTGGACCAATCTTTCCTCTTTGTCACAAGAGACGTCGCATCCTCTCAGCTTCATCCTCAACCCCCTGAGCCAAAATCACACAAAGATTAAAAAGAAAAGACACTATAAAGCCATATTCCAGGGAGGAAGCGGGGGGAGAAATAAGTTAACCTCTCCCACTACTGATAAATCTAGTGAGCAGCGTTTCCAAAAGAAGAGCGACGTCAGCAGAGTGTAAGGTAAAGAGGAGGAAAATGCGGGCACCTGAAGGTAAATTAAATATTTATAAACACAACAACATCACTGCAGATAGAATTACTGATTTATTAATAATTTCCATAAAAGGCCAGTGAGTGACATCAACACAAGTCATTGCTCCAGCTCGAGGCATGATATGGCCCTTTAATTCCAACTCCGAGAGGATCTGCTAACATGAAATTGGCAGGGATTGTAAGTTAAATTAAGGTTGGACTAGTACACGTTTCCCCTGATCTGGTGATGCCACAACACAGAGCTGCTGCCCTGACTATCAGGAAAATGCAGAGGGGAGGCCTCCACCTCAGCTCTCTCTGCAGCCGGGGTCCCTAGAGGGCTCCTGGGAAGGCGGCAGCCCCTCTGCCTGGAGGCAAGCAGCCTCTTTCAGCTGGGACATAATGGAGTTGACACCTGTGACCAGAGATGCTAAACTTGGCCTTGAGAAGGAAGAGAAGCCCAGTAAGCAGAGCAGGTGAGAATAGAAAATGGCCCTGGTGCCATGCAGTGCAAAGGCCACAGGCCAAGAGTGGAGATCAAGGCCTCACATAGCATGGAGCCGGCCGCCACAAGGCAGCCAGTGATTGGGAACTCAGAGCCCAAACCACCTCTGTCCGGAAGCCTGGACCTGACAAAGAACCTGGGAAGCAGAAGCCTATAGCAAAAATAGAGTTGCTTCACTGTGCAAGTTTCTATCACTGACTGCAGCTGAAGAAATCATAAATAAGCAGCTGATCAACCAGCACATTGTTCTCTCATCCCTGAGCCTTTTCACGTTTTATTTCCTCTCCTTAGAAAAATCTTTCCCTGAGGTCTCACTGTAGACAGATCCTTCCTCTGGCTGGCCCTCCCTAACTATTCATGATGGCGTCAGTTATCCCTCCTGCTTGCCTGGGTGGCACTGGCACCTTCCCCCAGTGGGCAGGATTTATCACTCTGCATTCTAATTGCTTGTTTACTCAGATAACATCCCCCATTCGAGCATGAGAAGGATATGGAACATGTTATCGCTGACACATCCCTTGGACTTAACAGTGTCCTGGGGCACATAGGAAGCACCTGATAAGTGTTTGTTAGACAGGTGGCTGGTCGGATGGATGGATGGATGGATGGAAGGAGGGAGGGAGGGATGGGATGGGATGGGGTAGGAAAAACGTGCATGGCAGAAGTAAATATGTATACGCAAGTGTGAGAGTGAGAGAGAGAGAGAGTCTGTTACTGAAGATAGTTGACACAAGAGTTTAAAAGCAGCAAAATGCAGCAGTTCCTGGCTAAAACTTTGCCAATTATTTAATTAACTCTATGTCACTGTAGGAAGGCAACATAGTATCACAGTTAAGAGTACATGCATCGGAAGCAAACAGTGTCCTGGCTTTGGGTACCAGCTCGGCCTCTTATGAGCTGTCTCATCTTGAGCACATTACTTAACCTGTCTACACCAGTTTCCTATGAAACTGGGAGACTATCAGCTCATGAGGCAGTTCTAAGGAATGATCATTCTAAATACACTGGCTGGCAGAAGGTATGCCCCAAACAATAGCTACCATGAATCACTATAAGATCTACAAGGCCGGGCGCGGTGGCTCACGCCTATAATCCCAGCACTTTGGGAGGCCGAGGCGGGCGGATCACAACGTCAGGAGATCGAGACCACGGTGAAACCCCGTCTCTACTAAAAATACAAAAAATTAGCCGGGCGTGGTGGCGGGCGCCTGTAGTCCCAGCTACTCAGGAGGCTGAGGCAGGAGAATGGCGTGAACCCGGGAGGCAGAGCTTGCAGTGAGCCGAGACGCGCCACTGTACTCCAGCCTGGGCGACAAGCGAGACTCCATCTCAAAAAAAAAAAAAAAAAAGAAAAGATCTACGTGGTGTGAGCCACCTGTCTAGCAGCCCCTGATGAGGTCACAGGTACCAAAATGGTCCAGGTCAGAGGCTGCCACCACTGCTGGATTAATCATCATCTGTCACCTCCACCACCCTGGACACCCCCGCATGCCCATGCCTGCAGACAATGAACGCTAACATCGGAATGACCGTTCACGCCTGCAGACAATGAATGGTAACATCGGAATGACCGTTCAGAGTTGTTGGTTTGTCGATCAGTTCCCATTTGGCTTCACAAAACCAGAGCAGACCACGGCTGAAGTCAGTATGTGGATTTACTAAGCCACTTGTCACGTGCAGCAGCTCATCTACCTGAACTTCAGGAGATCCAGTATCCAGAGGAATAGGCTGTGCCAGCCCCCTGATCCATGCCCCTGCCCAGGACCATGCCAAGACAAGTGACCCTTAGTGGCCCAGGGGATGGGAGGTGCAGTGGATCCCAACCTCTAAACATGCGATTTGTTCCAAAACCCGGGACACCCAAAGAGGACTTTCATGGACATCCTTCAGCCAACACTCACCCCAGGGCCTGACAGGGCTTCCGAAGTGGAAAAACTCCCAGCACCACTTACTGCCTTCTGTGTTTACTCTACAAATACTTACCGAGCATCGACTGTACACCAAAAAGGGAACAGGACCACTTCGAAGCGAGCAGTTAAAGAGCTCACAGTCGAGCGATGGGTACAGACAAGTCAGCACGACAGTGTGTGCAAGCGCTGTTACAGGGTCACCTCTGTGGCCAAACTCGGGGCGGGGGGGTTCACCTCATGTCTAATGAGCTTCCGTCAAGCAAGCAGAGGCTCCAGGAAATCACGGTGATGTAGGAACTACCTGTGAGCATCCGCCACTCCCTCCTCTACCCCCAAAGGTAAATTTTGCTTCTCCCAATCCAGGACACGTCCCACACAGAGCCCCTCTGAGAGCAGCCTTTCTGAGGAAGCTGATGCCCAGGCCCAGCTCCCGTCTCTGCTGTGCTCAGGTTGGCTGGGCCCCAAAGCTGGACTCACCCGCCAGGGACTGTCCCATGCTGCTGCACGAACCAGGCTGGACGGAGCATGTCTGGGTTACCCATCTAATGCCAGGCCCCTGCTGCCCAGCCTTCCCAGCCCACGGCCCTTCCCCAGGAGACCCCCTCACCAGATGGGCAGACCACAGGTGAGCCTGCCCTGCAAAAGCTCAGGAACTGGTTTGGAGAGATTTGCCAAAGAATGAAAACCACAAAAAGTATTAGGTGCTAAATGGCATGGAGCCCTGTAAAAGCCATCCACATTCAGGGTGATTGTGGGGAGAAGGACTTTACCATCTGTGTCGCTGCTGCCATCAATGTCACCAGTGCTAAGATGGTGGAGGCATTGCCCTAGGACTTATGTGGGATCATCTCATTTAACTTCATAACAAACTATGAAATAGGAACCATGGCCATTTTACAGGTGTGGAAACTGAGGCACAGAGTGGTTAAGTGACTTGCCTAAGGTCACATGGCCAGTACCTGTACAACCAGAACCCAAATCCATGCAGAACGGCTCCCAGGCTCGCATTCTGCACCACTGCTCTGAATTTCAGAAAGGACCACCACAGTGTGCTTGGATGAGTGAAGAACTCAACTTTTCCCAGCCCAGGCTGACAGTTCCCTGCTCCCCACTGACCCAGGGTCACTTCCCAGCCCCACCTCCCTCCAGTGGACCAGGAGGAGCCCAGACTGAACCTCCTTCAGGGGGATTCTCTCCTTCCAGCAGGGTCAAGCTCATGGCCACCCCAAAAGCCTCATTCAACTCATAAGATCCTCGACTTCAGTGATGGGCAAAACTCCTTGTCTCCATGGAGCCCTTTGCTCAAAACATCACAGGAAGCATGCAAAAGCAACACGGAGAGCTGGAGATGCTCCCGCTGAAGAGGGGAAGGAGTTGTGAAAAGAAAGATTTTCAGCTCAATTGTCTGGCCTCTCTCTCTTCCCCGAGGTCCACAAACCTAGGACCCCAAGGAAGGCAGATGAAAACCCAGGTCTGGTCTATCTCATCTTGACAGAGGAAACAACTGAGGTATACAACAGAAAAGCACTTGTCCAAGCTCAGCATGTTCATGGTGAAGCCAGGCCAGGACTCCTCACTCTCCAGGCGTGCATGTTCCTTCCCTGACACTTGCTGTCCCTCAAACACAAGTCTGGCTTGAAAGATTCACAAGAGGCTGGGGCAAAAGCATGGCCAAAGGAAGAGAAAACAGGTACTCAAACAAAAAACACAGACACACACGCGCACAGTAGCATCACTCACAGTAGCCAAGAGGTGGACCTACCCCAAGTATCTGCAGATGGATGAAGAAACGAAATGTGTCACAGACAAACAACGGCATGTTATTCAGCCATAGAAAGGAATGAGGTTCTGATACCAGCTACTACATGGATGAACACTGAAAACACGATGCTAAGCAGAAGAGGCCAGGCACAGAAGGCCCCGTATTGCTCGGTGCCATTTATATGAAATATCTAGAATAGGCAAATCCATAGAGACAGCATGGAGATTAGTGGTTGCCAAGGGTTGGGGGAACAGGGTGATGGGGAGTGATGGCTAATGGGTGTTAGGTTTCCTTCTGGGGTGATGAAAATGTCTGGAGCTAGATGGTTGCACCACCTTGTGAATGTACTAATGGCCACTGATGGGAAATTGTATGTTGTGTGTCCTTTACCACAATAAAAATAAAAAGATGAAGGAGGCATCGACATCCAGCCAGATGTGGCACTGGGGTGAAGGAAATGCCAGCCGTCCCACCCACGCAGACGGCCCCTGAGCCTGAAAGACCATGCATGTGTACCCGGCGGCCTCCCCAGTGCCCTGGCTCCCTTAGCTTCCTCCTCCTCCCAGCTCCTAAATACCACATCGATGCTGAGAAGAATGACTCGACTGTCAAGACGAAGAAATTCACTGCAGGCTCCAAAGCAAAGACTGTCCAGCTTGCAGATTTTAAATGTTTAGTTTGTCCTTTGGACGTTCAAGCAGAAAAACTGCCGCCAAGGTACGGTGTCTGTGTGCTGCAGGGGCTTGGACGAACAAACTGGCAGGGTCCCAGACAGGCCCCTCTATTTCTGTTCAGCAGATACAGTTGGGTGCCTGCAGACCAGGGAGACTGGTGGGCCCTTTCCCAAGGCCCCAAACAAGACACATCAGGAAGGGAGGCCTCGGCAGGACTGGGGGCTGTAATGCTCCACCTGGCGTCACTGCCTGGTCACACACCGTGCTGCCATGCCTCCATCTCCACCACCCAGAGGCAACGGTCACCCACCATCCAGTCCCCAAGTTGATGGGTTTTGATAGAGGACTGCAAAGCCTGTGTCAGGAGCCGGCCAGCTGGGAGCCAGCAGGGCTGGAGGGTAATGGCAGAGGCTGCCCCACAGGGGCTGGCAGGTGAGCATGCATTGCTGTGCTGACCTGGTTCCTGCCCTTCACGCCTCAGCGCCCATGCGCGAGCCCTGCCCACATAACCTGTCAGGTCCTGTTCATCGCCCAGCCCTTCCCAGGGGAGTCCCCCTTGCTGTCTCCCTCCACAGTGCACTGCAGCTTCTGGAACTTTCTTGGCAGTGGCTGTGCTGCTCGGGCTTTCTCTTGCTAGGTCTATGTGGGTGGTGGTTCTCCCTTCCTGGTTTTTCAGTCTTCAGGGAGGTTCTGCGTCTCAGTCCGTCTGTCACTGTAGAGCCCCACACAGCTCCTGTGTCCAAAGATGACTGCTGACACAGCAGAGCTGAAGGAGAGATTGTGAAGTTCTCTTCTAAAGGATGTCACCCCAGGAGCCCACGCCTGAGGCTCCCATGCACAAAGGTCCAGTTGCCATCAAGGCTCGGGCCCTACATAAGAGGTCACACAGCACTGTTCCTCTAAGTGCCCCTCATTCAGGAGGCAGCTCATGGCCAATCTGAGTGCCAGAGCTGCACCATCCAATGGAAACAGAACCTGAGCCACAACACAAGGCACGTGTGTCATTTTAAAATTTCTAGAAGCAATACCTAATGCATGCAGGGCTTAAATCCTAGAGATGGGTTGATGGGTGCAGCAGGCCACCATGGCACATGTATGCCTACATAACAAACCTGCACATTCTGCACATGTGTCCCAGAACTTAAAATATAAAAATATTTTAAAATTTTCTAGAAGCTACATTTTAAAAGGTAAAAGAAATTTTAATAATATTTTATACTTTAACCCAATATATCCATGAGAGTATGATTTTACTAATTTTTAAAAAAGTAGTCACGAACTATCTCATACTCTTTTCCCTACTAAGTCCTTGTGTGTTTCCCATGGACAGCCAGCCCCTCTAGCTGGGCTCAGCCAGGTCTCAGGTGCTCGATGCCGCATGTGGCCACCATACTGGATGGCCAGCTCTAGATGCAGACATCACAGGAATCCGCAAACACATATGCCTTCTGGAGCCAACGACGGCCATCCCGCTGTGCCCTCTGCATCCCTAGCTGCTGACTTTGAGCCCCACATGTGAAGGAAGCTGTCCATAGCACACGCTTCAAGGAGAGTAGGGCTCCCTGCACCCTGGGTCCACCTCTGAGGTGATGAGCCGTGTCCCCTCCGGTGTGTGGTGAGGCTCCCATCTGTGCAGGGAGGGCCACACAATTCTCAGAGGGGCTGGACTCACCTCAACTTCTCAGCCCCGGCTCTCTCTGCTGCCCCCATTCCCTCCCCAGAAGGAGCTATGCATTGCAGGATGTGTCTGTCTCAACCCCATAGAAGAGTCCAGCCCAGAGAGACCAGCCTCGCCTCCCAGAACTTCCCTGGAGCAGCCCTTAGAAAAAGCCAAGTGCCCCACAGGTCTCTCAGACAGTCCGTCCTCCATGTGTCTTCAAGATATAGGCCCGGTGTCAGGGAGGGAGAAAGGTCTTTAGTGCTCACTGTAACAAATTAAACAAACAACAACAAATGTATACATGTGTGTACGTATATTTATATATATGTATTTATATAAATATCTCCTGAGTTCAACTAATAAAAATATCTCTATAGTCTATACAATCTCAGATATATTTTGCACACAGAAACATGGCTTTTCAGCCAAAGTATAATTTCTTAAAGTTTGCTTTTTACGAGAGTTCTGCACAAAGGTTTTATCTATAAGGGACCAAAGCTGAGGGGGAAAACAGGGAAAAAAAAAAGCCAAGGCTCCCCTAGCAGCTGGCCCCAGCATCTGCTAGAGCCACAAAATGCAATTATATTACTCCCAAACGAGAAGTAAAAATATCTTGTTTCCAATCCTCTTGGTTTTAAGACTCATACTTAATGTCCTCTGGGTATTTCAATGGTGCCAGATCTCTGTGTTATGTACTTTATTAGGGATGTGTGAATGTCATATTAATGACTTCTAACCAACATGTTTACGGTGAAGGCAAGTTTTCCCAGAATCCACCACTCGCTGCACTTGACAAAAAATAATTGGCCTTAATTTAAATAAATAAATAACCAGGCCCTGCCCTCTGCCAGTGGCGTCTTCCCCACTGGCTTTCTCCAGGGCACCAGTGCATGAAGGTAGAGGGCCCTCCCCCAGGATAAATAGTCCAACCCAGGCCCAACAGGGCAGGGCTCCCATCTGAACATTCCTGTCCCTGTCCACTGATGTACTTCCCAAGCACCCAACCCTGCACATGATGTCCTGGACCCCCACCCACAAGTCTAAAGCAATACCCCCAATCTTGCTTTCAAAATGACCAGCTCTTGCCATCAACAGCTAGCACACAGAATGATGGTTGGGTTTTTTTTTTGTGTGGTTTTTTTTGGGTTTTTTTGCATGGAATGCAACATAGCTCTACTCTGACAATTTATGAGAGCAGCAGTGGTTAAGACTGTAAGGATCCAAGGGTGTCTGGAGGACTGTCTACAAAATGGTAACTAACAATTCAGAATAAATTCCTAACAGCCTGGTCTTCTGAAATGAAGCATGGCCCCACTGACTGTCTGTTATTTAGACATAGTAAAGCATTCTTATGACTATCAAATTACCAATCAGTGAAGAAACAATGAGCCACCATAGAAACATCCACAGCCAGAGTCAGTAAAGGAGCAATTCACCCGGTCTTTCATTCATTTATCTACTCATTGGTTCAATCATTCGATGAATTATTGAGCACCTACAATATGCCAGGCACTATGCAAGGCCCTAACAATACAAAGACACATGAGTAATGGCCCTGGGAAATACAGCTGGGAAGACAGATAGGGGCGCAGGATCCAGGGTTATCACGTTCAAGTACAAAACAGACAAAGAGTGCCAAATTAGCAGCACAGACGATGTGTCTATACTGAGAAGAGAAGGAAGGGTTGTGTCAAGGAGCTAACATTTCAACTGGGTCTTGACAAGTGAGTAGGAGGTTGCCCAGCAGACAGGTGGCCAAGGTATCAGGGAAGGGAAAGAGCATAAGTGAAAGCAGGAAAATGGGAGTAGCAAATGTGTTCAGGGAAATCTGAGTAATATAAAGTAATGAGAGTCCACAGGACAAGGAAAAGAAAGGCAGAACTCAAAGCCAGGTGGAGGGGGAGGCACCAAACTGTGGAGGAATTCAATGCCAGGCAATGGAGTTTTATCCCCAAGAACCAGGAGAAGGTTTTTAAGCAGATGGGAGACACACAAAGAGTTGTGCTATCTACCTATCTATCTATCTATCTATCTATCTATCTATCTATCTATCTATCTATCTCGAGATGCAGTCTTGCTCTGTCACCTGGGCTGGAGGGCAGTGGCACAATATTGGCTCACTGCAACCTCTGCCTCGTGGGTTCAAGAGACTCTCCTGCTTCAGCCTCCTGAGTAGCTTGGATTACAGGTGCCTACCACAATGTCCAGCTAATTTTTGTATTTTTAGTAGAGATGGGGTTTCACCATGTTTGTCAGGCTGGTCTCAAACTCCTGACCTCAAGTGATCCACCCACCTCAGCCTCCCAAAGTGCTGGGGTTACAGGCATGAGCCACCACGGCTGGCTAGCTGTGCTTTTTAGAAACATCACTCTGGTGGTGGTGGCCTGGCAGAGAAGAGGCCGCTGATTGGAGACCATGATTACAGCCCAGGATAGAGGCAATAGATTCTGCACTAAGGCCGTGGGAGTGGGGAAAATGGAACAAAGCTGAATGTTTTCAAAAGCAAAGTAAATGGGGCTTGAAAACCAATTGGCTGGGTAAATGAGGGACAGTGAGGCAGTGAGGACATCTCAGAAGCAAAGGTCACAAACTGGCGGCCCAGGGACTGACTCTTCCCAGAGATGTGCTGCTTGGTCCACCCAGTCTCCTTCCCATTTGGCTTATCTGCCAATGTTTAAAGACTGAGGGTCAGGGATTTCCAGCTTCTCCTGAAAAATAAAGTCAGGCAACCCCAGGCCTGCAAGCTACACAGCATCCACTGCTTGGATGGGCTGGGAGCTCAGAGGACCGCCACCTCGACCCGCTGGCTTTCTTCACTGTCATGGCTGGCTTGGATTTGTGGGCCCTTGACCTTGGGGCTCCTACTCTGATATTTATGGCATTGGAAACTGGGTGCATTGTAAGACCATGAACCAATATAGGAAACCCAGAAAGAAATAGATTTTAGAACAGTACAATGTTAACCAGAACACTCATTGCCCCTTAATTCAGTGACATGTGCTGATGAAGTCAGACCCAAGATTGCCCCAATTTCTATTTTGATATTGTTCCAGTCGTCAATTTATTATTATCTCTGAGTTCCAATTTCACCTTTCTTTGTCCTTCTTCGTGATACTGAAGCTGGACCCTGTACACATTTCTCCTTTGCTGGCGTAGCAGAATGTTAAGCTTTGTCAATAGACAGCAATGACGTGAACCTGCAAGATGACAGTGGCAATGAATGACACATCCCTTGCAGACTCTTACCATCATCATTATTATTATAATCATCACTATTATTCAGAGTAGAGTCCAGTGGCCATGAAGATGAGCTCCAGCTGCACCCTCAGGACACAGTCACTCCACTGGCAGGCTGCTTTAGACCAGCTCTGTTCTAATTGACGTCCTCAAGTGACAATGAGCCACTTCTACAGACCACTTCCGGCCCAGGCCCTTTGGCAGGCAGCGTGTTCCTTTGCTAGCCATGCACTCTTTGAAGAGGTCTGAATTTCAGCCAATGTCAGGGAGAGTCTACTAGTCTTTATTTGTTGTCTACTTTTCCTCAGCCTAGAGATAGCAGCTGCTGCTTTACCCCTGATATTTTGGAAACACTTAGAACTCTCTTCTATCTCCATTAGTAATCAACCACACTTCTACTAGCTAGAGAGTCTTTATATATTAAATTTTATGTTCAAACAACCAAACATGGCTTCTGTCTCCTGATAGGATCCTGACTGATATAAGAATAATCCACCAACCCGGCCAACATGGTGAAACTCCGTCTCTATTAAAAATACAAAAATTAGCCTGGCGTGGTGGTGGGCACCTGTAATCCCAGCTACTTGGGAGGCTGAGGCAGGAGAATCGCTTGAACTCAGGAGGTGGAGGCTGCAGTGAGCTGAGATCATGCCACTGCACTCCAGCCTGGGTGACAAGGGCGAGACTTCATCTCAAAAAAAAATAAATAAAATAAATAAAAATACAAAAATTAGCCAGGCGTGGTGGTGGGCACCTGTAATCCCAGCTACTTGAGAGGCTGAGGCAGGAGAATCACTTGAACCTGGGAGGCAGAGGTTGCAGTGAGCCAAGATTGTGCCACTGCACCCCAGCCTGGGTGACAAGGGTGAGACTTTGTCACAAAAAAAAATTTTTTTAATAAATAAATATACAAAAATTAGCCAGGTGTGGTGGTGGGTGCCTGTAATCCCAGCTACTTGGGAGGCTGAGGCAGGAGAATTGCTTGAACCTGGGAGGCAGAGTTGGCAGTGAGCCGAGATTGTGCCATTGCACTCCAACCTGGGTGGCAGAGCAAAACTCTGTCCCAAATAATAATAATAATAAATCCACAGTGCTGAAGATGTTTACAATCTCACTGATGTGTGATCCTAGAAAACACACTAAAAAGTAGAGGGAGAATAAAAAAAAAAAATACCTGAAAAAGAAGCAGCATGTATCTGGGAGGAAATATCAAATTGCCCCAGTGAGGTCTTTATAGCAAGTTTCCTAGATGCCAGCCAGATCATAGTTTGAAAGGCACTGGAGGAATATATGTCCTACCTTTTAGTTTGTGAGGAGACCTGAATCTACCTATTTTGAGAGATTAAAAAACATTTCTTTTAGAATAGAAAAAGTTACTTCATCTCCCTTTGGTTGTATGATTTGGGAGAAGTCACGTGATAGTTCTGTGCCTCAGTTTCCTCTAATGTGTGCCATGAATCTATACCTATTACTTCCTTTACTATAATTGTGTTATCCCATATTTCAGGGGTTAAAACCTATTTTTAATCAGCATCATGGAGGTATAATTTACATACAATAAAATGTACCCCATTTTAAATGTATAGTCCAGTAGATGCTGACACATAAATACATTATGTATCTATCACCATATTTAAGATGTAAAACATTTCCAGGACCATGTAAGGATAACTCACTCTATACAGAATTCTACACTGACAGACTGTTCCCCCTTTCGGCACTCAAGAGATCCCATTCCATTGTCTTCTAGCTTGCATGACTTCTAATGAGAAGTCTGCAAGAATTATTGTCTTCGTCCTCTATAATTTGTCTTTTTCCCGTCTTCTAGCTGAGTTTAAGATTTTTTCTTGCTGGGCACAGTGGCTCATGCTTGTAATCCCAGCACTTTGGGAGGCCGAGGTGGGAGGATCGCTTGAGGTCAGGAGTTTGAGACCAACCTGGCCAACATGGCAAAACTCATTTCTACTTAAAAAAAAAAAAAAATTAGCCAGGTGTGATGGTGTGTGCCTGTAATTCCAGCTACTTGGGAGGCTGAGGCATAAGAATCGCTTGAACCTGTGAGGTAGAGGTTGCAATGAGCCAAGATTGCACCACTGCACTCCAGCCTGGATGACAGAGTGAGATCCTGTCTTAAAAAAAAAAAAAAAAAAAAAAAAACTTTATCACTAATTTGAAGAAATCTGATTATACTGTGTGTGCCATTCTGTGGTTTCTTTGTATTTACCTTGCTTGGGGTGTGTTGAGCTTCTCAGGTCAGTGAGTTTATAGCTTTTGTCAAGTTTGGAAAGCTGTCAGCAATTATATCTTTAAATAAAGAGCGTTAGGCTTTACTCTGGCAGGCATTTAAGTTACCTGTGGATCAGCCTGACCCTCTCAAGGCTTATTTTTAATCTGTGTAAAGGGTCTACAGCACCACCTTTACACAGAAATGTTGTTACCCTACTGTTATTGCTTCCTCCTTCTGGAGTCTCTACTGAATGTCCCAAATATTTAAGGACAGCTCCCCAATAGGGCTGGTCAGAATGCAAATACTGCAGAGTCCTGTATGAGCTCTGTGAATTTTATAATCCCTATGTGCATTTTGTCCAGTTTTGTGGAGTTTCACCTCACACATCAATGGTTTAGTATTCAACAGAACATTCCACAGCAGCCATAAAAGTTTCTAGAGCACTTTCTCTGCTAGGCCTTCTCCTGTATGATATTCTGCCCTGCAAATTCTAGATATATCAACCTCTCCAAACTCTGGTCTCCTCAGCTCAATGAGATCACTGTACTCTTCTTGGATTACCTCCCTGAAGATATGGTCTTGAAATGCCTCCATGCAGAAATACAAAGTGATTGTATTTGTATGGTTTACAGTCTTTTTTTTTGGAGATGCAGTCTTGCTCTGTTGCCCAGGCTGGAGTGCAGTGGGGTGATCTCGGTTCACTGCAAGCTCCGCCTCCCGGGTTCACGCCATTCTCTTGCCTCAGCCTCCCAAGTAGCTGGGACTACAGGCACCCGCCACCACACTTGGCTAATATTTTTTTTGTATTTTTAGTAGAGATGGGGTTTCACCGTGTTAGCCAGGATGGTCTCAATCTCCTGACCTCATGATCCACCCACCTCGGCCTCCCAAAGTGCTGGGATTACAGGCGTGAGCCACTGCGCCTGGCCAGTTTATAGTCTTATCTTGGCAACCACAGTCCTACTCTGACTATCATTTAATAGCTGAAAATATTTATTTCACAGGTTTTATCCAGTTTTATAATTGTTTGTAGCAAGAGGATGAATCTAGTCCAAGTTATTCCACCACAGTCAGTGTCAAAAGTCTCATCATAAATTTTTAGACTTTTATCTTATTCTTTGAGAGGTCAGCAATCTTTCCAGGAAGGGCATAGCCCACCTAAAGAAACAGGGTTAAAACTTTGAGGGTGCCATTTTTGTCTGAGATAGGCTATCATAAGCCTGTGGGGATACAGACTTTCTCAAATATCAAAAAGTGAGAGGGAGAGAGAGTGTTTGAAGACGACTCAATACTGATTCTGCCTTTTTTAACACCAACCCCTCTTCACCTCTACCCCCAGATGAAGATGTAGGCTTGCTGATCCAAAGGTTCAGTTCAAGAATCAGAAGAGCCTAAAAGAGCACAGATTGTTGTTGTAAGTCCTTCTAGAACAGTGATATAAACCTGAATGTAAAACAGAAGTAGTGTTGCAAGAATTTGGCTTCTTCTTCAACCTTGGCAGGATTCTATGTGCATAGAAAGTGTCACTGACAGCCACACACTGCCAGCTCCCATTAAGAACTAAGGACGAGGGATGAGCTATGCAAAAATATGCTGCATCCACTTGGTCTTTGTGTAGCCACGTCCCTTTGAGATAAATTCTGAATCCATGGCTAAATAAATCAGGAATTTATATCAGAGAGAGAGAGTGTGTGTGCGCGTTCTTCCCACCCACAAATAACCCCACCCACGATGCGGAAAAGCTCCACTGACACCTCTGCTTCAGAACATTAACCAATACAGCCCTTTGGAAACGGGTTGTAAGTCATTCAAATAAGTCAGAAAAGGCTTTGACGGTAGCAGACAACAGCTCTGGTGCCTACAGGAACAGAGCAGAAGTGGGCATTTTGCCTCTCTCCAGGCCCTTCCAGCCTCCAAGTACAGCAGAGCCACCTAACTCCGAGCAACCAGGTTTCCTTGCAGAACAACACCAATGCTCATCCTAACCCTTCCCCCAACACAAATCCAATAAAACTAATAAAAACAGAAGCGAGCCATCTTAAAATTAACACATCCAAGATACAAGCAGAAACCATTGATCAAAACCTCCTATCTTCCCTCACAGCCGACAGCTCCAGAGAAGCCCTAACACCCCATAATGGAATCCCATTATCTACAAAAGAAACTCGTTCCAGAGGAGAGTCACAAACAAAGAGAGAATCAAAGGAGGCTGGCAAAGGGGGAGACTCCACCACTCCCCTCTGCTCCCATAGAAGGGGTACAACCCACAAGCAGAGACAGCCATTAGAACCATGGCAAGGGGGAGGCACTTTCCACAAGTTACAAAACTGAGAATGAAATGAAGGCAGAGTCCAGTGGGGAAGGAGGGTGTGAGAGCCTGCTTCTTTCCATCTGTGCAAAAGCAAAACAGAAGCTTCTTTCACATAGGGAGAAAATAGGGTCCAAAAAAAGAAAAAAAAAGAAAGAAAAAAACCTTTCCTTAAATTCCAGAACTGCCTGCTTTTGGCAAACACAGGGATTTCAGCCAAAGTAGGGAGCAAGTAAGATTCATTAGCAAATGCCTCAAATCCTTAATTCACACTTCAAACAAACAAGTTAATTGTGTAGCTAACAGAGTGTGACTTGATTACAGGCCACTGGTGGCCATTAATAGATGAAAGGTGTCTGGATTTCAATAGTGTTTGAATTTCATAACCCGCCTTTATAAGCTGAGTTCAGATTAGTCACCACCTCTATTTGCTAACACCTGTGATCGTGAATCCCACATGACAAACCAGCACCCCAGCTTTGAGCTTTTGGAATTGAAGAGTAAACAGGAGGAGACTTCATGAATTTCACAGAGGTAATTGTTCTACCCTGCTTTGAAGAGGAGTAGAGTTCGGTCTCAGAAGACCTTAACATATGCATGAACACAGCCCTCCTGGCTGACACATGACTCAGAAGGCCCGCTGCTATGTTGCCTCTGCAAGGATCCCTTGGGAAAGCATAATGGGACTGGGCTCCAACACTCACATATTATTAATCAATCATGCCAGCACCCCATTCCCAAAGACATGAGCCTGGGTCCATGTGAAAACTTAGTTCAAACTAAAAATGGTGGATGTGTCAAAAAAAACTGGCCACTGATAAGTCTATATCAGTCTTCCCTTTGACCAGATGGGTCCCATCCTTAGAACTTCAGATTTTATTAGAAAGAAAAGGAGATATCTTATTCCTCTTCTCTTGCTCCCTGATGTTATCAAGCAGTAAGATGAAAGATAAGGAGCACAAAAGCTCATATTGTGTCACCTGAAGAGCAGCATGGGCTGCAGGGAAAAAACACAATCAAATATATCTTCCTGAAAACCTTGTGATGCAGTGATGCACATAATGTCAAAGCTATAAAAAGGGAGCTTGCTTTTCAAAGGGTTACAACAGAGCAATAGCAAGAGGAGGAGGACTAAATTTTTTTCTAGTCATGTAAAAAAGAAAGAGCTTCCAATAAAGGGAGGCCCTTCTTGTCCAACGTGATGATAGTCTACAAAGTCAGTCCCAGCAGATCTGCAGCCAGAGACACTCCCAGGAGAGGAACCCTAATGCAATATCCGTATCCTCATCTTTAAAGTTCCACTAATTCCCTGGAGATCTGGGTCAAGCATTAAAGGGAATATAAGCCATGGTGAAAACCTAGGTCTTCTCTCCAAGAAGCTTATGATCTAGGAAGACCAGAAACCTAAGTTAGGGTCTAAAATCACTGAGATTGGGCCGGGTGTGGTGGCTCACACCCGTAATCCCAGCACTTTGGGAGACCGAGGTGGGTGGATCTCCTGAGGTCAAGAGTTCAAGACCAGCCTGGCCAACATGGCAAAACCCCATCTCTACTAAAAATACAAAAATTAGCTGGGCGTGGTAGCGGGCACCTGTAATCCCAACTACTAGGGAGGCTGAGGCACAAGAATCACTTGAACCCGGGAGGTGGAGGTTTCAGTGAGCCGAGAGAGCGCCACTGCACTCCAGCCTGGGCGACAGAGCAAGACTCCATTGCAAAAAAAGAAAAAAAAAAATCACTGAGATTGAAAGTGCGCCATGGGAAGTCAAAGAAGAGCCAGGTCAACACAGGCTGGAGAAGTCAGAATAAGGAACCAAAATGTGACAGCAGGGAAAGGAGAGCACAGGGCAGGGAAGGGAGCAGTGGCTGCTGTCCTTGGTCCTGAACCAACACTGTGTTCCAGGGCAGTAATTTGACGGCTGCGATTTGTCGTAACCAGTGAGTCCTGAAACCAGTTTAAGGTGGAAATTGGTATTGTTTTAATCAAATGGAATAGAGTGGAGTGGAAAGTATCAGAGTGCACCATAGGTAACATTGTGTCCTTAAACTTACGTTCAGATATTATAATCGTAAATGAATATACGTGTATGTGTTATGGGTTATAACACGAAATACATTTCTGGCAACTTGTTAAGGACATAGTTTTGGCAAATCATTGCTCCAGGGCACACAGTTTTCTCTTTCCACTCTTGGACACTGAAGACTTCGGACCACTTTTTACAGGAATTATGACCAAAGTTTTGACCAAGAGGCAGTGGTAGGAGAGAACACAAGATGTAAATCAAGAGAAACAAATAAATAGAGAATGAGAACCATTAAGAGATTGTGAGGGCACAGCTGAGAATAGGTTGTTGTTGTTTTCACTTAACAGTTACCAAAATTGTTGGGATATTTTCCCTGAAAAGTTGAAGTAGGAGGCACGTCTCCAGCTCTACTTCCAGTTCCACGTGGGGTTTCAAGAAGAACATGACTGCATGCCAGCTCGCCAGAGCCCTCACATGGGAGGCAACACTGTCTGCTAAAGGGTGTCTGTCCCTTCATCCTTGGTCCTCACACCCAACGAAGGGCTTTAATGTATGTTCAAGGCTTTAACTGTAAACTGGGACTAATGATCGTTCCTATGTGAGAAGGTGGTTATGAGGATTAAATGAGCTAATTTACATAAAGTACTTAAAATAGGGCCTGGAACCCAGTGAATGCTATAAAAGGGTTAACTATTCCTACCATTTCACTTGCATATAAGTTGAGATGGAAAACATAAAGATTCCATGGCACATAGCCATTAAAAACATTAATGAAGAATTTAATGCTTACACTAACAACATCGAGGAGAAAAAGCAAGAGACAACACTATATAACAGTATTATCTCAAATATGCTTTTAAAGAGTTCATAAAAGCATTGGAAGAAAATTCACTAAAACGTTAACAGCAGTTGGATTTGGGTAGGAGGCCTTAGATAAATTTCTTTTCTGCATATTTTCTTCTATTTTCCTGTTTTTCTACAATTAGTATGTGTTTTTATAATTAGGAAATCCTATACTTCAAAGACAGTAACTCAAAGTCAAAATGGCTTTAATCTTGAAATGTGCCATTTTGCAAGACAGGCAATAAAACTGAATACAGGAACGAGGGAAGCAGCGTGTTTCATTTGCACAGCCATACAGATAAGCCACCACTTAGCAGGAGTGTGGGATTTCTGACTTTCTGATCTTTCTGTCATTTCACAACTGCCAAACTGGGGAATTTACCCAAACTTTCGATTGACTTCCAACCCCAGGAGGGTAGAGTAACAGAGATTACCTTCAAACACCCAGGACACAGAAACACCAGGGCAGATCCTCCTGCCCACTCCTCAATCAGACAGGCTGTAGTCAGTACCAGCAAACCTTGTAAGCCCTTACTGTGTGTTGAGCACTGAGTTTCCAATAACATTTCATTGAATCTTCTCAGTAACTCTATGATAGAGATGTTGTCTTCGTCCCCATTTTACAGATCAGGAAACAGAATTTTAAGAGTGAAGAAACGTTACTATTCCATCCTTATACTCCCCTTCAAAGCAAACTTCCTTTGCAGAGTGTTTATATCGGCTGCCTCCAAGTTCTCTCCTTCCATTCTCTCCTAAACCCATTCTTATCAGATTTTTACCTCCACTATTCCATCAAGACAACTGTTGTCAAGATCATCAATGATTTCCACATTGCCAAAGCCCACGGCAAATTCTTAATCTTAATTTCACTTGCCCTACCAGCATCTTTTGATAACCCTCTCTCATTGAAATGTCATCTTCACTTAGCCTCTAACAAGCCCACTCTCTCTTGACCTTCTGCTTTCTCTGGCTGTTGCTTCTCAGTTTCCTTTGCTGGTTCTTCCTCATCCCCTTGTCCTCTAAACATCAGATTGCCCCGAATCTCCCCTGGGCCTTGTTCACCATCTCCACTCCCTCCCCAGTCATCTCACCCAGACTCAGAGCTTTAAACATCATCTCTGCACTGACTACCCCAAAATTTACATTTTCAGCCTAAACTTCTCCCCCTAAACTCCAGGCTCCTATATCCAGCTGCCTATTAAACAATTCCATCCAAATATCTTCTAGGATCTTAAACTTTACACATTTCACACACGAACCTTTGATTCCCACCACCACACCCACACTCACACCCCTTCTCTTTCTGTAGCTTCCCCCATCTCAGCAGATGACAACACCACCCTGACAGTGGCTCTGGCCAGACATCTGAGACTCATCCTTGTCTCCTTTCCTTCGGAAACATTAGAAGCAAATCTGTTCACTCTACCTTCAAAATATGGCCCAAATCCAACACTTCTCCCATCTTAATTGCTGCCCCCTTGGTTTAAGCTACCAGCACCTCCTCCCATCTAGATGACTGCATCTGCCTTTTGGATCTCCCTGCCTACACTCTTGCTCCTTCACATTAGTCAGGGGGACCCTTTAAATGAACCCCCATCTCACCCAAAGTCAAAGCCAAGGTCCTCCCAATGACCTATCTGTCCTGCATGACCTGGCCTCACGACTCCACTGATCTACTCCTTCCACCCAGCCACACAATCTCCTTGCTACTCCCTGAACAGACAGCAGGCTCCTGCCCCAGGGCCTCTGCACCTGCATCCCTTGTGCCTAGAAGAAACTCTTCCCTCAGAATCCTACTTGGCTCACTCCCTCACTTCCTCTGGGTCACAGCTCAAACACTCCCTTCTGGGTAAGGCCTCTCTAACCACCCTATGAAATAGCAACATCCCCTGACACACTGCCTGGCCCTCCACCCCACTTTCTTTTTCCTCCACAGTCAATAGTCCTGCCTGACGTGCTGCAGTGTACTCTGCATTTTGCTATACTATCTGTTGAAAGCCTTCTCTAGTCCTCACTGGAATGCAGAGATTTTTCTCCATTTTGATTACTGCTATATCTCCAATCCCTACAACAGCACCCAGATTTCATAAATATTGGATGAAGAAATGAACGAATGGATAAATGAATGAATGAGCAAGTAAACCTATTCAAGGTCGCACAATAAATTCTGGTGCCAGGTTTCAGATTTGGGACGCATGCCTCGGGAGCCCACACACCTCGCATCCATACTCCCCTGCCTCTGGCTGCCAAGACATGTTGCCTGACAACCTCGAAAGTCAGAAATAGTCAACCAGCACACAGTCAGGGAGGAAGATGGTATAAGCCCCCATGTGGCTAATGGAACCAAGTATCTGAAATAAGATGTTTGAATTGGAAAACTGAGGACATACGGTCATGACAGTAAAACCACGTGTCCATTCAGCTCAGCTGGGACAGGTCAGCATTGAGAGTGGTCATAGGGCTGATTTCCATGTAGACCTGGGTACCCACAAAGCACAGAACAAGGATTTGTCCTTGATTCCAAGAAGGCTCAGGAGATGCAATGCAGAAAAGCCAGCACGACTCCATCTTCACCACTGGGGAAATCACCCAAAGCCCTGATCCTACCAGCAGAGCCAACAGCCTCTGCTTCATCCCTCAAAGACAGCTTGGACAAACACTTCTATCCTCTTTGCTCATTTGGATAATGGTCCCCCAGGCATGAGGGCATGGGTATTTGCAGCACATTATGGCCCAAATCCTTTGTTTTAATTGGTCCCAGGCAATTCCACTTTTAGAGCCTCCTTCCCTTACTTGGTTTAAAGAGTCAATCTCTGAATGATCCAATAGGAGCCCAGAGAGTAGATAAGATAGTGAGACTAATCTATAACATTTGTGTTTAATGGTTAGATATTAATTGGCTTTTTTAAAAGTGTGTAAATCGGTCCATTTTTAGTCTTTCTAATCTGTTCGTTCTCATTAATGAAGGAGCAATACTCATCAACAGCTCTGCACCACACATCACCTTGTAAAACTATAGTCCGTTTATTTTTAAAAAATAGAATAGATTTATCACGATTTGAAATACAGAAAGTCATTAAAATAATAATTAAAAACACAACTACAAGCACAATAAAAGTTTCATGATAATAAACTACATTTTAATGTATATTAATTCCCCTAATGATTTACTCCATACATCTTACAGGGTCAAATCAATGTCTGTACCAAAAAAAAAAAAAATTCAATTAAATTCTATTCACTGTATCTTTCAAGTGAGTCTATTGTTTGCTTTTGTCTCCTATCAGGCCATTTGTCAGTTGTTCTAGCTCAAGATTACAAATAGAGGGGACATGGCCCCATCAAGGTCAGAAGAAACACATCCAAATCCTCCCCAATCCACCTTCACCATCTCCTGTGCATTTGTCACTGATGACCTTGTTCGAGGACAGGAGGAGGAGGGGAGGGCTCGCTCCAGTCCATACTCCTAAGCAAGCCATAGGTCTGCAGGCTCTGACTGGCACGCTCTCTCTCACGCTCAGCCAGCCTGTGGGCTTCCAAGCACAGTCCAAGCGAGCCCCCTGCAAAGAGCAAGCACAGACTGTCCCTCTTTCAACTTCCTCTTGCCCCAAAACACACACCAAGTCAGCGCCTCTCTTCCAAAGCTCACTTCCCCTCGGTGTTCAGAGCTAGAAAAAGCATATCTGCTTTCCAGTCCCCTGCACCAAAGCAAGTCTTAACCTTGACTGAGTGATTTTTCTAGACTTAACACTCACAATCTCCATGCTGAGAAAACACTGCTGGCGACAGTTTGACAAGCTGGAGGACTGCCTGGCGGAGGCGACTGGGAGGACTCCCTCTCTGGTCCCCTCCCTATAACCCACCCTGCCCAGAGATGCCTCGGAGCCAGCAGGAAGACCTGGGTTCAGGGCCAGGCCTGGGTCTGAGTTGCAACCTGGGATCGTCGGCTCAACCACTCCCTTTGCTGGTGACCACTAGGGGGCAACAGGCATCACCGTGATGAGAGAGAAGGTCGTGCTCAAAAGGTTGTGCAAAGCCAGAAGAGCTTTCGACTTTGGAAGGAAAAGAAATCACTGCAGAGTCTGATTCTATCGCTGCGGGAAGACAACAGCGACCACCAGTATCACGCCCATTTTTCAAGTCAGGAAAAACAAGTAACTGAATGAAAAATGATTTACTACAGGACCCAGCATGAATTAGTGTCCAAGCTGAAATAAAACCAGACGTGGCTGCTGCATATTCAGGCTCTTTCGTGAATTCCCCTGAAAGTCCAGAAAGTGCAGTACAATATCCGCGCCTCCTTTCTGGTCCCTGAGGAAAGGAGAGGCCCGTGCAGCCCCTGAGGCTGGCGACTCCGGACACTTCCAGGCCCCGCCTCTCAGAAGAGCCCGTCCTGCTCCAGAGAGCAAAGGATGCATCCTTCCAAGGCAGCTGCGGCTCACCCGAGGACCCGCACATCCCCAGCCCAGGAGGGCGAGAGGACGTGAACCAGAAGGCCCCGGCAAGGAGTAGCAGGCACAGAGCTCTCATTAACCAAGATGGCCTCACGCTGGTGCCAGGCTTTATAAGTCTCAGCTGCACAATGCTTTTTAAAATATAGGTGCAATTTGGGCCTGTGGTTAATACTGTTTAATTTTATTTTGAACTGCATAATATTTTCCCAAGCTAGGCCCAGGGTAAGTCTGGAGTCTCAGCTCCAGACTTTGCTGATTTGGCAAATGAACCCAGTTAGCAGCCATCCCCAAGCCCCCGCTACCAGCTCCTCTGCCAGTCCCCTGTTCCCACTCCGTGCTCAGAGGCCACAGTACCCCCAGAACTTGCTGTCCAGGCTCTCTTGTTCTGCTCTGCTCACAGGCACCCCACTACCCTACAGAGAGGCAGACAGGCAATGTGGTCCCTGGGACCAGACGGCCCAAACGGTCCACTGACAAAAGACCTGTCTGTTGGCTGACCCTTGGCCCAATTCATGTGTTTATTCTCCCAGCAACTACTGAGAGCCCCGTTACCCCGTGCCAGGCCCTCTGCATCTCATTTAGGAGGTGAGGCTCCAAAAAAACAAATTGCATTTTCTAATTCTGGTTCCACCACTTACAAGCTGTGTAACCCTGGGCAAGTCAGATAACATCTCTGAGTGTCGTATTTGTTCTTGGAGGGTCTCCGCAAGGGCCAGGTGAGATGAAGCACCTAGTCTGCATAGCGTGTGGCATGCAGGTACTCACTAAATGACAATGGCCTCTTCGTGGTGAAGGATGACACTCTTTCCCAGTTGCCTTTGGGTTAAGGGAACAATCATAAAATAAAAACATTGCCGGAAATGGGAAAACATTCCTAGGATACCGGGGGCCCAGCAGGGTCAAGGGCATGGCGGGAGGTGTCTGAAACTTGCCTTTCCTGCTCGCCCGCTCTGCGGAGGCCAGGCCTGCATCCAGCTTGGCCATTCCTCCCACTGTCCCTGGGTTCTCGAGCAAGTGAGTGAACAAACAGAGGGAGCAACCTAGAGGAGTGTGTCTTCCTGCTCCTCAATTACCTGCACAAAAACACGTTGATAAATCTGCTTGGCCAAAGCACCCAGTAAGTGCTAGCACGTAAAAAGAAAGAGAAAGAAGATTTTCACACCCAGCATGCTAAGAAATAAGAAAATGACTCATAGTCCCAGGGCAGCCTTTGGAGTGGCTGGCAAGGCCCCTGCCACTGAGAGAGGCCCTGGCAGGCTAATTGGGAGCTGGGAGTTGAATTGGCTGGATGTTCAGTAGCCATGAATTTTTCTGAATCCCAATAAAGTGCCTTTTACTTTATTTGCCCAGATTATTTATAAATGGATTTTTCAATAAAAAAACAGAGCTCAGGATGCATGATGGATTTTCTCTGGCACCTCGCACAGGGCACGTTCATCCCCATCGCAGTCTGCCTGGCCCAACAGTACATGTCTTGATCAGGCCGTCCTCTCTTTGGGCCACAGATTGGCTTTCAATAATTTCTCAGAAGCCCGTGGGTAGTCACTGAATTTAAACTCATGTCCGTAAAACTCAAATTCAACTCAATAAGCGTTTATTGATATCCTACGACATGCAAGATATTAAGCTCAGTGCTGTGCTGGAGAGAGGTGGTGGAAGAGGAAATCCAAGCATCTTAACCATCTTGCCATTTAGAAAAGAATGTACTTGTGTACAAAACTGAGCGCAACACAATGAGCCTGGAGAAAGGCTAAAATGACCACACCGCTGCATGAATACGAGGGCAGATGTCTTTTGCTTTCAAACAGGATATTTTGGGCTGCAAAATTACAGAAAATCCAACCTAAATTACCTTAAGGAAGAAGGAAAATATATCATCTCATGTCACAAAAAGTCTGGAGGTAGCGTTGATGTCAGCTGGGTTCCTTCTCTCAGCTCAACCATGCTATGACCTTGGGCTGGACCTGCATGGCTGCAAGGTGATCATAGCAGCCTCCCACAACCATCACATTTTCCAAAGTCCAGAAGACAGAAATCATACACCCTTTTTTAAGAGCCAGGAAATTGTCCTAGAAGTGCCTAGACATCTCACTGGCAGTAGCTGAGTTACAGGCTGCCCCTAAACCAATCACTGGCAACGATGGGCTCAGATCTAGGTGTATTCCCAGGGACTGGAGAGGACCCTGGCATCTCCCTAGGAATTTGGCCACTGACACCTGAACACAATCAAGGTCCTATCAGCAAGAAATAAGAGGGGAATGCTATTGAGGAAACCATCAAAAGTTGCCCTTGCCTGGAAAAACTGATCCTCTCAGAAGATGTTCTGGGTTAAAACTAGACAAACAGACACACAATAAAAGTGAGGAACTTATCTATCTCATTCTTTGCCAGATGCCTTGCAAGAAACATGGTGCCCAGCATGCAGCAGACACTCAAATATCTGTTGAATGAATGAATGCTGGAATTAAACCAAGAGGCCGGCTGAGAATAGATTCAAGATCATTCAAACCCCCCGCAGATTCAGAGAAGCAGGACAAGAAGAAGAATTCAGCAAGGAAGAACCTAATTGGTTGCATTGAAGCCTGGTTAAAGAAAGACAATGCTTAAAGACAGGGAACTTCCCAACGAGTTAAAGGAGCCCTATTTGTCTAGCACTGTCCAGGGAAGTGAGACCCTGAGTACAAGGGACAGGAACTTCCCAGCCCCGGGAGAGGCCTTCATCCCTAGGAAGCAGAGATAACTCCTCCACCTTTTCCATGCCATGGATTTACCAGCCCTACCAACAACCTCCCTGCCTTTGTGCCAATTCCCAACACTCCAGCCAACTTTTGATGAGATGGTGCTATGGGTAAGGGGGTGCCCCAGGTGGGGACTGGGATGCATTCCAAGCACAGGGAAGGTGTCTACCCTTCACCACATCTTAATAACGTGACACCCAGTTTATGTGCCCATCCAGCAGGAGTCAACTGCTTACAAATCAGATGGTGCTTCCAGGCTGAGAGTCAGCGATAACAAATGTCCTGCCTTGATCTAATCAAACCAATGTAAAATAGCAAATAGAATCACCTGGGTAAAGGACAATGCCATGTTCCTCTAAACTGAGCCTATGATGCTTCCCATGTGACAATTTAGCCCAGAAAGGAAGTAAAACTTTCCTTCCCTTGACTTTACCTATTATTCAGGAAAAGTCCAGGCCCTGAACGTGGGGCTAACACAGCCATTTGGGAAGCTGACTGACCCGTGTCGCAGATGTTGTTAGCATCAGGACTTCTGAAAGAATGCAACTGTTTACTTAACAGACAAATGGACATTTAATATTTAATGTTTTCTCTTTAAGCAAGGAGTCAGCTTCAACTTCCTGCACTTTGCAGCCTGATGCAAGTTCTACCAAATCCATCCAGAACATGGGAAATGGGGGAAGCATTTCATTTTCAGAGGTTACTGGCTCTGTGTTGAAAATGTAAGCATGATTATCTTGAAAGCAGTAAAATCTGATCTATAGATTTTCTTAGATCTTTCCGTCAGTGTTGACCAGAAACCAGAAAAATGTGTCTCGACTTCTTTAAATGACACACCCTGTTTATCAATCAAAAGTGTGTGTGCCTTGTCCCACACTGTAGACCCCGGCGTGGTGCATAGCCAGCCCACCTGAGATGAGACACGGAGGGTGGGAAGGCCCTAAGCGTGGGCCAAGGCCACCAGCTGCAGCCCCAGGAGCCAGGGATGCCCCTGTGATGCTGTCGCCTCGGGAGAAGAAGAGGGAACCACTAGAAAGGAGAAGATGAACTGGAGAGCATCAAAGGGCCAGAGAGAAAAGACCCCCTGGAGAGGGTGGTCTCAGAGAAGAGGGGCTGAACTGGAAGCAAGCAATTAGGACATAAACAGGTATGAGGTCAAGCTCAAGTGGCCTCAGATCCCAGGCTCAGCCCCTCTCGGTGGCCGGTCAGTTCTGGTGTAAGCACCAGCAGGTCTCATTTCTCCGCCTCGTGCTTGCTCAGGGTGCCTGAGGCTCAGCTGCTGCCAGCAAGCGCCAATGGCACAGTCAAGGTTAAGCCAGTGCTGCGTTCTTCTCCATTTCACACCCAGTCTTAAGACTGCTTTGCTCCTTCACAATGTAGGGGAATGGACAGTGATAAACATACCTTAAAGGCCACTTGCTCTTTGACAGGAGAAAACTGTTTTACCAGGCTGAAAGAAAAATCATTATTTCCCTGATTGGTCTTTTCTGCAGTCAGATATTTTGACCTAGGGCTTCCACCTATCCACTGACCCATCTCCCTTTTCTGGATTCTTCCAATCAGCTGACAGGGACTGCAGCAACAAGGTGCACCTCTCTCCTCTCTCTTCCTTCCTATGGCCACGAAATAAGAACCCCCGCCTGCTCCAAGTAGAACCCCTCCAGCTGCGCCCTGGATCCCATCTCCTTTCCCCTCCTCCAGGACCTCACTCCTAAAGTGGGCTTTCTTCTGCATAGCTGACCACTCAAATTTAGTTTCTCTTCCTTTCTCCCTCCAGCCCTCTCTCCTTCCTCCATTCCCATCCCCATTCTTTTTGTCTCCTCCGTATTCACTACAAAACTTCCCACTGGCCACCCTCAACCCCTAGGTCACCAAATCCAATGATGCCATTCTCTTATCTCAGCTTCTCAGTGGCCAGGCCCTCTGGGAATCCTCATGGGCCATCCATCTTCCTGCAACACCTGGTTCCCCCCTCTCTCTTCTCTGCTCCATCACCATCTCCTTCTCCTTCCCCTGTCCTCTAAGTGCCTGAGCCCTGCCAGATGTTGTTGATAACTTACAAACTCAGGTCTCAAGCCTAGGTCCTTCTGGGAGCTCCTGGCCCAGGATCCGCCCGCCTACGTGGCCTCCCCATTTGGCTGTATAACGAGCATTCCACATGTAATATGTCCCACAGAGATTTTTTTATTTGCCTCCTCAAACCTGTTTTCCCCAGGCTTTGCCTTCTCAGTAGATGGCATTGCTGGTGACCTAGGTACCGAAGCTGAAAACCTACAAACTCTGTTGGTTCTAACTCTGAGGGACATCCCCAAGCTGTCCTCTTCTTCTCCCCTCTCAGATCCTAAGTGGCTGCCATGTCTTGCCTGGATGGCAGCAGGAGTCACCCAACCAGCCCCTAGACCAGCAGGACCTCAGAATACATCCATGGACTCCTCTGTCCTCCTACAGCCCCCACCATGCCCTGAATGGGACTCCCGCCACCTCCCCCACCCTCCGGTACCAGCATGCTCTGCAATCTCTGGACTCCAGCCCCCCGCCTCCTTCAGCCCCGGGACACGCTTCCCTCTTTCCCATCTGTTTGCTATCGCCGTTCTCTTTACCCAAAATCCTCCTTTCCTGGCCTTCCACCGGCCACCTTCCTCTCTTCCTTCCCATCTCAGCTTAAACTGCTGCCTCCTCAGGGACTACCCCCTCCCTCCCCAACCATCACCTTCCTCCCAGCACTTCTTCCTCTGCAGCACTTCCCACCAGGGAAATTCACTTTATCTATTTACTGACTGCTATGGACTGAATTGTATTTCCCCAAAATTAATAGGTTGAAGCCCCAACCCCCAATGCAATGGTATTTGGAGGTGAGATCTTCAGAAGCTAATTAAGATGAGACAAGGTCATGAAGTTAGGTGCCCTCATGATTATATTAGTGGCTTCATAAGGAGAGAGGGAGAGGGAGAGGGAGAGGGAGAGAGAGAGGGAGACAGAGGGGGAGAGGGAGACAGAGGGGGAGAGGGAGACAGAGGGAGGGAGGGAGGGAACAAGAAGAGGAAGAAAAGAACAAGAGGAAGAAGGAGCAGGAGGAGGAGCGGGAGGAAAGGGGAGAAAGAGGAGGAGGAGGGAAGGAGAGAAGGAGGAAGAGGAGGAGGAAGAGGAGGAGGAGAGGAGGAGGAGAGGAGGAGGAGAAGGAGAAAGAGGAGGAGGAGGAGAAGGAGGAGGAGGAGGAGAGGAGAGAAGGAGGAGAGGAGAGGAGGAGGAGGAGAAGGAGAAAGAGGAGGAGGAGGAGAAGGAGGAGGAGGAGAGGAGAAAAGGAGGAGAGGAGAAGAGGAAGAGGAGGAGGAGGAGAGGAGGAGGAGAGGAGGAGGAGGAGAGGAGGAGGAGAGGAGGAGGAGGAGGAGAGGAG